>NC_062287.1:65679687-66290520 GCF_902655055.1 Lutra lutra
CCTGAAGCATCGGTTTGATGTGAATTATCCGTGGGGGATACTGTTGTTACCCATGTTAATGTTAAAACAAATATACATATAGGAATAAAACCCCCAAATAACGTAAGTGTTTAAATGAATGGGGAGCCCTGACAGAAATCTCCAGTGTCAGAGGCGAAGTCAGACTATCCTCCCAGGCCCTTGGAATCTGCTCCTAGTACTGTCACTCTCCCCACATTTTACACGTGAAGAAATAGGTCCCTAGAGGTGGTCAGTACCGCCTAAGTGGTACCACAGAACAAGAGGAGGGGGAGGGATTAGAACTCGTCGCTGGACTCTGCATGTGGTGTGTTGTTTTCTACACGATGGGGACCCTAAAGTTTCATGTTTTAGTGGTTTGATTTCAGTCAGGCCATGGGAATAACCAAATCCCACCTGTCACAGTCATCTTTGAGCACCGTGGGAGGGGCAAGTGGGGCAGGACCAAGAGTCAGGGACTGAAAGTCGGGAGCCTATACATTTTATCCCCAAGCATTTCCTGCAATTATTAAGCTCTGGGGCTTTAGGCAAATTGTTTAACTCCCCTGTGCTTTACTTTCCGCTGTCTGTAAAATGGCTGGCTACACAAATATTTTCAACAAGTTGGCCTTTTTAGGAGTGGGGTCACTGCCTGCCTGCCTAGAACATGCAGAGCTGTGCTGGGCAGCTCCTGGCCGCGAGTCCCTGAGGAAGGGGTGGCAGGAGATGAGCACCTCTGCATGCCAGAGACCAAGGAAGACGACAAATGGAGCTCGGACAGGGTCTGGAAAAGCAGCCTTATATAGGTGGCCCCTCGTCGTGTTGGAGGAGCATCTGGCTACGAGGGGGAGGTCAGGGCTACTCAGGCTGTTGCCGGAAGGGTGTTTGTGGGAAGGACACACTGGGCAGTGTCACAGCCGGGGATGGGAAGAACTGCCTGCTCCTGGCCTCAGGATGAAACCCAAAACTCTCCCCATTTCCCGGGTGGGGGCCGCAGCATCCTTCATCTCAGCTGCTTTCTCCTCCTCTCATCTTGACTGCCTTCCTTTGCTTGTACACAGCCAGCCTGGCGTGGTATAGTCCACCGCTGCTCAGCTGGCCGTGGAGAGAGAGAGAGTGAGCAAGAGCGAGAGCGAGAGCGAGAGCACCAGCTGTGAGTTTGGCTGGCTGATGAGCCAGGGAGGGTGAGAGCAATCTCACTACTTTCTAAGTGAATTTTACATACCTCCCTGGCTTTCAGGACAATACCTCACCTTTACCTCCCCCATGCCCCTCTGTCTCTTATTCTCAAGTCTCTCTGGATTAATTTCTGCAGACACTAAGCCATATATTTCCCATCAGGTTAGTTTCCGGGCAACGCAGGATTGGGGGTGGGGCTCTGGAGGAGTCAGTGCTTCCTCACAAAGACTTTCTTATCCTCCTGTTCTCACCTTTGCTCAAAGTCATGAGCCTTTCTGGGCTTCGGTGATGGGAATCAGCCTGCCTCCTGCTGGCACCCCCTCCCCCCCCACCTTTGCAGGCTCTTGGTCCGGCTTTTTCTGCGATGCTAAGTTAGTTACCATTACCCAGCTTCTTACCTCTTCCAGGGATTTATGAATTTCTCTGGACCTCTGCCACCTTTGCGTCACACGCATTGTTGTGGGCTCATTCCTCTGTATTTCATCACATTGACTTTAGTGAATGTTGGGAGGGGATGGAGATACACCTGTGTTTATTTTTTAATTTTTTATTAATTAAATTTAGAAAACATTTTATTATTATTTTTTAAGATTTTATTATTATTTTTAAAGTAATCTCTACATCCAATGTGGGACTCAAACTTGCAAACCCAAGATCAAGAGTCGCATGCTGTACTGACTGAGCCAGCCAGGCACCCCAGTTACACCTGTGTTTAAACTTGATGCTCAACTGGAAGTCCCAGTCACCATTCAACTCATCCTCTCATCTCCGTCAGTTCTTTGAGACTCTTCTTGTCAAAGATACATTATATTCATGTCACCAAATCTAATGATCACTTTGCTATCCTCACAGTACTGTCTCTCAGCCCAATTTCTCATCTTTGATCACAGCCTTCACCAATAACTTGCTTCTCTCACCTTTATGGTAACCCGTTCTTCTGATTGGTCCACTTTGTCTGTGGGCTACCTTCATTCTCTTTTGCTCACTCTGGGAATTCCTGTGAGCTCCTTTCTTGGACCCCTTCTCTTCTCTCTCCATATACCCCCATTGATCTGAACTAGTCCTGGGCCCTAATTACCTCCTGAATGTCTCTGACCCCCATATATTCAACCCTGATATTTTCCCTGGATTCCACCTTCCTGGGTATACCCTTTGGATACCTAACAGGCATCTTGAACTTAACACCGATAAATCAGAACTCTTGATTTTCTCCTGAATGTCTTCCTTCCTAGTTTTCATCATCAAAGTAAATGACATGTTCATACATCCAGTTGTTCAAGACCAAACCCAAGGTCATGCTTCCCTCTGCTCTTTCCTTCTCTGCTCCCATTTACTGTATCAGCAAAACCCCATCAGAGTCTCCATAGTGTAATATCCAGTCCACTTCTTTCCAACTCCTCTGCTGATTATCCTAGTCAAGGCTACCCTCATGTCTTACTTAAGTGATGCCAATTACCTCCTGATTGATTTCCCTGCTTCTGCCATTGCTCCCCACATTCCATGATCCACCTTCCACATGGTAACCAAAATGATCCCATTAACAATGTCTATCAGGGGGGTGCCTGGGTGGCTCAGTGTGTTAAAGCCTCCGCCTTCGGCTCCGGTCGTGATCCCAGGGTCCTGGAATCGAGCCCTGCATCGGGCTCTCTCCTTGGCAGGGAGCCTGCTTCCCTTCCTCTCTCTCTGTGTGTGCCTCTCTGCCTACTTGTGATCTCTATCAAATAAATAAAATCTTTAAAAACATTAAAAAATTTTTAAAACATTAAAAAATTTTTTAAAAATTAAAAAAAATTAAAAAAAAAATGTCTATCAGGTATTTACCGATCTACCAGTTCATCTAAAACAGGAGACCAGAAACTGCAGCCCGTTGGCTTAATCTGGCGTGCTACCTGTTTTTATGTTAACCATAAGCCAGGAATGGTGTTTACATCTTGAAAAAAAAAAAAGGAGAAGAATACTTCTTGTCTCTTGAAAATCATATAAATTCACATTTCTATGTTTATAAATAAAGGAGTGCTGGAACACACCTGTAAGCGGTTGCTTGTGTGTTGTCCACGGCAGCTTTGCACGGCAATGGCCGATTTAAGAGCTTGTGACAGAGAACATCTGGCCTCACAGCCTAAACTATTTACTACCTGGATCTTTACAGAAAAACCTTTTTGACCCCTGACCTAATCACAAATATTGTTCAGTACTTAGATTATTTAAAATGTGGTGTTAGGAATAGAGATGGTCAGCTTGTATTTTCCTCCTGAGAGTTAAGAAATTCTTGAAGTGTTGTCTCATTGGGAGAAATTCTAGAGTTGGGCTAAATTTACCACAATTCTAAGTAAAAAAAAAAAAAAAAAAGCAAACAGATTCTTGTATCTCCTTTGAAATCTAAGAGCCAAGATGTACTACTTATCAAAGGTATCTTGGGGCGCCTGGGTGGCTCAGTCGTTAAGCAGTTGCCTTTGGCTCAGGTCATGACCCCAGGGTCCTGGGATTGAGCCTGGCATCCGACTCCTTGCCTTGCTCAGTGGGCAGCCTGCTTCTTCCTCGCGAACTTCCCTTGCTTGTGTTCTCTCTCTTGCTGTGTCTGTCAAATAAATAAATAAAATCTTAAAAAAAAAAAAGGTAACTTAAAAGTTCAGTCTTACTGAACTTTTTATTCAGTCTTACTAAAGGAGTAGGGTGAATAACCCTAACCTTTCTTTTCTTTCTTTCTTTTTTTTTTTTAAGATTTTATTTATTTATTTGACACACAGAGAGAGATCAAAAGTAGGCAGAGCAGCAGGCAGAGAGAGAGGGGGAAGCAGGCTCCCTGCTGAGCAAAGAGCCCAATGTGGGGCTCGATCCCAGGACCCTGAGATCATGCCCTGAGCCGAAGGCAGAGGCTTAACCCAGTGAGCCACCCAGGCGCCCCAACCCTAACCTTTCTTGTGAGCATCTTTTAAAAAAAGATTAATTAATTAATTAATTAATTATAGTGAGTACAAGCAGGGGGGAGGGGCAGAGGGAGAGTGAGAGAGGAAATCCTCAGGTAGACTTCCTGCGAAGCCTGGAGCCTGATGAGGGGCTCTACCCCAAGACCCCAAGATCATGACCTGAACCAAAATGAAGAGTTGGATGCTTAACTGACTGAGCCACCCAGGCACCCCATCACCCCAAGAAGTGACCTTCTTCTTAATTTAGAAATATGTGCACATTAGCAAATAAAATATGAGAGTTTGTATTAGAAAAATGTCTATCAGGTTATGCCATTCCCTTATTTAGGATTCTGCAGTGATTTCCCGTTGCCTTTAAAATAAAACTGGAGCTTCTTACCAAGACTATGGTCTTGGTAAGACCCCACCCTCCCCACCCCACTCTCCCTTGCTGTATAGGCTGTAGCCACATTGGCCTTTCTGTTGCTCTCCCGTTTCCACCCAGGACCTACCCACCTGTTCTTCCTCCTGCCCGCAATGGTCATTGTAGCCACAACTCTTCCTTATTCATGCACAAGCTCATATTTAACTCTTCAGAGAGGTTTTCCTAGTCTATTTTAGCTGGAGTAGACAGCCCTTCTCCAAGTCACTCTCTAGGACATCACTTTATTTGTTTGTGTTTTAGAAATTCACTCAGGGGCACCTGGGTGGCTTAGTGGGTTAAGCCTCTGCCTTTGGCTCAGTGCATGGTCTCAGGGTCCTGGGATCAAGCCCCACATCTGGCTCTCTGCTCAGCGGGGAGCCTGCTCCTGGCAACCACCCCCTCCCCACCGCCTGCCTCTGCCTACTTGTGATCTTTTTCTCTGTCAAATAAATAAATATTTTTTAAAAGTTCATAGCAAGCATTGTTATCTATAGTTATCTTCTTTCTTTCTTTACTTGCAAAGTCATCTAACTCTCTGCACTAAAAATTATCTCTCTAAGGAAGGGCCTTTGTCTGTTTTTTTTTAAAGATTTTTTTTTTTTCATTTATTTGACAGACAGATCACAAGTAGGCAGAGAGGCAGGCAGAGAGAGAGAGGAGGAGGAGGCAGGCTCCCTGCTGAGCAGAGAGCCCGATGCGGGACTGGATCCCAGGACCCTGAGATCATGACCTGAGCCGAAGGCAGAGGATTCAACCACTGAGCCACCCAGGCGCCCCTCTCTGTTTTGTTCAATTTTTATATCTCCACTTACCACACCTTTTGAATATAGTAAGTGCTCAATAAATGTCTATGCAATCAATGGATGAATAACGAGCTAAACTAAAGGGACTAGGAGCAGGGAAAGTTCTCAGAGACAGGCACCCTGAGGTGTGTCTCTTGAACTTGTACTTCCCTTCCTCATCCTAGGCCTGTGTATTACATGACACCAGGCAATTACGAATGGTCAGTGAGCAGAAGTGGAAGGGTAAAGGTGAAGACGAGGAGTGAGGCGCTGGCAAAGATTGTGCTCTGTTCCTCTGCCCTGCTAAGCAGCAGTTTTTCATTGTGACATTTTGTAATTTTCCATGAAACTTTCTTGCCCAGATTTTTTGGGGGTAATTTTCCATGAGGTCAGTCAACTCTATCAAGGGTAACAATGCGGAGGGGGACTGAGAATGGCCGGGAGGCTCTGAGACTGTCAGAGGTACCTAGTGTTGTTGGCGCCTGTGTTGTTGATGCCTAGTACCGACTCCCAGCTCTCCTCAGTGTAGAAGAGTCCAGGAGGGTGACATGCAGGATGTCCCTTTGTGGCTCTTTTTCAACAGAATGGTTAAAAGAAGCCATTCTGCCTTCAGCTTAAAACTGAGATCTGTGGGGGCAGTTTTAAGCTGAAGGCAGAATGGGTCAGTCAGTTAAGCATCTGCCTTTGGCTCAGGTCATGATCTCAGGGTCCTGGAATCAAGTCCCACACTGGGCTCCTTGCTTGGTAAGGTGTGTCCTTCTTCCTGTCCCTCGACTGCTCCCCTTGCTTGTGCTCTCTGTCTCTGATAAATAAATAAAATCTTAAACAAACAAACCCCCAAAATCCCAAAACTGAGATCTGTGGTCTGCAGCTCAGGGCCAGATATTAAGACGCAAACTCTTCCCAGGAGTTTGGGCTATAGTCTGGGAAGTGACTATTCATCACGATTTCCTTTCCTTTGTGTTTCTAGTGGTCCTTGGAGTTTTGGTTTGGGGAAAAACAAAAATAAAAATAAAAATAGCAACAAATATATTTATTTAAAAAAAAAAAGAGAGAGATGGAGAGATAAAACTTTAACCGTTTGAAGAAGGCAAAGAGAGAAGCCAGGCACCTGAGCGTGCTGCCTTTACGAGTAATTGAGGATTCTGATTGAGGCTTGTGATTGAGGCTTGAGAGGGCCAAGAGTGCTCCTGCAGAGTCTCTACAGAAGCACGGAGGGGGTGGGCCAAGCTCTTGAAGCCTGGGCATCCGCCCCCTCCTGCTCTCAGCCTGGGGCGGGCTCTCCCCAAAGGTGAACTGAGGGAGCTGTGGGGGGCCATGGAGAGCACAGCCCATGTGGAGCCCCTGCCCTCCACCCCCACCCCCACCGTGGGCTTCCTCAGAGGACACCCTCCCTCCCACCATGGCTGCGTCCTGGGGCCATGACGGCCCCTCCCTCAGCAGCACAGGAAGAGGCAGCGAGAGAAAAAGGCTCAGTCATCCTCCAGAGACGGGGCATCTCCCAGCAACGAGTTCTTATTGACTTAACAGCGCAGCTGCCTGGCTGGTTCTCAGGGCATGTTCTCAGTTATCTGAGTACTTGTTGTTTCTTGGGCCCCTTCATGTCTGACCCAGTTCTTAGTCCTGACCTTGCTTCTTAATTAATCCATGTGCTTATGTAATGTGGGGCACACCCACACAGTAATGAAGCCTGTTCAGGCCTTGCTCTCGAATGTTCTGGCCTGTTCTACAGTTTCTGAGGAGGTGAGGGGGCAAGGGGTTACCTTCTCCTCCATCTGGGCACTAGGATCGAAGTGGTGACCGCCTGTTGGAGCCTCCTTGTCCAAGGTGTCTTTCTATAATAACCAGTGTCTCTTGTGTTCTACCAGTGTCCCGGCAAGGCCTTGCCCTCAGAGTTCTTCAGGGCAATGAGAACACAGAGGCTGGTTGAGCTGTCACGAGGGGAGGAAACCCACACAGTCGGACTGAAGCAAATGCACACACACAAGAAACCACAAAGGAGATGGAAGCGTTGTTTGCTTCTTGATGCTAATCCCTCTTTGTTAGGGGACTGTGATAACCAGAGCCAGATGGGGCAGAGGACAACATCTGTGTCCTGAATCTGCTGTCCTCCCCTTCATTTGTTGTCTTACCTTCGCCTGGTTTTCTTTCTTAGTCCCCTTCTGCATCTGAAGCTGTCTGCATACCACATTCCCACACTGAAACCACTTACTTCCTTGAAGTCCAGTATCACAAGCGGAGAATTCCCAGGCTCTCCAACAACAGTTGCTCAGAGTTCACGGTAAAGGAGTAAATCTTCAGTGACTGTGTTTTTGAGTTTTGTTGTGTTTCATCCAGTATGCTGACTCTGTGTGAACTCCTTAGGGTACCAGCAACTGCCTTTGGGCTGTGGAGTCATCACCACGTTAAAACAGGTCCCTAAAACATGCCTTCTAGTCCACGACTTTGCACACGATCCTCTTCTGACAGCTTCGCACACTGTGTTCTGACTCACTCCTGATCCTTCTCATTCCTGACCTGGCATTTTTTCACCTTTGACCTCATTTTACCTCTTTGCCCCTGCCATTTGGTCCAGGCTTTTGGGCCTCACCCTGCCAGTGGCCACCTGGGTATAAACTTTCTTTCCAGCCTTGCTTCCAAAGCTCCTCACTGGCCCACATCCCTCTTGGCAGCTTCTGCCAGGCTTGTCCAGTGGAAGAGGAGGACTTAAACCCATCAGAGTGTCTGTCAGCTTCCTGCTGTGCCTAAGGTTGCTTCTCCTTGGCAGTGCCTCATGTTGGGCCGGGGCATGAGCACAGGGTCCAGTGACTGAGGTGTATGCTGACTTGCAAAAGGCTTCTTACTGCCAAAATCATGGATTCCCCATCCTCTGCTCTCCTACCATTAAGCGTCTCCTCTTTGTAGCCACTTGGGGTTTTGGTGTTTAACCATTTCATGACTATGTGCGTGAGCCACACGTTTACATTACCCTCCCGAGAGCACCCTTTTGTAATTAGTAGTCTTCACATTTGTTCGGTGACTTATGGTCAACAGGGTACCGAGTATATTCACATAGAGAATCTCATTTCCATACTTTTTATTTTCTTTTGCAAACATGACTCAGGTTCATCTCACCCATTTGGCTCATTAAGGTCAAAAGTTTTTTTTTTTTTCTTTTCTTTTGAAAGATTTTGTTTACTTATTTGAGAGATAGTGAGAGAGTCTCAGAGGGAGAGGGAGAAGCAGGGTCCCTGCTGAGCCAAGAGCCGGAGGTTGGACTTGATCTCAGGCGCCCTGTTTTAGTTTCTATTAAAACAACAAAAAGGGACACCTGGCTGGCTCAGTCAGTGAAGCATGCCACTCTTGATCTTGGAGTTGTAAGTTTGAGTCCCACATTGGGTGTGGAGATTACTTAAAGATAATATCTTAAAAAAAAAAAGAACAAAGAAAAGAATAGAAAAATAATATATAACAAGGAAGCCAATCTGGATTATGTTTACCTTATACCAATCCATTCATAAAATGCAATTTTAAATATCATCTTATAGAAGAAGTTGTTCATGAAGGCAGAAGTGTTTGGAACTCATGAAAGGCATAATGTGGGCCTGATGGGACTGCTGTTCTACACTTGGCACCAACATTGACTTCTTACGTAAATTTGAAAAAGTTTCTTAACATATTAGAACATATTAGCTTTTTCCTACCAGAAAAATGAAAAGAAAAATTTCTGCCGCTAATCATTTTCCAGGGCTTTTATTAAGACAAAGGATATAACTGGGAAAGTATCTAAACTTTTTAAAAGAAAGGCTTATATAATGATAGGACTAACTCAGCTGCAAATAACAAGTATCCATCTCAAATCAGCATAGGCGGGGCGCCTGGGTGGCTCAGTGGGTTAAAGCCTCTGCCTTAGGCTCAGGTCATGATCCCAGGGTCCTGGGATTGAGCCCTGAATCGGGCTTTCTGCTCAGTGGGGAGCCTGCTTTCCCTTCTCTCTCTGCCTGCCTCTCTGCCTACTTGTGATCTCTGTCAAATAAGTAAATAAAAATTAAAAAAAAATCAGCATAGGCAAAAAGAGAGCATATGGGTTTTCATAAATGAAAACTCCAAGTTTCAGCTTTAGGCATAGGTGGATCAAGAAACCTTCAAATTCACCAGGAATCCATTTCTCTATTTTCCTTTGTCTTTTGGGCTGGCTTCCTTCTATGTTGGGTTTCTTTCTTAGCACATTTTCCCCACATGTTGAAAGTTACTCAGAGACTTCAGGCTTTAATTATCCTTAAGTTTGTGACCTTAAAAGAAGAGAGATTATTCCAGTAACTCAACTAATTCTACAGAAAAACTCTAATTGGTCTTTTTTTTTTTTAAAGATTTTATTTATTTATTTGACAGACAGAGATCACAAGTAGGCAGAGAGGCAGGCAGAGAGAGCGGGGAAGCAGGCTCCCCACCGAGCAGAGAGCCTGATGCGGGGCTCAATCCCAGGAACTTGAGATCATGACCTGAACTGAAAGCAGAGACTCAACTCACAGAGCTACCCAAGCACCCCTCTAATTGGTCTTTGCTTGGGTGTCTCGAGTTTTCTTGTGACCAGGGAATGGAGGGCTCTTTGACCCACTTAATCAGTTGCCTTTCCATGACTTGATTGACAGTCTCATAAGTCTCCTTTGGGAGAGGGAGAGAGCAGTTTCCAAATGAGGAAACTCAGACAAAATATCTTGTCCATTTCTGCACTGTATCAGTCTGTGATATTGTTGTTACTGTTGTTGTTTTTAATTTTTAGTAATTTATTTTAATTAATTAATTAATTTTTAAGTAGCCTCCATGCCCATCATGGAGCCCAATGTAGAGTTTGAATTCATGCCCCCAAGATCAAAACCCAAACTCAGATTAAGAGTTGGATGCTAGGGCGCCTGGGTGGCTCAGTGGTTAAAGCCTCTGCCTTCAGCTCGGGTCATGATCCTGGGGTCTTGGAATCGAGCCCTGCATCGGGCTCTCTGCTTGTCAGGGAGCCTGCTTCCTCCTCTCTCTCTGTCTGCCTGCCTCTCTGCCTACTTGTGATCTCTATCTGTCAAATGAATAAATAAAATCTTTAAAAAAAAAAAAAAGAGTTGGATGCTTAACCAACTTAGCCACCCAGCACCCCAGTCTGTGGCATTGTTAATATTATCTCTCTTGTAGGACATTAGAACTGGCTGAGATTTACCCAGGTTAACTTTCCAGACCTGAGTCCTATGGGAGCCCATCAGAGTTTCATAGAGACAGCATGGATTCATTTAATTTTCATAAATTCTGTGGGGCGATTATTCATTCCACTTTTTTTCCACTTTAAAAAAATTAGTAAGCTTCATTTTATTTATTTATTTTTAAGATTTTATGTATTTATTTATTTGTCAGAGAGAGAGAGAGAGAAAGCACAAGCAGGCAGAGGCAGAGAGAGAAGCAGGCTCCCTGCTGAGCAAGGAACCCCACATGGGACTCGATCCCAGGATCCTGGGATCATGACCTGAGCTGAAGGCAGTGGCTTAACGAACTGAGCCACCCAGGCGTCCCAGTAAGCTTCATTTTCTAGAGAGGTTTTATGTCCACAGAAAAATGAATGGAAAGTGCAGAGAATACCCATATACCCCCTGCTGCCACCCATCTCTCCCACTATCAACACCCCCCATCAGAGTGGTTCATTCATTACAACTGATAAACCTACATTGATGCATCATCATCACCCAAAGCCCATAGTTTAGGGTTCACTCTTGGTGAACCCCACTCTATGGGTTTTGACAAATGTATAAAGACAGGTATCCACCATTATAATATCATGCAGAGTAATTTCACTGCCCTGAAATTCCTCTATGTTCTCCCTCTGCCCAAGCCCTAGGAACCACTAATCTTTTCATTGTCTCCATAGTTTGCCTTTTCCAGAATGTAGTTGGAATCATATAGTATATATAGCTTTTTCAGGTTGGCTTCGCCAGTTAATAATATACATTTGAAAAAAAATATGCATTTCCAGGGAGCCTGGGTGGCTTAGTAGGTTAAAGCCTCTGCCTTTGACTCAGTTCATGATCCCGGGGTCCTGGGATCAAGCCCTGCATTGGGCTCTCTGTTTGGCAGGGAGCCTGCTTCCCTTTCTCTCTCTCTCTGGCTGCCTTTCTGTCTACTTGTGATCTCTGTCTGTCAAATAAATAAAAATTAAAAAAAATTAAAAAATGCATTCCCCCCCATGTCTTTTTATGGCTTAATAGCTCATTTCTTTTTAGAGCTGAATAATATTCCATTGTCTGGACGTATCACAGTTTACTTATATGTTGATCTACTGAAGGACATCTTGGTTGCTTTCTAGTTTTGGCAATTATGAACAAAGCTGCTATAAATGTTTGTGTGCAGATTTTTGTATGGATAGAAGTTTTCAGCTCACGTGGGAAAATACCCACAACTACTGGATTGTATAACACGAGTATGTTTAATTTTGTAAAAATCTGTAAACCGTCTTCCAAAGTGGCTGTACCATTTGGCATTCTCACCGGCAATGAATGAGAACCCTGGTTGCTCCATGTCCTTATCAGTGTTTAGTGTTTGGCTTTGGCCATTCTAACAGATGTGTAGTTGTACCTCACTGTTGTTGTCTTTGTTTTTAAAATATTTTATCTATTTATTTGAGGTGGGGGGAGCACAAAGGGAGAGTGAGAAGCATACTTCCAGTCAAGCAGGGAGCCTGATGGGGAACTCGATCCCAGGATCCTGAGATCATGATCTGAACCAAAATCAAAAGTCAGATGCTTAACCAACTGAGCCACCCAGGCACCCCTCATTGTTGTTCTAATTTGCAGTTCCCTGATGAAATGTGACTTTGAACACCTTTTTATATGCTTATTTGCCATCTGTGTTTGGTGAGGTATTTGTTAACATCTTTTACCCATTTTTAAATTGGGTTCATTTTCTTATTGTTGTTGGGATAACAGTGCTTTATCAGATTTTGTAAATATTTTCTCCCAGTCTGTGACTTGTCTTCCCATTCTCTTATTAGTTCCACTTTTATAGATAATAAATGCTACAAATTACTGGGAGCTTGCCATACACCAAGCACCATGCTAACTACCCCACATATTACCTCATAGAAATTCTATGAGGTGTTGGGTTTATTGAGGTTCTTTGGAATATAAGCAGCAGAAACCAACTCTGGCTCGTTAAAGAAGAAGAAATGTACTGAGAGGATGGATAATAGGATAGCTCATGGAATAGGAGGAAGAGTTGAACAGTCAAAACTTGGAAGGATAGGATCCCACTCTTGTGTGGTTTTGTAGGCTCTTTAGAAGGTGGATTTGGGGATAAACCTGGTGCAATCCTATTGGTTTCTAGTTGCTGCTGTGTTTCAGAAGCCACATTTTTTTGGAGGGAGAATCTAATTGGCCCATCTTGAGTCAAGTGTCTAGCTTTGAACCAATCGGGTTGAAGGGGACACGTAGTACAAGGTCGACCACCTTTTTCTATGGGCAGTTCTCAAACAAAGAGAGTCACTGTGAACCTGTTAGCTGCCCAAAGGTATATCTACTGTAAGCATGTAGTTGTACCAGTCAAGGTCCCAGCACTCAAAAGTGGGTAATTGAAGAACACTTAATAAGGGGGTTAAATAGGAAGAGTTTAGGGAAAGCAAGGGATGTTAGAGTATCCTGGGGCTAGTGATAGTGGGGAAGTGTTCCCATGCCAGGTCTGAAAAGGAAAGAGGAGGAGGTGGTTTTTGGAACCTGTAGAAACAGCTATAAGGAAAAGCCTTCCTGATAAGTAGCTGTGGTGTTTGGGAGAGGGTTACAACCAGCCTGTGGCAACCCACAGTGTGGGATGTAGGGGAATAATACCAAGATTTCACTCTCCTCCCACCTGCACATTTCTTGGACACAACCAGAAACCAGAGAGCAATGGAGTCCCTTGATTCAGTTGTTATGGGCCAGCCTCCTAGGACGTAAGTCAAGGTGTGCAGGGGCAAATAGAAGCCGACCAACAAAATAACATCAATCCCCGCTTATGGATAAAAACTTATAGGTGTAGAGTAGTTAGTGACTAGTTTAGGCTCACACAGCTAATGCAGGGTCGGAGATGGGGTTTGACTCCAAAACCTATGCTTTTAACCACGGGGCTCTACCACCTCGCAGATGAAGACCCTGAATTCAAATATGGGATTGACCACACTCAGCTCAGGTCAGTCCTTTATTTCTCTGGGCTCTTTGTGGATTCAGCTCTTAGCTGCAGCTGCAACAAGAGTCCATAGTCCAGCCTGCTCAGAGGGAAGTCGATAGAGTCACAATCACTGGGCTCCCTCCGGTCCCTCATCCTGAGCTCGGCTGAGCCATGGGGTTTGGAGTATCAGAGGTAGTTGAAGTGGAGTCCAAGTTTCTTGCCACTGTGCTGGCAGCTCTGTTCTTCAGGGAAGGTTGTGATGAGATTTAAATTGTACTCCAATTAAGCTTTTCCACTCTAATTTCTCAGGGAGCATTCACAGGCTTGGACCATGCACTTGCAAGCGCTAATACCATTATCAGATTCCTGTTCATCTCATATAAATAAGCCCATTAGTGCCTTTTCTGTCTGGCCACGTACTTTCCTGCCACTGCTTGGAGCCCCCAGACAAACACATTCCCAATCAGGCAAACAGAGGAAAATATGAACAGCAATAACATTCACTGAAAGGTTTTATTTCCTGTCTCATTATTTTCCAGCTTTTTAACTAATAATCGGTAACATCTATTACATACTTACCATATGTAAGGTACAGTGCTGTTTTACATAGTTTGTCTCATTTCACCTTGACAGTAGATCTAAAAGGTAGGTACTACTTAATCCCCACTTTACAGATGGGCAAACTGAAGTTTACAGGGGTTACTTTGGTGTCTTTGGTGATGTAATTATATTAAGTAGTAGATTTAAGATTTGAACCCAGACATCCTGACTCCAGAGCCCACACCACATAACCATGATACCAACTTCAGTTCTGGATGGCCTAATTTATAAAATAGTGGGTTCTGATCATGCTTCTCCCCTTTCAAAGGTGAAATTCTGGTATGTTTAGGGAATAGGAGTATGGTAGAGACTACTGGCAATCATCAAATATCGATGGGTTCCCATAAAGTTTTCATCTCTGTTGCAATTGAGTTGGGGACATGTGACTATGTCCGGCCCATTAGCTGTGAGCTGAAGGGATATGTGTTATTTTCAAGCTTGGCAATAACCCCCATCCCCACCCCGCACTATCAGCCACTCTCTGTGTCTCATAATGGGTCATAATGAGATGGTAAAATTGCCACCTGTAAGTTGCTCCTTGTTCCTTGGAGAAAGCCATGTTGGACAGTTACCTGACCTGCATTGATTAGATGGTGACATGAGTGAGAAATAAACTTTTGTTAGGTTAGACCACTTAAATTTTGAGGTTTATTTATTATCATATTGTATCTTATCATACTCCAAACAATATAATTATTTTACAGAAGGTTCCTGTCTTATGGTGGTTCAACCTAGAATTTTTTGACTTTATGATGGTGTAAAAATAATACCATACTTTGGATTTTGAATTTTGACCTTTTCCCAGGCTAGCAATATGTAGTACAATACTCTCTCCTGACACTAGGCAGTGGCAATGAACCATAGCTCCCAGTCAGCCATGCAGTCAGAAGGGTGAACAACTGATACACTGACAACCATTCTGTTTTTCACTTTCAGTACAGTATTCAATAAATTATATGAGCTATGTAACACTTTACAATAAAATAGGCTTTGCGTTAGATGATTTTGCCCAGTTGTAGGCTAATGTAAGTGTTCTGAGCACATTTAAGGCAGGCTAAGCTAAGCTGCGAAGTTTGGTAGGTTACATATAGGACATGCATTTTGACTGATATTTTCAACCTACATTGGGTTTATTGGGACAGAACTCATTGTAAGTTGAGGAAGATCTGTACGAATACACAAAGTTAGGTATCTCTAAGGCCACTGCTGTAACAGCTTATTGGTCTGAGAGGAAAACTACTGTTGGAGACTGGAACTATCTCAATGCATGCTCTATCTTAATAAATGAATAAATAAATAAAACTACTTTTTATAAAAGTAGTTTTTTAAAAATTTATTTATTAAAATATTTTATTTATTTTACAGGAGAGACAGCAAGAGAGGGAATACAAATAGAGGGAGTGGGAGAGGGAGAAGCAGACTTCCCACTGAGCAGGGATCATGACCTGAGCTGAACACAGATGGCTAATGACTAAGCCACCCAGATGCCCCTAAAAAAACTACTTTAAAAAAAAGAAGGATAGGGGCACCTGGGTGGTTCAGATGGTTAAGCATCTGTCTTCGAGTCAGGTCATGATCCCGGGGTCCTGAGACTGAGTCCTGCATTGGGCTACCTGCTCAGCAGGGAGCCTGCTTCTCCCTCAGCCTCTCTCTCTCTGTCTCTCATGAATTAAAAAAAAAAAAAAATCTTTAAAAAAAGGAGAAATATATAGGGACTTGAACAACAGCATAAACAAACTAAGCCTAACATAATAGCAAAAAAATCTTCCACTCAACAACATCAGAATATACATTGTTATCAAGTGCACATGGAACATTCTCTGTAATGGGACATATTCATATGTCAAGCCATAAAACAAGTCTCAATAAATTTAAAAGGTTTAGAAGAATGCACATTCCCTGACCACAATAGAATGAGATTAGAAATCAGTAACAGAAGGAAATTTGCAAATATGTGGAAATGAAGCATATTTCTTCTGAATAGTCAATGGTCAAAGAAGAAATCAAAGGGAAATTAGAAAATGATTTGAGATGAATAAAAATGAAAACATAGCATACTAAAGTCTTATGGGATATAATGAAAACAGCGCAAGGGAAATTTATAGCTATAAACACCTTTATTTATTTATTTTTAAAAAGATTTTATTTATTTGACAGAAAGAGAGATCACAAGTAGGCAGAGAGGCAGGCAGAGAGAGAGAGAAGGAAGCAGGCTGCCCGCTGAGCAGAGAGCCCGATGTGGGGCTCGATCCCAGGACCCTGGAACCATGACCTGAGCTGAAGGCAGAGGCTTTAACCCATTGAGCCACCCAGGTGCCCCTATAAACACCTTTATTGAAAGAGAAAAAAGACGTCAAATCAAGAACCTAAGCTTTCACCTTTAGGAATTAGAAGAAGAGCAAGCTAAACTCAAAGCAAGCATAAGGAAGGAAATAACAAAGATTGGATCAGAAATAAATAAAATATAAATAAGAAAAAACAATAAAGAGGGGCTCCTGGGTGGCTCAGTCATTAAGCGTCTCTGCCTTCAGGTCAGGTCATGATCCCAGGGTCCTGGGATCTAAAAAAATATAAAGAAAATTAACAGAACCAAAAGTTGTGTGGTTTTTTGTTTGTTTGTTTGTTTGTTTTTGTTTTTTTAAAGATCAACAAAATCAACAAATTGACAAGCCTCTACCTGGAATGACCAAGAAAAAAAAGAGAAAACTCACATTATTAAAGTCAGGAATGAAAGAGGGGTCATTACTACCCACCTTACAAAAATAAAAAGGAATATAAAGGAACACCATGAACACTTACACGGCAACAAATTAAATTACCTAGATGAAATGAACAAATTTTTAGAAAGGCATAAATTACTGAGACCATCTCAAGAAGAAATAGAAAGCAATTTTTTAAGATTCATTTATTTATTTGAGAGAGAAAGAGCACATTAGCTGTGGGGAAGGGCAGAAGGAGAGGGAGACAATTGCAAGCAGACTCCCTGCTGAACACAGAGCCTGATGAGGGTCTTGATCCCAGAACCCTGAGATCATAATGCTGAGCTGAGATTGTGACATGAGCCGAGATCAAGAGTCTTAACCAACTGAGCCACTCAGGTGTCCCCAAAAGAAATAGAACACCATAATAGACTTTAAACAAGTAAAGAGATTGAATTGGTAATTAAAAAAAAAAAAAAAAAAAAAAACTTGCCACAAAGAAAAACAGAGGACAAATGCTTCACTGGTTAATTCTACCAAATGTTTAAAGAAGAGTTAACCTCAATACTTCACAAATACTTCCAAAAAATATAAGAGGAGGGAGTATTTTCAAAGTCAATTGATGAGACCAGTATTATTCTTATGGCAAAGGCAGAGTAGAGTAAGGTATCCCAAGCAAAGAAAACTACAGACTAATATCACTTATGAATATAGATGCAAATATCCTGAACAAAATACCAGCAAACTGAATCCAGCAGTATGTACAAAGTATTATATACCAAGTGGGATTTATCTCAGGGGTGCAGGATTGGTTCAACATGTCAAATCAATAAATACAATATACCATATTAATAGAATAAAGGACAAATAACATGTAATCATTTCAACAAATGAAGAAAAACATTTGACAAAATCCAACACCTTTTCATGATTAAAAATGCTCAACAAACTAGGACTAGAAGGGAATTTCACAATCTGCTCAAAAGCACCTACAACCATCCACCCGCCCACTGCTAACACAGTACTTAATGGTAAAAGAATGAAATCTTTATCCTTAAGATCAGGAATTAAAAAAAGAATGTCTACTCTTGTAACTTTTATTCAACAATGTACTGTGGGCTCTAGCCAGGGAACTTAGTCAAGAAAATGAAATGAAATGAAATGCAAAGCATCTAGATTTGAACAGAGGTAAAATGATCTCTGTTTGCAGATGGCATATTCTTGAATATAGAAAATCCACAAAAAATCTCTAGAATATAGGGTATAAGATCAATAAACAAAATTAGTTTGTATTTCTATATACTAGTAATGAAAAAATGAAGTTAAGAAAAATGAAATTAAGAAAACAATTCTGGGGTACCTGAGCGGTTTAGTTGGTTAAGCTTCGAGCTCTTTTTTTTTTTTTTAAAGATTTTATTTATTTGAGAGATATAGAGAGAGAGCAAGAGAGCTCTATGGGGCGGAGGGGCATAGAGAGAGGAGAAGCAGGCTCCCTGCTGAGCAAGAAGCCTGATGTGGGGCTTGATCCCAGGACCATGAGATCATGACCTGAGATGAAGGCAGATGTTTAAGTGACTGAGCCACCCATGCACCCCAGTTATATTTCTTTTTGGGGTGATGAAAATATTCTGAAATTAGATAGTGGTGATGGTTGCACAACTCTGTGAATGTACTAAAAACCACTGAATTATGCATTCTAAAATGGGGAAACATTACTGTATGTATAAGATTCGAGAAGCATATCTCAATTTAAAATGAAAAAAGAATATATTTGGCTGTTCTGTCAGCAGAAATTAAATGGTATAGACAAAGTCCAGAATACTGAGGTCAGTAAACTTAGAAAAGCTGGCCGTGTCTAGGTCCCAAATAGTAAGAGATGGAAATTTAAAAGGCTTTGCGTGACAAAGGCCCAAGAAGATGTTTCAGCTGATTAAAGTGAATCATGGAAAATATCTGATTAAACGTGTGTTCTTTGTTTTAGCTAGCTTCAAGAAAATCACTATCACGTTGAAAGAGAAAGCCTGGGGGCAAGAAGGCATAAGAATAAAGCAAATTCGAAGACTGTGTGTTACAAAAGAACACTGAGTATGGATATGGGCAAATGGAATGGTCTGGATGCCAACAGACTAGAAGCTTAACAAGTTTTTGAGAAAACTGTATTGTTAAAGAAACCACAAGTTTGTGTAAAAAGCCTAAATTTATTAGTTAAGCCTTAAAACAACCTCTGGCAGGAAGTTGCACAGTCCCTAGGGACAGCATTCTCCCCATCTCTCTCTTTAGATGTAGCCAAGGAGAATAAGGGTCCAGGAAGGAGCCAAGGATCACAAAGGATGAGACAGCTCGTGCCCCAGGCTAGGCAGCTTTGATATCTGCCTATTGGTATTTCAGAATTTTAATACCAGTGTGTCTGTGGAACAGTGACCTCTGTAGGTCTCTCAGGCTCCCCCTGCCCTTTTTCGTTTTTTTAAAGATTTATTTATGGGGGGGGATTGAGAGCATGTGTGTATGAGTGGGGGGTGGGGGTGGAGGGGCAGAAGGAGAGAGAGAGAGAGAGAATCAGGCTCCATGCCCCTGTGGTCATGGGGCTCAATCTCATGACCCCGAGATAATGACCTGAGCTGAAATCAAGAGTCAGACACTTAACCTACTGAGCCACCCAGGCGCCCTTCAGTCTTCCCCCTTCTGAACGGGAGGGCTTACTGAAGTTATCCTATTCCTGATCCATTATTGTATATTTGTGGGTTGGCATGGGTCTGAGGCAGACGACTTGCCTTTTTAGTTCCCAGGGCTTCAGCCTAAGAGAAGCTGCATCTGATCTTGATGGAGAGGACTACGAGAGGCAATGGCATATTGGACTTTGCATTGTCTTCCACAGGGACCAGTTGAAGGTGTTTTACTTGTAGGAAGAAGAGTATACTCTGGTGGAGACTGTTGTCGCTTACCACATGGGCTCACCATGGACTCCTCTATATTTCCCGGCCTGCAATATTGGCCAATAATTTTCTTTACTTGTAATGTCTTTCTTGATACCAAGGTATCAAGTTTGGCAAGCCTTATAAAAATGAGTTTGGATATTTCTTTTCCTCTATTCTCTGGATGCATTTGTTTAGATCAGCATTATTTGGACTAAATTTTTGTAAAGACGTTTGAATCTGCAGTTTTCTTTGTGGGAAGAGTTTTAGTTTCAGATTCAATTTCTTTGATAGATATAAGACATTCAGTGTTTTTAAATTTCTTCTTGCAGTAATTTTGGTAAATTGCTTTCTAAGGAATTTGTATATTTCACCTTAATCTTCTGATTTATTGGCATAAATATGGGCAGAGTGTCAATTTATTAACATAAAGTTGCTTATGATATCCTCTCATTATCCTTTTAATGTATATAAAATTCATAGTGGAGGGTGAAAATTTCAATATTTGATTTTGGTATCTGTGTTGTCTCTCTCCCCCCTTTTTTTCCCCTCTAGATTTGTCTTGCTAAGGTGTTTTTTTTTTAAATTTTATTTGTTTATTTAATTTAGAAGGAGAGTGAGAGAGAGAGAGAGAGCACGAATGTGATTGGGGGAGGGGGTGAGGGACAGAGCAGTAGGAAGAGGAAGAAGGAAAAAATCCCAAGCGGACTCTGCAGACTCCCCATTGCATGCAGAGCCTCACATGGGACTCAATCTCACAACCCTAGACATCACGACCTGAGCTGAAACCAAGAGTTGGAGGCTTAATCGACTGTACCACCTCGGTGCTCCTTGCTAGGAGGTTTTATTAATTATATTAATCTACTTAAAGATTAAGATTTTGGCTTTGTTGATTTACTCTATTGTGTCTTTTTTTCTTAAATTGATTTCTGCTCTTACCTTTTTGCTTCCCTTCTCCTTTTTTTGGGTTTAATTTGCTGTTTTTTTTTTCTAGCCTTTGAGTTGGAATCTTAGATCATTGGTTTTCAACCCTTCTTATTTTTTAGTATATAAATTTAAAGGTTTATGCTTTCTTCTAGGCACTGCCTTAGTAGTGTCGCTGGCCACACATCAAGTAGTCAGGGGCTCCTAATGGTGGAAATGTAGGATGGGACCTACAGGAATCTCTGAGTCATTGAAGGAAAGCCATGCAGAAGAGCTACCTGACCTTCATTGGCTTGTGATATAAGAAACAACTTTGATGTGTCTTGGCTGCTGAGCTTTCCATCTGGTTTATTTGTTTGTTTTGTATGTGTTTGCTGTAGCTTGGCCCGTCTTGGCGGATACAAGAGGTCTTGTCTTATATCAGCACCTGTGTTGGTCCACATGACAGTTTCCCAAGACCTTTTCTCTTTTACATCCCCAAATATCAATATTAGGAGATTCTTGCTATCAGACAATTTTACTGAAGATGGGGGAGGGTAGTAAAGAAGTATTAATACAGTACAGAAGATAATGGGAAACACTGATAAATTTAACATGCCTCCCCTCCCTTTCCTAGGGATTTTTTCATTGTCTTTTCAGTCTGACCCTGCCCTGTTGTCAGGTTTTGGGGTTCCCTTCTCCGTTTAGACTCTTCCCATCCCTCCTATTCCAGAGCACCCCAAACTCTCCAACTTTTACATATAGCTTTTCCTTACCTTGGATAAAATAAAATTCCTAGTAATGGTGTCTTTTCTACTGATCAAGGCACACCCCGAGGTCTGGGACAGAAATGTGGCTGGGGGCCGCCTGACAGAGAATCAGAGGAGGCACTCTGAGTTGAGAGGACTTTCCCCCAGAACCCAGAGTTGTATTTAAAAAGGTCTTCTTGGGGCGCCTGGGTGGCTCAGTGGGTTAAGCCTCTGCCTTCAGCTTAGGTCATGATCTCAGGGTCCTGGGATCAAGCCCCGCATGGGCTCTCTGCTCAGCGAGGAGCCTGCATCCTCTTCTCTCTCTCTCTCTGCCTGCCTCCCTGCCTGTAAGGGCCTGCCCTTCCCAGAGGAACTTACTTGTAAACCCCGGATATAGGGGTGAGCCAGGCCGGATGGAGACATCCAATCAGTGGAGAGCACATATATTTACTGAGGTGAGTTGAAATCCCATTGGCCACCTGTGTGTGGGCTGGGCTCAACCACCTCTATAAAGGTTAGTTTGTGGGGCTGGGCGGAGGAGAGGGGTGGGGGGTGTGGGAGGGTGTTGGGGGAGAGTAGTAGGAGTAGTAGGAGGAGTTAGAGCCGTTAGTTGGGAAAGCCCTTAGGATAGCTGTCAGAATAGCCGCGGTAGTGATAGTTGTTGGGAACCGCGCCGCCCCTACCACCGGAGAGCAGTCCTGCTGCGAACGGCCTCATCGCCCGGATTGGCCTCGCAGCCCAGAGCAGCAAGCGGCCTCACCGCTCCAAGCCGCAGCCCCGCCGGGAGCAGCCTTGCCGCCCGGAACCGTGGCCCCGCTGTGAGGGGCCCTCACAGCCCCGCTGGGAGCGGCCTCGCCAGAGCCGCGTCATTCCGGGGAGCAGCCTCGTGGGCATGCGGCCTCATCGGGGTGTGGCCTGGTCCGGATGGGTGTCATCCAGAGCGGCCTCGTCTTGGGAGCGGCCTCGTGGTAGAGCGGCCTCGTCTGGAATGGTGACCTCCTCTGGGGAGCGGCCTTGTCAGAGTGGCGTCATGGGGAGCAGAGTCTGTGTCATCGGGGTTGTCGTCCTCGTTGTCGTCGTCGCTGTCGTCGCCTCTTCGTCTTTGGGAGTGGCCTTGTCTGGGGAGTGGCCTCATCTGGGGAGCGGCATTATCGTCCTTGTTGTCATCATCTCTTTGTCGTCGGGAGTGGCGTCCTCGTTGTCGTCACCTCTTCTTAAGAGATGGCCCCGACCGGTCGGTTTGATTTTCGATGCTTGGTTTGATTTTCGCTTTGTGTCAGTCTCTTTCCTTTGATCACGGACCCTAACACTGCCTACTTGTGATCTGTCTGTCAAATAAATAAAATCTTAAAAAAAAAAAAGGTCTTCTTACCACCTTTTTTTACGTGCTCAAGTTTTTACTTATTTCATTTGTTTTATTTTTCACTTAGTTGAAATCCTACCCCGCACCCTACTTTTATGACTTAATGTTCTATCATGAGTATTTACTGTATTACTATATGATCTTGGTAAACATTATTTTACATTCACATTTTTTTCCTATTTAAAAACCCAATGATCAAAAAAAAAAGGGGGGGGGGCATAGGCAGGAATTGGCAACTTCCTGAAATCCCAACCACTGGACAGAGAGCATTTAACAAATTGGGCTGCATGACTTCCACACTGACAGCTGATCAGAAAGAATATTAGAAAGTCTGTGGGACAGGACACCTGAGTGGCTCAGTCGGCTAAGCCTCTGACTCTTGGTTTCAGCTCAGGTCATGATCTGGCAGTTGTGAGATTGAGCCCTCCATCCAGCTCCTGGTGGGACAGCCTGGTGTCCTGAGAACCAGGATTGCCAGATTCAGATGCATCCGGGTATGTCTGGAGCAGTTTTTTTTTTTTTTTTTTTTGGCGGGGGTGGGGGGGGGGGGGGGGGGTGGGGGGTGGGGGGTAGACCAGACAGCAGTCTATTGTCAGAAGGGTTTCCCTAGGAACACCTGGGAAAGGATCCAGCCTGTGAATGTGGCTGGAATGGCCCTGACCCTGCCTCAGAGGGAGGGGCTCTATAATGGTGAGTGAATAAAAGCAGGGAAGCTTCACTAAATTTCTTTGGGAGTATCAAAACTTCTTCCTTGGCGTTCTCTGCAATAGTGACCCACAGAGGAGGGAAGGGATGGTGGAAAGATCCTCCACCCCCAACCCCCACCCCCTTGATGGATAAGCCTGGGAAACAAATTGGACACAGCTACCAAAGCTGTCAACAGAACCAACCTATGGAAAAGGAGGGTCTCTGAAGAGTTGTCTTAAGAACTGGCAGGATAGGAGTGCCTGGGTGCTTCATTTGGTGAAGCATCTGCCTTTGGCTCAGGTCATGATCTCAGGTTCCTGGGATGGAGTTCCCCGCTAAGTGGGGGAGTCTGCTTCTCTCTCTCCCTCTACCCTTTCCCCCTAGCTCATGCTCTCTCTCTCATTCTCTCTCTCAAATAAATAAAATACTAAAAAAAAACCAAAAAAAACAATCAACCAACCCAAACCAAAACAAAAACAAAAAACCAACTAACCAAACTGGCCATGACTTCCAAGTTCAGTCTGATTGAGAACCAGTCACCAGCTAACCAAAAGGCAAGGGAGGTCAGAGGACCAAAGTGGTAACTTAGCACCATTCCCAGATCCTCAGCTGAGGAGGAGGGAGAACCTGGGAGGGGCAGGTGGGCTCAGCCAGGTGCCTGTGGCCCTCAGGTTCATAGGAAGGCTTGAGGTTAGAGGCAGGAAAACCCTGTGCAGATGGGTAACTACACAGGGGTTTAGCGAGGGGTCTGCATACATAGACAAGGCTGTGAGGAGGAGGACCTGGCTTAGAGTCTGGCTTTCCTGGAAGCCTGCCATGTAATTAGTGCCGCTGCTCTTCAGACTTGTCCTTTCAGGCCCAGGAAGGTTAACACCCTGATGTTACTAGCCCTTGAATGTTGTACAAATACTCATGGTTTCCTCCACCCTTCTTGCATCTTTGTCAATAGTCCCTCTATTAAATTATCTGTTAAATCAATTATCCCAATATGAATGTACCATCCATTTGCTACTAGAACACTACTGATACAGGGCTATTTTGTTGATGGCACTGGGAAAGCCCCCTGGGACTCTGGTTCTCAGCAACCAGCTCTGGAGACAGGATGAGGCCGAGGTTTAAGTGGTGGACCCCTGCAGGGGAGTTGTGTGAGGAAGACACAACGGGTAAGGAGAGAGACTGATTTCATTGTCATACTTCAGAGATCCCTGTTAGGAATGGAATTTGGCCGTGCATTTAGGCAGGACACATTGGGATAGGTAGAGATTAGATAGATCCAGTTGGAAGCAGGGTGAGGTGGTGCTCTTAGGAGGCAGTGTAACTGTCCCTCAGAACAACGTACTGCTTAAAATATAACCCATGAGAAACTACACTAGCCATCAAGCATGCTTAGATACAGCCTTAAGAAAAACATGTACTGGCAACAGGCCTCTGGGGGAGAGGACAATAGATGTCCTTGAAGCCAAGCAGCTGGGGACTCCTGGCTCGCTCAGGGTGGAATGCCGCCTGCTTTATTTTCCCGTTATCTCCCCTTCCTCAGAGAGCACCTGCAATTAGTCAGACAATCCTTCCATTTGGGCTTGCTCACTGTAGGTCATGTACTATGTGACCAGACATGTTTTGCCTTTCTTCTTACGTATCTACAAGACTCATGGTCAATGTCTAATTTACTCGGGGTTCTTTGTTGGTTGTTACCCACTTTCTAATAAATATGAGACCGAGGAGTTGTTCGGGGGAAAGACTTTTCTACTGTCGCCCCCTGCTCCCTTTCTCTTGCAGCTGACTTGTTTGTGCCTCATTCTTCTCCCATGCACCTTCTGGAAGTGACAAGGCAGAAAAGCTAATGAAGCAAGACCACAGCCCAGGATCGTTGATCACCCAGATTTTATTCCGCTTGCTCTCTGGAGAAGAGCTGAGCAGAAGGCTAGACTTGGGTTGGATGAGTGATTAAAGTTAGAGCTCTTGAGGAAGGAGTAGGGTGGGATGGCTGCTCCCTGATGCTGGAGTTCCTGCATGGGGTCTGGCACTAGTGGGCCCCTCTGCAGATTTGGCAGAAGAAATGAAGATGCTTAGGGACGCCTGGTTGACCCAGTTGGTTAAGCATCCGCCTTCGGCTCAGGTCATGATTCCAGGGTCCTGGGATTGAGCCCTGCATCTGGCTCCCTGCTCAGTAGAGGGTCTGTTCTCCCTCTGGCTGCTGCTCTCCCTTCTTGTGCGTGCTCTCTCTCTTTGACAAATAAACAGATAAAATCTTAAAAAAGAGAGAGAGAAATGAAGATACTTACAAAACAGCATAGGGAGGACATTCTTCTCCACTGACTACAGAATATACTCTCATGGAAGGAATGTTTGAGAGAGACAGTACTGGAAATACTCAGAAAACCCAAGGGGTTGGGGAGGGTGGGCATGAGGAATTTTAAGACAGCTTTGTTATAAATTTAATAAATGCTGGAAAAGTGACAGGATTTAGGAAAGTTAATTTAAAAAAACACCACCCTGGAGCACTAAATCTGGTTTTATTTACCCAGGCCATGTGGTACTTCCCTTAGTAAACTAAAGAATTTATAGACATTGGAAATTGAGGTTTTGTTGTGTAAACTTAGAACATTCAATCATGAATACATGACAGAAATAACATGGAGGGAAATGGCTGCAGTATTATTCCCTTAAATTCTCCCAGGGCCTTTGCACATGCTGTTCCCAATGTCTGGAACCTTCTCATTCCTCAGGTCGGGGTTTCTTGTTATGCCCTGATATAATTCTTGTACTTTTCCTTTACAGAACTAGCACTATTGGAAGTCATGCTTTTTTTTTTTTTTTAAAGGATTTTATTTATTTGCCGAGAGAGACACACACATACACACACACAGAGCACAAGCAGAAGGAGCAGCAGGCAGAGGGAGAAGCAGGCTCCGTGCCGAGGAAGGGGCCTGATGTGGGACTTGAACCCAGGACCCCAGGATCACGACCTGAGCGGAAGGCAGACGCTCAACCGACTGAGCCACCCAGACGCCTGGAAGTCATGCTTTCGTGGGGTTGTTTGATCAGTGGCATTTTTTACTCCTTAGTCAATAACCTCCATGAAGGCAAGGGCTGTGTTCTGATCACCATTGTTGTTCTAAAACCCAGGGCCTGACACCTGCCAGATGCTTACTAGGTATTTCACAGATAACTGCCTGAAGAACTTTTAAAGCATGCCAAGTTAAGACGGGCTTCCCAAGTAAGAGAAGGTAAAACATAACATAATTTTGGTAACCTGGGCCTATGTTGTCTGCATTTGTCCATGTAAAGACATTCTTCTGACACCATACTAGTAAAATGAGAGCATTTTATACCAGCATGGTAACTGCCTACACTGGGACTTGATGAGGTGGGGTAGTGAAGCCTTTACTTGGGTAGAATCCTGCCCTTGTAGCGTGAAACACAAATAACTCCTTTGATTTCCCCCAAATTGCCAAAAGGCTTTCACTTGACTCAGAGGTCTTGGATCTTGGAATGGCTGCTACAACTATGCAAACATCATGGTGTCCTGACTGACCCGGAGAAGTTCTGAGAAGTTCTGCACTGTGTTGGTACTTTTCCTGCTTTCTTTGATGTGAGATTTTAGATTTAGATGTGAGATTTCAGTTAATCATGAAAGTCTATGGCAGTTATATTTGGAAAGGAAGGCTACGCCTGGGCAGAGTTGTATGTGAGAGAAGAAACACCAGGGTCATTGGTCAGTGATGCTACGAAGCTGCTCAGTGTGGCCCATGGGAGGTAAGTGGACGTGTGATATGGTGGCTTCGTTAAAAGCCATTTGGTATATGCCTTCTGACTTTAACTCTCCCTTCCTTCCATCTCCTTTCCTCCTCCCTTCCCTTCCTCCCTCCCTCCCTCTCTCTCTTTCCTTCTTTCAAGAACACTTACCATGAGATTTATAGTCTTGACAGGTTTTTAAGTGTATAGTACTATTATCTATAGGCACAATGTTGAACAGCAGCTCTCTAGAATTCTTCTGACTTGCATAACTGAAGTTTTATATATGTTGATTAGCAATTTCCCATTTCCCCCTTCCCCTAGCCCCTGGCAACCACCATTCCATTCTTTGCTTCTATGAGTTTGACTATTTTAGATAACTCATATAGGTGGAATTATGCAATATTTGTCCATCTGTGTCTGGTTTATGTCACCCAGCACAGTGTCCTTAAGGTTCATCCATGTTGTTATCCATGTCAGAATTTCCTTCTTTTAAAGTCTGAGTAATATTCCAGTGGATGTGTATATCATATGTTCTTCACCCATTCATCCCTTGATGGACATTTAGATTTTATCCGTATCTTGGCTATTGTGAATATTGCTGCAGTGCTAATATCTCTTGAGATCCTGATATCAATTATTTTGTAGAAGTGGGATTGTTGGATCATTGGTAAAAAACTCAATAGCAACCCCCTCCCCACCACCAATAACCTGATTTTAAAAATGGCTAAAGACTTAAATAGACATTTCTCCAAAAAAGACCTCCAAAAGGCCAACTGGTAAAGTTGCTCAACATCACTAATCATCAAGGAAATGCAAATCAAAACTGGGGGGATTCTCTGGAATGTGATGGAGACATGAAATATGCAGATGGGCCAGTGACCGGGGCTTCTCTTTCAGGGACAGTTGACAGATGATAGATACTGGTGACTTCCAAATGATTTATTTTTCTTTCTCAAAGGCTCAATCTTTAGAAAAATCATGAGTGATGGGAACTTCTGCCCACCTTGAGCTGTAAGGGGCTTGTCCAGTAATCTGTCCAAGATTTCTGCAGGTTTCTGGAAAGAGCTTCTGTGTCATAATGACCTTTGGATTCTCTTTCCTTGTTATGTGCTAAGCCTTTTTTCTTCTGGCAACTGCCTTCTTTTGTTTTCTGGGTCCTTTCAGGGTGAAACAGAACTCTTCCTTCTTTGTTCCCTCAGGGAACCTCTTAAGCAGCTTTGCCTGAAGGTTTGTGGAGAGTCGGAGAGTTGACAAAGAGCCCTTTACCCTGTTCACACTTAATGATGCAAAGCTGTGAAGTAACAGTTTTTTAAAAATTCAAATTTTCACCTATTTTTTCAACTATTTTTTATTGTAGTAAAACATTTGGAACATAACATTTGCTATTTTTAACATGTACAATTTGACATGCATAATTCAATAGCATGAATTAGGTTCACAGTGTTGTGCAACCATCACAATTTTTAAAAATATTTTATTTATTTATTTGACAGAGACACAGTGAGAGAGGGAACACAAGCAGGGGGAGTAGGAGAGGGAGAAACAGGCTTCCCGCTGAGCAGGGAGCCTGATACAGGGCTCAGTCACAGGACGCTGGATCATGACCTGAGCTGAAGGCAGAAGCTTAATGACTGAGCCACCCAGGCATCCCAATCATCATAATTTTTAAGTTTTTGACTTCCCAAATCAAATTCTTTTCTTTGGAAGATTTATTTATTTATTTGAGAGAGAGGGAGAGAGATCGCAGATGAGCAGGAGGAGGGGCAGAGGGAGAGAATCTCAGCAGACTTCTTGTCCCACTTGGGGCTTGATCTCATGACCCTGAGATCATGACCTGAGCTGAAATCAAGAGCCAGTAGCTCACCAACTGAGCCACCTAGGTGCCCCTCCAATCAAATTCTCATACAAAGTCCTCCTTTCTCACCCAAGGTGTTATTATCCCTAGTGAGATCATAGTTAGGCTCATTCAAATGACAGGAATTCAGGAACTGGAAACATCCCTATGCTTCCCTCTGATAAAATTTCATCTACTTCCATTCCTCCAGATGTTCCTGGTAGCACCCACGGAGCTGAGGGTGGGTTGGGTGTTGAGTACTGTCTGGAGTTTGATGCTCAGCTGGTAAGCAGACACTGAGGGAAAGGATAGCTGCACACTCTTGCTCCTGGCTCAGCCTTTGACCCTGTCACTCACTGAATGGTTGGACGGGCAGTTCCAAGCCAGGGATTAGGAAGAGGACAGCCTGAGTTAGCAGAATGCTAGAAGCTACAGGCAGGAGGGATCTTGGGAATGAGTATGACCTAAAGGGTGTGTGTGTGTGTGTGTGTGTGTGTGTGTTTGTGTATGCATGTGCAGGGGGTAATACGGAAGTCTGTATCTCTGGGAGACAGAGGTCACAGCCTCGTCTGAGACTCTATTCTGCCCACCATCCTCTTACTCTTCCCAAATAATTCTAGAGGACCATAGTCATGCTAGAATTTGACATTTGACTTTCAATTTACAAGGTAAAAGATGAAGGGAGTTGGGGGCAGATGATTTGGGGAGTTCCGACAATGGGTTAAATGTGCAAGGCTGTCTGAGGCTGTGACTTTCATTGTAGAAGTTCAACTGCAGAGTCTCACCAGAATGGTGTTATGGCTGATGGGGGAGTTTCGGAGAGTATGAAAGACACACAGACATGGGAATGAGCTAGAGGTGAGCTGGAGCAATAGCTTAAGATTATCTTGTACAGAGTCCTGGAGAGAAGGCAGAGACAACAGGCCATTCTTAGATGGGGAAGGGAACTGATAATTGCCAGAGATCATGTGTCTATGAGCACATAGGCGTGTCCTGGGGAGTGTCAGCCCCCTGACTACTGAGAGAGAGAGAGAGCATTCTGTGGCCATATGCTGGGGGCTCGAGCCTCAAACATCCACTAACTGACCCTCCTTACTGCAGTGCCAACAGGAGTGACTCTAAGCCCAAGGTCTCCAGTTACCCCCAGACTCAACACCAGTCCTACCCCTGAGCTCTCCCCTCTCCCTCTGCTTCCTGTCACAACAGCTCCATTTCTAAGACTGAGTGCATGTGCTCTGGGTCCAGGGCCCAGCTCTCATTCACACTATTTTTTTGAAGTACTCAATTTTGACTCTCTCCTTTCTAGAAAGCCATTTCAGAAAGAAGGAACCAGCTGTTAACTGTAAGGGGACTCTTCTGCCAACTGTCCATCTCCAGCTTGCTCAGGGCTGATTGATGTCCAGAGACTTAAATTCCTGGGGGAAGGGTATGAACTTCAAATTGGAGTGAGAGGCATTGGCACGGCACTGGCAAGTGGCCACAAGCCCCTTCTGTGCCCAGAGCCAGGAGCACTGCCTTGGGCACTCTTCTTCCAGCCTCCATGTACTCCTGATATACCTATTTCTGTCCGTTGTTAGACCATATACCATGATTTCAGTCCACTCAATGAGTAGAAGGCCCCAGGGCACTTTGGTTTGAAAACTGGGTGTATTTGATGAGGCTCTGTTAACGCAGTCAGAAGCAAAGCCCCTTTCTCACTGTTCCCTGGGGGGAGATTTTAGCTTCTATAACCCAGGAGACTATAAAATGAGACAGAGAAATTGGGTATTTGGAGGCTGCTACGGCCATCTTGGATGTGGGTGTACGTTATGTAACAATCACCCAGAGGAGAGCATTAGTGGGGGTGGAAGGTGAAGGATCCCAAACACCTCTGGGTTGCCAAAAATGCTCGAATAACACCCACCCCCAGTGGTATTAGGACTCAGAGCACTGTTGGAGGTAATCCACAGCTCTGATCCCAGTGCTCTCCAGGGTGTTCAAGTCTGAATGACTGGAGCAGATGGGAAGAGAGCAGGAGAGGACTCAGGATGTCTGCCACTGGTGGCGGAAGCACGGAGAGACACTGGTGGTGGGTCTGCTAGGGATGGGAGAGGGGGCTGTATGGGCAGCAACTAGTTATGTGGTATTCACATGGAACCGAGGCAACGACAGGGATGGATTAAATCAATGGTCTTCAAAGTGGGTGTTAGGATGATCCACTGGCATGTAAAAGAAAAATTAAAGCTTCTATTTATATTTATGTTTGAGACTCAAAATAAAGAAATAAAGGTTCACCTTTACTTACTATGTGGATCGACATGGGCGCCATAACTCATCCCTTGCTTCCGGTGTCCACATCATATAGTTAAGGTGTCCTCAGGGAAGAGGGGGGTTCTACTCCCCAGGGGAAGGGGTGACTATGGTGCTCTCACTGGTTCAGTTGCTTTTAAGTGAATCCCGAAGTATGATGAATTATTTGTATCCCAGGTGGTAGAAAGATAGATTATATCATCTAATTATCATTTAACTAAGCTAATTCTCACAAAAGGAACAAGTGGCTTGAGAAGAGTACTGCAAAGACATCCACAGATTGAAAATAACACGAACAGTGTGAGCGAAATCAAACTAAGAAACATGGCAGGGCTAACAGTTTCCAACTACTCCTATGAGATCCATTATGATATCTCTGAGAAGGGAGTAGACCAGAAAAAGCTGAAATTTACAAAAGAGACTGCTTAGAATAGGGATCTATATCACTGTAATTAACTAACCTAAGGGTATATTGGGCCCTGAGGTATCGGCTAATAATATAAATGCTCCATTCATAATCAACAAGACGTGTGAATTCTACACGACCAGAGCTTGAAGACAAATCTTTACGATTTAAAAAAAAAAATTAAAAAAAAATATTTATTTGACAGAGAGAGATCACAAGTAGGCAGAGAGGCAGACAGAGAGAGAGGAGGAAGCAGACTCCCCGATGAGCAGAGAGCCCGATGTGGGGCTCGATCCCAGAACCCTGGGATCACGACCTGAGCCAAAGGCAGAGGCTTTAACTCACTGAGCCACCCAGATGCCCCCATAATCTCTACAATTTTTTGAGGGGGAATATTCCAAGTCCTGCAGCACTTAGTTGTGTAATTTGTGAGCTATCATTAAATGCAATAAACATGTCTAAAAATCTCTTTTGAGCAAAATCCCTTTTACTTAATAGTAAAAGGCAAAATGTCAGTCAGTGTCATTGGAAAAACCTCTGTTGTATTTGCCATTGTTAAGGGGGATGGAATTAGTACAGAGAGAAGAAAGTGATACCAAAAAAATGCGTTCTGTTGAAAGACACACAAGAAAAACTATTGAAGATTTGAAGAAAAGGTTTAGAACACATGATGTGTGTACACATTGCTCACATGTTTCCCCTTACCCTTTTGCCATACTTTTCAATGATGACATTCATAAAAAAATATTTTGTAATCTACTAAAGGAAAGATGTTTACAACCTGAATGGCTTATAACATGCTGTGGGTTTTTTTTTTCTTTTAAAGATAATTTCTACATTTGAGAGAGAGAGAGAGAGAGAGAGAGCACCAGCAGGGGGAGGGCCAGAGGGAGAGAATCTTCAAGCAGACTCCTCACTGAGCCCAGAGCTAGAAGTGGGGCTCAATCCCAGGACCCTGAAATCACGACTGAGCCAAAATCAAGAGTCGGATGCTAAACTGACTGAGCCACCCAGGCGCCCCAATATGCTACGGTTTTTATGTGTAAAAGGAACCACTGAGGGAGTGGCTGCCCTGACTGGAACACAAAACTGGGAGTTGGGAGCAGCGAGGGCCTACACACGAAACTCACCCACTGCATTACACATTCATAAATTCTTGATTGTAATTGAAGTTGGAAGGGCACACAATACTATATGATGTCAATCACATGGCTAATTTGAACAAAATCTTAAGTACAGTAGCATCTTTACAATACTTCGTGATGAAATATGGAATGAGACTATGGAATCCTTCATATTACTCAAAGGTTTACTGATTATCTCAAGGTGAAGAACTTAAACACTGTGGAATTTAAGATGAGCTTAACAGAAGGACCAAGGATTCCAAATGTGGTGACCTCTGACGTGTGCTGGCTTGTGACTGTCACAGATACATGCGTACACATACACACAGAGAGTGTATCGTTTCAGATAAAGGTGATATTTTTGCCATGAATATAATTGTGTTTTAAAGGAATCATGTTATAGGGAAAGACTTTTGAAAATTGACCTTTGGAACTGTTTCCATTATCATGTGATTTTAGTGCCAAAATAGGTGTGTCATTGTCACTGTATAGACTATTGGGTGTTGTATGTTAGTGATGAATCACTGAATTCTACTCCTGACACCAATATTGTATTCTGTGTTAACTAACTGGAATTTAAGTAAAAATTTGAAAAGAAAAAAAGTAAAACAGAATATATATGTAGTCATATATATATATTAGCACAGTGGGCTAAGTGTCCAACTCTTGGTTTTGGCTGGGGGTTGTGATTTCAGGGTTGTGAAACCTGCTTGGGTTTCTTTCTATCTCTCCCCTCTTCCCAGCCCCTCAAATAAATAAATAAATAAATAGTCTTAAAAAAATAGACTGTGTCAGCTATAGTCTTCATAATTAAGAAATACACTTTTAAATCCATTTTACTATCTTCCCAATGAAGAGTTTCAAGAGTTAAAAAAAAAATCCCATCATTAAGGATAGTCACAAAAGTAACCGATGAAAAAACATCATGAGAACGTGGGCTTCACCAACAAAGAAGAGCTTTCTGGTGGAATCTCACATTTGCAAAATCGGTAGATGGAATTTAAATGAGAATTATGATATACTAAGTGTAGTCGAAGAAAGAATTCTCCCATTTGCGTCTACTTATCTTTTGTGCTATCTTTTTTTGGGAGGGGGCAACAACAGCATTAGGACTAAGTATTGACATAAACTGAACTTAAGAACATACTTTGTAGTTTCACAAGATATTAAACTAAGATTTATTAAGACCATTTTTAATCACGTTGCTCTCCCTCAACAGATTTTTGCTAATATCTTAAAAGTGAAAGGAAAAAGGTCTATTGTACCATTCATTAAACATGAAGTATTATCTAAACCACATTCTTTGATATCCGTTTTAGGTATGCTGCATAATATATATTAATACAATTGCATGTGCATATCATTTATAAATAAGTAAACTGTAAATACCAGGCTGTGAGGGAGAAGGAATAAAACTGGGTGCTTAAGGGAGGCCACTTTGTGACAGCAGTTGGCACAGGGAAGACACAGTGGGTGCTCACTAATGACTGGTTCCATCTCCTCCCTTGGTGACAAGTTTGATGGGAGAGATGATAAGGAGGGAGTCAAGGATGGCTCCCCAGTAGGGCCTGGAGAGGAAGGTGGTGCTATCATTCACGAAGACTGGAAACACAGGAGCAGGAGCAGGTTATGGCACGTTCCTGGGAGGAAATTAGGAGTTTGAGTTTGGGACTACAAATCTCCAGTGGAGATGGCCCCCAGGAAGCTGGATTTGCCTCCTGCAGCTCTAGGCCGTTCTGTGTGAGGCTCAAAAGTCATTAGGGAGAAGGAGGTTGCTAAAACCATGAGACTGGGGAGGCCTGCAGAGTGATCGAGGAGACAGGCTGCGTAGGTACCTGGCGGAACACCACAATGAAAAGTCGGGCCTCCAAGGCCAAGAAGGTGTAGTCACCAAGGTATGTAGGAAATTTGGAGAGAAAGCGGCGGCCGCCAACTCTGGAAACTTTTGTACTCCAAGCGATCCAGAAAGGAAGGCGTGGTCAGCAGGCTCAAACCCTGGAGAGAGCAGAGGGGCTACAAGGCACCCGCTGGATTTAGCAACTAGGAGGTCAGTCGGGACTCGGAGGGGCAGGTGTACAAGCTGGAGAGCAGGGGGAAGGAGTGAGTATGGGACTGTGAGCGCGTGTGTGTATGCGTGTGTGTGTGTCTGTGTGTGTGTGCGTGCGCGCGCGCGCGCGTGCTGGGAGGGGCAGGAAGGTGATCCAAGAACTAGGCTGACACCCGGCTGATGCTTGCGGGTTCGTTCAGCTACAGGGAGTAAGTCACCTGTTTGGGGGCCGTGACCCCAGACTCTCACCTTGGGAAACGTCATGGCGAGGGAGGAGGCTCGGGCTGGTCCAACCACGGCGGCGAGCGCTTTCTGGGCCCGGCGTGTGGCCGCGGAGGCGAGTTCGAGGAGTCGGGCTGGAGGCTGACCCCGGGCTGCGGCGGGCGCGCTTCCGGCCGGCGGGGGGACAGGGCGGCCACCGCGCCCCCGGCGCTCTCAAGTTTCCTGTTGGCAGCGCCGCCCGGGCGCCTCAGGTAGCGGCGGGCAGGCCTGGTTGGTGGGTGGCGGGCAGGCAGACCTGCGCGGCTGCAGCGGCCCGGCCCGCGCCCTTCTGCTGCCCGCTCGTCGCCTCTCCGCTTCGCGCCCAGGTAGGGCACCGACCCGGGCGGCGCGCGGCTGGCGGGCTTCTTCCGCGAGGAGGCGGCTCTCCTCTTCCCGGCGGGCCGGCCGGGGGCTCGGGGGTACAGGGGTGCGGGCGCTCAGGCGCCGCGGCGCGGCGCCAGCAGAACACTGGGTCCCCGCCCCCGCCGCGGGCTGCACCGCCGGCGCCCGCTCAGCCGGCTGGGGGCGCGGCCTGGCCCCGGCCCGGCCAGGACTGGCTGTGGTGCGGGGCAGCCCCGCTGCGGTGCGGGGCAGCCCCTCCACAGCGCTTGGGGTGCGCCCTGCCCGGCGTGGCCAACTGCCCTCCAGCCCCGAGGGCCGCCCCCTTCAGGCCCACGGCTGGGCCCTGGCCCCGGTCCCGGAGCCCGATGAGTGCGCGCGATGCTGCGCTGCTGACCTTGGGCCGGCGCCCCGCGGCCCCTGCTAACCAGGACGGGAGCCCGAGCCCCCGGAGGTCGGAACCTTGGCTCTGGGTTTCCCAGGCCACCCTGGCGGCGGCGCCAACCCCGGACTCAGCCCTGCCCTGGCTCTTCCCTGTGCTCCTGCCGCTGTCTCTGCGGTGGCCTGGGCTCCAGACACCTCAGGTGAGCCAGCCTCATCTCATTTCCCTGGCGGCCTACGTTGGATTCGAGAGGTTTATAGAAATTAAGGGACCCGGGACAAGCTGCCCCTTAAGGTCCGGTACAAGTTTCTAGGTGTTTGACGTCCAGCCAGATGCCCACTGCTGAGGTCGGCTTTCCACCTAAAGGCAGGGGGATGGACAGAATGACAGGGTGTGGGTTCATTTGAGGCCTTCATCCTTACCTCTTTGGCTGCCTCCCAGCATGGGAGGTGTACTGGCCTATGAAAGTCTGCTTTCTGCCCTTGAACTTCCTGGTGGCTGCTTTGCCAGCAGAGTTCCTAATGGCTCCTCTCGCCTGGCAGAGGCCTCTGGGGGGAAGTTTCGAGAGACCCTGGAGTAGGAGAGGCTTGCTAACTACAGTGTCATTTCCCCAAACTTTTAGGTCCTTGCATGTGTCTGGAAGCTTGGGGGTGACAAATTAGCAAAGGAGCCAGGTGAAAGCTGGAAGGAAGGAATTTTAGCATGGTCCTGAGCCTATGAGGTGGTGACTAACATTTGGCCAACTTCAGGGCAAAGCTGATGGTGGCTGAAACCCTTATGGGAGAAATTCCTCCCATGGCTGTGAAGCATATTGGCTGAGTGGTAGTTGAGCTACTGAGTCAGAAAGACAAAGCTCCTATTAGCTCTCACCTCTCCAAGTATTGGCAGCAGGTTTGGAGTCATAAGCCTGGGCTGGCTATTACTCTGGGTGAAACTCTGAGGGGCTGGCTTGCTGTGAAGATGATGGAACTGGGCTGCCCTAAGAATCATGGAGTTTGCATGAATGGGTTCCCGGGAGCCTCTTGGATCTCTTGGCCCCAGCCTCAGCACACCCTTAGTCCTTCTGAGATCCGAGATGATGGATGAGTAGCTTTCAGCTAGGTCAAAAAGTTCTTTGAGAGGCGAGGCCTCTTTTTCTTGTCCTGGCACTAGGTAAATACATAGCTCTTCAAATGGCCTCAAAGTCAAACCCAGATCGTGAAAATATCACGGCCAGATAAAATATAGATAAAATATAACCATGGGATGAAGCAGGAAGATATCTTTTCTCCCCTAAAGCTCATTGGCCTTTCTGGTTCTTCTCCCAAATATATTAATCCCTTAGATCTTCTGTGTGCTGGCTGCATATGGAGGAGAGGAGACCTTGTCTTTGGGCTTTGATATATAAGGGGCCTGGGGCGTAGAAAGATGGGCTCATGGCCGGAACGCTGGCCGTGCAAAGTCAGCAAGAAGTATCAATCATGGAGGAGAAGGCCGTTTCTCCTGATCTGGTTTCACATTTAAACATGGTTTCCTTCTCTTTGCTCCCAAATAGGAGCTTGAGAGAGTGCCTGGCACATAATAGTGCTCCGTAAGTAATATTGAATAAAAGGATTCAGTGCCTAGATGAAACTTCACTTTTGGTTTCTTGTACCCGAAACCATGATGATGATGACGTTGATAAATGATACTTATAAAACATATACTACGTGCCAGGTACTATTCTAAGCCTATTCTAGCATATTTACACTTGCTAACTAACTTAATTGCCATGGCAACCTATAAGGTTGGTACTGTTATTATCCCCATTTTATAGGGAATAAAACCGAGCCAGAGAAACTGAGTAACTTGCTCAAGGTCATGCAACTAAGCCGTAAAACAGGATTCAAACCTAGATAGTCTGGCTTGAGCCTATATACTTAACCATATACTGTACTGACTCTTGAGATTGCCATAGATAGATTAATCACTTAACTCGTTCACTCATTCATTCATTCAATGATTATTTACTGATACCTACTGTTTTCTAGGCAGCAGGGAGATATAATAGTGAATGAGGTGGTCAAGGTCTGCCATGAAGCTGGTATTTAGCCATTAAGCCCCTTTGTCCCACTCCCATGAGAGTCATGCACATCTCAGAAAGATGAGAAGGAAAAATGAACCCTTAGAGGCAAACCCAAAGCATCCTTTCAGAGGAAGGGAGAGTATTATCTTCCTCAGTGAGACACAATTCGATTCCAGCCTTTCCTGTCCTGGTGTTTGTAAGGGATACGTAAGCGGTAAAAGTGAATGCAGTTTGGTCTCCTGGGCAGGAGATACAGGCCCTGGGCCTGGTAATCACAGCTTGCCTTAATTTTTGTTCAAAAAAGAAATAAGGCTTTGAGCTTGGGACCCATGCTCCTTAGTCCAAGGATACTTCTAGGCCATGAGGAGCAGTGACATGTTGGGCTCAAGATGGACTTGTGAGGTCATGAGTGAAGTTTGCCCTCCCAAGGCAGAGTTACAGTTGGCTCCTACACTGCCACAGTTCTGGAAGCTCTTCTATCTCTTTGGCTCTAGCAGGACCCTTGGCCATTGTCCCAACCTCTATTTTCTTTTTTTTTAAAATATTTTATTTATTTATTTGACAGAGATCACAAGTAGGCAGAGAAGCAGGCAGAGAAAGAGGAAGAAGCAGGCTCCCTGCCGAGCAGAGAGCCTGATGCAGGGCTTGATCCCAGGACCTGGGATCATGACCCGAGCCGAAGGCAGAGGCTTTAACCCACTGAGCCACCCAGGCACCCCCCAACCTCTATTATCTTGACTGAGCTGCTGCCCACCTCTGTCCAGACCTGATGGTGTAGATCTCACATCCATACCTGAGTGTCAGGAAGGCAGCTTTTTCTATGCTGGAAAATGAAGGCTCAGGTGGAAGGCATTTTCCAAAGCCTGTGCCACAGATATTAATAGGTCTTTTTTCCTATGGTGGCAGTAGTGAGAGGCTTAAGTAAGTATGTTGGGCTCAACAAAGTCAAACAGCTTTCTTTACTAAAGGACTTCTGATGATGGGCCGTCTGGGTGGCTCAGTGGGTTAAGCCTCTGCCTTCGGCTCAGGTCATGATCTCAGGGTCTTGGGATCGAGCCCCCATCGGGCTCTCTGCTCGGCAGGGGCCTGCTTCTCCCTTTTCTCTGCCTGCCTCTCTGTTTACTTGTGATCTCTCTCTGTCAAATAAATAAATAAAAATTAAAAAAAAAAATAAAGGACTTCTGATGTTTAGAATCTGCTAGTAGAAATTGTGCATGAATCCCCATAAGGGATTATGGTATGCAGTATTTTCCAAGCCTTCTGACCTTATATGTTCTACACACCACACTTTGGAAAGTGCTTGTTTAGACTGAAGCTGTCCACGGTCTGGTTACAGGTGCAGAATAGAATTCCCTGAACTGAATCCAGGTAGATTCTCAGATGCATGGGCTAGGATGCTCCCACTGCAGACCCCTATTGTACCTTCCCCTCCCCAAAACATTTCAGCAGAAGGACTCACTTGCCCTTCTTCCCTTCTGGCAGAACCGTACTAAGGACCTGGATGTTTTCCCCATATGCTTTAAGTTCGTTTAGTTATCTAATGAATAAATATTACCCTCCCTCTAGGTTGCTTGTAGCTTGTTGATCTCACTGTTTGTGAAACAGCTGTGAGGACAGGTGGGTTGTAATCTCTGGGTAGCTAAAGCCCAGCGGCAGCCCGAGGATCATGTGTCAACCCTGTAATCCCACTCTGCACACACAGGAATCATTATGTGGGCTTGGGAAGGCGCAATCTCACGATTGGACACGAGGAGGTGACTCAGGTCCAAGTCAGGGCTAGCACTAGCCTCCTGGTAAACAACTGACCCATCCTTTCTGGGCTCTTGTCCCCAGGATGTCAACAGCATCACAGAAATAGCCGTTTTGCTCACGGTTACTTCTCAGACCCACACCATCTGTCTAAGTCATGGTACCGTTCTAAGCCTTGCTTTCAGAGGACTGCTTCTGTGGCTTGCTTGAGGCCACGCCGCCGTCCCCAGGGAGAGCAGCAGCCGCGGTGGCCAGGGGGTCGAGGGCAGCCAGTGCCCAGAAGGCTCCTCAGAGCTGGAGGCCCACGTGGGAGTCAAGAGTGGCAGTAAGAGGAGGAGGACGGGGTGGGGGACGTCAGGTGGGTCAGGAGGGATGGCCTTCCATTCTGGTGCGTGTGTGTGCGTGTGTGTGCGTGTGCATGCATGCGCTGCTGCACTCATGCTCTGGTAGAGCCTGTCAGGCTGCCCAGTCACCTGGGACATCAGGTCCTTTCAGGGAAGAAAGGAAGCAGAGGGACAAGGCATGCCAGACTTTCATCCTAAGCCTGCTCCTGTACCGAGGAGTCTCCTCTCCCGGAGTCCCTGTCCTTTCCTGGGAACCAGGGAGCAGGTCAGAGTCCTCCACTCTTTTAGAGGAGCAGGGGAAGGAGGAACTCTGTTGGCAACTGGGCTCAGCGCCTCCCCGTTGGTCCTGGGGTGCCTCCTGGGAGGCAGAAGGCCTGGGGGGCCTTCTGAGGGAAGGCAGGGGCAGGTTGTGGCCTAGGCCATCCCCTGGGTAAAATGAACCTGGTGGCCAGGCCAGGCCTGCGGCGGGGTTCGAATGGAAGCAGCCGAGGGGACAGTACGGCCGGTTCCTGCCGGGCTGTCAGGGGTCTGGTCTGCAGAGGGAAGCTGTGGCTTATCTTCTGTGTGCGGTCAGGAAGGCCAAATGCTCAGCTGGGTCGGGCGGCCTCGGCTTTAGCTTCTGGCTCCAGAGAGGGCCACGAACCCGGCCAGGACGCCGCACGCAGCCGCCGCGGAGAGTTGGCATCACCTGGGCCCTTTAGGACCTTTGGAAATTTTCCACTTACATTTTGTATTCATGGAAGAATTTCCAGCCCAGACGTTTCCTGCTCTTGCTCCAGGCTGCACACAGATATGCAAAGCAGAGACCTCCCACCCCAGCCGCGGCAGGCAGGACAGGCTAGCTGCTGTCACACTGACTCAGCTCAGCCTCCCGGGTGCACACGGCCCATGGCCCAAGCGTGTCACCCGTATGGCATCCTTGGGGCCAGCCATGGAGACTCCAGCAGCAGGCTCAGGTCTGTGTCATGGGTGCTGACAGTGGGAGTGTGGCAAGAGCAAGAGACGGCTTCTTTTGACAGGAGGGGATTTAAAGAGTCCTGTGCTTCCTTTCTGGAGGGGTTATAGCGCCATGAAAAGCTGTTTCTTGACACTGGTGGCATTCTATAGCTTTCTAACCTTGGGCCACTTCTCCAAGCCCATCAGAGGGTGTCATTTGTAACAACGAGATAAGCTATACCCTAGCTGATTGACTTTACAGTTAAGCCTTCCAAGTCGGTGGCTTCAGCTGACAAATGGTTGACAAACGGTTGAAAACCAGGCTTGAAGAAGCAGCTGGAGCTGAGCCTCTGCTTAGCATCAACAAAGCTGGCTTTCCTGGGCATGTCTGCCCTGCCAGGTGTCTCTGGGTCTGCGAAGAGAGACGAGCCATGGAGGCAGGGGTCAGCAGGTGGGAGCTGTCTGCCCAGGATGTCCAGAAGACAGGGTTATAACTGGCTCCTGAGGCCCACTGACTTAGCCTGGCACCCCAGCTGGGTTCCTTGGTCCATACTGTGGTACGGAATGAAGTCTCCCCCACTTATTTAAGACACCGGTAGTAATTCTACAGGAGATGGTTATGGTTCTGCGACAAAAGGGATCTAGATGGGAAGTGTCCTCGGGCCTTTGATGTGTCTTGGGAATACAGGGTGAGGAACTATGGGATGGAGCATCTCCCTGATAATTGACCACAAGACCTGTTTCACCAGCAACAAGTCGATCGACTTTTCATGGGACCCACTTTGGAAAAGTCTGATTTAAACTATGTAAAGAAAAGGGAAGATCTTATGTAGAAAGATGCCTCCAGGAAAGTAGGTTTAGTTGACTTCAGCAAGGTAAAAATCCTTCGTGGAAAGACATGGCAGGATCTGGCAGAAGAGTCCTCAGACACGAAGGACGCCCCCCCACCCCCGCCCACCAACCCCATGCCCATTTCTGAGGAGGCCTGGTGGGCTGTGGCTGGTTCGTGCCTGGGTGTGTTTGTAGGGGTAAGGGCTAGGGGGTAGGAAGGTGGTGGTGGGCAGGTTCTGTCCAGGGCAAGAGCTAACACAGAGATGGGTCTCAATGGTATAATTCCCTTAGCTGGCCTGTCTCTGATGTGGGTTAAGTGGGAGAAGACCTTAATTACCAAAACCTGGGATGTAGAAGTTCACAATTTTTTTCCTATTTTCCTTTCTCTTTAAGAAACTCTTTAGGCTATTTTCTCTCTATCTTCTTTGTGTTTGTTAAAATGACATTATAACAGTGTTAGGGGCACTTGGGTGGCTCAGTCGGTTAAGCCTCTGACTCTTGATTTTGGCTCCGGTCAAGATCTCAGGGTCCTGAGACGGAGCCCCCTCATCAGGCTCCCTGCTCAGCAGGGGTTCTGCCTCTTCCCACTCCTCCCCGCCCCCTCTCATGCACACACACTCTCTCTCTCTCTCTAAAATAGATAAGTAAATCTTTTAAGAAATGGCATTATAACAACATTAGTGATAAAAATCAGATATTGCCTCACACACAGGCAATCCTGCCATCGGGTCATTTGAGTGTCTGTCCTGCAGTCCTTTATCCTTAAGGGGATATACATTTTCATATCACTGTACTCAAAGCATGGGTAGAGTTTTATGTATTAATTTTTCATGTACTGTCATTTCACAGCATTTTTTATGTGATTGCACTTTCCTCATAATTATAATTTTGGTTGCTTAACTTTTTTTTTGTTTTCAAGTGAGCATGCTCTCATTTGGACATTTTAAAGCTACATACAAATAGTGCAGGTAAACGTCTTTGCACTTTTCCTTCCTGCAGATTCTTTTCTTAGAAGCCATTTCTGGAAGTGGGTTTACTCTATCAAATGGCGTAGATGCTTGATGGCCCTTGCTGTCCCTTGCCTGGGGCCTGTTTGATGTCTACTTCGGAGATGCCCTGTGAGGTTTTGGAATTCTTTTTTTTTTTTTTTAAGATTTTATTTATTTATTTGACATACAGAGATCACAAGTAGGCAGAGAGGCAGGCAGAGAAAAAGAGGAGGAAGCAGGCTCCCCGCTGAGCAGAGAGCCTGATACGGGGCTCGATCCCAGAACCCTGGGATCATGACCTGAGCCGAAGGCAGAGGCTTTAACCCACTGAGCCACCCAGGCGCCCCAGGTTTTGGAATTCTGTAGTTGACCCGGAGCCTTAGGGTTGCGGGGACAGGGGTCCAGCTTTGTTCTCATCTACCAGTTCCTCCTGGCTCTAGTTCTTTGTCTTCCTCTCTATTTCTCTCCCGTCACCTTCCTCTCCAAGCCCCGTTCTGATGGTTTCCAGCTTCCCCTTCTGTCTGCTATCAGGATGTGGACATCTTCACAGTTAGCTCTGGTCCCCTTCCTCCATGCAGGTCAGGCCTTTGCTGTTTTGCGTTTTGCCCCCACAGACCGGCACAGTTGTGTGCCAACTTCCTTCCTCCTCAGCAGTGCCCTCCCATTGAACCCGCTGGAGGGAAGAGAGGCCCAGGAAAAGCATGGCCCTGTGGGTGGAGGAAAGGAGGAAATTGGCTTCACAATCAAGGAGACCACAGATGTACTTTGACAGGTGTTGCTAGCCTGCTTTCTTCTTCCTGTGTTTGTCATGAATGAGGCCCAGTGGCCACAGAGAAGACCAGAGCAGCAAGCCTCCCTGAGCTTTGGAAACCCCTCCGGTACCTAGAAATTACAGCACTTAGAACTGAGAGGGCCTTGGAGACTGCTTAGTCTTTATCTTATAGTGGAGAAAACTGTGAGGCCCAGAGAGTGACTGTCCTAAGGTTGCTCAGTGAGCCCCTCCTCCCCTGTAATTGCTTCCCCTCCTGGCCACACAGCATCTGGGTCCTGCCTTACCCTCAGCTTCCTCTCTCACTAACTAAACCACCTCTCTCTTTAAACCATCCTCAAAGAAACCGTGGTAATAGGTAGACAGGATACTCCTTGTCCAGAGCTGCTCCGAGTGAAGGGGGCTCATTGACGGGATGCAGTATTCACCCATTCCATAAATGTGATGCTGGGGACAGTGAGGAGACCTCCCTGATGCCCAGTGGACAAGGAGAAGCTCCAGGGTGCGGTGGTTAAGAAGACAGACGTGGGAACCAGGTGCCTGGGTTCAAATCCCTGAGCAGAGGCTCAGAGAGGAAAGGGGGGGCGGGGCATGGCAAAGGCTGAGAACAGCACAAGTCTGCCCGCTTAATAAAAATGTTACCCGGGCACATTAGCTCTCTGTGCCTTCACTTTCTCATCTGTAAAATGTGAATAATAGGATTAACTGAATGAATAAATAAAAAGGGTTTGGCAGCGTGTACTTAATACGTCCTATGTACAGGTGGAAAGAAAGGAACCACCCAGGTAATTTAGGCCACCTACTGATAGTAAGAAAGTAGTAGGCAGATAAGGCATGCTTCTTTGAGGAAGTGAGTTTTCAGCTGGGCTGTGAAAGGTAAAGAGTATTCATGACTCTAGACTTTTCTTTTATTTGCTGTGTCTTGTTCAAAGTTCCACCAAGTCTGGGAGATGGTAGAACCATGGCAGTAGACTGCTTCTTTTCAAAAAAAGGCCTTGTTGCATGTGAGGAAGAATGAAGCTATGGATTCCCCTGAGCACTGTTGTCATCTAGTAGGACCTTAGGCTAGCCATTAGACCTTTGGGCTTTAGTCCTCACCTCTGTGCAGGAGGGAGTGAGGTTTGGTCATTGCTGTTCCCAGACGGCCTCTGGATAGTCTGCAGAAGGGGAGCCTAAACTCTCTTCTTCCTTCTCTGTTGTGGAAACAAAGCCCAGAAAGGTGGGACTGCCCAGGTGCTGTGGGTTCCTTGAGTTCTGGAAAAAAGAATCACACATAGACAATTCATTCCTGGACTTCTGAATTTGCTTTCTCATGAAATGTGAGTGGTGCTACCCTCTTCACATCTAATGACTTATGAAGGTAGTTTTTTTTTTTTTTTTTAAGATTTATGTATTTATTTGATAGAGACAGAGAGTAGGTGGAGGGGCAGAGGGACAGGGAGAGAGAATCTTAAGCAGACTCCTTGCTAAGCATAGAGCCCAATGCGGAGCTCAGTCTCATGACCCGGAGATCAGGACCTGAGCCAAAACCAAGGCTCAGAAGTTTAATGGGATGTGCCATCGAGGCGCCCCATGGAGCTAGTTGTTAAAATTGGCCTGTTGAGTTTGTTCTGGGGAATTCTTGAACAAGACAACTGACCCCAAGGGCCAGGCCCTTATTTTAGTACCTTCTCCTCCCCCACCCTGCTGACTCAGGCCACCCAGGAATTCAGGAAGGTTAACGCTTGTCTCTTTCTCTGCTAGCCGAGATGCCGCGCCAGTTTCCCAAGCTGAACATCTCTGAGGTGGATGAGCAGGTCCGGCTCCTGGCTGAGAAGGTGTTTGCTAAAGTGCTCCGGGAAGAGGACAGCAAAGATGCCCTGTCCCTTTTCACCGTCCCTGAGGACTGTCCCATCGGGCAGAAGGAGGCCAAGGAGAGGGAGCTGCAGAAGGAGCTCGCGGAGCAGAAGTCTGTGGAGACGGCGAAAAGGTCTGTCCCCACGGCCCAGCACCCGTGTGCACAGTTGTGCAGGCCCCGCCAGGCTGTGGGTGTGTGCCCTGAGATGAGCTGGCCTCTCCCTGGTTGCTGAGTTTGTTTCTTAACCAAGTCCACTCAATTTACCACTCATTTCTTGAAGAAGGTTTCAGTGCCTGGGTTGAGTTGGAAAGATCAAAACTGCCATTTTCTCTGCTGCTGTTTGAATAACAAATCAGGTGCCTAAACACACACTCATTTGCAAATGATATTTCCATTTTCTTACTGGAAATTTGAGGATTTCTTGGGAAACACCAATTTTACTTCTTTTCATCATTTGACAAATGCTTGGCGTTATTAAATGAGTCCATTCGCTATTTGCCAAGTGCTGTTCTGGGCACTGGGGATCACTAAAGAACAAAATAGATACAGTCCCTGCCCTGTAGAGCTTACAGTTAGTTGGTCTAGACCATAATTAAGTAAGGGGACAAATTAGATAAAATATGGGAAGTTCTGATAAGGGCTGTATCAGTGAGGGTCTAACAAGAAAAAACAGAAGCCATGGAAGAACTGGAAATAGGATTTTAATGCCAGGATGGGTACGGAGGTGGTAGAGAACCGAGAAGACATGCAGAGGACAGAGAGGCGGGCCAGAGACCAGAGATGGTAGGAAGCAACTCCAATCTAGGCTGGAGGGATGATGGGAAGAGGTGGTGTTGCTGGTGCCCAGGGCCCGAGGTGGAGAAGTTGGAACTGTGGTGGCCTTTTCATGGAAAATGAGCTAAGGAGGAGAGGCCACAGCTGCGCAGATGCCTTGAAGACTGGAGATGCTTCCAAGGCGGAAATGGAAGCAGGAGATACCTGGCTTTAATCCTTCTGGCATCTTCCAGTTTCTCCCAGTGGTTACCAGTCAGAAGCCAGCTGACACAGCTGGAAACAGGGGAAGATGAGGAGTGGATCTGAGGACAAACAGGCCTGGTGTGGGTGCTATGAAGTGGATGAACAAGGAGTTTAAGGACAAGAGAGAGAGAGACAGAGAGACAGAGAGAAGGAGGGAAGAATCTCAGGCTAGAGGCAGTGTCAGATTGGCCTTGGGCTCCCTGAGAAGAAGTTTGGATCTTAGTTCAAGGGCGATGTGAAGTCCTCATCCTTTCAGTTTATCTCATGCAGCAGAGTGCGATTAAAGAAGAAAAGAGCTCCGAGAAAGCATCTGGTGGGGCTTTAGCTGGGTGCCTGCCCAGCCTGCACACGGCAGACCTCAGAGCTAACGAACACAGTGGATTTTGAGCCCTACCTGGGACCTCGTCAGCAATCAGGTCCTTCCTAAAATACTTCCTTATTTTTAAAGGCAAGCCCCTTGGTTTCTTGGTAGTTGAGAATTTCAGTCTTACCTTAATGTAAGGTAAAGAAGTGAAAAGTTGAGTACTGGTATAAAGACAAGAACAGAGTTTCACCATGCAAAAGAAGTGCTTTCCTCCCTCTGAGGGGCTCTGAGCCCCCGAACTGAAGGGGTAGAGGGTGCCATCTGTCAGCTGTGAGTGCCAGCCGGTGCTGGGTGAGGGGGGTGGCTGTCAGCCCAGCAGTGTGCTCATCCCAGGAGGGTCAAGAAGAGCAGGACTGTGGAGACCTTCTCCCCCTGCACTGGCTTAACAGAGGGCTGGCTTTAGGAACTGAATGGTGTGCAGGACCCTCTGTGTTTTATGAATCGTGCATTTTAGACCCTTAATAATGAGAAGAGAAGAAGTCCTGGCATTTTTTTGTTATTAGGAATAGTGGGTTTCTGAGGCCGCTTTCCATTACAGGGTGACATCTGCAAAACGAGGTTGTTCTCTTATCGATGCCAGCCTAACAGCAAAATGGAAACCTTCTTACTCTGGTCCCCATGGTGCTCTGAGGTTTCCAGAAATTCTTCTGTAGGCTCCTCTCCAGAAATCATGTTCTGTCCCTCCTTACCAGGATCGGTGGTCTCAGTTTGCATCTCTCTGAAAGTTCCTTGAGATTGGCCTCTGGCTCCCACTGTATCCCCAGGATCCACCCTGGGACTTAGCCATGGTGGCGAGCAGTGGAGGGTGGCAGAGAAAAGATGTCCTGTTCCTTCACTGCTGCTGCAGATACTACATCAGAGCAGCTACAGCTCTCTGGACCCCTGTGTTCTGCCACTCACTAGAATTTTCTGTGACCTTGGAAAATTAGGAAAACTCTCTGTGCTCTAGTCCCTTCCTCTCCTATAAAGTGGGAATGGTAACAGTAGCTACTTTTGTGCAGTGTTGTGAGGAATGAGGGGATTGACATGGAAGGGGCTTAGGACAGTGCCTGGGTCACAGCAAGCCCCATGTCGCTGTTCATGGCTTGCCCGACTCCCTACTGAGGAGACAATGGCAGCAGATGCTCGGTGCTGGGCTGCTCAGTGAGCTTGCCTTCTTTAACCCCCACATCAAGCTGATTAGCTGGATATTCTTACTGAGTTCAATTTTGTAGATTAGGAAACTAGGGGTCAGAGAGGTGAAATTAACCTGCACGAGGATGTGTAGCAAGGAAGTGACAGAGCAGGGACTAGAACACATGTCTTTGGAATCTAGAACCCCAACTTTGATCACGAGGCTCTTCTATCCCTGGCCAGGGGTGAGGTCTTTGTTTCCACCTATAGATGCTGGAATGACACCGGGTACCCCTCGCCAGGGTATAATTGCTGGCTTTTGAATGAAAGGAGGGGAAGCTGGGCCAAAGCTCCTCACTGCCCACTGGCTTTTCTCCCAAAGGTTGGACTGGTCCCTGCACTTACCGGTGGGAGATCCCAGTGGTGTTCAGAGTTGTATGTCCCTAATCGTCTTTCAGCTCGGCTGCTCAGTACAGGCACCGTTATGCAAATATTCATATGCGAGCCGTCCCTGGAGGAACTCTCTCCCCAGCTTCCTCTTTCTTTCTGGTGCCTCCCTGACATTCTGGGGTATAAATGGTCATATGGAGCCATCTTGCAAGGAGCCCACAGGCCCGGAGCCAGCAGCACATCTCCAGATACCCTGAGTCTGTGGTTCTGTGTTTCAAACTGCGGCATGAGAAAGGGCATCCAGTTTGGAAGAAGCCCTTCCTCATTCTGGCTCCTCTGACAAGCCTGAATATTTCTGGCACTTGAGAAGGCCTTTCTTTACAACCATTGCCTTTTTCTCTCTTATTTAAAAAAGAAAAGAAAAGAGAAGAAAAGAAAAGGACTATTGTAGGTCTCATGTAAGGGCACAAACTAAAACCAAGACATAGGGCACCTGAGTGGCTCAGTGGGTTAAGCCGCTGCCTTCGGCTCAGGTCATGATCTCAGGGTCCTGGGATCGAGTCCCGCATCGGGCTCTCTGCTCAGCAGGGAGCCTGCTTCCCTCTCTCTCTCTCTCTGCCTGCCTCTCTGTCTACTTGTGATCTGTCTCTGTCAAATAAATAAAATCTTAAAAAAAAAAAAAAAACCAAGATGTAAACCAGCTTCTTGTAAAAGAAGAAAACCTGGACGGTGAGTAGGAAAGATGAGTAGCTGCGGCCTGGAGGCTGGCTGTCCAGGATGGCAGCAGCTCTAAGAGCAGAGCTGGGTTCAGGCATCTCCCTTCTAGGAGGGGGCCGACTCCAGGAGCCCGTGCTCTGGGCTGCTTAGAGAAGCTCTCCTTTTGCCGGCTAGACCAGATGAGGAGAGCAACAAGGGCAGCATGCCGCAGGGTCCTGCCTCCTTAGGAAGATGACATTGGGACTGTTGGGAGTCCCAGGTCCCTGTTGGGTCTTGGGGGCAGGTCAAGGTGAGATGGTGGGGCGGACAATCTATGGAATCAAAGTTCGGGGGCAGAGAAAAGCAGACAGGAGAAGCAAGAGGTACCCAGAAGCTATCCCTTTGTCCACACGGAATCCTATCATCTCCCTAGTCAGAGCTCACCTACTCTGCGAAAGTACAAAGTTGCAACTTAGGACAACACTGATGGCCACACGAAGACTATGCAACCAAAATGTACATTAGTGCTCCCTAGCTCTCCTGTTTCTTCCTTTTATGCAGCTTTATTGAGATATAATTCCCATACCATACAATCTACCCATTTAAGGTGTACAATTCACGCGTTTCATTTTATTCGCAGACTTAGGCAACCATCCCACAATCAACCGTAGATCATTTTTATCAGCCCCCAAAGAAACCCTGTCGTTTTCAGCTGTGATCGCCCCAATACTCCCATCCCATCTCCTATTTGTTCTTTACAGAGAGTTCTAATAACCTTGGTTGGCTTGTTTCTTATCCTGTGACAGATTTAAGGGGGGAGATTAGAAGTGGGGAGGGGGATCTCCATGGGCAGGGGCGCAGAAGGGGCGTGTGGTGATGTGAGCTCAGGCATGGCAGTCAGTCCTGGGAGTTCAGATGATGGCCTTTCTCTGACTACGGAGTGGCCTCGGGCGAGGCTCTTTACTGATCGGCCCCAGTTTCCTGATCTGCACAATGAGGATAATAAAGCACCTACTTTGCAAGAATTAACTGAGCTAATACGCATGACTACTTAGGACAGTGCTTGGAACATCATCAGCGTTCTCTCGGTTTGGTTTTGTCATCGTTACTACCTGACAGTCGACAGTGAAGGAGGAAGTCATGAAAAGCAACACAAGAATTCGAAGCACAGCAGTCTTGGGACAAAATGCCTCTAAGCTCATGACTGGGTAACACAACGATGACTATGAGTCATCGAGAGAATTTTAAATTGTGTTTAGCATGCATTGATTAAAATATAGGAATTATGAATTTCATTAAAAAAAAAACACACCATAACTGGCTTTTTAAAAAAAATTGAGTTTTTTTGTTTTTTTAAAGACTCCACTTATCTATTTGACAGAGAGAGATCACAAGTAGACAGAGAGGCAGGCAGAGAGAGAGAGAGAGAGGGAAGCAGGCTCCCTGCCGAGCAGAGAGCCCGATGCGGGACTCGATCCCAGGACCCTGAGATCATGACCTGAGCCGAAGGCAGCGGCTCAACCCACTGAGCCACCCAGGCGCCCTTTTTTTTTTTTTTTTTTTAAAGACTCCACTTATCTATTTGACAGAGAGAGATCACAAGTAGACAGAGAGGCTGGCAGAGAGAGAGAGAGAGAGAGGGAAGCAGAAAAAATTGAGTTTAAGGGGATTGGATTTTTTTTTTAAAGGTTTTATTTATTTATTTGACAGACAGAGATCACAAGCAGGCAGAGAGGCAGGCAGAGAGAGAGGAGGAAGCAGGCTCCCCGCTGAGCAGAGAGCCCGATGCGGGGCTCGATCCCAGGACCCTGGAATCATGACCTGAGCCGAAGGCAGAGGCTTTATTTAACCCACTGAGCCACCCAGGCACCCCAAGGGGATTGGATTTTGTCTGAAAAATATAGCTTTCTAGAACAGCTACTTTCCCAAGTCAAATAGATAAACCAGTATTTGTTAGTAATTGAGCGTAGTATAGCTATGGTGTTACTAAATCATTCTGTTTAATGAAATTTCTAAAATCAGGGGGTAGGTAACTTTTTAAATTCAGGGCTGTTAACAAAGGAGCTTCATTTATTTTTTTAAAAAGATTTTTAAAAATTTATTTATTTGAGAGAGAGAGAATCTTAAGCCGGCTCCATGCCCAGCATGGATCCCAACATGGGACTCCATCTCAGGATCCTGAGATCAAGACCTGAGCTGAAATCAAGAGTCCGGTGCTCAAATGACAGAACCACCCAGGTGCCCCAAGGAGCTTCATTTAAAACAGTTTGATTCATTTGTTTTTGATGTTAGGAATAGAGAGTATTAGGTCTATTTTAAAAGATAGTAAAGATTGTACTTCATTTTGACCTCTGAGGTCTGTTGGGAGGAAGGGCAGCTAGGAAGGACTGGGGAGAGGGATGAAGGGAGCAGGCAGGCAATGGAGACCCACATTTGGTCAGGAGGGAGCCAAGGGAGACAGTGACAGGTGAGGGCAGGTTATCAGAGGGAAGTAAAGGGAGAGACGGTCTTTATGCCTGACAGGCTTCAAGTGTGCAAACCAAAGCTACGCCACCTGGGCAGGCCACTGGCCACTTGGTGTGTGCAAAGAGTAAGAGCTGTCCACGGGGCCCAAGGGCCTGGCATCCTTTTTCAGTGCCCGCCCCTCCTGGGCATGCACCATAGTCAACTGTATCTGCTTTCTCCTTTCTGGATAGACTGTGACCTCAGGTCCAAATCATTGCTCCCCTTTTTAGACCATGGGTCCCCACTTCCCCAGGAATCAGTGCAGTGATGGTGGAAGCAATGGGGGACAGTGGGCGATGCCTGTCCACCTAATGGCATTCAGATTCACACTGTTAATCAATCTCCATGTTGTTTGGGACTATTGCCCCAAACTTTTCAAAGGGTAATTCTCATCTGGAGGGGTAGAGGCTGCCAGAGTGATCTGAGTGTGTGTGTGTGTGGTCGGGGGGTGGTTCAAACAAGCCTGCCCATTCTGAGTGTTCTCCTCTCCCTTTGAGAATGAGGTAGGGAGACTTCTCTGTCCCTGCTGCTTCACTGCTCTCACCCCCAGTCTGATCAGGTGTCTCTTGGGATCCCCAAATCTTCAGAGCATCTCACACAGCAACTGTGTTGTGTGATGACAGCCTGTTGAGTGGTCTGGCCATCTATGCCATCATCAGCCAGCCCCTGGAGTCCAGGGTAGAGTTTCTCTCTGTCTACCCCTGGGGCCTGGCACTTGGTACTTTATTGAGTAAAGTGAGGTCTGCATGTGACCCCCTGACTCACTGTACACAATTGAGAGCCTTCGGGGGAAAGTTTGTTCTGCTGACTGGCCCTGCCCGGAAGCCCTCTGGACAGACCACACAGGGCAGCGTGCTTCAGAGCGTCCCTGGAAAGATGCTGGCTGTTCTCTAGAAGATCAAGGAGGCCCTTGAGGTCTTAACTTGGGTTTAGCATATGAACCAAATGTTGTTATAGAAAGGTTTTGGGGTGCCCCGGAGCTGAGAAGGTCTAAAGAGTAGGGCAGAGTAAGGGATGGGAACACAGTGAATGGCAGGGGCAGCCAAGGACCATAGAGCTGGGATAGGAAAGGTACCAGATAGGTGCTGAGAGGTGCTGTAATAGCAGCCCATGCGACCAGTTCACGTCCTTGTGTTGAGGGCCTGTTTGGGCAAGAAGGTCTCTGTGGCCCAGGAGGATCATCCATTTCCAAGAGGACAAAGCTGCTCCTGGCCCTTTGGGCCCTCAGGCCTGGCCTGGAGCTGGTATCCTCACAGTCCCACACCCTGCCAGCTCTTTGGCAGGACTGCGTCTCTGCCAGGTGGATATGTGGGTGGGGGAAGGAGGGGGCCTGCCAGCTGTGACAGAGAGAGCTGGCTCACTCTGGTGCCCCAAGGGCTAGCACGAGGTACAACAGGTGGGACTGTGGACAGACAGATCTTGGCCCATCATAAGGAAGTGCTTTCTAACAGTGACAACAGATCATGTTTTGTTCACCTTGTTTGTGTGCTTAGCACTGGCCTGGCCCAGAGTAAGTGCTTGGTGAATATTTTTTGAATAAATGATTGATGGCTGATGTCTTGTTCAGAAATGTAATGAGCTGTTTGTCAGTGGAGGTGTTTAAGCAGAGGCTGCCTTAGTGAGGGGACTGGGATGTGTAGTTTAAAATCCTTTTCAGCCAAGACCATGGTTCTCTACTTCAGATAAAGCTTATGCCTCCTTCTTTTATTATTGTTATGCATATGGGGCTTCAGATGGTCTTGAGAGGGAGAGAAAGACAGGTGTGGGGACACACACACACACACATACACATTCAGTCACATAGTTGCTGCTCTCCACCTTCGTTGGCTGAGCCTTGGTTGGCTGGAATGGATGTTACATATGGGCCTATGGTAGACAGAATTTCTGAAATGCCCCTGCCATAGATGGTCTTCTCTAATCTCCAGACCCTCTGAACATGATTAGACTATAGAATATGGCACAGCAGCCTTACAGCTGCACAGAGCTGGTTTCTGCCAACCCCATGCATGAGCATGGAAGTGGCTTCTTTCCTCGAGTCTCCAGATAAGAGCTCAGTGAAGCCAAAATCTTGACTTTGGCCTTTCGATCCCCAAGTACGGAGCCCAGCCAAACCCACCCAGACTTCTCACCTACAGAACTGTGAGCCAATTAAGGCTTGTGGCAATTTGTCATGCAACAATAGAAAATAAATACAGGGTCCTCTCCTTGGTCTCCATTTAGCTTTTCCAGTTTGCTGAGATATAAGCTTTGTACTTGGCTCTGGTTACTCTAAGCCCTTGCCCCATCCATTGACAAACCTGTCCCTTGCGCCTATACAGTCGGAGCTCTCAGCTCAGGGATGTTCACCACTTGAAGGCCAAGCAGAGCCATAATGATGTCTTCAAGAAGAGTTCTTTAGGCAGCTAGGGGGTAATGGCTTCCCCACTGTGGCAGAAAAATGTGGATATTCCTAGGACAAGCCTGGTGGGCTCCTGGCTTAGGCAGCCTTCCAACTTCCTGAATGCAGCAGGCTTTATTACTTTTCTTACCTGTTACTCACCTCAGACGTCATCTTGCTTCTGCTTGGTGAGACCAGCCCTTGGGCGGTGTTGGCTGAGGCATGGGGGTGGGGGGTGGGGGAATGTTGGCAAAGAGATAAAACCATGAGCTGGCAGGTATGTGAGTGACACAAACGCCAGAGTCTCATGGAATCCAGCTGAACTGGTCAGAATGTTAGAGGGGGCCCAGAGTAATAGCTCTTCCTGTAGGTGTGAACGTCCAGAAGATGCCAAAGTGCGAGCTTTATTGCTCAAGGTGAATCTTGAGGAAACCACTGAGGAATGATTGACTGGCAAGAGTGGACATCTTCCTTGGGGCAGGATGCTTAGCTCAGCTCTGTGGAGTGGGTGGATGGCAGGCTGGAGAGAGCCTGAGCTGGAGGCTCCTGGAGTTCAGGCAGAGTTTCTGGAATGACTCGGTGCCTCTGTTGTGCAGGGCCATGGGCTGGGCAAAGTACAACTCCGGAAAAGGGGCTGCCTCTACTTTCCAGGTATAAACAGCCTGGCCCCAAACAAGGGATGACAACAGGTGGGCATATAAGGACCAGGGAGCCATGGCAAGTGGTAGGTGTGTAGACAGAGGAGGTCAATGTGGTTCCTGAAAAATTGGCAGTGGGCCTGTGAGGAGACCTGGCCAAGTGTCAGGAGAAAGATAACTGCTTCCAGGTGACTCATAAGGCCTCTTTGGAGATCAGGCAGTTTCCCCACCCCTTCTGGATATCATGGTGTCTGGAGAAGAGAGGGGTTCTACGGGCTCTGATGGGTCTTTGGGTCCTTTTCTGGTGGCTATGGGCCCTGGCTCTCCTGCTGGGCCCTCAGCTCATTCCTGGCATTGGATACTCCTGGGTGGCAGTGTTAGGGGACCGGGGTCATTAAAGACAGGGAGAGGGGAGTGCTCATGGCTTCGCCTCATAGTTTCACTTTTAACTCCCTTCCTGGGGATCCTAGGACTTGGGTGATGTCTTTAGTTAATGAGGAAGGTGAGTTTCATGAATCATTGCAAATAAGCATAAGCTTGTGGCCTTGTAAACCACCTGTGCCCACTTCCCCAAGAGTTGGTGAAATCATCTTTCTGTGCTAAGGTGACAGGTCCAGAGGGCCCTGAACTTGATGCTGACCACTCTCTTTCCCATAATAGAGATACAGGTCTGTGCCTGCCCAGCAGTGGGAGCGGCCAGGATGGCCCATGTCGGGCTTGAGGAAGGAGCAGGGGTGACGGGATGGAGCAAGGTCCCCGGGAGGCTGAGGGCTAGCTGCCACCTTGCCGTGTGACCTTAGGCAAGCTCTCTTCTATTTCTGGGCCTCTGACTCCTTCATGAAAAAAAAGAGGTGGGACTAGTGGGTGGTCATGCTCTCTCCTGGTTCCAGTTTCAAACTTTGTGAACTACAGGGTGGGTGTCGCCTGTGACCCTATTCACTGTCCTTCCTGAGGCTGTTTACGTGCTGGGACTTAGAGTTTGGGTGACTTGACCTGGTCGTTTGGTGTGAGACCCTGGCAGTGTGGTCTGTCCTCTGTCTCCCAAGATAGTTGCTTTCTCCAAGCTTCTGTGTGCTGTCCAAACAGGCCAGGGCCATGCTCAGTGATCCCAGGGAGGGGTGTCTGGAGGGCTGTTCTGTATCTCAGGCGGTGATGTGTGTGAGAAGAAGGCATAATTAGCAACTTCTTATTGGTAGGGCCAGCACCAATGACGAATCAGGGGAAATTCTCCTGCCATGTACATAACAAAGACTATAACTTGCCCCAATTCCTGGCTGATAATTTCCCACTTTTCCTTGTCCTTGGCTTTTAGAAAGAAAAGTTTCAAGATGATTCGGTCCCAGTCCCTGTCTCTGCAAATGCCGACGCAGCAAGATTGGAAGGGCCCCCCGACAGCCAGTCCGGTCATGTCTCCCACAACTCCTGTGTTCCCTGGTGCCACTTCCCAGCCCACGCCGGCGCCCTATGCCATGCCCGAGTTCCAGCGGGTCACCATCAGTGGAGATTACTGTGCCGGGGTAAGGCCTCTCCCGCTCCCCACTCTCTCCCTGCGCATGAAGGCCAGTGTGCCTATGCAGAGGCCAGGGTCCTTGGGCCACTGGGGACATCCCTTGTGCTGAAGCCCGGTCCGTCTGCGGGGGCCTGGGAGGTGGTGGGCAGGAGGCACAGGAGTCTGAAGACAAGGAGGGTCTTAGTGGAGGTTGTGAGGTGCAGGTGTGGCTAGGGCACTGCTCATCCCTGTGAGGGGGGCCGAGGGCTTCGGGCTGGCATGCTGTGCCTGTGGCCTGCAGGTTCCTTGTGTTCTGTGGGTCCAGAAGGCTGTTCTCTGTCCCTACAAGCCACAGAGGAAGATCCCAGCTCGGACCCTTGAGTATTTCCAAATGTTGAGTGGACTCCACGTCCAGGCATTGACTTGTTCGCGTGGAATCAGTCATTGCCGGTTCAGCTCCTCCATGAGATTCGGCTCAGTATCCTTAAATACAGGTTAGACCCTCCCAACCAGGAAGAGGGGGTCCTGATGAGAAAGTGAACACGTAACCAAGTCGGTTAGCTCAGTCACTGAAAATGTGCTAATTTTCCTGGTTGGATGATGCATTTTTATTGCTTCCTTCCTGAAGAGAAGTATCACTTAGTGCAGTTCTAAGTTTGGTTCTCTATTCCTGGCCCTCAACCTGCTACCCGCACCTCCCCCTCACCCCTCCTTCTTCTTCTCCTTCTTCTTCTTCCTCTTCCCCTTCTTCTTCTTCCCCTTCTACTTCTTCTTCTTCAGAGAGGGCGCACACACATGCAAGGTGGGGAGAGGGGCAGAGGGAAAGGGAGAGAGAGTTCCAAGCAGACTCCCTGCTGAGCGTGGAGCCCATCGTGATGCGGGACTCCATCTCACATCCCTGAGATCATGACCTGAGCTGAAGTCAAGAGTTGGACACTTAACTGACCATGCCACTCAGGCACCCCTGAAATATTTTATTGTTTGAGGCTACCCTTGGTTTTGGTTTTCTTATGTGTATCTACAATTAATTGGGCATGTATAATTTGTTTATCTTTACATAAATGGTAGTTTACTATACATATCATACTGAGTCTAGCTTTTTTCACTTAACAGTACATCTGGGGGATAATGCCATATCAATAGATAAAGAACATCCTTGTTCTTGTTCTTTTTTTCTTTCTTTCTTTTCTTTTTCTTTTTTATTTTTTTTTTACAAGTGCCTAATATTCCTCTGTGTGGGTATACCACACTTGAAGTTCCTATGGATGGGAATTTTGTTGGATTGGACACAATCACAATGCAGGCCTTCTCTGAAGTCGCAGCCTCCTGACCAGGAGTCCTTGGTGTCGACCTGGCCTCTGACATGTGGGCAGGATGGGAGAAGGGGGAAATAGAAGCAGGCTGGCAGCCAGCTGAATGGGATGATGTTGGCCTGGTGCAGTAGCTAGCTTCTTTCCATCGGTCCCCTGGCACAGAGCCCCTGAAATGGACAGTTGGTCCCCAGAGAGCTATGAGCCATGAGAGATAGGCTGACCTTGCAGATCACCTTGACTCCCAGTGGGCCTGCTCCCAGGCATGGGGCTCGTGGTATCTATGAGCTGGTTGGTGGCTGCTGGTCCACTGGGATCCTGAGCACCCTTTCTGATACCTTTAGCCATGGTCCGAGCCCCTTGCCCTGCTGAGTCCATTGGCTCTGCCAAATGTTTGGCTTTGTCATCGGCGGGGACATATTTTTGTCTAAGGTTCTAAGATGTGTGTGTCTATTCACCTATTCCTGCTGCTCTCAGAAGCCATCCACCGGAAGGTCTAAAATGGAATTAATACACCCTCATGGGGACACTTGGAAACAGGAAAGGAAAAGCTACTTTCTTTTTTTTTTTTCTTTAAAGATTTTATTTATTTACTTATTTGATAGAGATCACAGGTAGGAAGAGAGGCAGGTGGTGGGGGAGAGGCAGGAAGCAGGCTCCCTGCTGAGCGGAGAGCCTGATGTGGGGCTTGATCCCAGGACCCTGAGATCATGACCTGCGCCAAAGGCAGAGGCTTAACCCACTGAGCCACCCAGGCGCCCCAGGAAAAGCTACTTTCTTAACAAACGCTAGGAGCAACCCTGAGTGAAAGTATAAAAACATGCATGGGAAAGCTATGTACCAACTTCCTTCCTCTGAACCTGGAGTGTGGTGAAAGAGCGGGGAGGGGAGGGTTTTAGCTGTATCTGTGATGATTTATTTATTCAAATATATAAGAGATCTGGAACAGTCATGAAAAACATTAACAGTTTTAGCTCTGGAAGGTAGACACATGGGTGTCTGTTGTATTCTCTTCAGTGCTTGTCTGTGTATTTAAAATATTTTCAAACTAAAAGTGATTTTTAATTAAAGCAGTGAGGAAACTTCCAGGAACCCCTCTCCCCTGCCCTGTGCTCCACCAGCATCTTGGACCTCCCTCTGCTGTGGGTCGCTTGTGTCCTGTTATGACTGTCTGTTTAGCTGCTTGACTCCCCAGACATGTTTGGGTTTCCGCCACACACAACTCCTTCCCAGACAGACGGGGTTGAAGGAGCCCACTGGAAGGTGGGCATATATCTCTCTCTTCCATCATTGAAAAACAGGCAGCTCCGGGGAGACAGACCATGCTTAGGTGCTGGGAGCCAGTCAGATCAGAATCTGAAGTCTGACTTTGTAACTTCCAGCGAGTGATTTATCCTTGCTGGCTCACAGTTTCCCCCTCGGTAGGATGGGTTGCGGTGAAGACCCAAACAAAATCCAACACTTGGCCATACATGCTTGTGAACTGGGTGAATTGGTGATTCACAGACGAAGCAGAAGCCAGGGGATGGCAAAGCAGCAGACTGAGCCTGCAGAGTGTTTATTTTCACCTCTGGGGGACCCCTGGTTTTTCGAAGATGAAAGTGGTGAGCCTCACCCTCATCAGGGATGTGGTCCAGGCCCTTTTCACGCTCAGGGTGTGTCAATGGGGCTGTGGCTTAACCAGCTGCATTTGAGGCTAGTCTTGGGGTTGCAGGCCGGAGCACTTCTGGGTCTCCAGCAGCCTTCATTCTCCACCTGGGCCGGGGGTCCCCGGGCTCAGTCATTCACTAGAAGGACACCTTGGACCCAGCCCAGAGGTGCTCAGGACTAGGATTTATTACAGTGATCGGATGCAGAGTGAAGTCAGCACAGGGAAAAGGTACAGACAGGAGAGTCTGGAGGAGCCCGGACGCCTCTCCCCGTGGCGTCAGCAGAACACACTTCATTCCTTCAGCATCGACTTGTGACATGTTCGAAGTGTCGTCTACCCTGGAAGCTCATCAGAGACTCAGCACCCAAGGTTAATAACCTTGTCTTCCAGACTCCCAGGGAAAACCAGGTGTTTGGCATAAACCGTAGTGTTTGTGCAAACCACTGAGGCTGGATGAGCCACTCCTGTTAGTCAGCGAGTGGTGGGCATGACCCTGAAATGCAAGTTCTCAGCCATCAGCTGAAAGCCAACTTCGCAGGAGATCTTGCTATGGACAGTGGTCTCAGTCCTGCTATGTGGACTCTTCTCTGCCCACCCCCTTCTGCAGATCACTGTGGAGGACTATGAGCAGGCTGCCAAGAGCCTGGCCAAGGCCTTGATGATACGGGAGAAGTATGCCAGGCTTGCCTACCACCGCTTCCCACGGACCACTGCCCGCTACCTGGGTCATCGGCGGGGAGACACTGTGCATCCCGAAGAGGGCCTCCCAGGTAGGGCACTGTGGGTGTGGGGCATGGGGGTCCTAAGGGGGGCACAGCTCAAGAGTTGGTCAGGACTTCTTACTGGCTGGATGTATTTGGCCCAGATGGTGTTTTAAGGAGAGGGCCCTGGTTTTGGTTTCCTACACCCATGTTTGCTGGTTTCTCCCAGCATTGCATCTGCATGCACTGTGTGCTCTGCCCTGGGTAGAATTGAGCTATAGAAGTTCAGAGAGAGGTGAAGGACAGTCCCTGAGCTTGATAGTCCCCCAGAGAGAGGCAGTCTCATCCTGGATATTTACAACAACACCATTAGACAGTAATGCTGAATTTGCCGACGGGGTGGGATGGAGTGGGGGATAGATGCAGAGTGCATGTTCTGGGAGCAGGGAAAGTAGGCTCTGGAGCCGAACACACCTGCATTCTAGTCTTAGCTCCACAACTTTCTTGGGCAAGGTATTTCTCCAAACCTCATTTTCTCAGTCTGTTAAATGGGACTAATATCTCTGTCCTGGGTCTGTTCTGAGGGTTGAATGAGAGAGTGCATGTGAAGTACTTAGTGCAGTACTGGCATGACTGAACACTCTGAGTGAGTGTTCAGTCAATGGTAGCTGCATTTATGCTGCAGAATTGGGGGAAAGAAGAGATCAGAGATAGGCAGGGTGGTTGCTGGGGGACTCTGGCCTGAGAAGGACCTAGGAGCAGTAGAGGCTGTAAGTTGGGTAAGATGAATGAAGACAACAAGAAGCCACCATCTACAAAGGTGGCACCAGAGGATCAGGCAAGGGCCTGCTGGTCTGTGCCTGTGCTCAGGACCCTGGCTGTCCTCTGGGTGTAATAGGTGCCAAGGGGTCTCCTGTCTGGGTTTTCCTTGAAGCTCTGAGACCTGAATGTTGAGCATCTGTGACTGCCTGGGACCCTGGTTAAATCTCAGCCCTTCTGGTTCCATTTCCCTGAGGCAAGTCGATGTCGCCTGCCTTGGTCTTGGCAAGGGCCAACAGAGTACCCAGGGGGCCTGGGAATGAGCCTGGTGAGGCCGAGGCTGTGTCTTCCTGCAGACTCCTGGCACACTTTAGGGATTCCTGAGCTGGCCGGGGGCTGTGCCTAATGTGGGCACATGCTTTAGCCCCTGCGATGCCTCACATCTGCTCTGGGGTGGTCTGTTCCGAGCAGTGCCCTGGGGATACCCAGGCATGTCACTTGGCCTTGGCTGCTTTCTTTGATGAAGAGTCCCAGGCTTCCCCCTGCCTGGGCTGGCAGCTGAGCAGCTAGACCCTGTGGAGGGTTGGCTGGTGTGCAGAGTTGGAGCCCCCAGATCTACTGCCATCTAGCATAACCTCTGTTTCTTGGCCAAAGGCAGAGCTTATCTAGAGTCAGGAGAAGTCATGAGAAGAGTGATGAGAATAATGTTGTCTAACTGATGGGTCAAGAATTACTGTTACAAAGCCCTTCTTATACCTACTTTTGCAGCCTTCACAACAGCTGGTGAAGGCAGGGGGTGTTAGTCTCAGAATGAGCGGGGGTGGGACCAGAGAGGTGAGGTGCTTTGTTGAGTCTCATAGCTGGGAAATGGCCAAGAGGCATTTTCGGCTTCCTGTGGGCTAACAGCCCTGGGGACTGAGAGCTCTGTCCTTGCCATTCCCAGCTCTGTGGGAGGGATGGGCTGCCTATTCTGTGCTTATCTGGGGAGGAGGGGGACCCCCCTTCTATCTAGCCCCTTGGCTGCCCCGGGCTCAGGAAGATGTGGGAGGACAGGGACAATTATTCCCACTGGGCAGTCCCAGGTGCTGCCTGTTATTTTATTACAAGACACAGCGGCCCTTTCTAATGTGCCTGGTGTCCCTGTCATGCCCAGGAGGCTGAAGCTCATTTCAGTTAAATTAAAAACATTTACTGACTTGCCAGCCATGTGCCAGGGGCTGTTCTAGGAAATGGGGATACAGTACTAAACAAGCCAAACAGATAGGTCCCAAGATAAGTAAGTGAAATTATTGCCCATAGTGGCAAATGCCACAGAGACATACAGAGGAGGGAGGGATACAGGTGATGTCAGAGCAGGTAGGGGTGGCCGGGGTGACGAGGTTTTAGCTGAGATGATGAGGATAGTCCTCCCCGAGTAGGTGACTTCTGAGCTCACGTGAGCTCACGAGGTCAAGGGCACGTTGCCATCACTCAATCCTGTTTTGCAGATTTCCACCCTCCCCCTCTGCCCCAGGAAGATCCTTACTGTCTGGACAATGCTCCCGCCAACCTGGACTACCTGGTTCGCATGCGGGGGGGCATCCTCTTCGTGTATGATAACAAGAAGATGCTGGAGCGCCAGGAGCCCCACAGCCTGCCCTACCCCGACCTGGAGACCTACACCGTGGACATGAGCCACATCCTGGCTCTCATCACGGATGGCCCCACGTAAGCCCACTCTCCCTGAGTCCACCTCTCTGCATGGCGGCTGTTCTGTAGGAAGGAGCTGTCAAAGGCCAATCAGGTCCCCCTTTTACTCCCGGCTTTCCTGCACTTAAATCACCCGCTTTCCCCGTGCTTTGTGGGTTCCTGTAACAGTTTTCCATCACAGGCTGGCGTGTTCTTAGAGTCGGTACGAACTATCTCTTCTGCATCCTGGAGCTGGAGCTTCTGCTCATCTGTGCACCTTACAGTGGCAGTTCTCCCTCTCCCCAGGCAGGGCGGCAGCCTTGCCAAGATCCAGCCCAGGGCATCATAGATGGTGGATGAGAGAAGACTGTTGCTTTGGTTGTTGGGTTTTCCGTGTGTCTGGAGGGGAGAGTGCAGGGAGCCTGGGAGCTTTGTGCCTTGACCCCCAAGATGCTCGCAGGCTCGGCTTGAGCTAAGCTGGCAGGCTGTTGTCTCCCTACATTGGGCCCCTCCCTTCTTGGTGAGCACTTCAGCTCATCAGTAAATGAGGTTTGGCAGGCCTGGCGCCTGAGCCAGGGTGTGGCTGTGCTGAGTGCTGGGCTGAGTGCTGGGCCAGGAGTGGGAAGGGGGCAGGGAAAGGGTGCGGTCACCGCCCAGGAACCTCTCTTGCCCTGCCTTCAGGGTTTGCTGGGAAAGCTGTGATGCCAGTTTCCAAGTGAGGAGAGTGGGTCCCAGGGGGTTGGGTAGAGTGGGTCTCAGGCCTCACTCATCTGAGGGCAGAGCTAAGAACTAGGAAGGAAAGAACAGTTTTCTGGAGGCTTGCCTCTGCCGTGTGAGGAGGAGCTTTGCTGGGAAGCCTGGGGAGGGACCCCAGCTATTTTAGGAGGTTTGTGTGTGTGTGTGGGGGGGGGGTTGTTCTATCCAGGAGGTTGTCCAGGCCAGTCCAGCAGGGAAAGGGACTAGGTGAGATGGCCTTTGAAATCCCTTCTGACTGCCTCTTCCTGCTTCCTCTGAGCTCTGCACTGGGGCTTGGCTTGGTCGCCATGATGACACTGTTCCAGGGTGGGCAGCTGCTCCTTATGAAAGGCCAAGTGATTTCATGCCAAGGGAGCTGCTGTTTGTTTGGGGGTCACGGGAAGGAGGGTGGCGTGACTTGTGGTTGAAGGTTCCGTGTGGCTGTAGCACATGGCCAGGTCCCTGGGCTGGGTGTGGGCTTGGAGCTGGCCAGGAGCGGTGAGCCTTCCCACCTTTGGCGGCCTTTGCTGGCTGGCGGGAGCATTAGTCCCTGCAGAGGTTTCCATCCTAGTAACAAACATCTCTACATTCCTCATCTGCTCAGGATACAAACACCTCCTCCGCTTGTCCTGAAACCTCAGAGTTGAAGGGTCTTCAGGTCTTGGGGTTTGGGGAAGGTCATTACATCACAGGATGCTTCCTCCCCATGCCAAGGTGGGACAATACAGTTTGGCTGTATTATTGAGATTCTGGGCAGAGGTGGAATTCCTTTTAAGGACTTAAAGGAAGACAGAAGGAAGGAAGGGATAAGGAGGGAGACCTTTATCGAGCATCCTCTCTGCTCAGTCTTGGGTACTGCCATTTCCATATGTGTTCATGGGAAACAGAGGTTTGGGATAAATTGCCGAAGCTGGAAGTCAGAGAACCTGCACGAGGTCTCAGGGTCAGCTTTGCAATGCCCCGAATGGACCGTCCACTCCTGTCACAGGGCACAGTCCAGCTGGGTCTGCCGAAAGCTGGAATGGCCATACCCCTCCCTGCTGCCCCCTGACCTTCCACCTGAGGGCCTGTCCCCACAGCCACCGGAGGTTTCCGAACTGAAGAGCTCCGTGCGACTTCTCCTCAGCTGTGATTTCTCCCCCTCCCCACCCACAGGAAAACATACTGTCACCGGCGACTGAACTTTCTGGAATCCAAGTTCAGCCTGCACGAGATGTTAAATGAAATGTCTGAGTTCAAAGAGTTGAAGAGTAACCCACACCGAGACTTCTATAACGTGAGAAAGGTGCGTCAGTAGCCCACTACTGAGAGCCACCCCTCCCAGGTCCCCTCCCAACCCAGTGGGATGCCCTGAGTCAGTCTGGGGCTGGTCCCCTATGTGGCCTTCCTTGGCCAGAGGAGTGTGACATGTACGTGTGCAAGGAAGACTGGCGGGTTGCCTGCCTGCTGTCGGGCCATGCCTCAGACTGTACTTGGTGTGACTCTAGGTGGGAACTTTTGTCCGTGTTCTGTATCTGTTGCAGTGGTATCCTGTGACTTGGAAAATACGGTACAGTCTGTTAATTGCTCCTAAGACTTGAGGCCAGGCTCCTTTTAAGGTGGAGGATGTATTCATCATGGAGAGAAAAGGCTGTTAAAATCTCTTTGGACTTGGGAACTTGTGGTTTGCTTCCTTCTGGATTAGGAGTAGGGAAGGATCCCATGTGCTCCTGTCTTGCCCCTCCCCTAGGGTACGTGAGCCGTAGCCTGGGCTTGGGTGGGTGTGTTAAATAGTCCTGGCCTCCAGGTTTTCCATTTTCTTCCACTTAACTAATATCACTGCTAAGCCTGGGGTGTTTGATGTTGAACGGGAGTCACTGCCTGTTCCCGAGAAGTTCCCAGCCCAGTCCTGTCAGTGTGAAGTGTTGTGGCGCGAGTGGCTTCCAGGAAGAGCCTAGAACTGAGCCGACTTGAAGAGTGCATAAGACTCAGCCTGGGCAGGGGCAGAGGGCAAGGGAATGGAAGGGATGGCGTTCCAGGCAGAGGGCACAGCCGAAGACCGAGAGGGAGAGAGTGCTGTGCCATGGGAGAGGACAGACTATGTCCAGTGGTGTGACAGGAGCTCAGGTGTGAGCAACAGTGTGGTGCTGGGCTGTGGGGAGAGTGAGGTGATAGGTATGTGAGGTTCTGGACCATGTGGGGGCCCCTGGGTTTCTCAGAGGAAGCAGGGAGGGGCCATGGTCATACTCTGGGAGAGAAGCTCAGGGTGAAGGGTAGGGATTAGGCTTTGCCTTGTGGCCCAACCTGAGCTGACTCACAGTGGGCTCCTCATCTCTAGAGGGGCCTCTGTTGCAGATGTGACCCTTTGATGACTGCCCCTCCCCGGGGTCAGCTTTGAGAAGGGGGTGTTAGTCCGGGGAGTATATGGCTCATCTGTGGAACCCAGGCCTCCCTGACCTGATTGAGAACACTCAGCAGTAATGAACAGACCGCCTCCCCGAGGGAGGCCCCAGGGTCACTTCTGTTAAGCATCATGGGGTCTGGCATGGACTCCCACTTGGAAGGGACCTTAAGAGGGTGAGGTGGCTTCAGCTCATGGGCTGTGAGGCTTATGGAAATGTCTCAGGCGTTCCAGGTAGAGGTGAGAGGCTGTGTTAGAAATCAGCCACCTGGCATTCTCACCCCCGAGCACTGTTTGCTCCTTCTCTGTGAGGCTTAGGTACTCAGACAGGTAGGTGCTTCAAGGCACCATGCTGCTGAAATGCACCACAGGCCCAGGTGGGTGCCCGGGGAAGTTCCTTGCCTAGCCTGTGCAACCCCACCCTCTGCATGAACACTCTGGTCCTGGCAGCTTCCCGCTTCCTGGGGCTAAAGGGGTCCTTGCTAACTGCACTGGCTCAGACACTGTTTGCTTCTGAGGTGGGGCCCCCGTGGGTGTTCTAGGCCCACTAGCTACTCTCTGGCTGTGATACAGGAGAGAGTCCTGGTTACCTACCCCTAGGTGTTCCCTGTCAGTCTGGGGGTAAATGTGTTCTCTGGATAGGGATGACCTTGACCCCTGTGCTGTGACTCATCGGCCTGTTCTCTGGCACCACAGCAGTCCATAAACATGGGCCCGGATCTGCTCCAAGTCAGGCCTCCGCCTGCCCTTCCCTGCATCCTGGTTGCTGGCTGCTTTATCTGGCCCTGGAAGCTTCTTCCGTGGGAAGAGAGCCGGTTTTCTGAAACTCAGGGTGGGCTGGGATGGTGGCTCCGTATTTCCAAGGTAGCTGTCAGTGTTGGGAGCGCAGGCTGGGGCCGTGCTCAGAGGCAGAGGCTGTGAGTGGCCACGGGTGTGTGGGGCTGGTCTTTGTGAATGTGTCTGTAGCATCACAACATCACAACATCCCATGGCTTAGGACACCACGTGGCCCAGCCGGCGGGACTGTGTAACTGAGACATTTGTTTTTTGCTCAGAGCTAAGAACCAGGGCCGAATGTGTTTACCGCCAAGGACTAGGGTAAGATTGGGCTTTCTTCACGTTGGTTTAAGTGTCATATCAGGCAGAGCAAACCGGCTTCATCTTCTGTGCCTAACTTGACCAGTCGGCCGTGGCTACTCCCACAGCTTAGTGAAAATGCTGCATTTGGTTACTGATGTCTGACATGGCTGGGGGAATGGCCAGTGTTGGCTCAGGGACCAGGGGCCAGGCAGCCCTGTTTGTAAACTGTCCTGTTGTGAAAGCCTGGACCCGATGTGAAAGCAGGAACACATTGGTATCTTCCGGTGAATTGAAAACACGGACATCCCATGACGGGCTCTTTTGCGTGTTCTTAAAATAATCACCTTGGACCTTCTAAAGTTTGGATTGGATGCTTTCTGGATTGTCCAGTTGTTTTTCTCCCTCATCTTGTGACCTGTGGGGGTAAGGACAGCCTGCACCCCCTGCAGTGTGTCACTGGTATGCGAGAGGACGGAACCAGAAAACCCAGAATGTGCTATGTCATGCTGAGGTGGTTGAGTCCAGCTGTGTCTGGCTGAGCTAAGCCTGGCTGGCTACTTGGGCATCCCACAAGAGCCCCGCCTATCCCTGAGGTGACCAGATCCCTACATGGTGCTTTGGGTGATGTTCTGGCTTTTGGTGCTTTGAGTGGTTTTATATCTTTAATGGCTAGTGGCCTGTCTCTCTTGTTGGAAGGGCCGGATGAATGGCAGGAAGGGCCCCGATGAGTCAGTGATGTAGCCAGTGCCATGGGCTGGCTTGTATAATGTTCACAGAGATTCAGTAGATCAAATGTCCAGTTTGGCATGACTTGGAGATGCTGGCCAGCTGTGGACCACATTCTCTGGCCACAGGTCAGCTGCCTGCCTATCCCAGCCCTGGCAGAGTGCCCAGTTGGCTGCAGCAGGAAGGAATAGCACAGTCCTGGCCTGGGAGGCTGTTGCCATCTCCCTGGGGACCTCTCTGAGGCCCCCTGGGCTCAGGCCAGGGGAGTCAGGATGTGCACTTCGACCTTACGTCATCCCTCAGCCTGGCCAGGGCACCACTGCATCCAGGCTGCCTGCTGAAGGGAATGTTCCAAGAGGGGTCAATGGGAAGAATGGCATTTTGTGGGGCATTTGGCGGGCCCTTGGGGTTACATGAGGATGTGGATATCATCATTTGTTCATTTGTCCATCCATTGATTCAACAAATAAGTCATATTAGGCTCTGGTATAGGCTTTAGAGACTTAGACGAAACAGCTGAAGCCCCTGTGCTTTGAGGCCTGTGCTCCTGGTCTAGTGGCAGAGTCTACTAGTCTGTAGACTGAATTGGGAAGACATGTACGGTAATGGGAGCGTGTGTGCTAGCTTTCCTGGCTGGGCGGGGGAACAGCTGGTCAGTGTGCCGGGGTGATCAGGACTGGCTTCCAAGTGGAGGAGGTTGTAAGGGATCCCGCGTAGGTGGATGAGACTGGTGAGGGGCTAGAAGACCTGCCCAGAAGAGGAGACATGTGGGCCAAGTGACACCGTGCAGAGTAGCACAGTGCCTGGGGCCCCTGTTAGTGCTGGGTCATGGCGGGAGCACAGGCTGGGCAGCAGGAAGGAGGGAATTAAGGTTGGAAGTCAGCCTTGAACCCCAGGCGAAGGCATTTGGTCTTTCTCTTGAAGACTTGGGGGCCACTGATGACTTGTTAGCCGGGGAGTGGCCAGATCCCATCTACATTTTAGAAAGATCCCTGGCTGACATAACGAGGTCGAGAGGGCGGCAAAGCTAGAGGGAGGAGCAGTTTCAAAGTCTAGAGGAGACTCTGGGGGGAGGGGTGCAGGTCTATGGGTGCTGAGGTTTCGCACACCACTTTGAGGCTGGGACTCCCCGTCTCCTTGCCAGTGGGCGTGGGGGTGGGGCTGGCTCACGGCTGGTGGCGCTGTGCTGCAGGTGGACACGCACATCCACGCGGCGGCCTGCATGAACCAGAAGCACCTGCTACGTTTCATCAAGCACACATACCAGACCGAGCCCGACCGGACCGTGGCCGAGAAGCGGGGCCGCAAGATCACCCTGCGGCAGGTGTTCGACAGCCTGCACATGGACCCGTACGACCTCACCGTGGACTCCCTGGACGTCCATGCGGTGAGTGAGCCTCCCACCATCCTGGGTGGGTGCCCTGCCCCCAGGAAAGTGGCCCAGTGGCTGTACCTGGGAGACGCTGCAGCTCTGTGGCTTCCAGGCATGGAGAGGTGAAAGGGAATTTGGCCTCAGGGAATCACAAGGCATGGGACAGGGGACAAGGGTATGTGACCTGGAGTCAGGTCCCAGTTCTAACTCCCCTTCTGCCAGCTGGGAGTTATAGGCCCTTAAGCAATTCACTTACGCTTTTATTGCCTTGCTTATAAAATGGGGAATGCCATGTGCCTTGTTGACAGGACGGTTATTAAAAGACTAAATGATGGTGCAGAAGACAGTATGGAGTTTTCTAGGAAAAAGTTAAATACAGAATTGCCATGTATTGCAGCAATTCCATTCCCAGGAATATACCCCGAAGAACTGAAAGCAGGGACGGACACACATACATGCACACCCAGGTGGACAGCAGCATTGTCTCCAATGGCTGAAAGGGGGAAACAACCCCAGTGTTCATCAGTAGGTGAAAGGGCAAACAAGATGTGGTAAATGCTTACAATGGAATATGATTCAGCCCTGAAAAGGAATAAAGTACTGATACTCTGATATGGATGAACCTTGAAAACATGACGCTAAGTCAAAAAAGGCAGACAGAAGAGGGCAGTTAATGTACGATTCACCTGTACGAGGCACGCAGAGTAGGCAAATTCATGGAGACAGAAAGGAGAGTGGTGGTTACCAGGGGCAGGAGGAAGGAGTCATGGGCAGTCATCGTATAATGGGCACAGGGTTTCAGTTTTACGAGATAGAGAGTTCTGGAGACGCAGGGTGGTGATGGTTGCGCGATGTAATGAATGCATTTAATGCCATTGAACTGTACACTTAAAAATGGTTAAGATGATAATTTTGCATTAGGTATATTTTACCACAATAAAAAAGTCTTTGTTAAACAAAGAAAAACAAAAAACCACGGAAGGTGGTGATATGGAGAAGGTGCCTTATGAAGTCCAAGCAGTAACAGACACACTGTGATACTGACTGTTCAGTAGTCTGATGTTTTCTGCTCACTCAACTGGCTGGGCTCCTAGCCATGGTGCCTTGGAGCACGAGGTCCCTTGGTCCCCACAGAGGGCCCCATTAGAGGACCCCCAGGCTGGCTGAGTGAGGACACACGGCCTGGCTCCGGGACTTCCCACGGGCTCATGCAAGAACGGACAAAGAAGACATTGGTCAGCGTGGCCACACATAAGGCCACCTCTTGAAAGCCTGGAGGGGGAGACGCGGGTGAATATGAACAATATGGCGACCTGCCTGGTGGTCTCCTCTCTCCAGGGTCGGCAGACCTTCCATCGCTTTGACAAGTTCAACTCCAAATACAACCCTGTGGGGGCCAGTGAACTGCGCGACCTCTATTTGAAAACTGAGAACTACCTGGGAGGAGAGTACTTCGCTCGGATGGTCAAGGCGAGTGAGCCCTGGGCCTCTTCAAGCCTCCCCCCTGACCCAAGATGCTGACAGCACCTGCCTGCGGAGGGTGGGGGTGCTGCAGGCCTCCTGTTTTCCCCTCCCCGAATCCCTGCGGGTCCACCATCCAGCGGGCAAGGCCCAGGTGCCGAGGGTGCCCTGGCTACCAGCTCCTGAGCATGGGCGGGCTGGTGCTGCAGGGGCCCACCGCAGGCCACAGGAGGGCAGGGTATCCTGGTGCTCACGGTGTCCGGGCTCACCGCCCTGTCTGCAGCTTGACTTTGGCTGGGGGCATCTGGAGATGCTTCTGCTGCCTGGCCTGGTTATGCACAGCACTGTGCAAAGGCCTTCCCTCCCCCAAGAAGGAGCCTCTCCAGGGGTGGAGGAGCAGTTACATGGCAGCTAGGGGGTGCAGATCAGGTCTCCCCAGCCTGGGAGCTGGTGACGGAGGAAGCTGCTGGATCCAGCAGCTGGTGTGCTCTTGGGCTGACCTGAGCTCTTCTTGGTGCTAGGAGGTGGCCAGGGAGCTCGAGGAGAGCAAGTACCAGTACTCAGAGCCACGGCTTTCCATCTATGGCCGCAGTCCGGAGGAATGGCCCAACCTGGCCCGCTGGTTCATCCAGCACAAGGTCTACTCGCCCAACATGCGCTGGATCATCCAGGTGCCCCGGATCTAGTAAGTGAGGCGGCTTGCTGTCTGCTGTGCCCTCTGGGGACACAGCCTATCACTCATGCGCTACTGGGTCTGCACTATTCTGGTGGGGCTGGTGCTGGTACAGGCTTGGGCCTCTCCTCCCTAGACATTGTAGGGAGGAGATGACATTGTCCCATAGCAAGGGGTAGTCGGCAAAGCTCCTTGTGTCACTTCAACCCTTGTTTGTTGACAAACAAGCCTGTGCAAGGCCTAGTAGGAACCACTACCCATCTTCTCACTGGGGTTTGAGTGTGGGTGATCCTTTTGCCTGAGCCCCTGGGTGTGAGCAACTTAGTGGTAGCCTACACTGCTGGCTCTCTCCATGGCTATGATTCAGACGACCACTGGCTTCTCCCATCTGGCTGGTGTGGGGCTCATGGTCCCTCAGTGGGCTGGGATATGCAGTGTAGGGGAAGTGAGCTGAGGGGCAGAGAGTCTGGATACTGATAAATTGGTGAACTCATCTCTTAGACATTGGGTCAGCCTGAGTCCCCAGACCCCACTCCCAGCATGGCCTGTAGCCTGGGAAATCTCTCGGGTGGGCAGGGGTGGATGCTGAGCTTCAAACCAGTGCCTAGTGTTGCAGACCTTGCTGGGAACTAGAGAGGAGAGGAAGGACCTGTGTTCAAGTTGCATCTCTGGCTCTGCTCTGGGTGTTTATATGGGAACACAAGCTGCTTGAGAAAAGGATGGGGCTGTCCTCCCACAGGCCAAGGGGTTCACTTTAATTAGCAAGTCTCTGTTTTCCCCCAGTGACATATTTAGGGCAAAGAAGCTGCTGCCAAGCTTTGGGAAGATGCTGGAGAACATCTTCCTTCCCCTCTTTGAGGCCACAATCAACCCCCAAGATCACCAAGAGCTTCATCTTTTCCTCAAATATGTAAGTGTGGGTGGTGCTGCAGGCGATGTGCACAGCGATGGATGGGAGAGAGGATTCCAAGGGGGGCTGGGTCAGGCTTCCCTTCTCAGATCCTCTCTCTTGTGTGCTCCGGAATGGGCAAGAAACTGAATTTCTAAAATAATGAGTTTGCTCCAGGTAGCGGAAGTCCCCTTCTCGTCAGGGGCAGCCCTGGGGTGTGGGTGGGGTGTCAGGGAGACAGCAGTAGGGAAAGACTGGGGTGGAGTCGGTTCCTGGCCCGGTGGGGCTGGAAAGACTGGTTCCTGTCCCCCGCAGCACCCAGCAGCTGCCCCAGGTCTTTAGAAATGCAGACATTTCAATGCTCCTGCTTTTACCTTGAAATAATGGTTCTCCTGTCTTGTTTGGTTGAGTACAGGAGCCTGACAACATATGTTTTTCTGACTAGTTACGGGAGAGGGAAAGAAGGAATGGAGAGGATACCCAGAAAAGGTATGAGTGGAGCAGGAGCTGATCCCTCCCTCTGGGTTCCCAGAGTGGAGGTGGCTGTCATAGTGAGAAGTGAGCCCAGAATGCCATGGAGGTTTTGGGCGTCTGACGGGGAAGAAGGAGAGAAGATTCCAGAGAGCTAAGTGGATGGGGGAGGGCTGTTGAGTCTGTGTTTGTGTTGAGTCTGCCAGGAATGGTTTAAACAGGCCGGGGGACATCACTGAATTTATGTTTTAGACAAACATCATTCTGGCTGTTGTGTGGAGAAAGGCCTGGAACAGAAGCTGGCTGGCGATGGGTGGAAAGGGGCAAGAACAGAGTCAGGGGCCCCACTCCAACAGTGGGGAGAGATGCTGGGGGCTTCCTGCCGCGATAACAGCTCGTGGTTGTTGAGTGTTTGGTGCCTGCTCCCGGGGTCCTCGCTACAACACGATCTCGCTTCAGTCTCAGGACAACCTTATGTCACATCATTTTGTTGGTGTTAGTGCTAAGCGGAATCCTCACATGCTTGCTGTGTGTTAAGCACTGTTAAGCACTCTCCAGGGACTGTCTCATTTAATTCGCACAGCAGTCCTGTGAAGCTACTAGCGCCCGTTCACACAGGAGGAAAAGACAGGAAGCTAGGAGCTGGCCGAGCGGGCATTTGCAGGCGGGTGTCTGATCCCGAGCAGGGGTATCGTCCATGTGCTGCAGGGCCTCCCACGTAGGAAAAGTGAGGCACATGCGGATGGCAGGCTGGGGTCTCTGGGCACGAGGTGGGCATCGCTGTAGTATTGACAGGGCCTGGGCAAAGCCTGAAGGTGGGCTGGGGGAAGAGTCCAGGGTGCCTTTGGGGGTCACTACCACAAGTGGGGGAAGAGCAGGCTCGTGGAGCAGGAGTTGGGGGTTGGACATATCTTGTGCTTGGGGGCACTGCATCTGTGGGATACAGAGCTCGGGAGAGGGGCTGATGTTACCTCCATGCCAGGTCCTGGAGAGTCCGGATAGGGCATGGGGCTAGTGAGGGCAGGGCGGGGCTCCCCGGCCTCCCTGGCCCCCAGCCCCATCCAGGCCGTGCTGGGAGCTGTGGTGGCAGTCCTCTTACTGCCTTTGACACGTGTTTCTATGACAAAGAAGTCTCTGCCAAGGCCCTCATAGGTCCCTTGTTCCTTGAGGCACCTACTGCCCATATAGGAATGGGAGGGACTGGCAGACCTGGCTGGGGCTCCCCAGTTTGGGCCAGCTGTGGAACAAGGTGGACAGTCTTCCAGAAGCCCCTTCAAAGTGCCGCTGTGGCTGAGAAGCTACATCTTCTGTGGGTTCACTTTGGTCAAGGTCTGGGACCAGGTGACCAGGAAGCCAGTGACTAAAGGCAAAGTTTGGGCCCCAGCTGAGGAGCAGCTGCTATGGAAGGACAGACGGCTCAGAGGGCAGAGCACCTCCCTCCTGGGGATCACAGCTCAGCCTTCCACAGGGCCCTCTTGGGTGGGACCCACCTTGACTTGTTTGTGAGGCATCTAGGCTAGTTTCCTGTGGCCCCAAATGTGCATCGCAGGGGTGTCCTCGACTTACAGCCCCAGAGTCTAGACCTGGAGCCCATTTAGGCTCAGAGCCTGGTTGTCTTGCAAGGGCAAGCTCCCTGAGCATGTTGGGCCTGGTTTGTTCACAGGCAAGACCTCCCTCACAGGGTGGCTCTGAGGGTTACCTTAGCTATTGTGTGGTAAGTGCTTAGGGCCTGGCATATAGTAGGCTGATGGGAAACACCGGTCCCATTCCCCTCATAGCCACTGTCACTGCTGCTGTTGGCTGTTTCTGCTAGCTACCCTGCAGTGCTCCTCCTTGGCACAGCAGAGAGGTGGGTGGTGGGTATGGCTTCCACTGGTCACTTGGTGCAGCCCAAGTTTTCCCTTGCCATCACCACGACCACACCAGGGCTTGGCACTCTCCAGGCTGGCCTCCTGGGTACATTCAGAAGCCATGGAGGGACGGACTGTGGGCTTGGGCCCACTCCCTGTCCTGGGATGGACATGGCCTCAGGCTCCGCAGTCCCCAGCTGAGGTATGAGCCTGGAAAGCTAGGATTTCAAGGCCTCTGGCAGCTCATCAGCCTCAGCTTGAGACAGGACTGCTCCTCCCGCCCAGGTGACAGGGTTTGACAGCGTGGACGACGAGTCCAAGCACAGTGACCACATGTTCTCAGAGAAGAGCCCCAGCCCGGACGTCTGGACCAGTGAGCAGAACCCGCCGTACAGCTACTACCTGTACTACATGTACGCCAACATCATGGTGCTCAACAACCTCCGCAGGTGGGTGGGCCCGGCCCTGCACACGCGCGTGCGCTCCTCGCCTCACACCCCGTGACGCGCCGGCATACGACACGGGACTGCGGACATGATTGTACACAGTGCGGCCAAGCTGTGCCTGTACACACGGGTGCATCCGCGTGCCCCCCAGCTCCTGTGTGTACCTGTCTGTCTCTGGCCTGACACAGACACGAGACGTGCCAACACTCGCCCGCGTTCTTTCCGTGATACCAGCGGTGTTCATGCACGATGTGTGTAACAAGTGTGTACCTTCTATGTGACAGGCGCTGTCCCAGGCACAGGACATGTAATAGGGAACAACACGGACTAAACCCATGCCCATATGGAGCTCCTGGCCAGTGGCCTCACCTGCACAGTCTCCCACCAGTGCGCGCGCGCACACACACACACACACACACACACACACACACGGGGCGACTCTGGTAGGAGTCGGGAGCCGGGGGCAGCCCACACAGACCTGTTCATTCCCCCCTTGCAAGTCTAGCCTCCCTCCTGACCTCTGCTGGGCCATGGGGCCTCGCTGGCTCAGGCTAACCCAGTGTAGTCTGTGGGTAAGAAGGTTCTGGATGGACCAGGATTGAAAGGAGATGGCCCGGTGTTGGGGAGGGGCAGTCCAGACTGAGCTTCTGGAGGTAGGGGCTTGAGTTCTAGCTCTGCTGCTGACCTGCCCAGGGGTTCTTAATGCCTGACTCCACCCTCTGGGTTTAACCAGTTTTATGACCAAGAAGTTGGACTTGACGGTTTCTCATGGCCGTTGCTGCTCTGAAGGTCTGTGAGAGCCTGGGCTCCAAGGCCTGGTGAAGAGCAGAAGGTGAGGAATGAACGGGGACAGAGCAGGGTCTCTTTCCACCATTCCGTCCTTTATCTGTTCCCCAGGGGCGGGGCGGGGGAGGGAGGTGGCATCCTCTGGTTCTGAAGATCCCTGGACCTGGCACTCTATATTTTGGGAGAGGTAGTTTCCAGAGTGCCCGTGACAGCTGTGTTGACTCTGCCATGGGCAAGTCTCTCCCCCTGGAGCAGGCCCTGAGCTAGGGGTACAGGCCCCAGGCCTGTGGGGCCCCTAGTAGGGTGAAGCAGGGGTCCTTGCTGACCAAGAGCCTCACTTCTGCAGGGAACGGGGCCTGAGCACTTTCCTGTTCCGGCCTCACTGTGGGGAGGCTGGCTCCATCACCCACCTGGTGTCTGCTTTCCTGACCGCTGACAACATTTCCCACGGGCTGCTCCTCAAGAAGGTAACCAGACGACTCATGGAAGCCTACCCGGCAAGGCTGGTCCTGCTCTGGCCTCCCCTGGGGAGGAGTGGGATCACCTGGGCTCCTGTCTGCCCCTGAGAGGCTCTGGCCAGTGACGTTAAAAGGCTGGGGCTTTTTTCTGGGTTGGGCTGTCCATTGTCATCTTGGTTTCATATTTAATTATGAAAGGAATATAATCAAACACATTGCAATTTGGATTTTCCAAAAGATGGAGAAATGGGAAAAAAATCCTTATTGCTATTACTTCAAAAGAAATAGCCATTATTAGCTTTTTGGTATTTTAGAATTCTCATCTTTTTTACCAAAGCATATTTCTTTTCTTTTCTTTTTTTAATTAAAGCAGTTCTTTTTTTTTTTTTTAAGATTTCATTTATTTATTTGACAGAGATCACAAGTATCACAAGTAGGCAGAGAGGCAGGCAGAGAGGGGGAAGCAGGCTCCCCGCTGGGCATTGAGCCCGATGCAGGGCTCCATCCCAGGACGGAGATTGTGACCTGAGCTGAAGGCAGAGGCTTAACCCACTGAGCCACCCAGGCGCCCCCCAAAAGCGTATTTCTAACATGCTTGTTATTATGAGCACAGGTTTTTTGTTTGTTTCTGCTCTTTGAATAAGCATTTTTCTGTGCTGCAACATAGTACTTATGTTCATTCTAAAGGCAGTTAGAAGGATGGCCCACAGCTTGGACAGTTTATAATTGATTCAACTAGTCTCCAGTTGTTGGACAGGGTCCATCCAATTTTCCACTTGTGTAAATAATGCAGCTACGAACTCTGCCTATCTGGTCTTCTCCATAGTTTGGATCACTTCCATGAGAAGGATGTTTGCTCAGATTCTTCTTGTGCCCTGATCCTGGGGCGGGGGGTGTCCCACTTCCATGAGCGGCAGGTAGTACATCAGAAAACCACTCTAGCCTGGTCAGGCCTGCCCCTTCCCATCTCTGAGGAGCTGGAGTGTTTACAGACTCAGCCTGTATGTTTATAGTCAAAGCAGCAGAACCACCAAAGTGGGGATCTCTCGGGCCGACCCACTGGGGGAAGTGCCTGGGGGAGGGGGAGCAGAGTGTGGGTGGCCTGGGGGCAGCCTGGGGCCTTTCAGCTGCCTTCCTGCCCTGAGCTGGGTCTTGTTGGGAGCCAAGATGGGGCAGAGGGCAGCCCAGGAAGAGAGGGGAGTGAGATGAACTTGCAGGGAGGGCGGGGTGGGTGGGGTCTGGCTACCCCGCCTTTGGGGAACTCTGGGCTTGGTGAGGGAATTGCACAGACACCACCCAGACTCTGAGGCTCCTGCCCGCCCTTCCTCCCTCCCCTCTCTGGCACTCATCACTGAGTTTGGTGGTTCTTTTGCAGAGTCCGGTGTTGCAGTATCTCTACTACCTTGCTCAGATCCCCATTGCCATGTCTCCTCTTAGCAACAACAGTCTGTTTCTTGAATATTCCAAAAACCCTCTGAGGGAATTCCTGCACAAGGGACTGCATGTTTCTCTCTCCACCGACGACCCCATGCAGTTCCACTACACAAAGGTGAGGATGTCAGGCGCCCCAGCAGGCCCCAGTCCTGGCCTGTCCCCCACACTGCAGGCCCTGGAGCACAAACTCAGTTCTGCTTTTGGGGTGGGGCTTGGTGCCCAGTGAAGGCAAGAGGTAAGCTCCTGGTGAGCGAAAAGTGTTCCTTCCAGGAGCCTTGTCTTTGGAGTTCTTGGACCCTTGAAGGCACAGTTTAATTTTTTGCCCTCTCAATTTTCCCTTTCTTTAGCATTTACTATCTCTGTGATCTTGGTTAAGTTACTTGATCTCTATCTTATTCTTCTTCACCTGTAGAACAGGGATGCAATTGTCTCTATGTCTACCTCTGTTTTATTGTGAGGATTCATAAGGTAATGAACCATAGTCTATTTAATAGAGTGTCTGAATATAGCACATACTAAAAAAGCTAACATTTGGTTAACACTATTATTATTAGAATACTTGGGATCTGCAGGGCAAGGGAAGAGGAAGGGAGAGATGAGGCCATGCCTGGGGACCAGCCATTGACTAGTGAAAATAGAAGTGCCTGAGTCTTCTAAGACAGGCTCTCCAAGCTTTGGGGCTCAGGACCCCTTTATACTCTTAAGACCTTAAAGACCTTCAGAAAGCTGTTGATTACATAAGTTATATCTAGTGATTTTTTAAGTGTATTATAGAAACTAATGCGAAATTGAAAAATATTAACTCATTTAAAAATAGCTTTAATAACTCTATTACATGGTAACATAAAGAGCAATTTTTATGAAAATTAGTCACATTTTCCCAAAACAAACAAACAAAATGGCATTGGGAATGGCATTGTTTCACATTTTTGCAACCCTCCTTAATGTCTGGCGTAATAGAAGACAGTAGGATTGTTGTATCTGCATCTGCATTCAATCTGTTATGATGCCTTGTTTTTATCAAAGCATATGATGAAAATCTTGCCTCACAAAGATAATGGTTGGAAGAGGGATGCCCTTTCAAAAGGCCTCGGGGACCCTGGATCTCACTTTGAGAACCGCTGCTCTCGGTTCTCCCACAGAGGCAGTGGGGTGTCCAAGAGCTTGTGACCAGTGGCAGACATCTCAAATCCTAGGGGATAAAGTGAAAGCACAACTCAAACCTAAATCCCCTTGGATTACTGTCTCACCACCTGATCATTTCTCATTCTCTGCTTGTCATACTTTATTCAGATTAACTTTGATTTTTGGACAATCTTCAGAAAGTGATGTGAAAAAGCAAGGCTACAGAGCACGTACTTAACATGTGCGTGACCAGGGAGACTGTCGCAGGAGAGCAGAGGCAGGCATCCCTATGCCTGCCACAGGGCTTCAAGCATGTGCCGGTCAACAAATCCACGTGGAGGCGTCCTCTAAGACATCTCTCTTGGGAAACCTGCGAATCTGCCAAAAATGCTCTTAGGAGTTCATCATTTAAGGGGGTGGTGGGGTGGGAACGTTGTTCGGTTATCCAGGTGCCAGACTTTAAATTAAAAGTAAAGCTGCAATGTCTGTCTGATGTTTCTAGCTTTGGAGATGTATGAAGGATTGAAAGGGGATATCCTACTGTCTAATACATTTCCTTTCGGGGGGGGATCTAGGAAGCCCTTATGGAAGAATATGCGATTGCAGCTCAAGTGTGGAAGCTGAGCACGTGTGACCTGTGTGAAATCGCCAGGAACAGCGTGCTGCAGAGCGGACTGTCGCATCAGGTATGGGCGGTGACGGTGCTGTCCTCCGTCCCTCCTGTTCAACACACATATGGTGGGCGCCCGTGGCAGGCCTGGCACTTTCTAGGCGCTGAGATCCGTGAAGACAACAAGCAGTGTGTCTGTCACACTGAAACTCATGTCCTAGAGAAACCTGGGGAGACTTCTGAATTTTCAGGGAAGCTCTTTGACCCTTTCAGACTCTCCTCAAATGTGACCTCCTCTGAGAGGCCCTCCCCAACCACCATTCTGCAGTAGCCCCATACTTGCCATTAGTCTCTATCCCTTTGATCTGGTTTACTTCAACATTTATTACTACTGACATTGTAATATGTAGTTACGTGTTTTGTCTTTCCTTCCAGAAGGTGAGTTCCATTACAGTAGTTCCATTGGACTGCTTTGTTCAGCATTATATCCCTCGGGCCGAGAATAGGCACATAGTGCACACGGAAGACACTCGGTCTTTCTTGGATAGTGAATAGTAGTACCTAGATTGAATAAAAAGTTGTAGGGATGGAACCTGGACATCAGTATTTTTACAGCTCCCGAGGGGTTCTGATAGGGAGCCAGGTTTGAGAACATGATGTCTTAGGCTCCCGGGGCCCTTCCCTGCGTGACATCACTGGTACAGGAAGAAGCTGCTTTGGTGCCACTCTTATCGGATGCTGATGCAGAGCAGAACTAATGGTTCAAGATTCAATTGTGCAGACCTGCTTCCTAAGACCGGGCCTCCCCAGAAACACCTGTTTGGCCCCGTCGGCTCTCAGGAGGGACTGAGTCTTCATGCCTTCATCTTGCCTTCTTAATTGCCAGCAGCACTGGGGAGAGGGTCTTATTATTGTCTCCTGATCGAGGAAAGCACATTCAGAAATGAAGGGAATGAATGTGGGTGTCAGGGTGACATCCTTGAGGACACAGAGGCTGGGAGAATTTTTAAGAACCCCATCGGGAACCATGTCCTGGCGGAGGATCAGCTTCAGGGGTACTGGTTTCATTTGGCATGGCCAATGTCAAAGCTGCCGTGTGGTTATAGAAATCAAACCTAAGGTTTATGGTTTCATTTGTACTTTTCTGGTTCCACAGGAGAAGCAAAAGTTTCTGGGACAAAATTATTATAAAGAAGGACCTGAAGGAAATGATATTCGAAAGACAAATGTTGCTCAGATCCGGATGGCGTTCCGATATGAAACCCTATGCAATGAGCTCAGCTTCCTGTCTGATGCCATGAAATCAGAAGAGATCACGGCTCTGACCCACTAGGTCCAGCAGTGGACATGCATCTTAACTTTTTGGTTTAATTTCAAGTCTGCTGCGATTAACAGTGGTCAACATACCAAACTAGGACCACTCTCCACGGAGAGGAGGCCTCTAAAGAACTTTCAGACCAGTGATTTTGGTTGCACCGTTCACTTTAAGATCTAACATGCCCACTTCTGTTAGTATTTCTGAGTAATAGATGGTGACTCCTCCTTGGGGATCTGGGAGCTGGACACTTGTCTGTACTCATTCCAAATTTTCCAAATATTTCTTTTGAAACCGCTAGTGCTTGCACTGTTGGGGCCAGGATCTTCCAAGGTCCAGTGCCTACTGACATAAGGTCTGTGTGGTTTTCTGCCAAAATCCTCTATAGACCCTGCAGGCTGGTTGGTAGTTGTTCATTTCAGCCTCTGGCTGGCTGGCTGCCTTAAACAAAACCAATTTCAAAGCTCCCTTTCATAAAGGAACTACTTTGAAAGAATTAAAATAGAAAACTTCCTTCTTGACAATTTGCATTTTTTATGAATTTCGTACACTGTTTTCTTTAGCCCTCCACCCTCCTTTCTATTTAGGAAGCCAAATGTGCACACCAAACCAATCGCTCCTATTCTGTGTCTTGGTTTTCTTATCTGAAAAGTGAGGATTTGGACTAGGTGAGTGGTTTTCAAATGTTGTTCTGTGAATCCCCTCCAGGGCTGGGGGAGGTTCTGGGTGCTGCCTTCTTCAAAGCAACTCTGCTGTCATCACTGTTACACTGGGCCTTCTACATATTTTCATTTGAACTCAGGACTGTGGAAAACATAGGATTAGATGATCTCAGTTCCAATATTCTGATGGTAGCCCAATTACCATTTTACTTATGAAGAGTGAGGGCCAGGGAGGTGAAATCTGTTTGAGGTCACACAGATAAGTAATAGGAACAGAACTAGTTTCCCCACTCCTTATCCAGTCCTTTCCCACTATTCCATTAGATCTCACAGATGTTAGATTTTTTTTAATCACTATAACCTCTGCTTTTTTTTTTTTTTTTTTTTTAAGGTGAAATGTCTCCCTTCTCTAACATGCAGACTTCTTCAGAAGACATAGATGGTCCCAGGGGCCAGGTAGAAAGCACTTTTTTTTTTAAAAATTTAAAATCAATTGATTAACATATAGTGTATTATTAGTTTCACAGATAGAATTTAGTGATTCATCAGAAAGCATTTTTTAAGACCAATCTGAATTTAAGCTTTACCAATGTACTCTTCATCTGTGTTACTAGTGCCTGGTACATAGTAGGTGCTCAATAAATGTACATTGAATGAATTTCTCTTTTGGCAACTTTTTAAGGACATGTGCTCCAAGTATTCAACAAGCTGCTCAAAGACCTTTCTGTCTATTTCTGTGGGCAAATGCAGATTATGAGAAGCCCTTCTGAATTATTATAGACTTAGAAGAACTCTATTTTTGCTTGTGAAGATGCTTCTTTGACTTTAGATTGTCTTGTCCTGTGACTTTATAATGCTCATCCCTTCCACTGGTTAACTTAGCATACACAACAGTAAATGTAGTCTTTTTATTAGGCAGACATGTGTGCTCTTCCAGCTAATGATGAAATTGACTGAAAACCTAGCATTTATCTTACTCATTATTTTTGAAAAACCCCCATTTGTATACATTTGTCCTAACATAGCAATTATTGTACAGTTTTTCATTGTCATTTTATCTGTACCAAGTATTTATTTTTAATTATTAAATAAAGTCTGTTAGGACTGTGGCTCAATAATTTAAAGCTATTTCAAGTTAATACTATTTAAAGCAAAACAAAACAAATGAATAAACAAACAAAATACAGAATCAGACCATTAAATACAGAGAACAAACAGATGTTTGCCAGAGGGAAGGGGTGGGAGGGTGGGTCACACAGGAAGGAGAGTGGGAGATACAGGTTTTCAATTATGGAGTAAGTCACAGGAATAAAAGGCACAGCATAAGGAATATGGTCAGTGATACTGTAATAACATTGTATGGTGACAGATGGTGGCTGGCTGTACTTGTGACAAAGCATAATGTACAGAGAAACTTAATCACTACCTTGTACACCTGAACTAATGTAACACTGTGTGTCAACTATCTTGAATAAAACATTAGAAAAAAGGGACATCATGAAAAGTTACCAGTAACTACTAACTTATCTTTCACTAAGACTCAGACATGGATGACTTTCACAGTAAATACAAATTTTAAACTGAAGTTCACTAGACCCAGAAGGTAAACCTTTACTATATTTCTCCTCAAACGTCAGCCCTCTTATAGTTCCTGAGCAAAGCCACATGTGTTCCTTTCCCTGGATATTACTTTATTCAGCTAACACTTGTTTGATTTTACCTGTCCTGCAAACTTTTCAGATACCTTTTCAATAGCACTTTGCATTTTTATCACATCTTTATACCTAATTGGCCTTGCAGGGGAGGGGGTAAATCCCTACTTTCTTTTGTGTTCACAGTTGGAATCAAAGGCAAGTGTACACTAGCTCACGTTTCTAGAAGAACAAATTTGGAGGCACGTATCCCTTACTCTAACAGGCTCAGGTTCATGTATGTGTTACTTCAGACTGCACTGTTGAAATGATTGATGATACTGCTCTTTGCCACATGAAAACAAATCACAGCTCCTGGGTTGGTATGTACCGAGGCCTGTCCTGGCCTTTACTTCCTCTTATCCTGGATTAAAACAGAGTTGCAAGCACATCCTTCTGGCTTCCTCTTTATTTGTTTCTGAGCGCTGCCCTGGTGAAACAATATTCATCTTTTTTGGGGCTTTAGACACGACTGAAAGTGGAATGTTGGTAATATACCTAAGCACTTGATGCCTGACTATTATAAAGGACAAGTGTAACTAACTGCAATGAAAGGAACACTAATCAAAAAAAACATAGTTTCTTGGAAATTTTAAAATCCTCAGCCTTTAAATAAGCATTTTATCAGAAAGATCAAGGATGCCGGAGAGTAAGGCTATACAGAGCTGCAAGATTATCAATATATTTCTGAGGAGGCTTTTATGTCTCTTGATACCAAAATGTGTACTTCTTCAAGATGATGTACATCAGCAAATTCAATGATAAACTACCATTCCTTCTTATAAAAGGCTTTCCTCTTCTCAGCACTAAGATTCTACCTTGCTTCTCTATATTCTTTATAATCATTTTGAAAGTGATTTTACAAAGTAAACATTAAAACTAATTCAGGGTGGAGTATTTTATCTATTATTTTTTACTGTCCTACAGGGAAAAAGATATGAGTGCAAATTAAAGTCTGTTGACAACTATTTGTATTATATTGTCATGTTGCCCATCACAATGTAGGTGATCAGCTGACTTCCCTCATCTCCAACTAGTTTTTTTAATTCCTGGGTAGACAAAGTAAGCCTTTGAAGAAAAAAAACATGAAGAAAAAAACAGTTAAAAATGCAAATTCTTCAGACTAACTTTTAATGAATCCAACTTTCCACTATTAAAAATCATGGAACCAAAAGATATTTTCAAGCCGCCTTATAACCCAGATATATATTAGGTGTAAGGAAATTTAATCCAATTTGAAATGAATTTTAAAACATAGCACACAAACATTACAACTCCCCAGAGCACAATACAAAATGGTCCTCTAAGAAATATAAACATTTAGTATATAAGAATGTGAAACTATGTAAGAAAAAAGTTTCTCCAGTAAGCTAAAATTTACTTGCTAAAGATTATTTATTGCACAATATATCAGTTTGTTCTAAGAATAAAGCAGATACTATTATTCTCAACTTCTAAATTCAGTACCTAGTCAAACTAAATTTTCTCAAACTGAAGTTCTATAGCATTACAGTATGAGTAAACTTCTTGTTACTGAGTTAGGATAGGGAAAACTTCATAACTTATAAAACAAATTCCTTATAGTTCATGAAAACATTTCACAGATCCTACAAGGCACACATCATATCTCCTATCTTAGTAAGTGCATTTAAGTACTTCATATTTGGAAAAGACAAAGCTGTACAGAATACAAAAAGTGTACATTTCACCCATTAAACAAATTTACAACTTTTATGATTAGTTATAATAGTAGAACCTACCTAACATTCACATCTAAAGAATTATCACCCAGTTTAATGGAGTGAGCAAAAAACTGTGCTCATTTATTTAATAAGACTAATAAAAACACTTTCTATTTCACAGTAGATCAGTTAGTATCCTGGAGCTCATATTGGAAAGTAAAAAGGTTTGGGCAACATCAAGTCACTGGGCTTAGTGCTAAATAATTCCTCGAAAGGTGAAGGATTCTGGGGGATAAGATCATTGGCTATACCTGGAAAGATCCAAAAACACGTACAGCAACTTTGTTCATTTTCAGAAACATTCTTTAATTAGGCAATCTGAGTTAGACTCAGCAAGTCTAATCCAAAAGGACAATTTAGAATCTTAAAGCTGGAAAAAGATCTCAGACAACATCTACCCTAAGGTTTTCCAAATATGTCCCATGGAATACTAAGACTTCATTGAGGAGAGTCAAAGTTCTACAAATCTGACTTGAATTTAATTAAAACAATTAAAAAAATAATTTAAAAAACAACTCCTATCATATGACTACATTACTCACTAAATTTGAGTATCCTGGATATTGCCAATGCATTAATAAATGTTTTTATTGGTTGACTTTATAATATTATTATGGTATATAAAGTTCACATAAGGAAATTTTTATCAATAAAATATGACTTTCATATAGAGGGGTGGGGTGTGTGTGTGTGTGTGTTCGGGGTACAGCATGTGTGTGTAGGGCTTCTGAGTAAGACTTTATCTGAAAAAAAAAAAAAGAGGCTGTACTTCTGAAATAAAATAAGAAAATACTACGGATGAAATCTCAGTTTCTAAAGGAACCTACAAACCAGCAGAAGGGACTTTTTTAAGGTCACACAAACCATCAAGTGCATTGCCAGGTTGGTATGCTAGAGCCCCTAGTACGCTGCCTGTATAAACATCCATAGTGAGTGTTCATCTATTTGATACCGAGCTGTCCCCATCATAAATGTCAACCAATTAGTTATCAATATTTTTTGGGTAAAATCAAGCTACCTTTGGTCAGACATTCTTTATAGAAATGAATTATTTAATTTGCATGCCTATTAAACTCCTAGTATCCAAAAATTCTGCCATCAATAAGCAGCAACTTAAATCGCATACTTTGGTATTTTGGAAAATAGTATCACAACTTACCAGTAATAAGTCAGAAAAGTTACATGGAATTTAACACACCTTTTAAAGGAGACATCAGGTTCTAGTTTCATTATATGCTAAAATGTTAATGCTTAACATAAAACAAAAATTTTACCTTATAAGCAGAATTTAGTAAAAAAATGAAGTGTCACTGAAAATCATAATTCCATTGTGACTATACTCTCTCTGAGTATTTCAAAGTAGCATGAAACAGCAGAAAGCCAATTTATCTCCTAATTTTCTCCATGTTTATGGTACATATGTTTAAAAGCCTACACCCTATTTTCTCTCTTAATAATATTAGAAATTTGAAGACTTGGAGACCTCAGAGAGATGCCTTCAAGTTAAGAAAATAAAAGCACCATGAACCAATATTGAATGATTTATCATAATTTGGAAATACAAAATTCAGGATCTGAATTGAAGAAAAATTTCCTTCTGAAACTCCAAGGTGCATGAGCATTATCAAAAGCTACAGTTTCCCCGCTGTGGGAAAGCATTTCCAGAATAGCCAAGAAGATTCCCCAGCAGAAATCCATTTACAAGGCAAAATCACGCCTCATCCAAATTATACAGCATGAAAAACAAACAAAAAAGATTTGAGTAACAAACATGTAGTTCCAAACACACTGCTAAAGTTATGAAACAACTGTGGATCATTTCAAGTAAAAATTATTAAAGGAGCAATAATTAACCACAAGGGGGCATACACACTCCTTAGATTCCAGCAGAAAGACTAATTTAAGTAGTAACATGCACTTCGATGTAGTCTACATTTTCAGTCACTTCAAATTTTCTCTCAGATGGCTACAACTTTTTGACATTCAAGGTTTATTTTAACCCTAACTAAATAAATTCCAGAATACTCCTGCCCTGAAAAATAGTGTTTTAGAAGCCTCTGGAAATGTTGCTGTTACCTCAGCAAAGAATTCAAGAGCAATTAGTTCTAATATATATTAGAACAGATAAATAATAGAAAAATATGGTCTAAACAGTAGCAAATTTTAGTTTACTATAAATGGAAGACATGGAAAGTTTATCAAAAGAAATGGAACAAATCGTCAGAATAGCGAAAATACGAGGGAAGGGAAAATTGATTTCTCTGTGTCTGTACCACAATATCCCTGCATTCTTCTCCCATGACCGAAACGTTTGTAGCTCATAATAGCAAAAGAAGACCTTCACCCCAAGGTCATGGCCTATGGGGCTGGCCTGCCTCATCGGCCATGTTAAGAATATAGTTAGCCATATCGTCTTCGGTGGGCGCATCTGATACCACCCAAGATTCATTTGCTCCAGTCATCTGCAGGCGACAAATAGGGCAATTCCTGTGTCGATCACTCCTATCAGAGAAGTCAAATAAAGAACAGTTTGTTTTCTTTTTCTTCTTTTTAAAAAAACCGGTGTTTGAAAAGTAATACACGTACAGTGTACATGGTTTAAAAAAAAGTGAACAGCAATAAAAGTATACAGTGAAAAATAAATCTCTTCTTTCCACCCCGATCTTTAATTCTTATCCCCAGGGGCAACTACTGTTAGTAGTTTCTTACATACTCTTCTAGGAAAAGACTAAGCATGATTAAACTTGTGTGTGTGTATGGGGGGGCATATATATATATATCTGCTTTTTTTTTTTAAACTTGTCAATATATCTTATAGGCCATTATGTAGCAGTACATGTTAGAGCTATCTGTTCTTTTTAAACATAACACTGTATGGACAGGCCACAATTCATTTAATTAGTCTCCTGCAGAGGACATTTCAGTTTTCCCCTATCTTTTGCAGCTACAAACAAGGGAATGGAAGCATTCAAGGTTTTAAAATAGAAGATGAACCTTATATGCAGAATAATTTTTCCAATAGGGAAAGAACTTACACATGATCACTTGAATGAGACTATGTTTTCTGAAGGGATTTTTTTTTTTTGTCTTGACAAATATTATTTTGAAATTTCAAAAATACCACATTTGAGCCAGAAACATGTCATGCAGGGAAAATGTTTTTCTCCTCATTTCTCAGTGAAATCTGAGACCAAAGTAATTAAATTATATCAATTGCTTTGGCTTTTGTACAAAAATTTAGAAATCTGTTCCAAAAACTAAATGTGAAAGCTAGAGCTGGCATATATTATTCAGATTCATTTCTGGTTCCTCAGAGATATTTTATTAAGATAATTATATGTTCTTTTCTGTGCATAAAAGTCACAATTTTGATGGTTAACTTCTGCTTCTGGCCAAAAGGGACCAGATTTATCTTCCCACTTAATTAAAACACTGGAAATAAACATGAAACAAGACTTTCAACACTGGACATCATCGACAACACAGGACAGTCATCCCTGAGGATGAGAAGCAAGAAGGTGAGCCCCAATCACTAGCTTATTGCCTTGAGAATCTTTAGGCTGTGGAGCAAGCAGGAGAAGCCCAGATGGAGCCTGGCAGACTCTCTGAGTTGAAGAGACACAGCTGAGACTCTCAGGAGGCCAAGGCAGCTAGAGTTCACAGGGCAGAGTACTGAAGTACTTAAATGCAGAAACCTGCACAAAGGGAGAATTCTGGAATCTACTGAAGTTCCCCCTAGAGTACATTTGCATGTAAGGAAACTACTTGAGGCTCAGGAACCATCCAAAAGGATTTGAAGGAAGAGTATCCCAAACTCACATACGGTTTGGGATATTGCCTTCTCTCACCAGACAGAGTGGAAAGCCTCCTAACTCCTGGAGCATTGAGCAGAGTGATTCTGAAGGGTCCTGCCTCATTAGTGGGGCATAATTAGCTCTCAACTAAACACTATTCTGGTCCTGCCTAATAAATCACAAAAGCAAGACCCAAAAGGATCAAACTGTTTCCAAGTTACTATATTCCAGAACAAAGCTCAAGGATATTTATAGGAATACAAGGATACCTAGTACCCAAAAAGGTAAAAATTACAATGTCTGGCACCCAGTCAAGAACTACCAGGCATTGGGTGGGGGTGGTGGGGAAGAACTACCGGGCATAAAAAGAAAGAGAGAAATACAACCCCAAATAAAGAGGAAAAAAATCTATCAAAACCAATCCAGAGCAGACACAGATGTTAGAACAAGCAGGCAAGAAAATTAATGGTTATCATAACTGTATTCTCTGTATTAAAAACACTGGAGGAAAGACCAAACATATGAAGTAGAGACATGGAAGATATTTTAAAAGCTGAAATCAAACTTCTTGACATGAAAACTATGTCTGAAGTAAAAAATATATTGGATGGAACTAATGACAAGTTAGACATTGCAGAAAAAAAGACTGGTGAGTTGGAAAAGACAGACCAACTGTAACTATTCAAAATGAAATACAGAGAAAAAGACTTCAAAAAGGAAAATAGCAACAGTGAGCTGTGGGACAACTAGAAGTGGTCTAATATATGTGTAACTGGAGTCCAAGAAGAAGGGAGAGGACAGAAAAAATATTTAAGCAAATAATGGCTGAAAATTTTTCAAAATTGATGTTACAGTAAACCCACCAATCCAAGGAGCTCAATGAACCCTATGCACAAGGAACACAAAGAAAACTACTGGAAGGCATATCATAATTAAACTGCTCAAATCAATGATAAAGAAAAACCCTTTAAAAGCAGCCACAGGAAAAAGGGCAATATTACCGGGGGTGCCAGGATGGCTCAGTTAAGCCTCCAACTCTTAGTTTCAGCTCAGGTCATGATCTCAGGGTCCTGGGATTGAGCCCTACATTGGGCTCTGTGCTCAGCAGGGAGCCTGCTTGTCTCTCTCCCTTCCCCTCTGCCCCATGATTTCTCTCTCCCAAATAAATAAAATCTTAGAAAAAAAAAAAGATAACATTACCTACAGAGGAAAAAAGATTAGTGTGATAGCATATTTCTCATGGGAAACAAGGCAAGAAAAATGAGGGTGGAGCAACATCATTAAAGTACTGAAAGAAAAACAGTATCAGTCTAGAATTCTATATCCAGAAAAAAATATCTTTGAAAAAGGATGTTCAGACATTCAAGAAGGTCCTATGAAATCTACAGAAAAGCTATCAGAACTAGTAAATGGATTTAGTAAAAGTTCGTAGAATACAAGATTGATACACAAAAGTCTAATGTATTTCTATACACTAGCAACAAAGGATCAGGAATTGAAATAAAAAATATATTTAAAATAGTATAAATTTAAAATAATTAAGGATAAATCTGTCAAAGATATGCAATACTGAAAACTACAAAAATTGATGAGAGAAATGCAAGAAGACCTAAATAAATGGAGATGATACTGTTTGCGGACTGAAAGACCCAATATTGTTAAGAAGTCAATACTTTCCAAATTGATCTATTTACTTAATGCAAAACCTTTATAGGTTTTTTTGGTGGAAACAGAGATTGATTCTAAAACTCATTCTGAACGCAAAAGAATCAGAATAAAATGACAAAGAAGAACAAACTAAAGAAGAACTCACAGTCCTTGATTTTAAGACTTAGATCTAGAAAGCTACATTAATCAAGGTAGTGTGGTATTGGTATGAAATAAACAGATCAATGGAACAGAACAGAGTCCAGAAATAGACCTATGTGTATTTCAACAACTGATTTCCAATAAAGGTGAAGGGGCAATTTAGTGAAGAAAAGAAAGTCTTTCCAACAAAACATGCTAGAGCAACTGGATAGCCATAGGCAAAAAAAAAGAAATTTAATTGGTACCTCAAGCTATATACAAAAAAGTAACTCAAAATGGATCATAGACCTAAGTGTAAAACCTAAAACTATCAAACTTCCCCCAAACAGAAGAAAATCCTTGTGACCTCGGGTTAGACAGATTTCTTAGATAAATCACTGTGCATAAATCACAAACTGATAAACTGGACCTCATCAAAATTAAAAACTTTTACTCTTCCAGAGACATTCTTAAGAGAATGAAAAGACAAATTACAAAGTGGGAGAATATATTTGCCAGTCAAATATCTGATAAAGGACATGTATTCACAATACAGAAAGAACTCTAAAACTTAATATGAAAACAACCCAATAAAGAAATGGGCAAAAGATGTGAATGGACACTTCACCAAAGAAGACATACAGATTTAGTATATACAATGATGCTCAACGTCATCCGTCAGTAGGGAAAAACAGACTATAACTACCATGAGACAACACTACACATCTATTAGAATGGCTAAATTAAAAGGACTGACCATACTTACCAGAGAGGTGGGGGTGGGGAATGGGTGAAATGGTGAAGGGGATTAAGAGTACACTTATCTTGATGAGTACCGAGTAAAATATGAAACTGTTGAATTGTTATATTGCACATCTGAAACTAACACTGATGTTAACTATACTGGAATTAAAATTAAATAAAAAGAAAGAAAAAAAAAAGATTGATCCTATTAAGTATTGGCAAAGTTGTAGAGCAATTAGAACTCTCAGACATTGCTGGTGGGAGTGCAAAATGGTACTACCACTTTGGAAACAGTTGGCAGTTTCTTAGAAAAGTTAAACATATACCCACCACATGATCTAGACATTCTACTTCTAAGTATTTAACAACAACAATACCAACAAAAAACCAAAACCCCAAAATATATGTCTGTAAAAAGACTTGTCTACAAATGTACATAGCAGCTTCATTTGTAATAGCCAAAAATTGGAAACAACCCAATGTCCTTAATAGGTGACTAGATAAATAAACTGTGGTAGATCATACAATGAATACTACTCAGCAACAAAAAGGGAGCTTCTGTGGGGCACCTGGGTGGCTTAGTCATTTGAGCATCCAACTTTTGATTTTGGCTCAGGTTGTGATCTCAGGGTCATGGATCGGGATTCTCTCATTTCCCTCTCCCTCTGCCCTCCTCCCACTCATGCTCTTTATCTCTCTCCAAAATAATAAATAAAATCCTAAAAGAAGGGGGAAACTACTGGTAACATGCTACAACATGGATAAATCTCAAAATAATTACACTGAATGAAAAAAAGAGCACATGCTGTATGATTTAATTTATAAAAATTCTAGAAAATCCAAATTAGTTTTGTAGTGACTGAAAGCAGATTAATCCTTATCTGGAGACTGGAAGGAAGGGCTGGAAGGAGACTTTACAGTGAGGCACAGAGTCACTTTTGGGGTGATGAATTTGTTCATTATCTGAATTGTGATTTTTTTTAATGGGTGTGTACATGTGTCAAAATGTATCAAATTGTACTTTAAACATATGTAGTTTATGGTATGTCAATTATAAAGTCATCTAAATGCTTCATTCTTATTTTGTAAAATAATGAACTTGACTAGCTGATCTCTAAAGTTCCCTCCAGGTCCAATAATCAGTATTCAATGATTCATATTATTCCTTTTAATCAAAGATAGAGGAAAAATACAGAAATGAGGAGAAAAACGAAGAAAGAGGGAAACTCGTGATTCTAGACTCAAGTCAGGCACAAATCTTAGACCAACAGTAAACTGCCAAAGCTAAGACACATTGCCACATTTTATAAACTTTAAATATAAAAGTATTTTTAAATAGAGAAGGAAGCATGTCATACAATTCAAAGTACTAAAGAACAAAATCTCTTATACTTAAATACAATATTTTTGTATTTTTTGGAGTTTATTCATATACACTTTCTCATTTGACCTTTGCCTATCCCATGACGGCAGCAGATAACTTACCATTTATCAATGCATTTCTGACAAAAGCTGTGAGCACAAGGCAGGATGAGGTCAGCTCGACCATCCATGCAGATACAACACTCCTCCTCATCAGTCAGCTGCTTCACCCTGCAATGTGAAAGCATAAATCTTCTCTGTTGTCATTATGCTTTAACTTTGTCTCCATTGCCTTAGAAAGGATTATCAAAAACCAATGTACCCTCAATATAAAGCAAAACATGACTCATGCAAAATCAGACTAAATTTTAGTGATAACAAATATATTTAGGGAAGAAGTACTAAGAGGGACAAATTTCATAAAGAAAGGCTGGGTAATAGATAAATACTGTGAAGATCAAAAAGAATATACAAATAAAAACTGGAAATACTCAAGTCTTTCTGAAAATAATAGTCCATCTAAATCATATCACATTTATATAAATGAACTCAACTGACAGAAGATTTACTTGCCATGCAGGATACAAAGCTCTCTAAAATATGGACCTTGCCCTTGGACATTACCATGCTGATGCTGATAATGGGCATATACATGAAAGAATAACTTAGTCTGAATAATTGGGGCTATAGGAAATACAAAAGATAGGAAGTTTGCTTCCTATCTTTCTCTGTCCTTAAGGAGCTCTTTCATCTTGGGAAGAGATATTGAACCTTCTACTCCAGCCCCAGTGTACTGCACCCCCAAGTCAGCAGAGTGCCTTTGCATGTGGTATTTCCTTTTCCTGGAATATCCCTGTGAGTCTGGTAACTCTAACGCTAGTAACTCAGCTCAGAATATCTTCTCTCCGCTCTCAAAACCAATATTTGCCTCAATTAAAGGACTTTAAATATTGCATTAAAGAATATATTGCATTTTAATTGGCTGCTAATTGATTGGTCTAGCTACAAACTCAAAGTTCTTTGAATACAGGCAGTTTGTCTTAGGTTCTCAATAAATGTTCTTAAAGTGATTTTAATTTGCTTTTATCCTTCATGCTGTTCTATAATTTTTAGGTTTTCTTTATCAAGCATGTATCACTTTCATAATTATGCAAAAGCGAAATGTTTCAAAGTATAGTCACTAGACTATAAACTTCTTAAAGGCAGAAGGTATCTCTGACACGTTTTTATTCCCTACTGTGCTTGTACTACTATATACAAGACATTGAAATACCACTGTAGTTGGTGGGAATGCAAGCTGGTACAGCCACTCTGGAAAACAGTATGGAGGTTCCTCAAGATGTTAAGAATGGAGCTACTCTATGACCCAGCAATTGTACTACTTGGTATTTACCCCAAAGATACAGAGGTGGTTTAAAGAAGGGGCACAGGCACCCCAATGTTCATAGCAGCAATGTCCACAATAGACAAACTGTGGAAGGAGCCAAGATACCCTTCAACAGATGAATGGATAAAGAAGAGGTAGTTCATATATACAATGGAATATTATTCAGCCATCAGAAAGGATGAATACCCACCATTTGCATCGACATCGATGGACCTGGATGGGATTATGTTAAGTGAAGTAAGTCAAGCAGAGAAAGACAATTATCGTGTGGTTTCACTCATACGTGGAACATAACCAACAGCACAGAGGACCACAGGGGAAGGGAGGGAAATCCAAAGCAGGGGGTGGTATCAGAGAGGGAGATGAACTATGAGAGACTATTGACCCTGAGAAACAATCTGAGAGTTTCAGAGGAGAGGCGTGTTGGGGGAGGGGATAACAGGGTGATGGGTATTGAGGAGGGCACGTGCTATGATGAGCACTGGGTATTATACTTAACTGATGAATCACTAATACTACATCAAAAGCTAATGATGTACTATACAGTGGCTAACTGAACACACACACACACGTACACACACAAGAAATACCACTTTAAAATTTGTCAATTTGAACATAAAAAAGAATATAAGCAAATGTCAAATATGCAAGTAGTAAGTGCTAAGAAGGAACAAATGAGTATTAATGAGTATTTCAAATTTGTTGGAAAGATGAGGTTGAAAAGTGACATACCTTTGAGAGAGGACATTGTAGGTGAATAAACAAAGTTGTTGAGGTAGGAAAAAAAAAATACTTCTGGAGTGTGGTATGTAACAATCTGATCCCTGAATGTCAAAATATGTTTAAACTTATTCTGATTGGCAAACTAGAATCAGAGTTTGATCAAAAGAAAAGTGAACCCCCACTGAAATTGTATTTAGGAAGACTAATTGGGAATGCAGTATGGGACATTCTAGAGGGAGGAAAATCAATCAGATCCTTACTTCAGCAATTCACTTGGGAGATAGGGCCCAGTAAAGGGACATTACAAAGACACATCGTCAGGATGTGGGTAATAGGTTAAACCTATGGGCAAAAGAAGGAAGACACTGAATCAAAGTGGGGAAACTGAATGAAATGTAGATGGACACGCATCTCATTTTCTAGATATATTCAGTTCAATGTTTCCACATCTCTTAGGTGCTACCTTCTGGATCAGACCCAGATGAACTGGGGTCTCTGCTTTTGAGCAGCTTATAATTTGTCTAAGGATGTGTCAGTAGCAGAGACTTAACTGAATCCAAAACGAGGGACAGAGTTCTGAAGGTTAGAAGGCTGTGAAGAAGAGCACTGCTCTGGACAGAAGTAAAAGAAAGCACAGGAAACACAGAAGCAGCCAGCGGAAGCTGTACAATGTTCACTTGATTTCTTGCTACCTTCCTAGCAGTACACTAACTAGAAGAAGGAAGGAGAAAGGGTCTTGCTCTAGTTGTCCTTGTTACACCACTTGTAGAATGGAATATTGAGTTCTATAGCCTCTACCCTGAAAGATATTTTGACAGATAAAGGATTTTCCAGGAAAGCTTCTGGGATAAGAAAGAGACCCATAGAACAAAGGCCAAAGGAAGTGGGGATGCTCATCGTGTAGAACAAAGGACCAGTGAGAATCTGATTAATGTTTTCAAATATTTGAAGGGCTGAAGAGAGAACAGATTTGTTTGGTGGGATCCAGAGGGCACTGCCACTGAAATAAGTAGAATACAGTAGTAAATTTAAAATAATGAAAAAAAAATAATAACAGTGAACTCTTACATATTATTACATGCCAGGCCCTGTTGTAAGCATTTTACATATCTTGACTCACTTAGTTCTCTCAAGAATCCTATGAAGCAGATACTATTGTTATCATCCTCTCTTAAAAAATGAGGAAAAGAGGGAAAAATAGTTTAATAACTTGTCCAAAGTCACACAGTTAGGAGTAGAGTCATGATTCGAACACAGGCAATTTCGTTCTAGAGTCTGTGCTATGCTGCCTCAAGAGAGTCAGATTTTGGCTGTCCTGAGGAATATAATGTGAAAGGGAACACTTCACAGTGATTAGAGCCATCTGTGTAAGAAAAGGCTTGTGTCTGTGTGGCACTGAGTCCCATATACCTTCAGATGTTCAAGTACAAGCTGGACAAAATGTGACAAGACTACTACTCAAAGTCTTACTGGTGGATCAGCAGCAGTGACTCCATGTGGGAGCTTGACGGACTCTCAAGTTCCTCCTTGAAACCATTGACTACAAAGTTTAAGAAGCTCTGTGGTACAGTCCTTACTCATTGGAGAGTAATAATGCAGAGGTTAGGGGCATGGTTGTATTGCCAGCCTCATCTGAATGTGAATCTCGGCTAGGCTAATTTTTAGCCATGTCATTTATTTGTCTAATCCTCAGATTTTCTGAAATGGACCAGTAATTGTATCCCATGGGGTTGTTGTGAGGATTTAATGAGTTTATATGTAAAGCACTCATCAAAATGCTTAATACACTGTAAGTACTCAATAAATGTAAACCATTAACAAAAACATGTATCAGATATAAGACTAAACCAAATAAATATCCTTTAAAACACCTTCAACTTGAAAAGTCTGTTTTTCTATGAACTAGAGTATCAGGGTAGAACTCAAAACCAAAAAACATACAAAGGCAAGAAGCAGCCCTAATCTACCAACGAGGCACTGAGTTTCCAGGGATAACACCCTTACCTCTTTCATTGAGATGACTACAACAAGAAAAAAGTATTACTTTCATTTGCTACCACACAGTTTAAATATCCTGGTAAGTCCTAGTCTCAGCTTTCAAGATACTTAAAACAAAACAAGACAATAACAACAACAAAAACTGCCATTCTGAACAGGGAGAGGAAGAAAAGCAGAAATCAGACCACCTGTCTGTGAAAGATTAACTTTACAAAATACAGAAAAGAAAACCCTAAACACTGCCTATCATGTTCTAAACTCACTTGGCATTTCAGTACCACTTGTACAGCCCAAACCCAGAAAACCAAACAATTCTATAATGATAACAGAAAATGACAATGGAGATACAGATTTACCACAATATAGTTTTAGAAACCAGTTGGCTAAGAATGGACCAGAAAATGCAACTGTAAATCAAGCAATAAAAGAGAAATTCTTGCTAAGCTATTCTTAATTTTAAGGTAAAAAAATACCTGTTGATACAGATTTTGCTGTCCATTCAGGATGACAATAAGACAGGATGTCAACATGTCTGGACCCACGTAAGACTTTTCCAATGAGGCATTTACAAATTTAATTATGGTCATGGTTGTCAAATGGCAACAGGTGGAAGCTTTCACATGCCAAGAGCATTACAGAGAAGGAAAAGAAAGTTTAGATAGAACAATAATACACTAGGCCTGAGTAAACAAGCGCCATCAAAGAAAACTCTGGCTGACTTCATTTCCTTCTGGTAACTCAGTATATGCAGTTCGTACACCAACTACTTTTTCATTCCTGAATGGTCTGCCAATATTTACAATTTCTAATGCTCCAATTAGTCAGATATTTTAAAGGAAAACTGGAATGATTTTGCCAGATTCTTAGACCTAATTCCCTGAAGGGCTTTGACTGTCTAATAACATAAATACCTGTTATAAGAGAGATATTAATATCCTCTGTTATTAATTGCAAGCATGTAGAGTGGAGAGTGCATTCATGGAACTGGGTTGAAAGGAACATTAGCTGGTGTGAGCCACTTTAATTTTTCTTTAATTTAGCACTCTAACACATCCTGAAGCACAGAATAATCCAAAAGCTTATCTGGGATACAATACAACTGAAATAAAAAGTAATGTGATTCAGAAATCACAAGGGGACCAGCAAAAGTATTACTGTGATTTCAGAGCTCGTGTATTAGAAAACAAGAGAAATATGGTTCTTATGCATTCTATACCTTCCCATCCAAAGACTAGCCTGACAAGATGTTACAGATGATGAGTTTTCATCTTGGTCTTCAGAAGTGGAGCTCTGGGCCAATACTCCTGATGCTTGACTTGTGATGTCTTTATAAAGCTGAATAAACTGGTATAAATTCATGATCCGTGATGCTTCTACAATGCCAGTGCTTTTGTTGATCTAAAATAAAATTAAAAAAAAAAAAAAAGGAAGCAAAGAAAAAAAGTTCATAATTTCTCTGGCCATTTTAAAAAGTTTTTATTTAAATTCCAGTTAGTGAGCATACAGTGAAATATTAGTGTCAGGTGTAGAATTTACTACATACAACACCTGGCGCTTATCGCAAGTATCCTCCTTAATCTCCATCACCTAATTCACCCATCCCTCTTCTCTGGTCAATTTTTTCCCAAAAAGGGGGGAACAATATTTAGTCAAACACCGTAGGAAATAAAGTTTTCAAAGTTTGCAAATTACCTAACAAGAGAAAAAGTCTGAGCAAATGAAGTGGAGTTCAAAGTACTTGCACACATTTATCTCATTTGATGCTCATTTGAATGCTCAAAATAACCCTGTAGGGTTGATTAGGCATCACCCTGTTTAGAGTTGATGAAGTCAGATAACTCTCCCAGACCTAAAAAATGAATTTTAGAGATCAGTATTGACAATTCTTTTAATTTCTTGAAGAATTTAACTAAAAGATTTATTTGAATCCAACACCCACATGCCATTCTAGTATACTTGAAACAACTACTTGTTTTCTGGAATATCTTAAGTTCTAGTTTTTGCCAGAATTTCCAAACTAAAGCAAGAAAATTACCTTAAAGTAAATGTTAACAAAAAGTGGTTGAGTTCTTCCCAGGAGGCTATTTTGCATTTAGGCGAGCACCCCTCTTTGCTTTGGCAAAAAATTCATTTAATACGAAGTGGAACCAGTGGCCTACAGATTGTACCTCTCCTCACTTGAGCTTACATTCTTTTTTTTTTTTTTTAAGATTGTTTTCATTTGACAGAGAGATAGAGTCAGAGAGCACAAGCTGGGGGAATGGCAGAGGGAGGGGGAGAGGCAGGCTCCCCGCTGAGCAAGGAGCCCAATGCAGGACTCAATCCCAGGCCCCTGGGATCATGACCTGAACCGAAGGCAGACACTTAACCAACTGAGCCACCCAGGCAAATCCCTGGAGCTTACTTTTTTTTTTTTTTTTTAAGATTTTATTTATTTATTTGACAGAGAGGCAGGCAGAGAGAGAGGGGGGGAAGCAGGCTCCCTGCTGAGCAGAGAGCCCGATGTGGGACTCAATCCCAAGACCCTGGGATCATGACCTGAGCCGAAGGCAGACACTTAACCAACTGAGCCACCCAGGCAAATCCCTGGAGCTTACATTTTTTTTTTTTTTTTAAGATTTTATTTATTTATTTGACAGAGAGGCAGGCAGAGAGAGAGAGGGGGAAGCAGGCTCCCTGCTGAGCAGAGAGCCCGATGTGGGACTCGATCCCAAGACCCTGGGATCATGACCTGAGCCGAAGGCAGAGGCTTTAACCCACTGAGCCACCAAGGTGCCCCTGGAGATTACATTCTTAATGTGAGAAGATATTGGGGCAAGTGTGAGGTAAGAGGTAAGGAGAGAAAATATTGCTTTCATAAGACTTAGGGAGTCATAGAGTGGGTCATATATTTTCTTTTGAAGTGATCAAAGTAAATAGGGTTCAAAGGGTACTGTTCTTGGAAGAAACTGAAGTAATCAGTGACAGACTAGCAATGTGAAAGACTATTTTTTTTAAAAATTCATCTATATTATTAGATGTAGTATGCTTTATTTATTCTCCTTGCTTACAATATTCCATTGTGTAAATATGCTTCACTTTACTCATTATAATATTCAATTTCATATATATGTATAGTTATATACATATAGGAATGTGTAAGGGTGAAATTATTTCATCATACAGTGTGCATATGTTCAGCTTTATTAGATACTCTCAAGTATTTTTGAAAGTGATAACAAAATATACCCCCAGCAATAGTGTCTAAAAATTTGTATTGCCTCATGTTCTCACCAACACTTTGTGTTATTAATCTATTATTATTATTTATTTTAGCCATTCATCATGTTATTTTATTTTCTTAGTTAACTCACTCCTTTGATCCTCTACTATGTTATTTTAGTAACTGCTATACGGTTTATTGCTTTATGCTTTACAGCCATGCATCTTTATCTCACCAGTCTACACTGATGTGATGGTATGACACTTCAGCTATGATAACCTTAAACAGTACACTTTCATTCTCCCACCCCTTACTTTTATACATTTGTTGGCATACATTTTCCCTTTGTGCAAGTTATAAACTCCGAACTACATTCATGTTATTTTTGTTTAAAAATCAATTAATCTTTCAAAGAAACTTTAATAACAGAAAATATTCTTAAATTTTTGACATAGCTAACATTTTTAGTACTCATTGTCCATTGTGTAGGTATATATTTCCATCTAGCATGATTTTTCTTCTGCCTTAAGGACTTCCTTTTAGATTTCCTGCAGTGTGGGTCAGCTAGTTATGGGTTCTTTCACCTATTATATGCCAAATTTAGTCAAATTTGGAAAATTTTTGGTTATTTCTTCTTCAAATATTTTCTGTATCTTTTTTTTTTTAAAGTGTTTCTTTTTTTTTCCTTTTTAAATTTCTTTTCAACGTAACAGTATTCATTGTTCCAGGTGGTAGGTATTAAGGAGGGCACGTATTGCATGGAGCACTGGGTGTGGTGCAAAGACTTTGTTTTTTTAGCACAGGGGATGGTAAGGAAGACTATGGGAACAGAAGCAATGAAATCTACTAAGTACATATCAAAGTTAACAGAACAAACAATATCAGAAAAAATTTACAAAGAAATGAATAAAAGAAGAGGGAGAGAAGGCCTTAAAATTGTGCAGAGTAGGTTCTGAAATGTGTTCATGGAACTGGGCAAATGGGAAGGTGAAGTAAATAGGTTACATATTAAAAAAATTGTATCAACATTTCAATGTGGAATGAAAATAATAATAGTTGTAACTAACATGTATCACCTGTTTATTATTTGAGAAGGCAGTGAGAAAAAACTAAAAATCAATTATGAATCAGATTCTGTACTGTGAAGATAAATCTCTAAAACTGATGATATTTTGGGAAGGTAAAATCTATATGGAGATGCAAATATGTATGATTCTTTGTAATAAAAGATTATATGTGAGATAGACGACAAAAATAGAGAATCAAAGGTGACAGGAAATCATAGAGGCCATTACAACAGACTTTCAGAGCTGAGGAAACTAGACGAGACTTCCTTTGGAACTGCAGAGTTTGGAAGAAATAAGGGAATAATTCCTATAAACTTGGTATTTAATAGCAAGATTGATCAAACTAAGCTACTATAATCATAGGATTCATGCAACGAATATTTACTGAGTACCCATTATATGGATATTATGCACATAACTATGTACTGTGTGCACCGTTCTAGGCACTGGTGACCTAGTGTGTATAAACAAAATCCCTGCCCTCAGGGAGGTTACACTATAGGCAGGAGAGACAAAGCACAGATCAGGTGAAATGGAAATAAGTGTTATGGAGGAAATTAAATGGAGAAGAAGATATACTGAAGGGTTGTAGGGAAGGCCTCACAGAGAAGGTGATATTTAAGAACTGGAAAAGAAGCAGGAATGAGTCATTTGAGTATCGGGGGAGAGATCATTCCAGGTTGGAAGAATATTTCGAAGTGTGAAGGCTGTCACACAGAAGTGCACTGGTGAGGAACACGAGGAGTCCAGCCAGGAGTGCAGGGGGGGCTAGACTAGAATGAGAGAGGGAATGAGAGTGGTAGAGGATAGGGTCAGGGGACGAGGTGAGACAGAACATATAGGGCTTCGCTAATCATAGTAATAACTTTGGTTTTATTATAAGTGCATGGAAAGTCACTGGAAAGTTCTGAGCCAAGGACTAATATGATTTGATTTCATTTCAGATTATATGTGGAACAGACTGGTTGCTGTGCTGAGATTAGACAGAATTATGGGGGCAAGGGCAGAGCAGGGAGACCAGTTAGGGGTTATTAGCATAAGCCTTGTGAGAGATGATGGTCACTAAGAATAGGGTAGTAGTAGTGGAGATAGTGACAACTGGCCAGATTCTGAATATATTTTGAAGAGAACCCATCAGGATTCATTATGGATTGACTGTGGGATAGGAGAAAAAAGAGAAGACAAGGATGGCTGGCGCCAAGGTTTTGGTCTAAGTAACAAGATGGATAAAAATAATACAATTTATGAAGTTTCTTAATAGCCATCTTTCTTAATAGTCTATAATTTTAATTAACCCATTAATTTTCTAATATTATTCCCACAAAATATTTCATTCGAACATCATTTAGATTATTTTTATAATGAATTAAATATTGTTTGAGGGTAATAATGATAGCCGATGACAGTCAAGAAAAGGTCTTTCTAGGAGAAGGGAGTTGAGGGAAATTGGAAGGGGAGGTGAACCATGAGAGACTATGGACTCTGAAAAACGATCTGAGAATTTTGAAGGGGTGGGGGGTGGGAGGTTGGGGGCACCAGGTGGTGGGTATTGTAGAGGGCACAGATTGCATGGAGCACTGGGTGTGGTGCAAAAATAATGAATACTGTTATGCTGAAAAAATAAAAAAATTAAAAAAAAAAAAAAAGAAAAGGTCTTTCTGTAAATACAGGTTATAGTACAATTGTTTAGTTGCTTAAGATTAAGAAATTAGAAATTTCCTCTCAATCAGGTTTTCACATAGGATTTCAATTTTTTTTCTAATGTTAACATCGACTTCTCATAGATTCTTTCAGTAAGAACCCAGGGAATGCAAATAAAACATTTCTTTGGAGTAGATCTAAAAATCAAGAAAAATTACACAAATGAGAACTCTGCCTGCCTACTGAGAGAGAGAGAGAATCTCAAGTAGACTCTGTCAGCGTGGAGCCTGACGCCAGGCATGATCCCATGACGCTGAGATCATAACCTGAGCCGAAATCAAAAGTCAGATGCTTAACTGACAGAGCACTCAGGCACCCCTGTATAGGTCTTTAATATTTGTGCTTTTCTATTTAGAGTCTTAGGAAAGATGTTTAAGTGCATACAGATGTAATGGTTAGAGATACTGAGGTGAAAGGAATTTGACTAACAGTAAATTAACATCTAAACCATTAAGTCTATGTTTGCCAAAGAGGAGCAACAGAATACCAAGGGATCGGAAAGCCCGATATTCATATTCCCACAGCTCTCTACAGTTTCTACTGGCGTCTTCAACATGGAGCTGAGTACTTTATGAGGTAAGATGGAGAGAGAATGTAATTAGGTAGTATACTGTATCAGTCAACAAGGAAAACTTAAGCCTATCCCAGTCATATTAAAATGAAGTACTTCTACGATTTTTATTCACTCAACATATACTGAGTTCCTACCAGATGCAAAGCAGTACAGGCCATAAGAGATAAAAGGATGAATCTAGACAGAGCTCCTGCCCTCGGGAACTTACTATCTACTAGGGGAGCTTAGAACCTAAATAATTTTATTCTTTTTTTTTTTTTTAAAGATTTTATTTATTTATTTGACAGAGAGAGTGAGCACAGGCAGATAGAGTGGCAGGCAGAGGCAGAGGGAGAAGCAGCTCCTGCTGAGGCAAGGAGCCTGATGTGGGACTCGATCCCAGGAGGCTGGGATCATGACCTGAGCTGAAGGCAGCTGCTTAAACCAACTGAGCCACCCAGGCGTCCCTAATAATTTTATTCTTAATGTGGAATTTAGTTTATGAAGTATAAATAAAATGCTATCGGAGTTTGGAAGAGGCAAGAGAATTTCTATTAAGGAAGACTTTATGGATGAGATGGTATTTGAGTCGGACCTTTAGAGACATTAAGTCTAACCATGCAGGAATAAAAAGATATGGGAGAAACTATCACCTGATTACCCACAAGCCATTCCCACTTTTCATTGCCAGCAGAGCCCTGATTTTGTTTTTGTGTCTCTCACTCCCTGAAATGACTTGAGAGTCAGTCCTGGTTAGTCTAACCTAAACCAATCATGGTAATCGTAGCTCTTTGGTCAATGTATAAGAAGGGGACACGAGCTGATAGTGATCCAATGAACTGAGAAGAGGGATCTGCTAGGTCTTTGAATTAACCAATCTGGGAACCACTTTGTATAAGGATTTCTTAAAAAGTGAGAAAATACATAGTGTTCTTCTTTAAACTAGTGTAACAGGAGTTTTCTGACTTGTAACCGATAGCAATTTAAATGAGGGAGGAATGGACTTTCTAGCTGAAGGAACCAATGAGCAGAGGCTCATTTCCCACCGTGTGGGAAACTAACAGCTATACAGCCTTTAATTAGTTAACCCTGGTGAGACTGGAGTGCAAAAGGTGATAGTGGTAACTGAAACAGAAAAAATAGTCTAGGTTGGTAGATTGTTCAGGACCTTGAATGTCAGGTCAACAAGCTGGGACTATTCTGTTGCCAATGAAGAATTGTTGCTGAGTTTTGGCTAGGAAAGTGATCTGATGAGAGCTGTGCTTTAGAAAGGTTATCTTAGAATTAAGAGAAGAGTCTGGAAGTCTGGTGATTAATCACAGAATCTAAGGTAATCTGGATGAGAAGAGAAGCCTGAACTATAGTTACAGCCCCCTACAGGGCATGAATCTGTCTTATGGATAAGTCAGAAAGTGAAACCTGGTAGAGAGAAAATTGACAAGATCAGAGAGCTAATTACTGTGAGAAGGCAAGAAAAGGAGCCAGAATGTTTGTTTTTCAGAAATAATCTTATGGCTAGAGTTCTTATAAATTCACCCTTGTTTCCTTTGAAGTTGGACTTTCATATATACCTGAACATTATGTGCAGTGTAATTTGCAGTCTGGGGATGATGGGAGTATGGGAGATACTGAGCCTGTCTGAATATATTTTACAGGTTTTTAGCTCAGTTCTTCATTTCTTCTTTACTTTATTCCTTGCAAAGTCAAAAGCTGAGGATTTCCCAGAGTTCTTTAGAGAGTAGGTGCATTAATAACACTGTAAAAAAAAAAACCCTAATGAATTTAACATAAATATAATATAAACCCAGTACCAAAACCAAGCAAAAAAAAAAAAAAAAAACACCCAGAAAATGCACAAAATATGTGGTTGGTATACAAGTTTTGAGTCTAGGAATCCAAGTATAAATAGCAAACAGGATGTTGGATCAAGTTGTCGGTATTTCAATGTGAGTTCTGTTACTATGATTTGTAACATATTATACACTGTATAAAGTTACACTGCTGCCCACACTAGTACCACATTAGCTACCTCTGTAATAAATAATACAAAAATTTTTAATGATGGTTCTCTGACAGCTATCATATTGCTCTTCAACATTGGATTTTTAAAAATAATCAACATAGGAAAACAGCATGGCAGTTCCTCAGAAAGTTGAAAATAGAACTACCCTACGACCCCAACAATTGCACTACTGGGTATTTACCCTAAAGATGCAAATGTAGTTGATCTGAAGGGGCACGTGCACCCGAATGTTTATAGCAGCAATGTCCACAATAGCTAAACTATGGAAAGAACCTAGATATCCATCAACAGATGAAAGGATAAAGAAGATGTGGTATATATATACAACAGAATACTATGCAGCCATCAAAAGAAATGAAATCTTGGGGCACCTGGGTGGCTCAGTGGGTTAAAGCCTCTGCCTTCTGCTCAGGTCATGATCCCAGGGTCCTGGGATCGAGCCCCACATCGGGCTCTCTGCTCCGCAGGGAGCCTGCTTCCTCCTCTCTCTCTCTCTGCCTGCCTCTCTGCCTACTTGCAATTTCTCTCTGTCAAATAAATAAAATCTTTAAAAAAAAAAAAGAAGAATTTAAGAAATGAAATCTTGCCATTTGTGATGACGTGGATGGAACTAGAGGGTATTATGCTTAGCGAAATAAGTCAATCAGAGAAAGACAACTATCATATGATCTTCCTGATATGAGGAAGTGGAGATGCAACATGGGGGGTCTGGGGGGGTAGGAAAAGAAAAAATGAAACAAGATGGGATTGGGAGGGAGACAAATCGCAGGAGACTCTTAATCTCACAAAACAAACTGAGGGTTGCTGGGGGGAGGGGGGGTATGGAGAGGGTGGTGGGGTTATGGACATTGGGGAGGGTATGTGCTATGGTGAGTGCTGTGAAGTGTGTCAATCTGGCGATTCACAGAACTGTACCCCTGGGGCTAATAATATATTATATGTTTATAAAAAATAATCAACATAAGTAAATGTTTAGTGTGGATAGACCGAGCTAAATGGTATTAAACTATGTTGTGTATTCTCTCTAAATCAACTGTAAACTTTAACAAGTGCCATTCACCTTCAGGCACTTAGCCAAATATGGAATTAACATCTCTCTGTCTTTGCTTCTCTAAACTCTTTAAAGTTCTTTTACTACTTAAGTTGATTAGAACATCTAATTTGATCAAATATCCATAATCAATCCTTCTACACTTAAAGCATAGTATTGGCAATTGACCCACTGGGAAAACATGGCATATTATTTGGGTAACCTCCAGGGTCCATGACACTAAAGAAAAAAAAATGTTCTTACCCAGTAGTTCTTTACAGAATGATCAGGAATGGAATTCAGGGGATTCATGAATGCTCAAATTATTATTTACATGCATATGGATGGTTTTATTGTTTGTTTTAGGGCAGGAGTTGGGGTAGGAGAAGGCCTAATAAAATGCATTCCTTCATTTTCAACAAAAGGTTTATGGCCTCAAAAAGATTAATTACCACCTCTCTAATCTACCCATTGTTGGATGAGTCTTACTCATACTCTATGACAGCTGCTATTATGTTTTTTTAGCAATACTCAATCACCTAAGATTTAAAAACCAACTAAAAGACAGTACACTGATGGTGAAAAATCCAGACTGTAACTAAAAATTTCTAAAAACAGAAATGAAAAATCACACAAAAACCAAAACACAAAACTAAAAATACTCAAATCTTTCTAATGGATTTTTAAATTATTAAGTGAATGAAGCTATTCTTCTTAAAAGAAATGATCTCCTAAGATAACTTTAATTTTTAGGGAGTCATCTTAGAGCTAAGTAGGGAATTACCTTAGGATTCCACAGCCAGCTAAAATCCGAAAAGAGAGGTAGAATGGTAAGAGGTTACTACCACCTCCTTTGATTATAAAAATCTCTGCTATATGGCAACTGTATAACCAATGAGATTCAAACAGTTAACTGGGAAGGCAACAACACTAACAAAACTGTGTTTTATAGAGTTTTACAAATAAATGTTAATAATTAACAAATTATTAACATTTATTTCTACTATACTACACTATTAAATGTGGTTCTAATCACCAAAAGAATTTAAGTTCAGAGTTGGAAGTCTCTATCATTCTCACCTTGGTACAGACCACCCGTACAACGACTTTCCAAAAGGCAGAGGAATCAGACCCAGGTTGTACCTCAAAGAGAAGATGTTTTTCCTGGCCAGAAGCTACTTTAGCAGTTCTGCAAAGAGAAAACACATTTGCTAATTTTATGAAAAGTCTTATAAAATAATGGAGCTATGAAACCAGATTCAAGAAACACTTTAAAACAGAGAAAAAAAATTGAAGAAAATACAGAGACAGATAACAATAATGATCATAGTAGATTCTTAAACACTGGGATGGAAATGTTTTGATTATAAACATACAACTAAGTTTTTAACATCAACTGCATAGCTGACAGAATATTTACAAATATTTACAGTAGATTTTTACTTTATTTATTATTAATTCTTATTATTATTTAAGACTTTATTTATTTGAAAGAGAGAGAATGAGAGAGACAGCATGACACCGGGTAGGGTCAGAGGGAGAAGCAGACTCCCTGTTGAGCAGGAGGCCAATGTGGGACTCGATCCCAGGACTCCAGGATCACAACCTGAGCCATAGGCAGTTGCTCAACCAACTGAGCCACCCAGGTGCCTCTCTCAACGGCTTTTCAATGTTTAACAAAGACATCTAGAAAAAACATGCCCAAGGAATCAGGTACTTAAAGAAGAAATTTAGCTAGTTTCACTTATCTACATTTTGACTATTGCCTTAGATGTATAAAGTATGAAAAAATCTTGCTCTTGGTTGAGTCCTAATTTAAACAACACACACCACTCTGAAAATTTTTTTTTACAATTTGGGACTGGATCAAAGCAAATGATTTTGAGACACCTTAAATACAGCTTTGCTGTTTTCCTCTAGCAGAGTAATTTTAATTTAGAGAGCCATAGGATTCTAGCATAAAAATATAACTTTTAGAAGATTCAGTATCTTCTTATTAATGCCAATTTAAATTAGATCAAAGATATACTTAAGTATTGTGGCTCCCTTTTATCATTAGTCACATTTCTTTTTGAGCACCAGTGGCGATATCACCTTTGAACTAAACGATGTACAGCTAACTAGAGGCCACTGACAATGAAGGAACTAGCCCTAGGTAGCAAAGTCTGCCAGTGAAAGTAATTTATCTGCGCTAGTACCCAGCTATTTCTAGCTATCAAGCCATGCTTCTTCTGTATAGATTTAACTTTATAATTCTCAGGCAGCATTGCCCTTGTGAAACGCTCAAATATGACCCATGGAAATCAGTTTTAAGAACTAATTCCAGTCAACGTCCTACGCTAAATAAATAAAAGTAAGATATTCTTTACCATCATTTTTGTACTACACAGTAAGCTTAGCCTGTGTATCCTTTTACATGACATACTTATCTGGCATTTAAAGCCAAAAGGCAAAAATTTAAAGAACAGATGGTTTACGTATGTAAGTTCCAAGACTCTAAAGGGATGGCAAATGTTATTGACTACTCTTCATCAGAATCAAAACAATAAACTTAAAAAAGCATTCCATTCACGATACTATTAAATTCTTAATCCATTTTTACTCCTTAAGAATATGGTCCCAGAAGAAATGCCGCAAATATTACCATTTGGATAATTAAATAAATAAATAAATAAATAAAATGCCAGAGTTTTATGACTATATTTTTATCATAAAAGAGCAGACAATACATAATTATACACAGTAAAATGTACAATCTCCCTTTCCTGCCTCTCTTTTCACCAATTTCCCAGAAACTTAGTGTGTATACTTAAGAGTTCATTTTCTATGAATTTATATGTATATTCATACAAGATCCATCCATATATCCATACAGAATTTCTTTCTTTCTCCTTTTTTTTTAAATGAATGATATCCACTGTTTCTTTTTATTTTTTAAATTCTTTTTAAAAAAAATTTAAATTCAATTAATTAACATTAATGTATTATTAGTTTCAGAGGAAATCTGATGTTTCTAAAAGAAACTATCTTCTAAGATAACTGGCTTTTAAGACATTCTTTATTCTTCATGACTGGATAGTAACAGTAGATTCTATTTTAATAGCTTCTATAGAGATCAGTATAAAAACTGATATAATAAAGGAAAAATTCACAAAGAAAAGGCACAGTTCTATTAGATATGTACTTTTAGAAGGCAGAGAAATTTAAATTCCATCTTAGAAATCTATTTAAGTGTTCAAGAGATTTGAAGATGGTATAGCTAATTGGAAAATATTAATTAAAAATGCCTTAATCCTTGGTGGTGACAAATGAATTACTACTATTTATGTGTTTCTCTGGCAAAAATAATGCTTAGTGAACAAACACAGAAGATTTATTATTAACTAGATGAATTGGCTGATGTATAGAAACCTGAGTGCCCTTTGACTATACCTGGAAGCTTTTTCTAGAGTGGCTAATTGGCTTATTCTCTTCTATTTTACATACCTTTAGTGCTTTCAAATAAGAATCGATTTATAAGCCTGTGTTTAAAATTCAATTTTAAGTTTGTTTGGTTCATCGTTCCTATATATGTTTTAAAATAGCCACATAGCAGGTCTTACAGTAGGTACTCAATATATATTTGCTTGCTGCTACTGAAACATTCAGTCTTACCAATCAATATTTCTGGTTACCTCTTACACAGTCATAGCATGTGGGGCATGTCAGGTAGAAAAAATAAAATGAAAAAGAGCAAGCCTTACATATCATTAAGTTCTGCTACTCTCCCAAGAAATTCTTCATAAGTTAAGGAGCCACTTTCTCGAACCAATATGACATGTTTTGCTACTTTTTCTGGTAACTTGTTAAGAACCAACTGTGTCTGATCTGAAAATTGCTGTCCCATGATGAAAGGATGTCTTGAAATCCAGAAACAATGTTGCTTCACATAGTTATCTGTCAAATATATACAAAAGTTACTTTTATATACACTATAAAAACAGCAATATACTCATCACTTCAAGAAAATAAGAAAAACTAGGAATACCTTTAAGTGAGAGTTCAGTAGACTTAAATGTATCTAAGGTGGAATTTATTTAAATGACTATATATTTATTTTTTAATGATTTTTAAAAAAAAATTTTATTTACTTGTTTGACAGAGAAAGAGAGAGAGAGTATAAGCACTAGCAGGGGGACTGCAGTGGGAGAAGGAAAAGCAGGCTTCTTTTTTTTTTTTGGCTTGAACACTAATGACCACAACCAGTGTTTATTGAACACTTGCTGTGTACCAGGCAGCCCTCGCAGCCACCCTGAGAGGTAGATGCTATCCCTCTAAATGTGGAGAACTGGGTGTAGAGTGTAGGAAACCCACCCAGAGCTGCAGAGAGGAAGTGGCACAGCAGGAACTCCCACCCAGACAAGGGAGCACCTTGCATTGGCAGGGGAACTGGCTTCGGTGGGGAAGCTCTTTCCCCACTCCAAGAAAAGCATAGAGGAGGTATCTTCAGAAACCTGCAGGCACGGGGACTTCCTGCCTCCTGGGGATAAAGGGAGAGGCAGCTCTGAAAGCAGGTGCCCCAGGTCTAAGCTCATAGCCACTATTGTTTTAAAGAGACCACCCCCAGAGACCCCCTCCACCCCCACCTCGCCCCAGGCCTCCCTCTGGGGCTTGATCCAAGGATCGTGGGATTATGACCTGAGCAGAAGGCAGACGCTTATCGGACTAAGCCACCCAGGTGTCCCTAAATGACTATATATATATTTTAAAAAATGCATATATATATTTTTTAAATTAACATATAATGTATTATTTGTTTCAGAAGTACAGGTCTGTGATTCATCAGTCTTACACATTTCACAGCACTCACCACAGCACATACCCACCCCAGTGTCCATCGCCCAGACACCCCACCCTTCCCACCCCCCTCCACTCCAGCAACCCTCAGTTTGTTCCCTGAGATTAAGAGCCTCTTATAATTTGTCTCCCTTGCTGGTCCCATCTTATTTAATTTCTCCCTCCCTTCCTCTATGATCCTCTGTCTTGTTTCTCAAATTCCTCATATCTGTGAGATCATAATTGTCTTTCTCTGACTGACTTATTTTGCTCAGCATAATACCCTCTAGTTTCATCCACATCATTGCAAATGGCAAGATTTCGTTTCTTTTGATGGCTGCATAGTATTCCATTGTGTATATATACCACATCTTCTTTATCCATTCATCTGCTGATGGACCTCTAGGCTCTTTCCATAGTTTGGCTATTGTGGACATTGCTGCTATAAACATTGGGATGCACATGCCCTTTCAGATCACTACATTCGTATCTTTGGGGTAAATACCCAGTAGTGCAATTGCTGGGTCATAGGGTATACTGTTCATATTCTTGACCACTATGATATATGAAGATATATAATCCTATATATTTTCATCAGCCAGATAACATTTGTTGTTGAATTACTTTATTTGTAAATGTGCAGCTTACTTTTGATTGTAAAATATATGCAAATTAAACAGGTTTTTGGTTTGAAAATCTAAGAAAATTAAAATATTAGGTAATTTAAGCACCTCCCATTTTCTGCTTAGGAAAGAAAAAAAGACAGCATTTTTGCTTTTCAACTTTTCCAGGTGTTTTAAACTTAGAGTTTATAAAATTTGTTTTCTAAGTATGAAGGTGATATTCTAGTTAAAAGGCTAGATTACTACTTTAATAATGTACTATCAATATAGATCAATAAGTTGTTGAATTGACTTAAAAAAGTAATCACAAAACATTTATTGAACAACTAAAGTCTTGAAAGATGTAAGTCTATGAATTGTGGCTAGAGAAGAACTGAATGTGTTTATTCTACAAAGTTTTTTCCTTTGGTAAATAATGATTTATCAGAATATTAAGTATTGAGAATATGGTTAAAATAGAAAATAAAGTTTAGTATTTTTGTCTATGCTGACTTATTCTGTAACTTAATATGAAAATCCCTGTTCATCACAATTACTACTACTAATGGTAAAAGCAGCGAATACTTTTGATCACTCCCATTGTGATCTTCTGAAGAGACAATCTTCTAAGCACTTTACATGTATTCATGAACAGTCATTCAAATCCCCATAATTACCATTTCATAGATGAAGAAACAGGATGGTTAAGGAAACAAGCACAGAGAGGTTAAAATAACAAAGTCACATAGCTGATAGGGTTTTTTTGTAATATAAAGTTAGCAGAAGAAAAAAGCAGGAGTGCCTGGGTGGCTCAGCTGATTGAGCTGTGACTCTTGATTTCAGTTGGGGTCATTTTCTCAGAGTGGTGAGATCAGCCCTGCTCCCCAGCGGGGACTCTGCTTGAGATTCTCTCTCCCTCTACCCCCGCCCCTGCATGTGAGGGTACATGTTCGCACGTGCCTTATCTCTCTAAAATAAATAAATAAATATTTTTAAAAAGAGAAGAAAAAAGAATTACAATTAAAATGATCTGATTCCCCTCCCCAAGAAATTCCATTTTATCTATTCACCAAAAACTATCATTTTTATTGCACACAAATTAACGCTCACATAAAGCAGGTTAAATAGTAACAATTTTATAGGAAAAGTTTGCCAGGAAATCTGTGTTATTATTTAATTAAAAAATAATAAAGGTCTAATTATTTTAATGCCCATTCATATTTTATTGATTTATATTTTTATTTATAATTTAGTTACAATAAGTAAATAAATTTATTTATTTATGTATTTTATTTATTTATATTTTATACATATTTATGAAATGTGTTTAACTCTAAAATATAAAACCATTTACAATAAGAGTTTTCAGTAACCATAAATATGTAAATTTGCTTTTGGTATTAAAATTTAAGTTACTGTTCTTGAGATTTATTCTTTCAGTCACATTAAATAAAGGAAAAGTAAAATTATACCTAAAAAAGAAAACCCAACAATTACTGTTTTGAATCTGAACCTACTTGGCAACAATAAATATTACATTACAGACATAAATGAAAGGAAGTCATTGAAGAAGACCCATGTCACCAAAAAAATCTCTAAAGGCGCAATTATGTATTTTAAATATAGCCAAGTGGATTCATAGCAACTGTATCCAAAGAGAAAGATCTTAGTTTAGAGATGGTCTCTAGGGTATTCAACATTAATTTCTGGTTTCATAGTCTAGTAAAATACCAAAGTCCCATGGTTTACACATTTATTTTTATTCTCAGTAAAGACGGTTTCCAAAAATAGACAAAATACCCCAAAACTTAACAAAAAACTTAAAGAGAACCATGTATAATTTGGAAAGTAGAAGAATGTTAAAATAAGTCTTTCCCAAGAAGGCAGTAACTTCCCATTGACATACACCACACATATACATGTGAATTTTGTCCTTATTTTTCTTGTTCTAACTCAAACGTATAAAATATAAATGTATAAAATGTGTAAAAACATCATCAGGAGTTGGGGTTGTAAACTGGTGTTGGAAATGGCCTTTTTAAGGCCATGGAGATACAATAGGGAGCAAAAAAAAAAAAACCACCATGGTTCTTGGCATCATGGAGCATATGATAAAGCAGGGAAGAGACAACAATCACACCAATAAATACATTATAAGATGAAAAAAGCTAAGCCAAACAAGTACAGGGTGCTACAAAAGCCTATAAAAGGGAGGTCTGACCTAGTGTTGTGTCAGGGAAATCCTTAGGCAAACATTTTACTTGAGATCAGTCAGCCAAATAGGGACAAAAGCATGGAGAGGAAAGGACATTTTAGGCAGAGGTTATAGGCAGAAGTCTAATGTATGAAGGAGCATGGTGCCTGAGAGTTAATAAAAAAGGCTAGAGTGACTCAAGTAGAGGGAGAGGGAGACCAGTACCAAGAGATGGCTTTTTTACCGTGTTACTGACGACCTGAAACAAGCCTGCAAGCCTGCTCAGCGCAGTGGATGGCTAAAATTGGTCTGAATGAATAGTGTCCACTGAGTCCTAGGATCAAGATCGAAACGGATAATGATTTTCTGAAATGGAATAAGTTGTGTCATATATGACTAAGAGTTAAACCCTGAATGTTTTGGAAAGTCAAGTGCACAAAAACACACAGATAAGATGTGCTTAAAAGCAATTAAAATATAAAGTCTGAAGGTTTCAGTCAAAATAAGTCAGCAGTAAAATAAGGACAAGATGATGTTAAAATAGCCCTAAACTCTTGCTAGAAGCAGATGTCCAGATCAAGACCCTAGTCCTATTGTGCTGTGTAATGGGTCTATCACAGTGAAGTACTGTAATCAGCCCTAGGCAGTTAAAAGTTTATTTATTTATTTATTTATTTATTTATTTATTTTTTTAAGGCAGGGGCAGGTGAGGGAGGGACAGAAGAGGAGGGAAAATCTTAAGCAGGTTCCACGCCCAGTCCAGAGCCTGATGCAGGGCTTGATCTCACAAACCTGAGATCATGAGCTGAGCTGAAATAAAGAGTTGGCCAACTGGGCCACCCCAGGCACCCCTAGGCAGTCACATTTTTAAAGGGCATTAATCATTTTAACATAATTGGAAGAGTATACAAGATGTTATGGATCTAGAAAAGGGAAAAAAAAAGGGACTTATTCTAGATAATAATTCAGTAACAACCAACAGGTTTGTTCTAACATTTGGAGATATTTCATGTAGAAGAGGAAGAAAGATTTATTTTATATAGTTACAGTGAAAAGAATGGCCAGTAAGTGTGAATTAGGCAAATTCAGGTCAAATAAAAAGTTCCTATCATCCACAATTATCCAGAGGTATTAAGGGCCCTCCTGTATGTCAGTCTGTTTTCATTGGAAGTGTGGACGTGTTTAAAGATTAGAAGTTCATCTAATAAGTAAGTTTTAGAGAAGATTTTTGCTTGGGTGAGAAATAGAGTAGGTGACTTCTAACCTAGTATTTCATTCCTAAAGTGAAACCTAAATTCCCTCTAGCTTTCATGTATGAATCCAATCCAAATGCTGTAAAAAATTCTAACTAACTAGACTGAAAATTTTAAATTACACCTACATACTTAACAAAAAAAAAATTAAACTTTTGAAATACATGATCTTAATATTTAAGAAAACATGTAATAATTTAACCAATGTGCCTACCAGACAGATATTTAAAAAGAAACCATGGTCACTTATTTATTGAGTTAGAAAATAGTCCCTTTGTTTCTGCATTGTTTTGATCTGATGGTCTAACTTTGAATAAGGTTTATAATTTGAGGCAGCATATTAACTTTTTATCCTGTAATTGCAGTTGGTATCTGGGAAACCTAATCACTAACTCCTGTATTAAAAGGTGACACCTATTTAGGCACTAAGAGAGCCTGGGCAGTGGTTCTTAACCTGCTTCAGTGGACAGGGTCTGGAATTTACAATTTATTTTGACTACCATAGAATAATGATAATGATTAATTTTAATATGCATCAGTAGCATAAAAATATGGCTCTGTCATCTATATGTATTATAAAAACAAACCAAGGGGGCATGTTCACAAAAACAGTCTGTTGTGGCACCCTCTAGCCACCCGCCACAGGTTTTCCAGTGTCCCTCTTTGGTGACTCGGCACATTCTTTTATAAAATAGCACATATTATCAGTTAGGTCACTTGACCATCCCTCTCTGTGGGCTTCCTGCGGACAGAAGCTGTGTTCTCTCTTCTGGTAGATACATAAACATACAATAAATGTTTATGAACGGATAAAATAAATATTGTTGACAGTTTTTTTTATTATTGTTCACTTAGTATTCTTTTGACTTGCTAATTTGTTCATTCATCTATTAATCACTTGGAGAGAAGTTGATATTTTAAAAATATAAGAAAAATATAAAATTGAAAAAATGTATCACTAAATTAACATTTATATAAGTTGAGAAATATTCATTATTTGATATTATCAAATAATTACCTCTAGATCATGCAGTAATAGTATAGCATAGGAATATAATTTGCCAATTACTGACATAGAATTCAGCAAAAGATAAATCTCCAGTAAAAAGATTCAAAGAATTAGCAGGTCTCATACTACTATGCCACCTATAATTTTGTACTTTCCGGCAGGATATAAAAGCACACCTTGCTTTATTGCACATGGCTTTACTGTGTTTCACGAATATTGCCTCTTACCCCCCACCCTCAAGTTGAAGGTGTGTGGCAACCCTGCATGGAGCAAATCTATTTGGAGCAAAAGCATTTGCTCACTTCATTTCTTGTAACATTTTAGTAATTCTTGCAATATTTCCAATTTTTTCATTATTATTATATTTGTTATGATAATCTGTGATCAGTGATCTTTGAAGTTACTATTGTGATTGTTTTTGGGTGCCATGAACTGCACCCATATAAAATAGCAAACTTAATTGATAAATGTTATGTATATTCAGATTGCTCCACAGACTAGCTGTTCCCCCATCTCTTTCCTTCTACATTAGCCTCCCTATTCCCCGAGACACAACAATATTGAAATTAGGCCAGTTAATAACCCTACAACAGCCTCTAAGTGTTTAAGTGAAAGGAAGAGTCACTCGTCTCACTTTAAGTCAAAAGCTAGAACTTATTAAGCTTAGTAAAGAAGGCATGCCAAAAGCTGAAATAGGCCAAAAGCTAGGCCTCTTGTACTAGTTAACCAAGTTATGAATGCAAAAGAAATGTTCTTGAAAGAAATTAAAAGTGCTACTCCAGGGAAAACACAAATGATAAGAAAGTGAAACAGCCTCACTGCTGATATAGAGAAAGTTTAAGTGGTCTAGATAGAGGATCGAACCAGCCACATCATTCCCTTAAGCCAGAGCCTAATCCAGAGCACAGCCCTAACCCCTTCAATTCTACGAAGAAGGCTGTGTGTGGTGAGGAAGCTGCAGAAGAAAAGTCTGAAGTTAGCAGAAGTTGGTTCGTGAGGTTTAAGGAAAGAAGTCATCTCTGTTAACATTAAAGTGCAAGGTAAAGCAGCAAGTGCTGATACAGAAGCTGCAGGGAGTTATCCAGAAGATCTCAGATAAGACATGAGGGTGGCGGCACTAAACAACAGACGTCCAGTGTAGATGAGACAGCCTTCTCCTGGAAGAAGATGTCAGCTAGGACTTTCATAGCTAGAGAGGAGAAGTCAATGCCTGGCTTCAAAGCTTCAAAGGACAGGCTGACTCTCTTATTAGGGGCTAGTGCAGTTAGTGACTTTATTTACTTTTTTAAGATTTTATTTATTTATTTGAGAGAGAAAGAGTGCAAGCAGGTGCAGCTGGCAGAGGGAGAGGGAGAAGGTCAATCCCAGGACCCTGGTATCATGATCTGAGTGGAAGGCAGACAGTTAACCAACTAAGCCATCCAGGAGCCCCTGTAGTTGGTGACTTTAAATTGAAGCCAGTGCTCATTTACCATTTCAGTCATCCTACAGCCCTTAAGAATTATGCTCAATCTACTCTGCCTATGCTCTAAAAATGGAACAATAAAGTCTGGATGACAGCACATCTGTTTACAATATGGCTTACTGAATATTTTAAGCCCACTGTAGAGAGGTACTACTCAGAAAAAAAGATTCCTTTCAAATTATTATTGTTCACTGACAAAGCATCTGGTCACCCAAGAGCTCTGATGGAGATGTACAGCGAGATTAATATTGTTTTCATGCCTGCTGACACAACATCCATTCTATAGCTCATGGATCAAGTAGTAATTTCAAGTCTTATTTGTTAACATTTTGTGAGGCTATAACCACCACAAGACAACAGTTCCTCTGGTGGATCTGGGCAAAGTCAAATGAAAACCTTCTGGAAATGATTCACCATTCTAGATGCCATTAAGAACATTCATGATACAGGGCGCCTGGGTGGCTCAGTGGGTTAAGCCGCTGCCTTCGGCTCAGGTCATGATCTCGGGGTCCTGGGATTGAGTCCCGCATCGGACTCTCTGCTCAGCAGGAAGCCTGCTTCCCTCTCTCTCTCTCTCTCTGCCTGCCTCTCTGACTACTGTGATCTCTCTCTGTCAAATAAATTAAAAAAAATAAATAAATAAAAATAAATAAATTAAAAAAAAGAACATTCATGATACATAGGAAGAGATAAAAATATCAATGTGAACAGTAGTTTGCAAGAAGTTGATTCTAGGGGCGCCTGGGTGGCTCAGTGGGTTAAGTCTCTGACTTCAGCTCAGGTCACAATCCCAGGGTCCTGGGATTGAGCCCCGCATTGGGCTCTCTGCTTAGCAGGGAGCCTGCCTCCACCTCTCTCTCTACCTGCCTCTCTGCCTACTTGTGATCTCTGTCTGTCAAATAAATAAATAAAATCTTAAAAAAAAAAAAAAAAAGAAGTTGATTCTAAAGGTCATGGATGATTTTGAGGGGTTCAAGCCTTTAGTGGAGGAGATAATGCAGATGTGGTGGAAAGAGCAAGAGAACGAGAATTAGAAGTAGAGCCTGAAGATGTGACTGAATTGCTCCAATCTCATGACAAAACTTCAATGGATGAGGAGTTGCTTCTCATGGATGAACAAAGGAAGTGGTTTCCTGAGATAGAATCTATTTCTGGTGAAGATGTTGTGAAGACTGTTTAAATGAAAAAAAAAAAAAGAAAAAAAAAAAAAAAGATTTAGAATATTACATAAACTTAAGTTGGTAAATCAATGGTAGGATTTGAGAAGTCAATTTGAAAACTGACTCCAATTTTGAGAACATTACATGCTAGAGAGAAATCATTCATGAAAACAAGAGTCAATCAATGAGGCAAACTTCATTACTGTCTTAGTTTAAGAAATTGCCATAGCCATTCCAACCTTCAACCATCACCTTGACCAATCAATCGCCATCAACACTGACATAAGACCTTCCACTAGCAAAAAAAAAAAAAAAAATTATCACTTGCTGGAAGCTCAGATGATGGTTAGCGTTTTTTAGGAATAAAGTATTTTTTAAATTAAGGCATACACTTTTTTCTTTTAGACATAATGCTTTTGCACTTAATAGACTACAGTATAGCATAAACGTAACTTTTATATGCACTGGGAAACCAAAAAATTCATTTGACTCGCTTTACTGCAGTATTTGCTTTACTGTGGTGGTCTGTTACTGAACCTGCAATATCTCCAAGGTATGCCTGTAATGTGCTTTCAAAAAACCAGGATTGAAGGATTTTCTAAGTAAAGAATAAATGTTATTTTGAAACTCATAAGAATATCAAGAATTCCAAAAATGCCACATTCTCTAGTGGGTGGTAAGATACACTTGATCACTTCTTTTTCTAACAAATGAATTGTTGTAGTTCAAATATTCATTACAAAGATATAAAAATCACATCATGGGTAACTGGCAAAACAAAAAAACGAAACAAAGCAAAAAGCTCCATGAATGTTTAAACCATATCCATTCATAAAAGGATTAAAGCAAAGCTAAGAAGCCTGAAAGTACAGTAAAATGACTAGGTGGCAAGTACTGTAGTACTTAGAAAACCTCTCTGAAACCTGTTCTCCATGAATTTTTGTATCTACTTCTTTATTTACAAAAATGATATTTATAATTGAAATAATCATCAACTACATCCATTGTTAAGTTAGCTTTAACATCAGTGGTAAAAACTAAGTTCTAAATACTAGATCCTTAAGGGTACTATTTATTTACTACTCACTGCTTAATCAAATTCTAGATCTGTAACCAGATATCAGCTGGTCTGCAAGACAAGAAATTAATAGCAGCTATTAATAGGTTCATAAGGAAACAATTAGACCAGTTACTATAGGAGCTGGAATACTTTTTCTGGGCTCAAAGATCTTTTTTTTTTTTTTTAAAGATTTTATTTATTTATGTGACACAGAGAGAGAGAGATCACAAGTAGGCAGAGAGGCAGGCAGAGAGAGGGGGAAACAGTCTCCCCACTGAGCAGAGAGCTCTATGGGGGGCTCCATCCCAGGACCCCGAGATCATGACCAGAGCCGAAGGCAGAGGCTTAACCCACTGAGCCACCCAGGTGCCCCTCAAAGATCTTAAGAAAAAAAAAAAATTAAAGAAAGAAAAACTACCAAAAGAGAGTACTTGAGATTAAGACTATGGATTTCTGATAGTGCTTGCTAAATACATTTCATATTTAGAAAAACACACTAACTAAACTTGTAAGAACTCTCTCTGGACCTCCCCTGCCTTTTTGGGAGAAGGGGAACAGAAGTGTGTTAAGTGTTTAGACATGAAGTAAGAAGGATCAGGCTTATCCCAAATGACAAAGAACACATTTTTGAAACCTAGGATCATATTCTGGAGGAAACCACTTAGAAACCACAGTCAGGGAGAATCAAAGTGAAGGACAAAAATCCATACTACTTTTGAGTTTTCAATTCAGAAAGCATCATTTCTTAGGAGTGACTTCAGTATAGAGGTTACTGATTTAGGATTGTTGATCCATGGCACCTCATAGCCCAGATGAAATTCTGAATGGACAGAGAAGAGCAGAAAAATAACTTTATGCAGAAGATCTAAGACTTACAAACCATAATAAGTGTTGTTAAGGCAGCTTTATAAATATACCAGAGGAAAGAACTAAATCATTTGGCAACATGAAATAGGACAGGGCTGGAATATGAACGTAGACTGAAATTTAATAAAAGGGGTAGGGATAAATTTGAATAACAGCAGTAAATCCACATTTGGTAACACAATACACATAGAAGAATAAATCACTGCAAACGCTAACACAGAAGGCTTCCTTTCCAAGAATAGTTACTACAATTATTAGCAAGATAACTTTTTGTCTCCGATCGGGCCAAGGTAGCTGGTTCGATCAGGCAAGCCCTTTAGGGGGACCGGCAGTGTGAGGTAATTTAGCAACCGGGGCCGGCTAAGCAGACCCACCTGGCCATTTCAGAGCTATCGCCCGAGGCAAGGGTTTCTAATCTGGAGTGCGGCAGGGACACACAGGTTTCTGCAGCATCGGTGTGTTTGCTAAGCACACCCGCCACCCTCTGGCCATCCTAGAAGCCTGTGCCCCTCCTCAAGCGCACCTGCACTTTTAACCAACAGCTACATCCGCTAGCCCACTGACTGCGCCGGCGGCAATATTCAAAAGCGGTTCCCGGCTCGAGGAGGACACACTCTCTCCTGGTTCCCCTGAATCACCCTTCCTACCGGACAAGACATCTGCAGCCCCGGTCACTGGAAACTGGTTGGGGAGATAGCGTCCACGGAAGGGCCTCCCAAGCCAGCGTTGCGCCCTAAGCCGAGGCCTAGGAAGGGTGGCAGGGCCAGGCCTGTTTCCCCAATGAAGCGCCTCTCGGCAGCTGAGGACTGGCGGGTGTCTCTCTTCCCAGCCCCAGGGTCTTGGAGCAACAAGGAAGGGAAATGGCGAAAGGACGGCACTGGGCAGCTCACCCCAGGTTCAAGGCATTGCGCTTCCGGCAGTGGCAGCTCCGCCTCAGCCCGCCGCTCAGACCCGCGAGCGGCGGCGACACTGCCTCGGCCTGCGACCGGGTCGCACCTCAGTGACGCAGCAGCTCTGCCCCCCCCCCCCCCCAGCCTGTTGCCTGGAAACGGTGGCCAACCTCTCAGGACAGTCCTTTGCTCCCGCTCTCTCATGCCGCTTTGTCTGAGAACCTTCGACCCCCGAGCCCCATGAGGCCGTCTGCGTGGGGAGGGTGGCGGCCCAGGAGGGGGCGGGTGAAGCCTCGCCTGGCAGGCTCCTTGAGGCGCGGCCCTGTGAGGTGGACTTGCCTCTGGCCTGGCCAGCTGCCGCGTCTCCTGGAGACATCTCCCCAGCAGCTGTCGAGGGCCCAGCTGTTGACAAAGGCCGCACTGTAAATCCGGATTTGGTCCCGGGTTGGAGTCCAAACCGCGCCTTATTAGGCCTCCAACCTCCCACTGGTCATAGCTACACAAAGGTAATCTTGTTACTTTACCCGGAGTGGGCCGATTATACTCACCTAGCTGCAGCTAAGAAGCGTAGAAGACTAGAAAAAATTAAAATTCTAGAAAACCAATTTATACAGTAGAAGACTGTATGGGAAGTATTTAATACAGGGTCCCCATCTCACAGATGGCATCTTATAGGTGGCAGCGATTATTATGAACACATGCTGGTGATACTGTTGCTGTCCGTTAAGCACGTATAGTATGTGTGTGTGTGTATGTGTATATATATATACACATATATATGTATATGTATGTATATATATGTATATGTATATATGTATATACACACACACACACACACACACAAATAGTATGTTGTGGGCCACACACTATATACTAGGTCACCTTCCAGGCATTGCTCTTGTTTAAATAGTTTGCTCAAAGTTACATAGCCAGTAAACAGCAGAACAAGGATTTAAACTCAGATTTAAACGATTTATGGTAGATTAAACTAAATTAAGCTGCTTAGCAGCTAATTTAAACTATTCATAATTCTTAATGTTTGGGCACCTGTCCTTCAGTCATTTGTAGCTTTATCCTGTGAAGAATTAATCCTACCCTCTAATAATGGATAATATTTATTGATCATTAGAACAAGACCTATTCTAAATACTTTAAAGGTATTAATTTAAACCTCATAGCAATCCTATGAGGTAGGTATTATTAATACCTTCATTTTACAGTTGAAGAAACAGGAAAATCAATTAAATTCTCTGAATTCTAAAACTCATAGACAACAGTATAAGAAAAAAAAAACTCAGTTACTTTGGATTTGGCAAAGATTTCTTAAATATGGCACAAAAAGCATAAACAATAGACGGGAGAAAATTAACAAATTTTACTTTATCAGAATTAAAGCTTCTTTTCAAAACATACTTAAGTAAAAAGGCAAGCCATAGAGTGGGAGAAGGTATTTGCAAAGCATATATTAGATGAGTTCTATCAGAATATATATATACAAGTCAGTAAGCAAAGAACCAAATTTTTTAAATTGGCCATCAAATTTAAACAAGACACCTAATCGGGGCACCTGGATGGCTCAGTGGGTTAAAGCCTCTGCTTTCGGCTCGGGTTGTGGTCCCGGGGTCCTGGGATCGAACCCCGCATTGGGCTCTCTGCTCCGCGAGGAGCCTGCTTCCCCACCTCTCTCTCTGCCTGCCTCTCTGCCTACTTGTGATCTCTGTCTGTAAATAGATAAATAAAATCTTTAAAAAAAAGACACCTTATTGATGAAGATATATTGATGACAAACACATGAGAAGATGCTTAGCATCATTAGTCATCAGGGAAATGCAAAGTAGAAGTACCATGAGGTATCAGCATGCACCCTGGTCACAGAATGGCTAAAATTAAAAAGGCTGATCATACAAATTGTTGACAGCGATGTGGAACAATTGGAATTTTAATCATGTAACTATTTTGGAAAGCTGGACCATTTCTTAAAGTGGAAATTTGGCCATTTCTTTAAAAGCTAAACATAACACCTACCATATGATACAGCCATTCCACTCCTAGGTATTTACCCACAAAGACTATAAATATTCATTTCAGCATTATTTGTGATAGGTCCAAACTAGAAACAACCCAAATACCCATCCACTGGTGAATGGAAACAAATTGTGGTATAACTATACAATGGAATACTACTTGACAATAAGAAGGAATGAACAAATGATAGACTCAGAATAGATTTCTGAGTAAAGAAGCCAGGCAAAAAAGAATACATACTGTGTGATTCCATTGATTTAAAATTCTAGAAAATCCAATTTATAGTGATAAAAGGAGATCAGTGGGATGGGAGGGATGAAAAATGAGGTGTTGAGATGGGTGGGAGGGCAGTATCACAAAGGGGAAACATTTTGTAATGATGGACATGTTAATTTTCTTGACTGTAGTGATGGTTTCACAGATGAATACATATGTCAGAACTTCTCAAATTGTATATTTTTATCATACGCAGTTTATTATATGCAAATGATACCTCATAAATTTAGAAGGGAAAAACAACCTATTTAAATTTTAAAAGGCTTTATATTACAGCCTAATCTGAGCCTGGGAGTCAGAATATCCCTGCATTGCTTTAAAATTCAAGTAGTCCTTTTTATATTTCATAGAGAGCGTAGTGAAGATTGCACTATAGGAGAGATTACAAGATTAAAATATTTTAAAATTAGTATTATTATCAACATCTCTAGATAATTTATTCTCATCATAAGAGCTTTTCCCCCTGAATTTGCCAAAGCATAATGATTTAACTAAAATAATAAAACCTTAAGACAGTAATAAGGATTATCTTAAACATTGTAATAGAAGAGATTAGAAATTCTGAGATAGGAATTACGAAGTCATTTTGTAGCAGGCTAAGGAAACCTTTATTTTTTCTACATATAAAAAAGGTGTAGGAAAGTGTTTGTAGGGAACCGTAAATATAAATAGCAAGAGTTATGGAAGAAGAAACCACTAAGTTAATTCTTTTATAAGAGGAATGGATCCTTTTGCAATGAATCTTATAATTTGTAATATGTATTCAGATTTTCATATTTCCATAGATATTTACCCATTAAAATACAGAGGCTTCAGGATGCCTGGCTGGTTCAGTTGGCTAAGTGGCTATTATTTCCATAGGTATTTACCCATTAAAATACAGAGGCTTCAGGATGCCTGGCTGGTTCTGTTGGCTAAGTGGCTGCCTTTGGCTCAGATCATGATCCCAGGGTTCTGGGATAGAGTCCTGCATGAGGCTCTCTGCTCAGTGGGAAGTCTGCTTCTCCCTCTCCCTCTGCCTGCTACTCTCTCTCCCTCTGCCTGCTGCTCCCTCTGCTTGTGCTCTTTCTCTGTCAAATAAATAAACAAAACCTTTAAAAAAAATACAGAGGCTTCAATAAAATTGTAGTAAACACAGCCCTGTCGTGAAGACCAGGAAAATTTGAGAGACTTTTGAAACTCTTTTTCTAGGAAAGTGTGTTGAATGCTTCCTGCTTTTGTAAGGTTACTAAACATCTGTGACAGGACCGTGGGAAAATATGAGGAAGGCCCTGAGTGATTTTGGATTATAAACTTTTTAAACTTCCTTTATTTATTCATAAAATCGTGAAGTTAAAAGAACTAATACATCATTTAGTCCAACATTCTTCCTTTATAGATGAGGAAAACTGAGCTCCAAAGATGACAAGTGATTCACCTAAGGAGCACAGAGCAAATTAACTAACCTGGATTAGAATCCAGATTTCCTGGCCACTAGAGTAGTGCTTTTCCTCAATACATTATTGCTTTTAATTATATTAGTGTAGAATACAGAGGAAAAACTGGCTACCTGTAATTAAGATTAGAGCTTCATCATATTCTAGGATGATGCATTTTGAACTTTTTAAAAAATTTATTTTTTCTTTTTTTTAAAGATCTTATTTATTTGACAGAGAGAGAGATCAGAAGTAGGCAGAGAGGCAGGCAGAGAGGCAGGGGGAAGCAGGCTCCCTGCTGAGCAGAGAGCCCAATGTGGGGCTTTATCCCAGGACCCTGAGATCATGACCTGAGTCGGAGGCAGAGGCTTAACCCACTGAGCCACCCAGGTACCCCCCTTTTGAGGTTTTTATGTCTTTTCTGGTTGTTTCTTCTCAAACTCTGTCCTCAGTTTTCTGCTTTTATTTTTGAAAATTTGAGGAACTCAGGCACTCATAACTTCAATTATCATCTGTATTCAGATAATTTCCTAATCAACATTGCCTGTTGTTATCCTTCATCAGTGTTCTAATCCTGTATTTCTGTATTTATATAGAGTATCTCCCAGAGGAATGAATATACTACAGTAATGGGCACCTGAATTCAACAACCTCCTTATCAAAGGAGCTTCAGTATTCCTTCTGGTCTCCCAGGCTAAAACTTATGAAGAGATTTCTTTCTGTCTCCTAAAGCATTCTGTCATGCTGTCCTGTACTTTATAATTTCTTCTAGTTTTATTTTTTTATCCTTTTTTTTTTTAGTTCTTAGTGTGTGCCAGGTACCAAAAGTATTCTATATGTATTATCTCATGTAAGCCTCACAATAGCCCTAAAAGATAGATATCAATATCATCTCAATTTTATAGAAAACAGTCCTACAAAGGTTAAATAAATTGCCCAAGGTCACGTAGCTCATAAATGGTAGAGCGGGGATTCAAATCCACTATCTGATTTCAGAACCACAAGTTTTAGCTACTTCATTATATTTCTACTATTGAGCTTAACCCATTCCATATTACCATCTCAATATAAGTTCCTTGGTATCTGACAGATAGATTAGTATAACAACATCTTAGCCAATCAACTTATTCTGAAACATATTTATTTGGTCCATCTTGTATCTTGCTGCCAAACTAAGCAACTTAAAACATTGCCTTTATTAAGTCTATACCATAAAGGTGCTGGTGTTCAGTATTAGGCCAGAACATATCAAGAAAATGGAACCCAGTGTTTGGGAACTTATTTTAAATGGATGATTTTCCATCCCATTGCCTCAAAGATCTACCTGGATCTTGAGGAGAGTCATTCTATATACTGCCTACCCACATTATTACCATGTCATTTCAAACCACCTCCTAACACTCTCCCCCACAATCCTTTATTGCTATGGCCTGTGGTCACTGATCTCTGCAACTCTTTATAGTTCACTCTCCTTTGGCATACCTCATCTTCACTCACTCCAAACTAGCTTCCTCTCTCCCTTAGCTACCTCAGTTTGACCTCAGGAATTCCCATTCTCCTGCCAACAACTCCTCTGTCCTTACTTGCTTTTCCTTTGAACACTTTCTGCCTTACTGAAATCAGAGGAATCTACTTCTCTGACAACTTTTTTGGCTAGGAGACAAGTTAACATTCTCTTCCCTGTCACATCAGTGTTGTAATACTATCAATCGGCCGCCTCTCTCCTTTAAAATCTTCTAGCTGGAAGTCTGTTTTTTTGTTTGTTTTTTCCCTAAGCCAGGTAGGCCTAATAACTGCAGAGCAAAGAAGTCATGTCGCTCCTTATGCAAGTGCAAAACTCAAACCTTACCTTTATCATGTATAACGCAAGGAAAGATCAAGCCAGTGTATACTGACAGGGCCAGGGGAAATGAAGTCAGAAAGTTCAAGAACAACAAAGAGAATACTTGCTCCAAGCCTGGGAGCTATCCACCTTGGTCTTTTGGGTCCTTGTTGCCACAGACAGACCAATGAGAAATGACAAAGTTTTCTCCCAGAGACAAAAACCCGCGTCAGTTTATCACTCTGCCATGGAAAACAAGGACTAGAAGCAGCAAGTTCATAATTATATTTCCCAGCTTATCTAAAATATGTCCTTTACAGGTAATAAATTTGTACTCTCGGGGCGCCTGGTTGGCTCAGTGGGTTAAAGCCTCTGCTTTCGGCTCGGGTCATGATCCCAGGGTCCTGGGACGGAGCCCCACATTGGGCTCTCTGCTCCTCGGGGAAACTGCTTCCTCCTCCTCTCTCCCCGCCTGCCTCTCTTGCCTACTTGTGATCTCTGTCTGTCAAATAAATAAATAAAATCTTTAAAAAAAAATGTACTCTCACTACTTTTTGATTGTTATAGTTGAAATTTCTTTTAATTGAGAATAGTCCTTCTCCCCCTCCTTTTTTCATACTAATACCTTATTGCAGAAACTGGGTGTATTGGGGTTCACCAGAGAAACAGAATAAGTAGGAGATAAATACTAAGAGATTTATTGCAAAGAATTGGCTTACTCAGGGGTGCCTGGGTGGCTCAGTGGTTAAAGCCTCTGCCTTCAGCTCAGGTCATGATCTCAGGTTCCTGGGATCGAGCCCCACATCAGGCTCTCTGCTCAGCAGGGAGCCTGCTTCCTCCTCTCTCTTTGCCTGCCTCTCTGACTACTTGTGATCTCTGTCTGTCAAATAAATAAAATCTTAAAAAAAAAAAAAGAATTGGCTTACTCAGTTTCGAGAGCTGGTAAGACAAGATAGAAATGGAACTCGTGGGCATGAGCTGAAACCACTATGCACAGAATTTTTCTAAACAGTCTCCATTGTGCTCTTAAATTCTTTCAACTGATGAATCAGACTCATCCAGATTATGTAGGATAATCTCCCTTATTTAAAGTCACTTGACTATGGACTTCATTGCATAGACAAAGTACCTTCACAGCAACACTTAGATTAGTGTTTGCTTAAAATAACTAGGGACTAAAGTCTCACCACATTGACATGTACAGACTATCACATTAGGTCAGTTGTTGTATAGACTATTCCTACATTCTGGATTTATGTGTTTTCTTCCTTGTAGCGCCATTTGCTTTGTCCCCCTCACCCCCATTTTCTAGAAATGAAGTTTGGCTTTAGAGGTTTGATTAGATTCAGACTCCATCAGACTCTTCTGGCAAGAATACTTTATAGGTGCTACTGTGTGCTTCATGTTACATCAGGAAGCCCACAATATCTGCTTGTCCCACTTTAAGACTGATCATTGGGGTTCTCATCAATATTTTATCTAATAATTGTATCTATTAGGATGGTAGTCCGAATCCATTTTATTAGGAATTACAAAATGGTGACTCTCTAATTATTTATCAGTGTCATTTCTGTTAAAAAAAAAACAACAAAACAACTTTTCAATGAACTAGGGCTATTTGGTTACCTTGAAATACTGTCCATACAGGAAAGTCAAGAAAAATGCCAAATTCTTTACTTTTAAGGACTTGGTACCTAATTACTAGCAATCATGTCCAATGTGTGGAATTTAAATTTTTTTTAGTGTAACTATAAATTTGTGGGTTTTATATATTTGATCAATTGCACTTAGTATTACTTTTGTTGTGTAGTTCCATCTTTAGCCAACTGTAATCATATCATATTATCTTTTTGACAAGACAACTTTCTTGCATTCTGGTCCCTCCCTGGCTTATCCTCTATCTTCTAGACCTGGAATGAGCCATTCCTTCAAGGAGTTCTGGATCCTTTCAATGAGAAATGATATTTAGAGAATACACTCTGGTTTCTAGATATATTTCATAGTTATTAGATTGTCATTACTTCTAGTCCTTTTCAAAGGACAGAGCTAGGGAATATATGTTTTTTATTTGTTTGTTTTTTGGGAATATATATGTTCGAAAAGAAAATGACAAGTTAGAGTTCATACTGTTATTCCTAAATTAAATTTAATATTATAGGGTTTTAAACATAACACTGATTTTAATAGTTTTATCTCTTTAATCTCACATTGAAAATATTATTACCTAATAACATTAAGTGATTATTTATATTATAAGGTGTAGAAAATAGATTCAAAATAAAATAACAGTATTACTACTGACTATTTGGTTACCGAGTAAAGTTTACATGTACTTACTGCTCTATTTGTCCTTAAAATATGTATTGCTAAAATATAGAGTCAAAATAGCTGTGTTCTAGGCCCTTGGAATAATTCTTTTTTTAGTGGTTCCTCAGTTTGTTTTTTTATTTTTAGAAATTGCTTCTTAAGTTTACTTCACTTTTGAAATGTTAAAGTTTTCACTGTTTCCAAAGTTAGAACTACATAATAAGGCATATTTGGAGAAGTATCATGCCTATTTCCAGTCCTCTACCCTGTTACCTCATTTTCCTATATTTAAACATTTTGGTCTTTCTTTACAAGAGTTTTGCAAATATAAACAAATACATACACACACAAATAAAAATGGAAGTAAAAATATGTTTGTGCTTTCCACACCATTCCTACAGAAAGTATAGTGTTCGGTGACTTCTTTTTTTTTTTCACTTAGTGATATATCCTGAAGATCACTTAGTAATTAGAGTAATTAAAGAATATATATTTTAGGGGCGCCTGGGTGGCTCAGTGGGTTAAGCCGCTGCCTTCGGCTCAGGTCATGATCCCAGGTCCTGGGTTCGAGCCCCGCATCGGGCTTTCTGCTCAGCAGGGAGCCTGCTTCCTCCTCTCTCTCTGCCTGCCTCTCTGCTTACTTGTGATTTCTCTCTGTCAAATAAATAAATAAAATCTTTAAAAAAAAAAAGAATATATATTTTAGAGATTTACCTCATTTTTTGACAACTACATAGAATTCCAACATATGGTTTATCATAGTTTCTTCAACTAAACCCCTTTTGATGGACATGATTGATTTTACCCATTGAGTTGAACAGTGAATGATCTTTTATGTAAGTAATTTCACTTTTTTTTTGCCAGGTATTACCAAAGTGCTCTCTAGGGGAAGAATTCTCAGCAGCAATGTATGAGAGTGCTCTATGCACCTGGGTCGGAAGAATATTCTGTCACATTTTTGAATTTGTGCCAATCTGTAAAATTGGTATAGTAGGAATTAGTTTTAATTTTCATTTTTCTTATTATGAGTGATAGTGAGCTGATTTCTTATGTTTAAGACCCATTTTCATTTTTATTGTGAATTGTCTATTCTTTTGTCTATTTTCCTCAGTGGATTAAATTTTTTTGTGTGTTTAAGAGCTCTTCATGTATTAAATATTTTAGCCCTTTTCTATGTTTTATTTTATTTTTTTTTTAAGATTTTATTTATTTATTTGACAGAGAGAAATCACAAGTAGGCAGAGAGGCAGGCAGAGAGAGAGGAGGAAGCAGGCTCCCCGCTGAGCGGAAAGCCCGATGTGGGGCTTGAACCCAGGACCTGGGATCATGACCTGAGTCGAAGGCAGCGGCTTAACCTACTGAGCCACCCAGGCGCCCCATCCCTTTTCTATGTTTTAAATCACAGGTACCTTTCCCCACTTTATCACTTGTCTTTTGACTTTGGGACTTGGGTCCATGCAAACTTTTTTATTTTTATGTGGTCAGATTTTTCAAAATATATAAATAGTCTAGGCTTCATAAAGATACCAATCATGTCCTTATTGCTTCTGGATTTTGCATGATAGTTAGGAAGATTTTCTTTTCTTCTAGATTATAAAGGAATGCACCCATATTTTCTTCTAGTAGTTATAAGGTTTCATTTTTTACATTTATTTTTTTAAAAGATTTTATTTATTTATTTATTTGTCAGAGACAGCACAAGCAGGCAGAGTGGCAGAGAAAGGCATAGAGAGAAGCAGACTCCCCACTGAGCAAGAAGCCTAATGTGGGACTCAATCCCAGAACCCCGGGACTATGACCCAAACCGAAGGCAGCAGCTTAACTGACTGAGCCACCCAGGCATCCCTCATTTATTACATTTAAATCTTTGACCCATCTGGGATTTATCCTGGCATACTATGTGAAAGGTAGATCTGATTTTATCCTTTTTACTAAGCGATTCTCCATTTGTTCCAATATAATTTAGTCCATCTTTCCCCCTCCTATCTTATTTGTCCCCTTTTAAAAACCATATATTGGGTGGCCCAGTTGGTTAGTCTTCTTCCTTTGGCTCGGGTCATTCAAGTCCCATGTCAGGATCCTTGCTCAGCGGGGAGCCTACTTTCCCTCTGCCTACCAGTCCCCCTGCTTGTGCTCTCTCTCTCTTTCTCTGACAAATAAATAAAATCTTTAAAAAATAAAATTAAAACCATCTATTGCATTCTTATACAAATTTAGGTCTATTTGAGATGTCTATTCTGTATACTGGTCTTTTCACACACTAGTGCTAGTGCACTTGTTTTGATTATAGATATTTTATAAAACATTTTAATATCTCCTAGGGATAACTTCCCCCTCTATTGCTCTTTTTTTTTTCTTTTTTCCTCCTTGGAGGAGAGTTCATCTGAAGGGAAAAGGAAGTCAGGCCATTATGAATGACCATGTAATAAAGCCTCAGATGGGGAGTAAATCCTTAGATGAGTTAAATGGAACAAGGCCATTTTGACTAAATTTTGTCCATGAACCTATTCCCATGAAACTAAATCTAAGTCACAGATTTATAGAGGGATGCTCGTAAAAACTGCAAAGCTGTCTGCACTAAAATGACAGTATATTAGCTTATGATAAGTACTGCTATAGTCCAATGCGGGGCTGGATCCCAGGACCCTGATGTCATGACCTGAGCCAAAACCAAGAATTAGCCACTTAACCAACTGAGCCACCCAGGTACCCCTGCTGTGTCCATTTCTAATGGAGTTAAGTACAAATGGAACAAGAAGTACTAATTCTTATCTTGTCATACACTAGGATTGGTAGATAAAATACATGACATTCAGTTAAATTTGAATTTTAGGTAAACAAATAATTTTTTAGTGTAAGTATGCCTCAAGTATGCCTACTTCACATGTATATGGGACATACTTACAACAAAATATTATTTGTTATTGACTGAAATTCAGACTTAATCGGATTTTTCTGGTATTTTTTTTTCCTGGTATTTATTTTGCTAAATCCCACAAACCTATCTAGACACACTTCTTAACTTTGGGAACTCAAGGATTCCAGTGCATCAGCACTAGTGTCAGGCAATGGTAACTGCAGTAATACCTGGCAGAGATGATGGTGCCTGAAGGTTTTTGTGGTAACTGAAGGGAAAGGCAGCAGTCTCTAGTAGACAAGTCATCATCTGGTGAAGCAACACTGTTACTTGGTAGGTGCGACCTAGAATTTATCCAGGGAAACAACAGAAGAATTTGGCATAGTCAGTGGTTCCTTGTGAGTGTGGCAGTTCCCTGAAGGTATAGAAGAAGGGCTTAGCAGAGGCAGTGGTACCTGGTAGCTGTGGTGATACCTATAGAAGATAGTCATGATGTTTGGTGGGAAAGAAAGTAATAAGCAAATGTAGTGAATGCATCTAGTAGAAGATATGATAGTACTCACTGGAGTGTAATTAGGGCAAGAGCAGTGGGAAGAAACTTAATGCCATGTAAAAGGTGACCATAGTTGCTTGTAAGCACATCCGAGTGTCCTACTTCTGGAATAACCCAGAGAGTTACTTTTTTTCAAGAAGCAGGATTCTGCTTTAACAGACCTAGAGAAATGCAGGTTACATTGGTGCTTCCCAAGTCATCATTCTGGTAAAAGAGAATAAAGGAAATATAGGCATTGCAATAAGGGTAATTATGTTTGACCCTACCCAGACGTGGTTGATATCAGCCAATAACCTCCAGTTCAGGGCTCTCTGTAGAAATTTTGAGCATAGGGCTTTAAACCTGGAGGCTTAAGTAGGATCCCGAAAGAGAAGGACACAATAAGAACCACAAGTCCAGTTATCTAACCACAAATATAAAGTGGAAGTGATAGATGAGGATGGATACCTGGCCTCTAGGGACCAGGCCCTGCCAGAGTCTGAGACAGAAAGCAGACCATTGAGTGCTAGGGATAGTACTGGGCTTTAAAACAAAATAACTCTACCTACCAGTGAAATGTGATCCAGAAGAGATCTTGGCTATTACCAATTGGGTTAGTACCTCCCTTTCCTATGGGGGAGTGGTATTAAGAAGGGGACATATAGAAGTGGGAGCAAGGATGGGAATATTCTCTTGCTTATATTAAAGACTGAGTTGTTCCCCAACTCTGGTTGCCACCACATGACTTTTTCCTCTCACAGATGCAGGGGACCCAGCTTACTCTTAAGTGTTATTAAAGTGAAATTTGACAGAGTATTTTGATACTTTGACCTACCTGCACTGGGGTGTCAGAAACAGGGCAAGATCCCCCACAGGCAAAGCCATGTTTCAGTCCAAATTGGGATCAGGTTTGCTTCTTCAGATACTAGTCAATACCCATGGTAAGTTCACATGGTCTCTGTTGTCTACTAACAGCATACACCTTGTGCCATCTTCTCTAGATTTATAACCCAAACATATTTTCCAACTTGATCCAATTAGATTGAGACATCACCTGCCCATAGCTCTACTACATAGAAATTTCTGTTACATTTTTCCACTTGATAGTATATCTTTAATAGATTTTCTTTGTTTTTGTTTTTTAAATTAAATTTAGAATTTTAATTCTAGTATAGTTAACATACAGTGTTATATTAGTTACAGGTATAGAATATAGGATTTAGCAATTCTATACATTTCTCAGTGCTCATCATGATAAGTGTACTCTTTAATCTCCATCTCCTATTCCACCCATCCCCCTGCCCACCTCTCCTCTGGTCACCATCAGTTTGTTCTCTATAGTTAAGAGTCTGTTTCTCGGTCTCTCTCTCTTTTTTCCTTTGGTCATTTGCTTTGTGTCTTAAATTCCACATATGAGTGAAATACTCTGGTATTTATCTTTCTGACTGGCATTTTCACTTAGCGTTAGACACTCCAGATCCAACCATGTTGTTGCAAATGACAAGATTTCATTCTTTTTTATAGCTGAAAAATATTCTAATACACACACGCGCGCGCACACACACACACACACACACACACACACACACCCCGTATCTTCTTTATCCATTCATCTACTGATGGATACTTGGGCTGTTTCCATAATTTGGCTATTGTAAATAATGCTATAAAAAATAGGGATGGTGCAGGGTGCTTGGGTGGCTCAGTCGTTAAACATCTCCCTTCAGCTCAGGTCATGATCCCAGGGTCCTGGGATTGATCCCCGCATTGGGCTTCCTCCTCGGCCGGAAACCTGTTTCTCCTTATCCCACTCCCCCACTTGTGGTCCCTCTTTCACTGTGTGTCTCTCTATCAAACAAATAAATAAAAATCTTTAAAAAAAAAAAGGGATGGTGTAGGTATCCCCTGAGTTAGTGTTTTTTGTATTTTTGCGTAAATACCAGTCATGTGATTACTGGATATTTTTAACTTTTTGAGGAACCTCCATACTGTTTTCCACAGTGACTGCACCAGTTTACATTCCCAGCAGTGCCCAAGGGCTCCTTTTTATCCACAACCTTGCCAATACTTGTATTTCTTGCGTTTTTGATTTTAGCCATTCTGACAGGCATGAGGCGATACCTCATTGTAGTTTTGATTTACATTTCCCTGACGATGAGTGCTGTTGAGCATCTTTTCATGTGTCTATTGGCCATCTGTGTGTGTCTTTCAGAGAAATATTTGTGTGTGTCTTCTGCCCATTTTTATTTTATTTTATTTTATTTTTTAAAGACTTTATTTCTTTATTTGACAGACAGAGATCACAAGTAGACAGAGAGGCAGGCAGAGAGAGGAGAGGAAGTAGGCTCCCAGATGAGCAGAGAGCCCAATGGGGGGCTCAATCCCAGGACCCTAAGATCATGACCTGAGCCGAAGGCAGAGGCTTTAACCCACTGAGTTTTGTAAATTAAATTGGATTACTTGGGGGGGGGTTTTGGTGTTGAGTTGTGTAAGTTCTTTATATATTTTGGATACTGTTTACTGATATGTCATTTGTAAATATCTTCTCCCATTTAGTAGGTTGCATTTTAGTTTTACTGATTGTTTCCTTCTCTGTACAGAGACTTTTTATTTTGATGTAGTCCCAATAATTTAGTTTTGCTTTTTTCCCCCTTGCCTCAGGAGACATATCTAGAAAATTGTTGCTATGGCCAATGTTAGAGAAAGTGCTGCCTGTACTCTCTTCTAGGATTTTATGGTTTCAGTTCTCACTTAGGTCTTTTTTTTTTTTTTTTAAGATTTTATTTGTTTGTCAGAGAGAAAAAAAGAGAGAGAGAGCGCACAAGCAGAGGGAGAAGCGGGCAGAGGGAGAAGCAGGTAGAGGGAGAAGCAGGCTTCTGATGAGGATTCCCATGTGGTACTTGATCCCAGGACCCTGGGATCTTGACCTGAGTCGAAGGCAGACACTTAACTGACTGAGCCACCTAGGCGTCCCTCACATTTAGATCTTTAATCCATTTTGCACTTATTTTTGTGTATGGTGAGAAAGTGGTCCAGTTTCATTCTTTTGCATGTAGCTCTCCTGTTTTCCCAATACCATTTGTTGAAGAGACTATCTTTTTCCATTGTATATTCTTTCCTCCTTTGTCGAAGATTAATTGGCCATATAACTGTGGGTTTATTTCTGAATTTTCTGTTCTGCTCCATTGATCTATGTGTCTATTTTTTTTTTAAAAGATTTTATTTCTTTATTTGACAGACAGAGATCACAAGTAGGCAGAGAGGCAGGCAGAGAGAGAGGAGGAAGCAGGCTCTCCGCGGAGCAGAGAGCCCGATGCGGGGCTCAATCCAGGACCCTGGGATCATGACCTGAGCCAAAGGCAGAGGTTTTAATCCACTGAGCCACCCAGGTACCCCTATGTGTCTATTTTTATTCAAGTACCATACTGTTTTATTACAGCTTTGTAATATAATTTAAAGAAGAGTGGAATTATGATACCTCTGGTTTTGTTTTTCTAAGATTATTTTGGCTATTCAGGGTCTTTTGTGATTCCATACAAATTTTAGGACTGTTTGTTCTAATTCTGTGAAAAATGCTATTGGTATTTTGATAGGGATTATATTAAATGTGTAGATTCCTTTGGGTAATATAGATATCATAACAATATTTGTTCTTCTAACCTATGAGTATGGAATATCTTTCCCTTTCTTTGTGTCATCTTGAATTTCATCATTGTTTTATAGTTTTCAGAGTACAGGGCTTTTACCTCCTTAGTTAAGTTTATCCCTAGATATTTTATTGGTTTTGGTGAAATTGTAACTGGGATTGTTATTTTATTGCACTTTTTTGCTGCTTCATTATTAGTGTATAGGAATGCAACAGGTCTCTCTACAATGATTTTGTATCTTGTGACTTCACTGAATTCACTTATCAGTTTTAGTAGTCTTTTGGTGGAGTATTTAGGTTTTTCTATATATAGTATATCATCTGTAAATAGTGAAAGTTTTACGTCTTTATTAACAATTTGGATGCATTTTATTTATTTTTCTTGTCTGATTGCTGTGGCTAGAACTCCCGTACTACGTTGAATAAGAATGATGTTCTTGTCTTGTTCCTGACCTTATGGGAAAAGCTCTTAGTTTTTCCCTGTTGAATATGATGTTAGCTATGGGTTTACATATAAGACCTTTATTATGTTGAGGTATAGTCCCTCTAAACCTGCTTTGTTGAGTGCTTTTATCATGAATGTATGTTGTACTTTGTTAAATGCTTTTTTTTGTATCTATTGCAACGATTATATGGTTTGTATTCTTTCTCTTATGGGTGTGATGTATTACGGTGGTTGATTTGCAAACATATACAGATAGATAGATAGATAGATCTATCTATCTGTATATATATATCTATATACAGATAAATATATATATATTTGAAATCAATGGAACATTTTCCAGAACAGATCACATATTAGGCCACAAAATAAACCTCAACAAATTAAAAAATATTAAGTCATTCCATGCATCTTTTCTGACCACAACACCATGAAACTAGATATCAACCATAAGAAAAAAATCTAGAAGAAGCACAAGTACATGCAGGTTAAAAAACATACAACTTACTAAACAATGAATTGGTCAACCAAGAAATCAAAAAAGAAATAAAAAAAATTACATTTAAGTTTAAGTATTGCTACTCTGGCTTTCTTTTGACTACCGTTTGCTTGATAAATGTTTCTCCATCCCCTCACTTTCAATCTGCAGGTGTCTTTAGGTCTAAAATGAATCTCTTGTAGGCAATATATAATGGTTTGTTTTTTTTCCACTCTGTCACTCTGTGTCTTTTGATTGGAGCATTTAGCCCATTTACATTCAAAGTAACTATTGATAGATATGTACTTACTGCCATTTTGTTACTTGTTTTGTGGTTGTTTTTCTAGTTTGTGTGTGTATGTGTGTGTGTGATACTTTCTTGCTCTCCTTCATGGTTTGTTGGCTTTCTTTAGTGATATACTTGGTTTCTCTTCTCTTTATTTTTTTTGCATATCTATTACTGGTTTTTGATTTGTGGTTACCATTTGGTTTGTATAAAGCATCTGCATATAGCAGTATATATTAAGTTGATGGTTGCTTAAGTTTGAACCCATTCTTTACTCCTCTCCTCCCATGTTTTAGGTATATGGTGTCATATTTTGCATCATTTTATTTTATGAATACCTTGACTGACTTTTACATATATACATATGTATACATACTTTTACATATATACTTGCTTTTGTGTTTTTTACATCTCATACTCTCATTTATGGTCTTTCTTTTCCACTCAAAGTCCCTGTTAATATTTCTTATAGGAAAAATTTGCAGATAACCTTATAGATATTTCCCCTTGTATGTAACTGTCTTCTTTTCTCTTGCTTCTTTTTAATAGATTCTTTTAAAAAACCTACTAATGGAGATTAACATAATATGATTTTAAGATATTTTGTTATGATACAGGAGTCTTATGCAATTTGTAATATCTTAGTCTTTGCTATTACTATTATGATTTATGATGTTGACTTTTGCTGAAATGATGATCTTTATAGATAAAGGAATATGTATATGGAGTGTTCTATTAGGACTTTTCATATTCATAGAGATTTTTACTTTTAATTGATTTTTTTCTTTTTTTATGATAAAAAAGACATTGATCAGAATGTCTTCAACTTAGTTAAAGATCAAATCCAAAAAAATAAGAACACAATTGGAGTAGTAAAAAATGAAAGTGTGGAAATATTCCAAAGGGGATCTAACTTCTAGAAAATGATTGTATTAAGTATGTAGAATTCCAGATTGCCAGGAAAATATCCTAGATTTCAAAGACTAAAATAAAAATCTAGAGATCAGGAAACCAATGTTTTGTTAATATTTATTGGCTTTGTGGTTGCTGAGGCACCTCAGCTTTCTTTGACTTGACCACAGTTCAAAACACATTTTTGTTTAATTGTCTAATTTAACTTGTTTAATTGTTTAATTTTTTTTAACTGTTTAATTGTTTAATTTAATTGTTAAATACTAAATGAGATTGCTTATAGCAGTGAGTCAGTAACCTACTCAGAGTAAAGTTCGAATACAATTGCCTTTATGTATTCTTCTGGCTTGTTCACAACTGCATCCTATACTAAAGGTAAAACATCAAGATGAATAATATTTAGGTAGACAGAAGCAGTTGGCCCTATAGTGAATGATCTTAACACTTAGTATAGATAGTTGGATAAAGGTAAGACTCAGAACTCATGAAATCCCAAAGAATATATGCATTCATTCATTTAACAACTTTCACTGAGAGCCAACTAAGTAGTGCTAGCTTAGCATGAACTACACGAGTGCTAGAGATAAGAGGAAAAAATAAAATATGTATACAACTTACAATAATACAATGTAGCATTATATAAACAAATTGCAAAGAAAAGGAATGAGAAAGATTCATTAATGTGTTGGGAGGCAGCCTTCTAAAATGGCTCCCAGTGATCCCTACCTTCTGGTATTTATGGTCTTGCATAATCTCCTCCCCTTAAGTGTGGTCTGGATGTAGTACGGCTTGTAATTGATAGAATAATTGCTAAAGTAATGGGATGTCACATCCAAGATTAGGTCTAAAATATGATTTCCTTCTTGCTGTTACCCTCTATCTTTGGCTTTTTCTCTGGCTGGCTTTGATGAAGGAAATTGGCATTTTCTGAGCTGCCCCAATGGAGAGTTCCACATGGGAAAGTACTGAGGGCAAACTCTGGCCAACAGTAAAAAAAGAACTAAATCTTGCCAACAATAATATGAATGAACTTGGAATTGATTCCTTTCGAATAGATCCTTGAGATGAATACAGCCCTGGCCAATATTTTGATTGCAACTCTGTGAGGCTAGATTCTGGAACTTCGCTGCAGAAAAGCTCATTATCTCCATGATCATGCTTGCCTGTAGCAGTGGCTGGCGTAGCATAAAGTTGGTTCTTCTGTCTTCTTGCTCATGTGGTCATGCATTATTTGGTAGAACTTATTTGATTTCAGAAGTCCAACTGTAGACAGTCTGGGAAGAGTAGTTTCAGTTTTTCATCCTCTCCAGTTTAGGAAGGCACACACTTGATTGAAATGGATGCTGAATGTCAACTCACCATATCTCCTTAGTATAGTAATGTGTTTGGATTTGCTTCTGATAAAAAATGGGGAGCCCTCAAAAGTCCAAGGAATGGCATAATAAGTTCTGCATCTGAGAAAGTTCATTTATGTATTACAAGAGGGTGGACTATAGGTGTGACAGAGAGCTTGCTGAGACTGGAAACAGAGCAAGAATATAGAAGAAAAGTGATAAGAGCTTGAACTCAGGTTTGGGAAATAGCAAGGAAAGGTCAGAGAATGTGTAAGACAAAATAAATTGAATTCATTCCAATACAGTTAATATCTAATGCCACCATTTAAACTCTGTCCCTTAATTCATGTACCCTGAGTGATACTACTCTAGGGATTTTTTTTTTCTAATGTAATGATAGTACTCCAGGAATGATCCTTACTTACTGTATTATCAAATCTAATAATTCTTTATCCTTTATTAAGTTTAATTCTCCATGATTCAGGCTTGGAGTGATGCTGAAGTGAAAGAAATACAGCACAACAACCAAAATTAACTTCAAAATAATCCCGTTTTTCCTGTTTCTCAAAAACTATGATCATACATATGCCACAGCAAAGTTTGTAATAATTTCCTTCCGACCCTATCTACTTCCATCACGCGCCCAATGACTCTGGGGCATTACCTTCCATAAATACCCCCAATCTCTCTTGACATCTACCCTCCTGTGATTCTTTCTTTACCTCATTTCCCTTTTATCCCTGCCTCTTTCTCATTCCTAAGATTAACTTAGATTCTCTCCAGGAAAGTAAGCCTTTCCTTTTTTGAGAGGGAGATGCAGGGAAAATTAGACTGGCAATTGGAGAAGTAAAGTTTGCATGTTAGTATTTGTCTTGCCACAGTTTTCACTGTCAACTATTAGATATTTTTCATCATTTTTTTTACCTCCAAACTAATTTCTCCTTTTTCCCTACCAAAACACTTGCATGTTAATGCCTTTAAAAAACTTTATCTTTAGTCCTGCCTTTCCCCAAATCTAAAAATTTACCTGTCTTCTAGATACTTCCACCCAGATATTCTGTTTCTGTACCAGAAACAACACATTCTCAAGCCAAGATTATTATCTTCTAATCTCAAATATACTTTCTTTCTCCTCATACCCTAACTAGGCTAGTGAAATAACTATTCGTGTAGTTGCCCAAATTGAAAACTCCACTGTCATTTTTGAGTTACTTTGGTATCTCATCAATGAGCCAGTATTTCTGGCTAGTCTCTGAAATATCTCTGGAATCCATTTTCTGTCCTATCAGCGTTGCCATAGTCCAAACCCTTATCATTTCACATTGGCATGCTTTGTCTTACTGTCTCTAATCCCTCTTTTCTGTAGTTCAGCAATTCCCATTCACTGATCCTGGGGCCAGCTAGATCAGAGTCTCTGGGATTTTTTTTGCTTTTATTTGTTTGCTTCAGTACAGCTCTCTAGGTCCTAAACATGAAAAAAAGAAAAAAAAAAAACCACATTGATTCTTTTGGGCTGGGTTGGGGGCCCGTGATTTTGAGCTTTTACAAATCTCCATTGTTTGATGATCAGCTAGGTCTAGGTGTGCCTTAACAATTTCTTTAGTCCATATTTTACACCACTACTACTAGAATCATTTCAGAATCCCCCAAATCTTATTATGTCTCTGATGACTTTAATGCCATGATATTTTCCATTGCCCATCAGGAGCCTAGGAATGAAAACACTGCAGTACTGGTCACTTGCATATCTTCCCAGCTTCATTTTTTCCCCATCTCTTCCCTATTACCATGACACCTTAGCCTGCAGCCATAATATATAACTAGTTATCTGGACCTAAATTATGGCATTTAGTATAGTTAGGTTCAAAGTGCTGTGAGTTGCAAATTGTCTCTCTTTCCTTCCAGATTTGGAACTCTTTCTTTGCTTAATGGTAATGGTATGTGTCTGTAGTGGGCAAGGCTGGGGTAGGGGGATGGAATGTGGAAGGAGAGACAATTGGGAGGGTAGAAGGATTTAGATCCCAATCGTAGGACTTGTTTACTTGCTCTCAGCATGTCTACTTTATCCTAAAAGGTTATCTTAAGTACAGCTCAGAGAATTATTTTCTCTAGTTGATTGGCAAAGGGAACTCCTTTGATTGGTATTTATCAATGAGTAAATCGTCACTGGTAAAATGAGGAAAAAAAGGTCCATGTAGTCAGCTTTTTTAAAAACTAGACTTACTTATTGACTTCTTTATTCTGATTTTTATATCCTTGCTCTTTGCTATCTTTTGTAAAATGATAGAAATGGAAGTATAATTTTCAGTGTCTTTATCTGAAAACATTAAAAAGTTAAAAAGCCTATTTTGACCCCTAACTTTAAAAAAGAATCACTGGTCTATAAAATTAGAAACTACTGGGACTGCTATTGCCTGGGTGTCTGGGAGAGGGCCCAGTAACAATTTTTCTTTGTTCAATGGAGAATAAAGTGAATTTGATTAGGAAGGAGACTTTTAGACCAGGCTGTACTTCTAGCTATCTATGACATTTGCCTTCATTTTTTTTTTTAACTTTGTAAAGAATTTTGAGAAACTTATCTTTGACCCTTGTGAGACTTATATTTTCTGACCATATGAGCTGGGCCAGGTAAGTCTTTGCTGAAGTTGGTGACTACATCAATGAGGGAACAGTTCTTCTTCTTTTTTTTTATATATTTTTATTTATTTATTTGACAGAGATCACAAGTAGGCAGAGAGGCAGGCAGACAAAGAGGGGAAAGCAGGCTCCCCACAGAGCAGAGAGCCCCATGTGGGGCTTGATCCCAGGACCCTGGAATCATGACTTGAGCTGAAGGCAGAGGCTTTAACCCAATGAGCCACGCAGGTGCCCCGAGGGAACAGTTCTTAAAGGTTTTTAGTAGTTCTCCTTTTTTCCTTGTTATTGCAAATGGATTTAAGAAAAATTCCCTGAAGTTGGGATGGGAGTCCTGAGTTATTATTCTTACTTGTTTTTGGCATGTGACTGATTTCAAGCTTACATACTGGAATAGCTGACATCTCTATATTGTCATTTACAGAAGAAGTGTTGTGGTGTAGGGAAAGGAGTATGGGCTCTGTGGTCATTCTGATTTGGGATTAAATCCTACCTTTTGGCACTTAAGTGGACCTGTGACCAAAGAAAAGTGATTTAACTCCTCTAAATCCAATTTCTACCTAATTAAAAAAACGACAATAATAATTCTTCTCAGGGGAAACATAATGATTAAATAGGACAACATGTGAAAATGACTACCATGGGGTGCCTGGGTGGCTCAGATGGTTGAGCATCTATCTGCCTTTGGCTCTGGTCATGATCCCAGGGTTCTGGGATCAAGCGCTGCGTCAGTCTCCCTGCTCAACGGGGAGTCTATTTCTCCCTTTCCCTCTACAGTTCCCCCTGCTTGTGCTCCCTTGCTCTGTCAAATAAGTAAATAAAATCTTAAAAAAAAAAAAGACTACCACTTAGTAGACACTCTGTAAATGTTTTTCCTTTCTTTCCTTCCTCCTTCTTTTCGTTCCTCTCCTTTTTTTTTTTTGAAGATTTTATTTTTTTATTTGACAGACAGAGATCACAAGTAGGCAGAGAGAGAGGGGAAGCAGGTTCCCTGCTGAGCAGAGCACCTGATGTGGGGCTAAGGGAGAGTCTTTAACCCACTGAGCCACCCAGGTGCCCCTCTTCCTCTCCTTCTTTTCTCCTTTCCTTTCTTCCATAATAATGACAATTACATTTCATCAGTATGTTTGCAATGGGCACCTGGGCTATCTAGTGGATAGGTGGTTTTTCTCCTTCCCTCTTCCTCCTCCTGAGTAGAGCATATACCTGTCTAAATTAATAGTAGATGATAATATCCTGACATATAGTAGATGTCCACAAGATGGCAGATCTAGTGTGGAAGATCTGATTACTTTTCAGCTAACATACATAGAAGGAAGGCCATTACTTAGGCTCTTTCTGCTTTTTTTCCTTCACATCCTAAGAACTAGATGAGGCTGATAAAACTTAAGGAACGACAAACCAGAATTTCAGACTCACAGACCTCAGTGCCAGGAAGACTGTCAATGAGTGAAATGGGCTAGATGTGAAGGAACAGGGAATAGTATTACGAGATCCACAGGGCACCTTTAGTTTGGCATGAAGATGCAACAGAGCATGGAAGACTGTGGTAAACTGAAGCAAGTGGAGCCCTCTTAAAGGGGACAGCCACTGCTTAGTCTGAGATAATTATCGCTGTGGGGGAATATGGGTGCTCTATCTCCAGATCTTCCCATTTTTTCAAGGGAACCAGGAATATAAATATGTGAAAACTCTTGACTTTTTAAAAAGATTTTATTTTTAAGTAATCTCTGCACCCAACGGGGGGCTTGAACTCACAACCCCGAGATCAAGAGTCACATGCTCTACTGATTGAACCAGGCAGGCACCCTTTGATTTTTCATTCTTGGCAACTAAGCCAAAATTTAAGATAATACTCTGTGGGCCAACTGCAAAAGACTGTGACAGCAGTTCATCGCCTGTGAGCCTAAAGGATCATGGGGCTAGCTAGCTGTGGTGTCACTGGTGAGGGGAAGATGATGTTAGTGGTCCAAAAGGGAAAACCAGAGAGGGAAAGAGAAAGCTAGAGAAATAGGACAAATAACACTCCTGCATCCTCAGCTCCCTGTGAACTCTGAAATGGATTGTAATGTAGGACCCAAATGCTAAGTAAAGGACTGTTTATGTGTGTGTTACTTGACTGACTTAAAATAAGACCACTTGAAGCAAGAATAGCCCCATATGGTGATATATGTCCTACATGTTTTATAAATATTTGTTTTTCAAAAACCAAAATTGTCCCTCTTTTGTTTTGCAAAAAACAGATTACTTCAGTTTTGTGTGAAACGTACAATGTATCTATGTAAATAAGAGAGCAAAGAAATTTTCTGAATACTTTTATTTTTTTGACACAAATATCTCTGTATCTCTTGGGATTTTTTTTGCTGAAAAAGGAGAGCTGGTGATACATTTGTTAATGACATTTAAAAAATGTGCTTCAGTGTATAGAGGTAATAATGTACTTTTTAGGTATGTTAATAATAAATTAAGGTTATAATGGCTGCCATGTTAGAGAAAATAATGAATAGATGAGTCTTAATAAAAAATTAGTTTTGCAAGAAGATAAGCTAGGGGTATCAAAACTGAAAAAATTAGCTTCATACACTTTACTGTATACAAGTTTTTGATAAATAACATTCAATTATAGAATGTAATACCTTACCCAGCACCTGACATATTCAATAAATGTTTGTCAAATTTTACTGCTTTTTAACACAGTAATTTTCCTCAGTAATTTCTCAGATAAAACTCGATAAAAGTAAAAAATTACAATAGATTTGTTTTGGTTCCTTATAAAAGTGTATACTTCTAGAGGAAATAGCAGCAAGAAAAAGAAAAGAAAAGTGTGTGTGTATTCTAAAAAGTGATTCCAACTCAGATTATTTAAAGATGACTACTTTGACCCTATCTGTTGTTATAGTCCCTGCTGACAATATGCTGGCAACATCCTTGGCCTCATTCTTTTTTCTCTACTTATTTTGGCTTTACAGAGATCAGGTCTCAAATCATGGGAATCTCCCTGGCCTTTAGCTGCTGAACTTTTCTTTCCTTCTTTTGTTCTTGCCTGGCTCAGAAGAGCATGCCAGATGATGTGTATTACGTTTCCAGAGTGAAGAAAGGATCTGGCCTGTGGAATCAATAGAGAAAGCCTTGGTCTAGGTGGTTTCTTGGTTTTCAACTCACCTATTCTCAGCCAACCAAGAAGCCTCTTTATAAATGTGTTCTGATTAGCTGTTTTAGGTCCCTGTGCTTTGCGAAGCTCCTTTCTCCCACAGAGATATTATTAGGACATAGCCAGGCTAGAAAGGCTGTCGGAAGCTTTGGAGGTAGGAGGATAGGATCCAGAAAGGATTGCAGTAAGAAAAAGGGAATTTCATTTGGTGAACTCCATAGTCCAAAGGTAGCCCTGAGTTGATTCCATTTAGGAACCAAGGGTAGACTTTCTTGTTTGGTTCTTCAGCCCTTTAAGTTTCCTCATCTGGGGCCAGGATATGTATCAGGAAAGAAATCAACCTTGGTGTGTCCTCTCATTTCTTTCTCTTCTAAACTTCAGCTTCCAGGCATCGTACTGTAGTTTTGGGTGGACTCTTGGGCTCTTCTGGCTTTTTATCAGTTTTCTTTGATTCCTCATTAGAGTTGCTATCATCAGCCTTCTCCTCCTTTACTACTTTGGTTTCAATCATTTCCTTCTGCTGATTCTTGTTTGTAAAAGGAAAGTTCTTCACATACCTACAGGCATAATTATAAAATTAAAGTGAGAGATTTATATGTAACACATATGGCAATAGATAACACTTTGTCATAGCCCATATTAGCACAGTACACTGGATACCTTTATTTCAGAGAGATTCGAACATATGCACACTCAAATACGTTAATGCATCCCCACTTTAGTGGATTCATTTAGATGAGACAGTAAGTTTGCAGGCCATACTTGAGGCTGACCTCATAACCCTCCCACCAAGAACAAAGAATTGAGAATCAAAACAAAACCTATATTTTCCCTCTAGATGTCAGTCTGTTCTTTTTATCTCTTGATTTTCAAAGGGGTTGCACTGACCTGTTTGTAAAGGCTGGGTGACATGCGTGAGCTGAAATAGTAGGAAAGATTGGGTGGTGGGAGGAAAGGTGAGATGAGGGAGAAAATTTACAATATAAGAAGACCATCATTTCTGTTTTGACCAAGAAAATGCTAACAACCTTAGAAAAACACAAGATAGGGATGTGACATAGATTATAAGGCCAACAATGTGCCAATAAACCCACCTTTTTTTTTTTTTTTTTTGTCAGAGAGAGAGAGGAAGAAAGCAAGCACAAGTAGACAGAGTGGTAGGCAGAGGCAGAGGGAGAAGCAGGCTTCCTGCCGAGCAAGGAGCCTGATGTGGGACTCGATCCCAGGACGCCGGGATCATGACCTGAGCCGAAGGCAGCCGCTTAACCAACTGAGCCACCCAGGCGTCCCTAAACCCACCTTTTGACGTAGCAAATTGCCAGACCAGCTGCAGCTGCAAAGAAGAGGAGTGCGAGCACTAGCAGAGCCGTGGGGACACCTGGAGGAAACAGACACATGGCCTATTGGTCCTTCGCTTATGCATTGTTTTGTGTTGCTCTTCTTCTTTTTTTTTTTTTAATTTTTAAATTTTTAATTTACATAAAATATATTATTTGTTTCAGGGGTACAGGTCTGTGATTTATCAGTCTTACACAATTCACAGTGCTCACCATAGCACATACCCTCCTCAATGTCCATCATCCAGCCACCCCATCCCTCCCCTCCAGCAACCCTCAGTTTGTTCCTGAGATTAAGGATCTCTTATGGTTTGCCTCCCTCTCTGCTTTCATCTTGTTTCATTTTTTCCCCTTTTTCCCCTATGATTCTCTGCCTTGCTTCTCAAATTCTACATACAAATGAGATCATATAATTGTCTTTCTCTGATTGACCTATTTCACTTAGCATAATACACTCTAGTTCCATTCATGTTGTTGCAAATGGCAAGATTTTAATTTTTTGAAGGCTGCATAGTATTTCATTGTATATATATGCCACATCTTCTTTATCTATTCATCTGTTGATGGACATCTAGGCTCTTTCCAAAGCTTGGCTAATGTGGACATTGCTGCTATAAACATTAGGGTGCATGTGCCCCTTCGGATCACTACATTTGTATCTTTGTATCTCCTGGGTAAATATCCAGTAGTGCAATTGCTGGGTCATAGAGTAGCTCTATTTTCAACTTTTTGAGGAACCTCCACACTGTTTTCCAGAGTGGCTGCACCAGCTTGCATTCCCGCCAACAGTGTAGGAGGGTTCCCTTCTCTCCGCATCCTTGCCAACAACTGTCGTTTCCTGACTGGATAATTTTAGCCATTCTGACTGGTGTTAGGTGGTATCTCATTGTGGTTTTGATTTATATTTCCCTGATATTGAGTAATATTGAGCACTTTTACATATGTCTGTTGGCCATTTCGATGTCTTCTTTGGAGAAATGTCTGTTCATGTCTTCTGCCCATTTTTTGATTGGATTATTTGTTCTTTGGATGTTGAGTTTGTTAATTTCTTTGTAGATTTTGGATACTAGCCCTTTATCTGATATGCCATTTGCAAATATCTTCTCCCATTCTGTCGGTTGTCTTTTGGTTTTGTTCTGGATTTTTTTGCTGTGCAAAAAGCTTTTTATCTTGATGAAGTTCCAATAGTTCATTTTTGCCCTTGCTTCCCTTGCCTTTGGTGATGTTTCTAGGAAGAAGTTGCTGCGGCTGAAGTCGAAGAGGTTGCTGCCTCTTCCTCAAGGATTTGAGGATTTTGATGGATTCCTGTCTCACATTGAGGTCTCTCATCCATTTTGAGTCTGTTTTTGTTTGTGGTGTAAGGAAATTATCCAGTTTCATTCTTCTGCATGTGGTTGTCCAATTTTCCCAATACCATTTATTGAAGAGACTGTCTTTTTTCCATTGGACATTCTTTCCTGCTTTGTCAAAGATTAGTTGACCATAGAGTTGAGGGTCCATTTCTGGGCTTTCTGTTCTGTTTCATTGATCTATGTGTCTATTTTTGTGCCAGTACCATACTGTCTTGATGATTACCACTTTGTAATAGAGCTTTAAGTCCAGGGTTATGATGCCACCAGCTTTGGTTTTGTTTTTCAACATTTCTCTGGCTATTCAGGGTCTTTTCTGGTTCTATACAAATTTTAGGATTATTTGTTCCATTTCTGTGAATAAAGTTGATGGTATTTTGATAGGGATTGCTCTAAATGTGTAGATTGCTCTAGGTAGCATAGACATTTTCACAATATCTGTTCTTCCAGTCCATGAGCATGGAATGTTTTTCCATTTCTTTGTGTTGCTCTTCTAATGATTCTTTATACAGATCCAGAACAGATAATGCAGGAGAAAATCCTTCTCTGTGACCACAAAGGGGCTACTTAGAATGTTGGGCCCACATCTGCTTCTTTGCTTCTTGCCTATAGAAATCCTTGGCCTTGCCTCGTATCCTCTCTATATTCTATAAATTGCAATATGATGGAGTCCATTTCCTCTCTGTGACCTTGAGATGATATGTTGGAGCTAATTAAGTGTAAACCCTTCCTTTTAAATAAGACAAACTTTTAAATCATAGGCATTTAAGGTATATATTTTAAAAAGAACTTTGATGTATTAATAGATAGTGATTTATTTTTAAAAGGCTTTGAGTTTTTAAAAGTGAAGCTATTTCATGCTATGCAGCCATCAAAAGAAATGAAATCTTGCCATTTGCAATGACGTGGATGGAACTAGAGGATATTATGCTGAGCGAAATAAGTCAGTCAGAGAAAGACAATATCATATGATCTCTCTGATATGAGGAATTTGAGAGGCAGGGTGGAGGGGTTGTGGGGGGTAGGGAAGGAAAAAGTGGAACAAGAAGGGATCGGGAGAGAGACAAACCATAAGAAACTCTTAATCTCAGGAAGCAAACTGAGGGTTGTTGGGGGGCAGTGGGGGTAGGGATAGGGTGGCTGGGTTATGGACACTGGGGAGGGTATGTGCTATGGTGAGTGGTGTGAAATGTGTAAGCCTGATGTTTCACAGACCTTTACCCCTGGGGCAAATAATACATTATATGTGAACAAAAAAAAAGTGAAGCTATTTTATACTCACGATTTTTTGTTTAATAATTAATGTTTTTTAGAGCCCTCAAGTTCTACGACTTTATGAAAATTGAGTTTGCGTTAAGGTTTTACTTGTATTTGGCAGGTCCTGAGTGCCTACTCTGGAGACAACATGGTTTTTATGTACTGTCTGTTATACATAAACACACAAACACACACATGCAATGCAAACATAGAAAGCTTTTACCTCCAAACCCAATGGCCCCATTCTTGAATGCTGCTTTATTTTCGATATATGACTCAGTTTCTGTTGCTGTAGCTATGGTGCTAGTTTCCATAAAGCCTTCCGTTACACAAATCAATTTTCTTTTCCGTTTAGTAGAAGTGGAAGCCCGAGCAGAAGTAGGAGCAAGAGTAGGTATAGCAGAGTAAGGTACATCAGTAGCTGAAGCGGAGTATGCACTGTCACTGACAGTTTCTGTTGTGTATGTTGTCTCTTCACTATTGAATATGGGATCGTTGGTGGTGATAATTTCTGGAAGGCATGAGTTAATCCAAATATCTGTTGGGGGAGGGAAAAATAAGGTAACAAGTAAGTATTAAAACAGTCTCCTAATTTTTATTCCTGCCTCTAGTCTTAGTCCTCTCTAATCCTCTTACAGTGCAGCCAGAATGATCTAACAAAAATACAGATCTAATCATATCACTTCCTTCCTTAAAATTCTTCAGTGACTGCCTCTATTGCATGACCTATAACGCCCCCTGTGATCTGTCCCCTGCTGACATGGCTAGCCTTATCTGATCAGTTTGTCTTCCTACCTTCTCAGATTTCTTCTGTTCTTTGATACTCTTTCTTTCATATCCAAGGCTTTGACCATGATGCTTTCTTTACCTGTAAGTCTTTTTGCCCCTTCTTTACTTAGCTCTTACTTATCCTTCAAGTCTCAGATTGAATATCTCTTTATTAGGCAGATTTGATGACTAGATTGTGTCCCTAGGCATGTTTTATACCTACATTCTACTTCCCTTGTCAAAGTTCTCATTGCACTGCTCCGTACTGGAAGATCTCCCTGGAAGCAGGAACTCTGCCTGTCTTAGTCATCATGGCATGCTTTCTGTGCCTAGCACAGAGTTCATGCTCAATCAATAATTAATGAATTAAGAAAGAATGGAGAAGCAACAGGATGGAAGGAGTAAATGACACCAAATATACACACACATGACAATATACACTTCAGGACAAAGATTTTAAAAAAAACCAGATTTCTCTGTGCTCTTCAAAATAAAAAAATTTTTTAAGGAGGGGAGCAGAGGAGGGATATAGATTTGCTTTTCAATCTGTTGAATGTGATACAGAGGAAACAACATTTTTTGAGCATCTTATCTGAGTCGATCATCACACTTCATTTAATGATTTTATTCAATTCTCATTTTATAGGAGGAGACTGAAGTTTAGTGAAACTGAATAACTTGCCCAAATTTACATAGCTGGTAAATGACAGAACCATGTAACATATTATAGTATGAGTTTGCATCTATTTTAAATCCTACTTATTTCTGGCAGTAGGTAACATCAGCTGGACTGTTAGTTAAGAAGAAAAAGTTATTCCATTCATTTTTGAAAAATACAATAAATTACCAATCAAGGTCATGGATACTACTGATAAAACATTTTGACTGCACACATTCACAATTTTATAATTTTTTTTTACTTTGAAAACATCTCTATCAAACACATACCATCCTTGACTTTTGCCTTGAAGTTTTAGTTTCATTTCTTATTCTTGAGCACATGCTAAGTTTTTCCTTCAAAAAATGAAAATTTTTAATATCAGGGGAAAGAAATACTGAATACAATAGACCACATTGGGAACTGAAAATATAGAGACATAGAGTAAAGTTTCAATTTCCAGGACAGATGTATTTTGATAAAGGTAAGAGGAAATCACTGGGGATTCACAGAGGAGATGGTATGGTGGGTTAGTAAGTTTGTTCAACAAATATTTGTTGAGCCCCAACTATGTGCCAAACACTGTTCTAAGTGCTAAGGTCATGGTACAAAGAAGGCAGAGTCCTTACTTTTAAGGGGCCTATATGCTAATGGAAGGATATAAAAAAAAAAAAAAAAAGGCCAGGATGCCTAGGTGGCTCAGTTAAGTGTCTAACTCTTGATTTCTGCTCAGGTCATGATCTCAGAGTTTTGAGATTGCTCCATGCCAGGCATGGAGTGTGCTTAGGATTCTCTCTCTTCCTCTCCTTCTGCACCATCCCCTGACCCTCTTCATCTCTCCTAAAAAGAAAAAAAAAAGTCAGAAATTTTAGAGGGTGATAAATGTTAAGAAGAAATTAAAATAGGATAAAGATTAAACCAATAGGGGTGGGGAATATGAGATGGATACTTTGACTAGGATGATGAAAGTGGAGAGGTGATACTTAAGCTGAGACCTAAATGATAAAAAGTAGCCAGTCATTGAAGATCTAGGGCAAAAGCATTCCAAGTAAAGAGAACAGGAAGTTCAAGAGTCCAAAGTTGAATGAACTCAGTGTGTTTGATGAATAAAAGACCACTATGGCTGGAACACAGCAGTAGCTCCTCTAGTATGGAAGAGGGAATAGAACATTCCAGTCAAAGGAATAGCATGATGCAAGAATCCAGAAGTTTGAAAATGTAGTCATACCAAATAATGACAAGGAGTACAGTGTGGTTGGAGAGTAGGGTGTGTGTATGATTGGGAGAGTGAAAGACTGCAAGCAGAAGATGACTGGTAAGATAGACTGGAGCCAGAGTTTTGAGATTCATAATTGCCATGTTAAAGCATTTGGAATGTATTTTGTAGGAGATGGAATTTTCAACTGGGTCCACATATCTCCCAACTAATATATAGGAGTTCTCATACATGCTCACTTTTATGTGTAAAAGGCTTCATAATTTACATCATATTCTCAAATAAGAAGTCACCCAAGGGCTGTGGAGCAGAGAAGTAATGTAATTATCAGTGGAGGCATGTGGAGGATGAAATGCAGTGGGGAGAGAGTACAGTCCGGGAACAAGAAAGGAGATTATTGCAATTGCAAAGAACTAGAGGAATCTAGAAGTACCTGGAATCCTAAAACTTGGATCTTAGAGATCTCCTAGGAAAGAGTGATTTTGAACTCTGGCTACACCTTGGAATCATCTGTGGAGCTTTTAAAAAACACTGATGCCCAGAACCCAACCTGGGCCTGGTATGTTATTGATGTATAGTCATCACCATGGAAGATGCTATGTGGAAGTAGTATGATTCAAGGTTTAAAGCCTGGCTCTTTCCCTTATTGACTATGACCATAGCAAAATACGTGCTAAGCATTCAGTTATTTCTCCTGGAAAATATAAATGATACATTTGTGTCATTTCACTGAGGATTAATGAGATAATAAATGTGTGGGGCTTAGCATAATGTATGGGCATGATAGATAGGCTCTATCTAAGAATTCGTTTCCTTTGCCTCTCTGTTTATTAAATGTAGCCCAGCGAGCCACAGTGTGAGGGAGCAACAGCAGTCTGATCCTGTGATCCCTATTGGGTTGAGGGCACACCTAGAAGTGTTAGGACCTAGCTCTCCTTCCCCTCCAAACTATGAATATAATTTCTTTAAAACGTGCCAAGTACTCTGACATTAAACACAGAGTGTGGTTGGACTCCAAGAGGAAAGATAGGAGTAAGGGGTATGGGAAGGCTTCTTGAAGAGGCTGGCATTTGAAAATTGAGTAGAATAGCAGTTAGTTAAGTGGGGAGGAAGATAGGCATTGTGGCAGAGGAACGGCATGAAACAGATGGTGCATGCCGAGCTGTCAAGGCACTTTGGTCTGGTCTCCCAAAGCTTACAAAGATAGCAATTAAAAAAGACAATTAGGTTAAGGTGTTAGGGTCAGGTTTAGAGTTATTTTAATCCCCAGACCTCACAAGATAGCTATAAAAAAAAGGTTACAAAAACAAAGAAACATAGGATAAGTTTAGGAGTAGAGTTTGGATAAGGGTTAGATTAACTCTGACCCTCACAAAGATGGCAAACAGAAGCAGGTGAGCCCAGTTTATTTGAAAATGATAATATAACCACACAGATTTGTGAATTTTTCTAGTCACATTTGCACATAGTTGTTTGTTTGTTTTTGTTTTTGTTTTTGCACATAGTTTTTTCGACAGTACACTGTTAGAGGGCTATCTTCTGGGGACTGAAAGAAATGCAAAGAAATATCAAATTTCACTCAATAGGTTCATTATTCCTAATAATGTTTGTTTTATAATTTTGAAACTATTATAGGATAAGAAAGTATATTACTATTATTTATTGGGAACTAAGATCTTCTGTGTAAGAGAAAAAAGATGCAGGTGTAAAACAAACTAAGAAAAATTTGAATTGTTAAATTTGAGTTGGAAATATCAATACAAATTCATAATTTTTAGATATATGTATGTATGTGTAAATATATGGTTAGCTATTCATTAAAAATACTGAGAAGCAATGAAAACTCCTTTGGTAATGAGAATTACTTGAATTCAGATCTTGGTTTCTACTTAACATTTTCCATTACAAAGAACCTGGGCTTCTTAGAGAAATAAATGGCTGATTCCACCAGGGGCAGAGAAAGTACAAAGTAAGTCTGGGACATGCTATTATTATGTTAGAAAGGAATTGCTCCAATACTAATGGAATAAAGGGCACAAAGGTCAACTGGGGGGGGCTCCTACTCATCAAATTTGAGACAATTTGAGCATCAGAAAGAATAGAAGGATAATAATTGTAAAGTTGATAACATGTTGAACACACAGAATAAGTAAAATGTCATGTGTCCATAGTAGTATAAGGAGGAGGGAAGTGTGCGTGCGTGTGTGTGTGTGTGAGAGAGAGAGAGAGAGAGAGAGAGAAATTCTTCTTTATCAAAGAATGCCAGCTAACAAATGCAGAAGGAAGATTTAGAAAGTCACAATCTTGTGGCCCTACATATAATGACTGATTCCAGGAATAATTACCAATGGCTGCTTAAACTACTAGGTACAAGATGGTTGGGGTCAGAATATTTGCATGGTGCCAAAATATCACAGTGTAGGTTACCTACATTGCAAGGGGAAAAACATATCTTTATGAGTTCATTTAGAAAGGTCTAGCATCTTATTGAAATGATCAAAGTTAGCATATTAGTAATGGGATATACTGGTATTAAGTGACTTTTGTTGAGAAGTGATCTAAAGTACACAGAATCACCTATGAAGTCTTTTTTTTTTAAATTATCAGTTAGCTACTATATAGTTCATCATTACTTTTTGATGTAGTCTTTTTGCCAAAAATATTGAACAAGAGTTGAATCAAGCCTCCAGATCTAACTTCAATTATACAGGAAATATAGGGGTTGGAAGTACAAGTTAAATGAAACCATGAGGAAACACTCAAATCCAAGTCCTCTTCCTGTGACCCCATTTTGTGAAGTCCAGAGGACTGGGCATCATATCGTCACACTGGCAGGTAGGAGGAAGGCAAGAAAGTTAAAACACCAGGTCATTTGTCAGGCATGAGCTGGCTATGAGTGATACAGGCATGTGAACCACCAATTCCCCAGCCAAAAGTGGTGGGCAGAAGAGGCAGAGGAGAAGAGGATAATGGTGAAGCAAATGTTGGAAGAAGCTTTATGTTCCAGTCTTGACCCTGCCACCAACTGAACAAGCCAGATCTCCAGTCTGAGCTATCATTTCATACATGAAATGAGGAAAGAGGACAAAGTGTCTTTGGAGTCCCTTTCCAGATCAAAGCCTCCTGATTCAGAGAACTGCTTGGACCCTTTGTTGCCTTTGTGCAACATAATGTTGCTAGTGCACATAAGATCTCTTGGATCTTAGAGTATGACTTTGGAATCTATCCTTGTATGTGACCACTTAGCTGTCTGATCTTTAGAAGGTCAGATTTATGAGTAGGTGTGAAGGGTAATAAATCAGCAGAGGATCTTATGATAAACTGAGAACAAGTATTTAGTGAAGGAAAAACTCTCAGAGATGTTCCTTAGGTAGAGCACTTGGGCTAAAATGGTTGTGGTCTCCAAGCAAGGTTAAAAGAACAACTGTGTGACCAAGAGCAAACTAATTCTATTTTCTAGCTTTAACTCCTTCCTTCATAAAATGATCTTAAACCATGAAGATGTCAGGTGTACCATCTGAATTTCTTCTCTAAAAAAAATGAAGGTTAAAAGAAAGAGCATGGTTTGAGAGTTAGACCTCTGTTAAAATCTTCGTAGTAGTGAGAACTTAGACAAATGTACTTATATCCTCTGAGCTTAATTTCCCCCTCTACAAAATGGGGGTGACAAAGTGTACTTTAGAGAAAGATTGTCAAGTTTCAGTGTGATAACTCAGTACATTGCTTTGTCTAGAGTGGATATTTCCTTACCTTATAAGATGGAGGGGCATGGGTAATGGAGCCTCCTGGGATACCCTCTCCCTATATTGCCATTTAGTCATACTTTCCCTAACTTTTTCCTCTGAGGGGCACATAGCCACCTCTAGCTTGGTCACCAAGGCATTCTTGGGAGTATTAAATGACCATCACCATAATTTCTTCAGTGCTGTTCAGGGTACTCTTCTCAGACGGATCATAGAGCTAGAGAAAACATGCAAAGGCTGTAGATTTGACGTACCAGATGAGTTGTAACAGTAGGCCAAAAACTTTTTGCTGACTGAATTTCTCCAAATCAGGACACCTGTCCCATTCTTCCCACACTTGGGGTTCGGCAGAATCCGAGGGATGACCAAGAACTTATCTGCAACCCATCCATAGCTATAACAGAATACACATTATTTGAATGGATACATTTATTTCTATTGCTCAATAAGAACACAGTGCTGAAAGAGCTCCATCAGTGTTTATGAATCTAGTTGTTTCTCACCTGCAAGTCTCAAAGCCAAACCTCCATGCTGCTTCAACCTGGTCTTTACTGGCCAAAGTTAGTCCCATCAGCCTACAGGCCTCCTGGGCTTCTGCAAAATTCAGCTGCTGGGCTGCCCTTTTGTTCACAAGGGTGACCCCCATAATTCTGCATGGCCCTGAGGTGGAAAGTTCTGCAAAGGAATCACAGAAACCCTTAATTTGCTGCTGTCCTTGTTCCCAGCCTTTAGGCTCTTCTTCCTAGTAGAGCATTATTGTCTTGATACAGTAATGAAGCCCTTGTGGCTGAGATTGAAGTTTAGAAATAATGGAACATAAGCCAGGCATTTCCCACAAGGTAAATACTGCTGGGTTAGCTGGGTCCTTGCTCTTGTCCAAGCTATACCTCTCATCAGATTGGAGTCTATCATGCCCCACTGCATAGTTGCCTTGTTCCTTATGTGGAGGCTTTGGTTACCAGTTCCTGGGATTAGGTCTAGGTGATGCAGTTGTGGCAAACCTCTTTGGAATCTATAAAATAAAAGGTCTGAGACTTTGAGAAAGATAGAATTCAGGGCTCTGGTTAATAGAAAACCAATGTGGCTTGGGAATACCACTATTTCTGAGATGGGCTGAAAAATGTTACACTTGGTATAACAGAATGTGAGCCTTCTCAGTCCCAGGTCTTCTCTGACCATTGGGGGGCAGGCTTACTCTGAAGTTCCTGGAGGAACTGGGCAGTAAAACTTGCATGGTGAGGAAACTAAATTAAGAAAGTTGAGTTTTAGAGTTAGACCTGTATTTAAATCTGGCCTATGTCACTTGCTGGCTCTGTGATCTTAGGCTAGTTACTTCATCTCTTTGAGCCTCAATTTCCTTATTTATAAAATTGAGAAAGTAACAGTATCTATATTATAGGGTAATGAGAGTTGAAAGAGTTAATTCAAATAAAAATGTTTAGCATAGTGCCTGCCGCATAGTAGATGCTCAGCAAATCATAAATAACATCATTATGTTCTCTTCAAAGCTTTTTGGTTCTAGTCACCTTATGACTGATCTCCCTGGGGAAGCTGAAGCAGTTGAACGGATATGTTGTAAATATATTTTACTCAAAAGTTAATGAATCCAAGAATTCTTTTGATCCCCTTTCTTGATTCTGGGATTTATAGACCTGTATGAAATTGCAAAGTTGTATCACATTCAGGTACATTATTCCTATCGGGCTTTATCCACAAGAGTCCATAAGAGGACATTACAATCTTCTAAGAAGTTGCTTGTACACAGATCTGTGCATTGGATGCCCAGTTAAATGCTTTGACCACTTTCTAGGTTGGTATTTAAAGTTTCTTCTTGCAAACGTTAAAGGAACATTTCTAAGTCTTCCACTGACCTTGCAATGCTCTGGACCAGGGGGCTGGAAGAGGGGATATGTATACGATGTATAATAATTACAGATGGCTTTATTTGCTTCCAGACCTTGCTCTCGCCAAAAGAGACACTAGAGTGCCAATACCCCATATTAGTGTTTGTGACAAAACAGCCTCTTATGACTATGCACTAACACTAATACCTGTACCAATACTGGTATTAATACTAATGCTAGTATTAATTCTAACATCTATCATCTGTTTATGTTGCTCTGTGCCAAACCCTGTGTCCTTTAATAGAAAGTGGAAGCTCAGGAAGATTAAATAACTTTCCCAAGCCCAAGGATATACACCAAAGACATAGGACAGATTGGGGGCACAAACCCAATTATGACTGACCCTAAAACTGCAGTTCTTAACTAGGACACTATTCTGTTTCCTGCTGTATTATAGGGGAGATGAACACACACCCACACCCACACACGCACACTATACAACTAGAACTGGACTCTCCAAACACACATTTTCCCTGGAATTTGGCTTATTTAGTCCATGAGCTTGCTATTGCTCAAATCCCATGGCTGCAAAGAAGGTTTATTAATTACACTATCAAGTGGTCTTGCTACTTTTTCATCAAAACTTATTTTTACCGGGGCGCATGGGTGGCTCAGTGGGTTAAGGTCTCTGCCTTCGGCTCAGGTCGTGATCCCGGGGTCCTGGGATCGGGCCCCACATTGGGCTCTCTGCTCAGCGGGGAGCCTGCTTCTCCGTCTCTCTCTGCCTGCCTCTCTGCCTACTTGTGATCTCTCTCTGTCAATAAATAAATAAAAAAATCTTTAAAAAAAACAACTTATTTTTACCTTAAAGTTATCATTTAGAGTAATGATAGACCTATTCTGGGCAATAGACCTAGCCTTGATTATTTTGTCTGTTATTAATTGGCTCTGGGACCTTGGGCAAGGTAGTGTTCTCATCTATAAAATGGAGATGGTTATATCTTCTTCACAGAATTTTTGTCAGAATAGATAACTTGTACCTAGCAGGGTCTCCATCATAGGTAGTCAACAAATAGTGGTCATTTTTATGCTTTCCTATTTCATTTAAAGACAAAAAGAAGGAGCTGGAATCCAAGAGCTACTCCACTAATCTCTTCCTTAAGATTTAAAAAATATATATTTTATTTATTTGACAGAGAGATAGAGAGAGAGTACAAGTAGGCAGAGTGGCAGACAGAGGGAGAGGGAGAAGCCGGCTCTCTGCTGAGCAGGGAGCCTGATGTGGGGCTTGATCATGACCTGAGCCAAAGGTAACTGCTTAACTGAGAGAGCCACCCAGGTGCCCCTCCTTAAAATTTTATTTTTCCCTTAAAATTTTTTTAGGAAACAGCAGGCATAGTAGAAATACCCTATGCTTAGGATCAGACAGGGCTGGAATTCAAACCCAAGCTTTATTATTTACCATCTATATGGCATTAGGCAAGTCACTTGGCCTTACTTGAGCCTGTTTCTTCATCTATAAAAGTCTTCTTAGAAGATTAAGTGAAATTTTATATATTACATATATAAAAATTATATATAATATATGTAATGTAAAATAGTTTAATTTCCCTAGGAAATTTTTGCCATCATCAAAGATGGTCTAAAGAATGTGATGGATTGGGGAGGGTATGTGCTATGGTGAGGGCTGTGAAATGTGTAAACCTGATGATTCACAGACCTGTACCCCTGGGGCAAGTAATACATTATATGTTAATAAAAATAATTTAAAAAAAGAAAAAAGAAAGAATGCAATGGAATCATTGTCATAGAACAATTTTGAGTTCTACTTAAACATAAAGTTTGAGTAATGGCAGCATTGTGGGGAAAAGTGAATAATATCTCCAGAGGAATTTCAAAGAGGACAAAACTAACTTGAAAGTAACAGTTCTGGTATTTGAAAAAAATGAATTATATAACTGTAACCTCTCATAAAATTAAATACAGTAATAAATGAAGCAACTCAGGATATCTGATTCCAAAATATTTTATATCACAGAGCATCTTCCAGCATAGGAACACACAATTTTCCTTTTAAAATGCTCAAATTTTCATTTGCCTGGAGCTGTAATTGAGTGATTTGTGGTTACAATTTTTTTGCCTACATTGCACAATGAGGTTACTGGTTGGGCATTTCAAAAGCCCAGAAATCACTTGAAGTTATTCCTTTGGTAGGGAGCTAATGACTAATTTTCAAACCTACATTTTCACAGGCTTTTTTTCCCAGTTAATTGGCTATTTATTTCATATTAAAAACATATATGCAGTATAGTAAAATTGAAATTAAAATAATTATGCTGGACAATTATTGCTGACACTTCCAAAAATATAAAACAGGTCAATATTTAGCGAAAGTTGGCCATTTTCCCCAAGCTTAAAATTCATTACAATCATGGTTTGTTTCTGCAGTGAAACACTTTTAAAAACAAATGATCTTTCCTCAATGTTTTGATTCAAGATATTCCCATTAAAAAAGATTCCATAACCAAAAATGAAAGTCAAGATAACATAAAGGTAAATGTGAATCATTTTGGTGAAGCCAACAATATGATGAAAACATTTCTGGCAGAGCAATCCTACCAACTAGATCTTCCGTTGACATTGAGGATAACCCCTATTCCCAGCACTCCACACTTAAGAATTTGGTAGGCTTAGGACAACTTGCAAGATCTTGCCTTGCCTCAGGTTGAAAATCTGGTAAGAAACATACCTTCTATACGGAGAGATGTGACCAGGAGCCTTGTGGTCCAGATGGAGGCGAGAAGCAACACCAGGCTGAAGCATTTGGCCATTATGCCAACCCTTTCTGAGCCAGAGAAACACCCTGGATGGTCAGTGGCTGTAATGGAAGCAGACAATCACCAGTCTGGATGGAGACTTCTGGAAATATATTGGAGCCCCACTGTTCCACTTCATAACTGAGACATCCGGATTTCCCTGCTTTCAAGCTTCTGACTTGGTCACTGGGGGAAATGAGTGACGTCCCTTAAATGCCCAGGCTGTACTTTGTGGATTGCTTTCTGGAAAATTTAGCTAATGCTGACTCAGAAAACAGACAAATGAGGAAGGCAGATAGCACAGCATGAACTGCTGGAGGTTTCCCCAATTCCCATATTCCCTGCCACCTCCCACTTCCCTCACCAACTCATTCTCACACAATTCATTGTTATTACCTGTGGAGCCTATTCATTTATATACTCCTAGGAGTGTCCATCTCTAAAGGAGATTGAGCATGGGTTGTGCTTCCTTTCTTCCCAAAGTCAGTGATTTTTTTTTTCCTCCAGCTGTTTATCTTTGCGATCTGGGGAGGAATGATGCCAAGGCTCATGAAAGCAAATGCCCATTTAAATACTGAGTGCAGGGTGTTTATGCCTCCCTTTTCTTTTATGCACTTGAAATTTCTACACCACTCTAACTGATTCTTTCTTCAAAAAGCAAGACATACAGTTCATATTTAGAAAACACAGCTGGGGGACAATTCATGAAATTTTAGTCATTTTTCATTTTACAAAAGGGTTTTTGACTTTATAATAGTAATCAGCATAGAGGTCCTTTATATGATAACTTTCTCCTTAAAAACTTCTCTTGTGTTCTGATAGACCAAAATTCAGTTTAGATTTCCCCTTTCTTCTTTGATGAATGTGAGGTTTATCTGTACTACATATGAGCAGACTGCACTCTCTTTCCCAGCTGGATATCCAGTGGTTTGTCTGCTATGGTAATTTTGGAATTCTGGCTTGCAAATAATGCTTTGAACAATGGCTTATGAGTTTTCTCCAAAATGAGTCATTTATAGGAATAGTGTATGGACAACAATTTCTTTTCTGTACAGGTGGTATCAGTCATAAAATTAGATATCTGTACAGAAAATACTCATAATGAAAGAAGAAATTTGCTCTGTACCTAGGTAACTTGCAAGAGACCAGGGGATAACTCTTAAATATCTCTACTATTTAAATATCTATAGACCTCATTACTTGGATGAGCACAAGCTGTAGGCTACAGGTACCTCAGAAACATATGTGATCTATCACCATGGAACCAGGTAGACAAGAAGGCAGGAATCATGTCTTTTTATCATTATCCTTAATGCCTAACACCATGCGTGAAAGAAAGTTAGCCTTCAAGTATTTGATAAAGCATTTCAAAAAGAAAGAAGAAAGGAAGACAGGAAGGGGAAAATGAGTCATGGAAGGCAAGGACCTAAATTCTGGAAACAAATTTCTAGAAGAGGAATTATTAGATAAAGGGAGTCTGCATGATGGTGCTGGTGCTTAATATTGAGTTTCTGGAAGAAGAAAGAATCTTTTTTTTTTTTTTTATATATATATATTTTTTATTTGACAGATAGAGATCACAGGTAGGCAGCGAGGCAGGCAGAGAGAGAGAGGAGGAAGCGGGCTCCCTGCCGAGCAGAGAGCCCGATGTGGGGCTCGATCCCAGGACCCTGGGATCATGACCTGAGCTGAAGACAGAGGCTTTAACCCACTGAGCCACCCAGGTGCCCCAGAAGAAAGAATCTTATTTCATCTCTTTAAATTTTCTAATTCTTCTTGCTTGTTTTGGTAGGTTATTTTTGATATCCATATTGAAAGAAATTAAGCCACCATTGGAATGTGATTGAGAATGCTTGACAGGAATTGTTGCCTCTGTGTTAAATGTGAATATTCTCAATCTTCAGTTGTAGGCCTCACTCCAAGCAAGTTTCTGAAGAGTTAGTCGCCAGGAGCTAAAAGCTAAACTGGAGAGCTATACAGAAAATATTGCCAGCTAATTTCTCTTCACTGTTTTGAGAAACGGTGTTTAAGATATGGAAAACAAGACAAAACAAAACAAAACCCAGCAGCACTATCCACTTCTGAAATAACAGCTTATGCTTACTGTCCTTTAAAGAGGGCACATGGTGTAATGAGCACTGGGCTTTATATAAGACTGATGAATCACTGACCTCTACCTCTGAAACTAATAGTATGCTATGTTAATTAATTGAATTTAAATTTAGAAAAAGAAAAAAGTAAAGTAGCAATCTGCCCTAAAAAAAAATAAAATAAAATGATAGATCATGGTATAATCAAGGAGAATCAACAATTAAAGAAAACATTTGTAGAATTAGAAGGGAAATTTGAAAAGTTATAATAGCAATCAAGTTGCAAAGGAGAGTAGGAAACAGAATATCCAGACCCATTTTCTTTTTTTAATCTGTTTTTAAAATTCCACTATAATATACAGTGTTATATTAGTTTTAGATACACAATATAGCTATTCAACACTTCCATGCATTACTTAATGCTCATCACGATAAATGTACCTCTTAATCTCTATTATGTATTTCACCCATTCTCTACCCACCTCCCCTGTAATAACCATCAGTTTGTTCTCTATATTTAAGAGTCTGTTTTTTTTTAAATCTTCTTTTTTTGTTGTTGTTCATTTGTTTTGCTTCTTAAATTAGACATGAGTGAAATCATATGGTGTCTTTCTCTGGTTGACTTATTTCACTTAGCATTATACCCTTTAGATCTGTCCATTTTGTTGTAAATGATAAGATTTTGTTCCTTTTTATGGCTGAATGATACACCATATCATCTTTATCCATTCATCTATTGATGGACACTTGGGCTGCTTCCATAATTTGGCTATTGTAAATAATGCAGCAAACATAGATGTGCTTTTATCCTTTTGAATTAGGGTTTTTGTATTCTTTGGGTAAATCCAATACTGTAATTACTGAATTATAGGGTAGTTCTGTTTTTAATTTTTTGAGGAATCTCCATACTGTTTTCTGGAGTGGCTGTACCAGTTTGCATTCCCACCAGCAGTGGGGGGGGGGCGGTCCTTTCCCTCCCCATCCTCACCAACACTTGTTGTTTCTTGTGTTTTTGATTTTAGGCTTTCTGACAGATGCGAGGTGATATCTCATTGTCGTTTGATTTGCATTTCCCTGAAGATGAGTGATGTTGAGCATCTTTTCATGTCTGTTGGCTTATCTTTGTGATGTGGGAAACAGAGGCAGAAGAAAAATTATTAAATTTCCTTACCCACTGACAAACCCTTAAAACAGGCAGAGTGACATTCCTGTAGAGACTCAACTGCCTCCATCTTAATACTTTGCTAAGGGCAAAGGGCAGTCATAGCCTGACCGACCCCTACCCCCAACCAGGATCCTGTAAGTCTACTTTAACAATTCCTTTGGAAATTATCTCTAAACCCTCCAAGATGCGGTTAACAGTCATTCCCAAGCATACGGCCCACTGATATACATTTAAAGGGTCTCACCACAAAGGTTTTATTACCATTAATGAGTAACCTTTTCCCCAACAATAGCTAGCACCTCAAGGTCCTGGAAACCTTGCTTCCAAAATTCCTTAGAGACCTAGGCCATCCCTGACCCCCTCCCAGCTTGCAAGCGTATAATAGACCATCCCTCACAGCCCCAGGGCAGCAGCAATTCCTGCACACAAGTCCTGTCCCCGTGCTTTAATAAACCACCATTTTGCACAAAGATGTCTCGAGAATTCTTTCTTGGTCATCGGCTCAGGACCTCACCCCACCGAACCTCACTTATATTCTAAGACTTCTTCATCATTTGTATGTCTTCTTTGGAGAAATATCTGTTTATGTCTTCTGTCCATTATTTAATTGGATTATTTTGTTTTGTTTTCGAGTTGTATAACTTCTTTATATATTTTGGTTACTAACCATTTATTGGATATATCATTTACAAGTATCTTCTCCCATTCCACAGAAGTAGATTGTCTTTTAGTTTTGTTGCTTATTTCCTTTGCTGTTCAGAAGCTTTATATTTTGAGGAAGTCCCAATAGTTTATTTTTGCCTTTATTTCCCTTGCCTCAGGAGGCATATCAGAAAAATGTTGCTACCACCAATGTAAAAAAAAAAATTATTGCTTGTGTTCTCTTCAAGGATTTTTATGGTTTCAAATCTCACGTTTAGGTCTTTAATACATTTTGAGTTTATTTTTCTGTATGGTGTAAGAAAGTGGTTTAATTTCATTCTTTTGCATGCAGCAGTCCAGTTTCCTAACACCATTTACTGAAGACTGTCTTTATCCCATTGCACATTCTTGTCTCCTTTGTTGTAGATTAATTCACCATATAATTGCGGGCTTATTTCTGGGCTCTCTATTCTGTTCTATTGATCTATTCTGTTCTATTGTGTCTATTTTTGTGCCAGTACCATACTGCTTTGATTACTACAGCTTTGTTGTATACCTTGAAATCTGGGATTATGACACCTCCACTTTTTTTTTTTCTTTTTCAAGATTACGCTTGCTATTTGGGGTCTTTTGGGGGTCCATACAAATTTTAGGATTATTTGTTCTAGTTCTGTGAAAAATGCTGTTAGTGTTTTGATAGGAATTGCATTAAATCTGTAGATTGCTTTAGGTAGTATGGACATTTTGACAAGATTTATTCTCCCAATCCACAAACATAGAATTTCTTTGCATTTCTTGTATTATCTTCAATTTCTTTCATCACTGTTTTATGGTTTTCAAACTACATGTCTCTCACCTCCTAGATTATGCTTATTCCTAGGTGTTTTATTATTTTTGGTGTAATTGTAAATGGTATTGTTTTCTTAATTTCTCTTTCTGCTGCTACTTATTAGTATTTAAAAATGCAACAGATTTCTGCATATTGATTTTGTACCCTTTTACTTTACTGAATTCACTTATCAGTTCCAGTAGTTTTTTGGTGGACTCTTAGGGTTTTCTATATATAGTATGTCACCTGAAAACTGTGAAAAGTTTACTTCTTCCTTACTGATTTGAATGACTTTTATGTCTTTTTCTTGTCTGATTGCTATGACTAGGACCTCCAGTACTATGTTGAATAAAAGAGCTGAGAGAGGACCTCCTCTTCTAGTTCCTGATCCTAGGGGAAAAGCTTTCAGTTTTTCACAATTGCATATGTTGTTAGCTGTGGGTTTTTCAAACATGGCCTTTATTATGTTGAGGTATATTATCTCTAAACCTACTTTGTTGAGGGTTTTTATCATGAAGGGATGTTTACTTTGTCAAATGCTTTTTCTGCATCTATTGAAATGGTCACATGATTTCTATCTTTTCTTTTGTTAATGTGACATATCACATTGATTCATTTGCAAATATTGAACCACCCGGGAATAAATCCTACTTGATTATGGTGAATGATTTTGTTAATATATTGTTGGATTTGGTTTACTAAAATTTTGTTAAGGATTTTTGCATCTATATTTATCAGAGATTGGCCTATATTAGTTCTCTTTTTTTGTGCTATCTTTATCTGGTTTTGGTATCAGGGTAATGTTGGTTTCATAGAATGAATTTGGAAGTTTTCCTTCCTCTTCTATTTTTTGGAGTAATTTGAGAAGACAAGGTGTTAACTTTTCTTTAAATGTTTTGTAGAATTTTCCTCTGGAAATTTGGGAAATTTGGGAAAATCTGGTCCTGGACTTTTTTTGTTGGGAGTATTTTGATTACTGATTCAATTTCATTGCTGGTATTTGATCTGTTCAAATTTTCTATTTCTTCCTAATTTAGTTTTGGCAGGTTATAAGTTTTCTAGGAATTTATCCATCTTCTAGTTTGTTCAATTTATTGGCATATTAATTTTTCATAATATTCTCTTATAATCCTTTGTATTTCTGAGGTGTTGGTTTTTATTTCTCTTCTTTTAAAAAATTTTTGATTTAAATTCTAGTTAGTTAGCATATAGGGTAATATTGGTTTCAGGAGTAGAATTTAGTGATATAACACCCAGTGCTCATCATAACAAGTGCCCTCCTTAATACCCATCACTCATTTAACCTCTCCCCCAACCCCCTCCCTCCACCAACCCTTAGTTTGTTCTCTATCATTAAGAGTCGTTTATGTTTTTTTCCCTCTCTCTCTCTTTTTTCCCCCTCCCCTGTGTTCATCTATTTTGTTTCTTAAATTCTGCATATGAGTGAAATCATATTATTTTTCCTCTTTCGTTTCTGATTTTGAGTCCTCTCTCTCTCTCTTTCTGAGTCTGGCTACTGATCTATTAATTTTGTTGATCTTCTCAAAGAACAATACCTTTTTACTGTCTTGGAGTTCTGTAGGTCAGAAGTCTGGGTGGGCTCAACTAGGTTCTCTGCTGTGGTTCTCACAAAATTAAAATCAATGTGTAGGCAGTGGTGTGCTCTTACCTGGAGGTCATGGTAAGGCCCACATTCTTGCTCACTCAGGTTAGTGGCAGAATTCATTTTCTTGAGGCTCTAGGAATGAGTTCCTTGTTTTCTTGCTGGCTTTCAACTGGGGTCTATTCTCTTCTCCAAAAGGCTGCCTGCTTTTCTTTTCATGTGGCTCACTCTATTTGCAAAGCAGCAGTAACACTTTGGGTCCTTATCATACCTCTAATCTCTTTGACTTCTACTTCTATCATTAGCTAGAGAAAGCTCTCTGCTTTTAAGGGCTGCTGTGATTACATAGGACCCACTGAGATGATTTTCCTATTTTAAGGTCTACTTTACTGTATAATATAACAGGAGTAATATTTCATATTCAAAGGCTTCAGGAATTGGGGTGGAACATCTTAGAGGCATGTATTTTAGAAATTCTTCCTACTACAATTACTTACCTTTGATTAGATCTTGAATCTGTTTCCTGGAAGAAACTCCCATGTCCCATGTGTCCACTGATCTCTGTAGGTCTTCATTGTATACAATCTTCTTGGCCACATTTGGAGTAGGAATTAAGGAATATGCCCTCCTGGGGAGTAGCACAGCTTTTGCAGTCCACCTTCTGTTAGTATAAAGCTGAAGATCCCAAAAGCTGTTTTCTAATTTGAACAGTTGAACTTTTTCACCTTGGCTTATGTTTCTTTGTAAATACAATTCCCTCACAAACCTAGATTTCTGACCTATTTTCTTCTATTTGATTCCATGTGCCAATAATCATACCCCAAATCCTTTCCCAGTCATAATTATCAAGATGTATTTCTTTATTTTCTCAGCTCCATTCTTCTCTCTCTTTCTCTAATTTAATGGTGCCTTCATTTCAAACCACACATATCCTTAATCTGGTTTTCCCATAGGCTGAGTTGATCTGAGTTCAACTGAAAAATTTTATTGGTTCTTTCCCACTGAAAGCTCTTTTTATTCTTTCTGTTTAGAGTTTAGAAATAGTCAGGCTTTCTAAGTCTTCAGTCTGAACCCTGTGTATTTTTTTTCTTTCTACTGCCAAAAAGCCAATTCTTTCCCAAGTGCTTCTTTTTCTTACAATATGTGCCAAAGGTTGCCAATAAAGTTTCACATGGATTTATTCCGGCCACTTCTCCTAGGACTATAGGCTGCCCATGGGCTGCCTTTCAAGTTATCATGGGAAATACTTTGCCAAGTTTTTTTGTTTTATTCACCACATGAGTCACCATATTTCTAGCTCCTGAAATTAGTTTTCTTGTTTTCTGCTGCTTGACTGCTAAGCCAGTGCCTTGCATTTTGAAAACTTGTTATTGAAGCACCCCATTATGGTTCAAATCTATGCATTAATCAGAGTAGGCTAACTGCTATAACAAATATAACAATTTCAGTAGCTTAATACACTAAAATTTTATTTCTTGCTCATGGCACAGCTGTATTCTATGAGTGCCCATTCAAAGATCCAGCTTCCATCTAGTGGTTCTGCCTTCTTCTCAGCCCTCAGGTCCTCAACTAAATCCTCTGAATTTGGTAAGAAGTGGGGAAATAAAGACAGTGTGAAATATTGGGCAGGAGAGTCTACTTTAGGGCATTACATCTGAAGGGTCTCCATTCCCCTACATCTAGCTGCAAGAAAGACTGAAAAATATAGTCTAGCTGTGGAAATCGTGTTGGTGAAAATCCAGGTCTCTAGCACAGCAAAGTGCATTAATTTTAAAAATTCAAAGAGACAAAAAAGTTAAATATAGAAAACAAACTGGGGGTTACTAGAATGGTGGGTAGGGGAATGGGTGAAATAGATCAAGGGGATTAAGAGGGCACTATTTTGATGAGCACTGAGAAATCTATAGAATTATTGAATCAGGGGCATCTGGGCAGTGCAGTGGGTTGATTATCATACTCTTGGTTTTGGCTTAGGTTGTGATCTTAAGATTGTGAGCTCAAGCCCTGAATTGGGCTCTGTGCTCAGCAGGGAGTCTGCTTAAGGTTCTCTCTCCCTCTCCCTTTGCCCCTGCCACTCGTGCTCGATCTCTCTCTAAAATTAAAAAAAAAAATCCTAAAAAAAAGAAAATTGTTGAATTATTATATTATATACCTGGAAAAAATTATAGGCTGAGGAGATATAGGAAACTAAGATCAGTCAGGAATGAAGGAGAAAGAAAGGAAACAATCCAACCCCCAAGAGGTAGCCTATAGTACAATGACCCAAGGCCTGGGGACTTTGGGCTTGGTCTGGGAAGCACTAATATCTAAGGGGATCTAATTCAGGTTTAGGGCAAGATTGTGGCTTAGCTCCATAAAATGAGGAGGCATTTGGCTACTGCCAGAGGTTTGGAAATGTGCTTTTATTTTCAAACTCAGGTATGTGACACTATATAGTTCAATGCTAACACACCTGTGTGAGGTTTAACAACATTAAGAACTGACAGCCAGTGATACACAAATCCAGCATCTCCCTCTCCATTTACTCTGCCAGCCTATACACATGGGATCATATATATGGATTTTGTGGCAGCCAGAAGGTGAAGGCCCTTTTAGGAGGTGATATCAACAATGACACAAACTAGACATCACTGAAACTCAAGATAGGCACCAGAGTCCTAGGGCTAAGCAGAAACATCAGACCAGAGGCATTTTGAGGGGAACTTTATTTTAGATCAACATCACTGTTGGAAAGACAGGGCCCATTTCTCTCCATTTCACCAGCCTTGGTAATGTTCCACCTGCTTCTGATCTAACTTTGCTTTTCAGAAAAGAAATGCCAAAGAGTACTTTTTTCAGGAGTGCCCTTGGAAATGTGATTTCTCTTACAGTTCTTCTTTTCTTCAACCTCTCTTACTCATAGTGTACTTTGAGTGAGGGCCTATATCTGGAAGTACTCTTGTAGGCTTTTCTGTGGAGCAGCTGGAGGTTCAGGAGCTCACTGTAGCTGCTCTCCTGGCCTTTGTTTTAAATGGTAACAAAGGTGGGAACCCTGTGGCCAAGTGGACTGTGGGCCAGCTCAGCCTGATCCTTCTTTAAGGGAGGCTGAGACTGGACATTGCCAGGATAAAGTTCTGCCCCACAGCTATTGTCTCTGGGGCCCCATTTGCATTCTGCCTGTGACTCTGAAGGCCTAAAAGATTTTTCAGTGTGTCCAGTCCCCCTTGGTACAGCAGGGAAAACCATTTTCCAGGACCCCAAAGTCCCTCTGCCTTGATCTGTACCTCTTTACCTTAATGGCACATTCTTGGTCAACCCTGACTTGGCCTTCTCTCACAGTGGTTTTCTAGCCACTGTAAAGGATGTCCCCCACCCCACCTTAAAACAACATGCTGTTTTACAGAAGGGCTAATCTAAGTGGGTCTTTTTGAAAGGACTGATTGTATCAAGCCCAGTCCTTGAGCTTGGAAATGGTGTTGCCAATTAGGTCTCATTTCTGCTCTTTCACAGTGTAGGCTGAAAAATAATAGAGTAAGTTGAGGCTAATAAAGATATTTTTCTTATTGAGATAGTAGCAGTGGTGGTGCTGGGACTGAGAAGTGGGCAAAATGTCAGCTGTCTCTAGGCTGCTCTCTACTACCTTGAATTCTCACTTGTTCTTCTGGCCAACATTCAGTGACACCCTCCCATGCATCAGCTGCCATGCTAGGTACTTAACCCAGAGAATGGGTAAGATATGGTTCTTTTCTTTGAGGAAAAATAGTAGGGGAGATAGACACACACACAGAGTTATTGTGATATACTGTCACAACTGTCAATAATGAAGATGTTTAAAAAGTGTCAGAAAGTAGGGTGTGGCCCATTATGTGGAGTACGGTGGGGAGTTGGAGAGAGGTAATCAAAGCCTGTATGGAGGGGATAATTTTTGTACTTGGTTCTGAAGAGTTACCAGTAGAAAAGAGGAGAATGGCAGTAGAAATACTGGTGAGTAGAGGAACAGAACTATGAGAAAATGATTTAGTCTAGGAACCAGAAATAATCTGGAGTGGCTGGAGGGTTACTTGGGGTAAGTGGGACTGAAATGTAAGGCATGCAGTTAGGAGAGCACTGGAAAAGGAAATTTTGTGCAAGCGCCAGTCTGCTTAGATTTGAATTCCAGGTCCATAATTTACTAACTGAATGTACTTGGTAAGTTGTGTTTTTGTGCTTCAATTTCCTTATCTGAAAATGGGAGATTAGTACCCACCTTATACTTTTTTCCTTTTTTTTTTTTTGAGGATTAAATGAATTAATACCTATATAATACCTAGAACAGTGCTTGACTCACAGTAAGTTCTATGTGAGTGTTAGCAACAAAACAACATCAACAACAAAAAAACAAGAGCCCAACAACCACAATAAAAACCTAAAGAAACCAACACCCCCCCCACCCTACACACACAACAGATGAGGGATGAACGAAAACAATGGCTGTAAAGGTGGAGCAAGAAGTCAAATTGGAGAAGGGAAGTGCTCCTTCAGTTTTATGCTAAACAGTTGGGAATGCTCTGAAATATACTTGGGTTGGAAATCCCGCTTGAACTAAAGCACTTAGGTGCGACAGCACATTTGCATATGGGCACACAGGAGCGGAAAGCATACCGTGTCTCCTCCTTCACTTGAGAGGGTGGGTTAACTGCTCTCAATAGGAGAGGACAAATAGGGAATAGACTGTGTTGTACAACAACTTAGAATTAGCACTTGAAATGGAGACCAGCAAGTTCACTGTTGAAATCATGAGTTTTCAGTGTTTTTCAAACATCTTAAATCCATGTGGAGAGCTCATTGAACGGGTGCCTAGTGACTGCCCCACACCTAGTGAAAATTCTGTGGGTTGGCTTTATACAGAACACACACTGAGAGCACATGTTTGGAGGGTTGTTGGCTTCATGCACATGCATGCTGTGTGTATGTATGTATGTGTTGTGTGTGTATACAGATGTATATATATTAACTCATATCTTCCCATTTCATTTTAAGCACTGGTCTAAATTCAGCCTAAATATTTTTCTGAGAAACCTTTCCTACTTCCGTAAAGAGAAACTCTGGTTCCAAAGGGGAGAAGGGGAGGCTGGAGGAGAGTCAGTGAGGATGAGATAGGAAATGGGATGATATTCATGCTGTGACTCCAAATTCTAGGTCTGATCATCAGGGTGAATGTTAGCCTGTGGGCATAATTAATTCTTCTTGATTTCTGACTACAGAGAGGAAAAAAGGGGAGGGAGAGTGAGCTTCTTACTATCTCCTGCAGTGAAGGTGTTTTATTTTCCCTAGCCATCTGAGCTAGGGGCACATGACTTTCCCTTCTGTTCGAGTTCCTTGGTAAAGGTGACTTAATCCACAAGATGCTTTACGAGGGCAGTTTGGTTGATCTTCTGAGAACATCAGTTTTTGTGTATGCATAGCTCCCACATGGGTGCTGAGTGTGAAATAACCCTGCTCATTTCCTGATGGGTTAGTGGCAGCATACCCACACCCGACCTGAAACTCTATGCTTGGGGAAAGGGTAGTCAGCTGTGTGCTGGAGCAGGGCACCGACTGGGTGTCAGGTTTCCTACTGCTCTGCAGGTTGCTCATGCTGGAGTCCTGAGCTCCACCATGAGTCCCTCTGGGCTGCTGAGCAAGTGGATCTCCCAAGAGGCCCATCAGCCTGCTCCACACAAGAGTTATAGGAACTGTAGAGTCCCAGTACAACAGTCAAGACCAGCATCACTGTGGCCATCATCCAGATGACTTGCCAGTGCTGACACAGTTTGGGATACATGACTTGTAAGAAATGAACCAATTCTTCAAGTTTGCTGTCAAATGAAAAAATAGGAGAAGGGTTTAGTATATTAGGAACATTAAAATTTTTCCTCAGGTGATTTTAATGCCACTAGTCCATAGCCTTGATATTGGGAGCTACTGGGCTAGAACCCTCCTTTTTCTTGTTTGATCATTCATTCAGTCATTCACACATGCCCTCATGCATTCATGAGATGTTCATTGATATCTGAACTCTCTCTCAATCCCCAGGATACAAGGTTGGCTGACCCACACTCCCATGCATGCAGATGGGACCAGCATCTTTTCTGTTCTTAGTGGTATTTAGTGATCAGTTCCAAGTTATAATCTGTCCTCTGCCTTCATGTTCTGATGCACATTTTATTGTCTTCAGTTCCATATCTGACTGTGTTCAGAGTAGAAGAACTGTGCTAAACCCTCAGAAGACTCTCCACGTTCAGTGGTAAATGACAAGGAGACAGATCAACCTCAGGAGCTCACCTCAAACCATCCCAGGGGCAACGAGAGAACTAGTAGCCTCCAGCAACCTCTCAGTGGCTTAGTCTGATGTTTTCTCAACCCCAGTAATCTTCACTCCCTATTTTCCCTTCTTCCTTTTTCTTCCCTCTTCACTCTCCCTTTTTTCTCTTTTTCCCTTTCCTCTCTTTCCCCCGTCACCATTTTTTGGCTGCTTCATTCCCCTTTTCCCTCTTCCTCTCTTCCTAACTGCCTTTCAACTTTCCCCTCTCTCTTTGTGGCCTAGTGAAAAGACATTTGGTCATTTGACCTTCTTTGCAGAGTCCATTCTTCTAGCTTTCTAGTGAAATCCTGGACACATTCACTAGGCTGGAATTTTTTCCTATTTCTAATCCCTGATGTATTTTTTAAAATAATATAAGAAGTAAGGATACTGAGGATCACCAAATGGAGGAGGTGAGAAAAATGACAGGAGGGCTTTATGAAGATCTGGAGGCACACATAAACACAGTAATATGCAGGACATTTGCTGAGAAGTAGACAGCTCTAATTTAGTTAGTAGAAAAAAGATTCCTTATGACTGATGGAAAGACTCAACAATACCTTCCTTGGAAAGGGACCAGAGGCTGAGAGTGCCTGCCTCAGATGCTAAGGTTCGGATTGGTTTCTCGTTCTCATGGGAACCATTTGATGGTTGTTTCCGGAACAGTTAGGCAAAGCAAAAAAGTGAGCACATTAGCTGAGGTGCAAATCTAGTTATTTTCACAACAGTTGGGAAGGGACATCTTGGAAATGGAAGCTTATCTTCTTTCAGCCTTGTTTAGATTCTTTAGTTCTATTTAGATAGAAATGGATGCTAAAATGCAGTCTTTCTTTGGGGCTGTATCTCCATGCTCCAAAATAAGCTTCTAGAGTGGGGAGAATCCCACTGTCATCCCACTCTGAAGTGGGACTTAAGAGGAGGAGGTCAACATCTGGCTCTGTGACTCTTAGCTGGTCCCCCGTTTATAGCCTATGAAGGAGTTAGAAATAGAATTAGATTAGAAATAGAATCTCTGTAGAAATCAGCTTTTGATTTTTGACCTTCCATAGGGGAGAATGAGGTGACTTCCCTCTCACCTGGGCCTAGGGAAGAGGGGCTTCAGAGATGCTGCTTGGAGAGCTTGATATGTTGAGGCTTGGGGGACATAGTAGACTGGTGTGTGCCTCAAACATGAGCAGTTAGAAGAGCAAGAATCTTGCTGACATGCTTGATAGCATCAGAGTGGTGGGCCATGATATGGAAAGCTGTCCTTCTACCAATAGTGAGCCAAAGGTACACATTTCACCTCAATTGGATGTAGTCAGGAGAAGGAGAGCTGACATGGGGTGTCACAGATCCTGCCCAGAAATGCTACTTAGAAGCTGAACAGTGAGAGTATACTTCCAGCTGCCCAAGGACTGAGAGGGATTTTGAGTGACTAGTTAGGAGACATGCATTTGACCTCATAAAGGGACCAGCAGCTGAGAGGACCTGGGCAATGGTGTGTATGGTGGGAGATGTGAGGAGTGGTTTTCTCTAGAGGTCCCATAAAGCAACACACTAACCAAAGTCAGCAAGTCAACTTCGAACCCCTGCCAAGCCCTGCAGATTGCTCATAATCCTGTTCAAGTAATACCTTCCCAACCCCTTCATCTCAATTCCCTTTCCTAGCGTTGATCCTAGAGAGGTCAGATGCTACACTGGCAAAACTGGAGAAGGTAGAAGTGCAAGTAGGATAGAGGGAAAGAAGTCACGCTCCCCACGCCTACTATAGGCTTCTTTCCTAAAGCAGATGACCTGCAGGAAAAAAGAAGGGTAAATTTTAAAAGTTCAGGTTTTTTACTATTTTAGAGAACTGGCCATTTTAATTAATGAAATGAGATTATTTTTGGGACTTAAACATGACCAGAGGACTTCTGCTTTCTGAGAGTTACTGGAAAAGTAAAGGAATCTGCCTAATATTGTCTAAACTCCATAGAGCAGATTTGAACAGGCAGAAAGGGCTAAAGTTTTCTGTTGCATTTTGTGAGTCTCTCTTGTTTAATGTATTACTTAATGTATTACTTAAAACATGTTGGGTTGATTCACCCAAAGTTCATTTTAAAAAATAAGCTGATCCTCCAGAAAGTAATATTTACAAGGGATTACATTATTATACAATTGACCCTTGAACAGCACGAGTTTGAACGTGCAGATCCACTTTAATGCAATTTTTTTCAGGAAATATAATATAGTAGTGTAAATGTATTTTCTCTTCCTTATAATTTTCTTAACAACATTTTCTTTTCTCTAGCTTACTGTATTGTAAAAATACAGTATGCAATTTATATAACATACAAAATATGTGTAACTGTTTATGTTATTGGTAAGGTTTCAGGTTACCAGTATACAATTAGTAGGTAAGTTTTTGAGGAGTCAAAAGTTATACTTAGATTTCTGACTGTGGTGGGTGGGTGCCCCTAATCCCCACATTGTTCAAGGGTCGACTGTACGTTATTATAACAGAGGAGAGATTCAGACAAAAAGACTGGTGTTTGATATGGAATCTCTTAAATAAGGAGTCAGCTGCAGCAATGCCAAAATTTAATGGGGGAAAATCATGTTTGAGTGCAGGTGCCTGCAGGCAACTGTGTGTCTATAGAACTCAGGAATGGATGAGGGGATTGCTTGAAATTAAAGACAATAGGCTCTTAGGACCAGCCTGGCTTTGGTGACAGAGGAGGGGACCCTGTAACTGTGAGTGAGAAGTTCATATGTTAGCAGTGTCACTTGTTATTGAGAAGATGATGCTTCACTACTGGGCTTGAAAAGGGAGAGCTACACCCCTGTAATAAAGGACGAGCACCCTTCTAAGGGCTGTGCTGATGTCTGGTATTCACTACCTGAGGTACAGGCATGTTCTCAAAATCAAAAAGTAAATCTGAGAGGATGCAAAGTTTAGGAGAGAGAATGAGGCTTCTCAGGATCCACAGGACCAGGAGGATACTTTTGGACAATGGATGTGAAAGGCAGCCATTGCTACGTGCTGCTGACCAGGAGCTGGACAGAGAGCGACTGAGGCATAGCCTTACTTTCCCTGCGGTTTCACAAAATAGGAGGGAGCTGTGGTTAGCAGCTCGAATTTGAGATCGAATTAGCTAGATAAGGATTCTAGTCTTGTGCTTTGTAAACCAGACTGTTTATATTCCATGTACTCTGTTCAGTTCTCTTTTGTTCTTTCCCAGTATGTGGAAGTTTTAGAAGTCCTAGCCTGTTTTGGCTATATGAAAAGAAGCCAAAGAAAAAGCTGTTGTCCAGGTCTGGGCTTGACTGCATTAAAGGGGAGGAAGACAGTATAGTGACCTCTAAAATATAAGAGCAGAGGACCCCCAAGAGGGAGAGAAGATGTAAGAATAGGATTCAGCTGCTTGGAGTAGGGACTGTACTTTCATTGTTAAAACTTGGGGATTCTTTCATTAGAGGAGGCAGTACATCCTAGCATAGGTTTGCTTTCAACAGTGAAGCATTTTCTCCAGCTCTCCTAGACCCCTCTTCCCTTGGACACTAGGGTTGACCCATGTAGGTTGAGACCTCTCTGGCTGAGTCTTCCTCCAGCTGGGCTCTATTGGCTGTTCCTATGTGCTTTGAAGCATATCCATCTCACTTCTAATCTTCATTTTATTACCTTATTCACTGCATGCATGTGATTTTGAGTCTGCTAGCAATGAAGGACAGACACATACCCTGTTTCAAGTTTAACAGCTGATTAGAAAATTGTTTTGGCTGGGGTCACACTGGACTCCAAGATAGCCTAGGGGTCTAAAAACAAAGATTTCGGTGGTGCTCCAAGTTTTTTATAACCACATTTTAAAAAATCAAAATTAAAAATGAATAAGAGACAATAAGGCAGAATGTATGGAATTGAGGGTATGGTTAAAATCTGAGACACTCATGAGGGCACAGATACGACAAAATTCAGAACGTATACTACCTTTATCTACATGTTATATATTTCCCCCTATTAAGGGAAAAATACACTTGAAATATAAAGTACATTAAAAAAAAAAGCCCAGATATTTCTAATCCAAACTTATCTGGTCAGCATGGAACCTGTTGGAGATTCTCCTTTGCCAACAAGTTGAGTTCTCCCCTACTTTCATATGTTCTCTCTGCCCCTGTTCTTGTAATAAACCCCCTCTAGGGCTTTAGGCCAGCTCCCTTGACCTTGGCTCTTGGCTCATGGGGATAGCTGGGAAATGAGCTAACTGTGGCTGGGCTGGGGGTACTCCAGTAAGGGCCCTTATAGTTTCTCAGTTCCTACGAGCTCTTGATTGCTGTTGGCCTCACTCTTGACCACCTCTGACCTCCCAGATCTTGCAAACATCCCCTCGTTAACTATTTTGGCTCCTTCCTCTGCCTCCTCCCTCAACATGAGTGCCCTCCTTAGTTGCTATTAGATGTTCACTTGGGCCCCAGACCCACTGCTGCCCTGGAGTGGGCACCTCTGGGGATGTTGTGCAATTAAATGAATTGTGACCCATTTCAGCAATGGCAAGGGCTCCAACCTGCTTCTTTGGTCCTTTTCCTCTTCCTCAGTTTCTTCTGCCTCTTCAGCTTCTTCAGGGCTTTCACCCTTCTGTTCTTCTTCCTCCTCCTTCAGGTCTTGAAGCTCTTGGGTCTTCTTTAGACCTTCCTGGTATCTGCAGGGCAAAAAGGAACAATTGAGTCTAGAAAGGCCAGGCACAGAGCATCCTTTCCTGAGTTCCTAGAGGTGGGGACTTGAACACCTCCAATAATTATACACTTCCTGTGGTTCTACACAACAGGAAAAAGCTGGGAGGCTCTACTGAATCCCAAGGTGGCTCATGTCAGTGCAATTTCCCCTCACTCCTCAGTCATCCTTCCTGTTTATATGTGAATGTGTGACAAAACTGACAGGGAAAAAATGTGGGTACAGAGTCCTGAATGGGTTCTTATCCTACAAAATGTTCAGCAGAGAGAAAAATCTGCTTTCTGTGTAACCTGGGTGCTTCAGCTTCTCACCTATAAAGTGGAAAGGGTGGCATTTTGAAATACCCTATTTCACAGGGTATGTGAATGTTCTGAGGAAGTGCCAGGCATGTAGCTTGACCTAGGAAGGGTGACACCCATCACATTGGCTTGTTGGGAAGTTTTATGGAAGTGCCAGTCACATACTAGGCTTAGTAAAGTACTCAGTAAATTTTTGCAAAGCCAATGGAGGTGTTTACTTCTGTGCATGTTTAGTATCAAAGATAGTTGTGAATGAAAAGATAGGTGTCCCAAGAGATAACCTTCTGATGTCCTTTGCCTAAGATCAATACTCTTTTTGCTTGTCCTATAGCTGAATGTTTAAGACAAGCACAGTTTGTCTATGACAGCCTCACCGTAGTATATACGGTTGCTACACAGAAGCCCACAGTTTCTATAATGGGAAGCTGTGTCTCCCTTAGGAGCTGTGGAGAAAGGAGAAGCTCAGGATGCTATGCCTGGTCAGAAATACTTTTCTACCAGTCTAGGCTTGGGCCCTGCTCAGTACTCTTTCCCCTTAGTGACTGGCAATGAGCCAAAGGTGTTATCGAATCTCAATCAGAAAAGGGGACAGTTGGAAGTTGAGGGGGCTCCAGTTTACAGAAGGAAGGGATGGCAGGGGCAGTTCTAAGAAGCAGGGTTACAGCTACTCCTGGGCATTGTTGATAGCAACATCACTCCTCTGAGCATGTGTCAGTAAGCCTTTAGGTACCACCAAGAGGAACCCACCCAGGGGCTTTATTTCCAGACCATTCTGGGCAGTGGCATTCTGGTGGCTTTCTGCCAAAAAAGAGGGCAGTCTAATTATTGCCTAACCACACCCTCTCACCCTGCTGCCTCTTGTCCTTCCTGTGGAACAGTACTGTTCTTTCTTATGTAGTTCTTTACTGAGGTGAGGCGGTCCTAGGGCCACTGGTTGCTTCCTTAAATCCTCTTAAGAAACAGGAAAGGCCCGTGGGAAGGTACCTTCTGAGATCTACCAGGTGACCTCAGGGTGGACGAAGTCTGACTCACCCCTTGTTGTATGCTTCCTCCTCCATCCTGGCCTTGGTCTCCTGGCTAATCTCTTCCAGGCAACTCAAAGTCGGCATGGGAGCAGAGGCTTCACAATCTGGGTCCCCATTTGTCTTTCCACTAGTGAGAAGAGGGAAGTACAGTGTGTCCTTTCAGCCAGATTGGGTGTCTGAAAACCGAACCATGTGTTTGGCCTGATTCCTTTTCAGAAGTGAGGAAACTCATTCTAGGCTGTGTTCATTTCAATCCTTCTACCCTGAGACAAGATCTTTCAAAGGCCCTGGTCCAAGAATCCTCCTCAGACCTCTAAACATCAAATAATATGCTAGCTCTCTTTTTCTTCAGGCACCTAAATCCATATTTATTCTTATTCCAGGAGATCTATGAGTGGACAGGCAGCTGTTGGGAGCTCCATAGCACTAAGATGAGGAAGATGGAGGTGGGCCAAATGTTCAGTCGGAGTCATTCCATTCCAGTAGTCCATCTTTTGCTTCATTCATTTAAGTATCTACTGAGTACTGACTAAGTCACAGGCACCTTGTAATGTACTGGGAATACATTAGATGATGAAAGAAACAGTCTTTGCCAACATGGAGCTTAGCAGGAGAGAATGCCCAAAAAGAGGAAAGAAAATAATATGTAGTTAATTATAAATAGTGATAACTTTATTGAAAGAGATAAACTCTGTGCAGTGCAGAAAGTAACAAAGGGAGGATCTACTTTGATTGAGTGGTTAGAAAAGACCTCTCTGAGGTGGTTTAACTGGAGCAAAGACCTGAAAGATGAAAAGTCAGCTATATCTGTTGCAGAGGGAAGATCATCCTAGGGGGAGGATGCAGATGTGTGAAGACCCTGAGACACAAAAGATGCAGATATATTTGAGGAACTGAAAGAGACAATGAAGCGGGAGTTAACTTTTGGAAAAGATAAATTTTCAATGCCAGTGAAATATCCAGATGGAGATGTCAAGTAGGTAGTTGGATATACCAAAGTGAGTTGGAGAAAAGCTCTAGAGGCTAGAGATAACATTTGCATCATCAGAATATATATGACATTTAAAGCCAGGGGGATGGATAAGATTGTCTAGGGAGACAGTATGAGGAAATAGGAAAAGAAGACCCAGGACCAAGCCCTGGACATCTCTGCCCTTAGCTCAGGTGGAGAAGAAACCTACAGAGGAGTAGAAGCCAGAAAGGTAGGAGGAAAACCAGGAGAATATGGACTCATGGAACCCAAGAGAGGAGAGTGTGTCAAGGAGGAGTTAATTGTGTCACAGTTTCACTTCTGAGAGTCCAAGTCAGATGAGTACAGAGATCTATAGATTATTAGATTTGATAATACGGAGGTCAAGAGGAGCTTTGGTGAAATGGTGGGAGCCAAAGACAGATTAGAATGGATTTAGTAGAGAATGAGAGGCAAGAAAAAGTAGATCTAGACACAGTAATCTGACTGGAAAGGGAAGTAGAAAAGTGTATTCTGGGATACATAGCTGAAGTGGAGGGATGAAAGCACATTTGAATGTGGATAGAAATGATCCAGTAGAGGGGATGAGAGAAAGGGGTGACCAAAGAAACAAATTCTTTGAAAAGAGAAGTAAGGATAGACCTTGGAAAGGTGGAGAAACTTCTCAGTGAGAACAAAGGGGGGATGGAGGTGATCTGGTGAAGGAAGAGGAGGGCTCCTATCTAATAGTGTAAATTTTCTCTTTAAAATGGAAGACAAGATCATATGCTGAGAGTGAGAGGTAGATAAACCTAGGAAGTTTTGAGAAGAGAGGAGAAGGTGTGCATGAGTCAGGTGAAAAGACGGGAAACAAAAATGTTAGAAAATCATAGTAGGATAGCTAGGCATTTCTGGGAATCCATTTGAAGCATGCAAGCATGAGTTTAAAGGAAGGATCCTGATGGCCATGCCTTCCCTGTAAATCCTGCAGCCCACCTAAGGTGTCTGAAATCCCACTGGGAGTCATGCCATGGAGGAGCCCTTGAACAAGGCAAAACAGTGAGAAAAGCTTTTCACAGAGGACTCTGAAAGACTGCAGCTGCTACCCTCTACAACCTCTCAGATAGGCTCTATCAGTGAGCCTTATATTTTCTCTTTCTTGGCATCAGCTTCTCATCCTTTAGTTTTCCTCAGACCTTGTAAAATTTACATTTCATCAGGCTGGAAACCAAAACCCATTGTGAACAAGAAAGATAACACTCTAAAAATATCAGCTATTCATAACATTTCTCCTTTTGCAAATTATATTATCCACTCCCTTCCATGTGACCTTTGCCTAATGTGCAGTTTCCTATTTGTCCAAATGATTGGAACAGAGCAGAAAAACATAGCTATAGCCAAGGGTAGGGAAGCAATTCTTTTATGAAATACATTTATATGTTAGAAATGAAATATTGGTATCAGGCTTTTAGTTTCTTTTATCTATAGCTGATAACCTAAGAGGTTAGTGACAAATAGTATGGAGGACGACAGTGGAGTATAGAGGAAAAGAACCTGCCTGAGGCAAACTAGGGTTCAAATTCCAGCTGCAGTACATGCAAATTCTTAACCCTTCCTGAACTTTAGATTCCTCAACTGTAAAATGAGGGTAATAATATGTACCTGATGATGGTAGTGTAGGAATTAATGAAAAATATAAGTAAATGTTTTGGAATATAGTACTCAACAAATGATGTTTATTACTATTAGTTATGTTGGGGAGCAATCTGAAGTTCTTTCAAACCTGATCCATAAAAAAAATCCAAGCTAATAAATTACCAGGTGATTATTTATATCTTTAAAGGAGAACTTGATTTATATTATTCTGACACTTCAGAATCAGAAGAATCCAAACTTTCACTATCCTCAGGTCACCGCTCTCTAGAGACTAAAACATTTCCTTTGTAGAGCTATTTCAGTGGCCCTTTAACATAAGGATCTTCTGTCCAGGGTCCAACTGTCCCAGGTTGTGCTGATCACCTTGTCCAACTCACTCACCAATGGGGCTTCAGTTCTTAAAGTGCTTTTACATACATTGCCTCACTCGATCCTCCCAATGATAAGAAGAGCTAATATTTATCTTATGTATCAGACTCTGTGGTAAGATTTCACTTAACACTCATGAATGACCCATGAGATAGGCAATACTATTGTGGTCAAGTTAACAGGTGAGGAAACCAAGGCCCAGAGAGGTTAAATAACCAGCCCAAGATTACACAATCTATGTGTGATAGAGTTTGGATTTGACCCTGTGCAGTCTGACACTTGCCCATGCTCTTGACTGCACTAAATGCCACCCAGGCAGGGTGTTACCCCATCTGTGAGACGAGAAACCCAAGCTCAGATTGATTAGGTGACTTGTCTTAAGTTCACATTATTGATACGTAGTGGGCCTGGCTGGGATTCTCACCTTGGTCTTCTAAATTCATGTCAAGATGCATTTTTCACATTTCCTTGAGCCCTCCCTTTCAATAGAAGTCTTTTTCTGGGGCTCTGAGTGGTATGGGGCTCAAGGGTATTTGCTGAGTGAAGCCATTCTGGCCGCTAGGCTGGGCCATGGCTTATGATGCTGCCTTCTTTTAAAGGGTACTTCTTTAGAATGTAAGGTAGGCTGGGACAGCCTTTGGTGTAATACTAGAAGTAGGGTGGGGAAGTAGGGGAAACATAATCTGTAAAATATTTGCTGTTATCTCCTGATCCCTGGACTGAGCGAATAGTTCCTTATATATCATCTCTAACTACCTGGAAGCTTCTTGTGTATCTTTAAGACTCAGCTCAAATACCTTCTCCTCTGTGGAATATTTGCCAGTGTTCTTCCCATTTCCACATCTTCTGGTTAAAGTTGATCACTCCTTCCCATCATGTCCTCATTGCACTCCTCATTTCAGCATAACTCAGAGAGAGGGCATTTTTATGTTTTATATACCTATCCGTCCTTCCATGACTACGATCATAGAGAGAGACTTCTTAATTTATGATGATGCTTAGCATACAGTAAGTGCTTTAAGTGTTTGTTGAGTTACACTGACTTCACTATGGCTTATCCAGTCTGCCTATTAATTTTGTGAAGTGGGCAGGTCCTTTCTGTAAATGGCTATTTCCTGAGGACCCAGTGTTTGGGTTGAGCTGCAGGAATCTCTATTCATGACTATAAACATGGAGCTGAGCACAGCCTGTGCCCACCCTAGAAACTTCTGGGCCAAACACAGATGGATCTTGGCATCTATTCCCAGCCTGAAATCTTGCATGCTTTCTTTCTGGGATGATTCATGAAAATGAAGTTCATTGTTTTCTCATGTCCACCAGGTCAAAATTGTTTGTCATTGTGCTTAGTTCTAACTAATGTGAGGGGTCCTTCAGTCAAAATGTATTGTTTAATTGGGAGTTATGTTAGAGTCTATTTTTTCCCATGTGGTAAACAATATTTGAAAGTGACTGCAATTCTTTCTAGTGGACAGATCTTACCTTTTTGGGTTCAGTGATGTCTCTAAATCACTCCCATTGCCTTGAACCCCTCAGAGAAGTCCAGTCCAGGGGAACTGAGCTAGAAGACCTTCCTTACTCGTGTTACTCAGTCTCAGATGCCTGGGATACACTACTAGTTGATGGAGGGCTAATTAATTCTAGAATATCAGCAAAGGGGAGTTATTTGCTATAAATATTTGATGTCATACAAAGCCTTTAAGCAGTTTACCCTGGCTGCTTCAAAAATGTAGGAAAATCGTGGATGGAACTAGAGGGTATTATGCTTAGCGAAATAAGTCAATTGGAGAAATATGATCTCCCTGATATGAGGAAGTGGAGATGCAACATGGGGGGTTTGGAGGGTAGGAAAAGAATTAATGAAACAAGATGGGATTCGGAGGGGGACAAACCATAAGTGACTCTTAATCTCACAAAACAAACGGAGGGTTGCTGGGGGGAGGGGGTGAAGAGAGGGGGGTGGGGTTATGGACATTGGGGAGGGTATGTGCTATGGTGAGTGCTGTGAAGTGTGTAAACCTGGCAATTCACAGACCTGTACCCCTGGGGATAAAAATACATTATATGTTTATAAAAAAATTTTAAAAAGTAGGAAAATGGTTATTTTAGAGATTATAGTGAAAATTTCTCAGTGATATATCATTAAATTGCCCCTTTTATGAAACCAATACTGTGCATCATTCATATCCATGGCTTTGCTAATTCCTTAGTGCACTGCTCTGTGTACACACGCTGCTTCCATCCTACACTCTGCTTCATGGCGAGCCATGAAGGTCAACAGGTCATTCAAAATAGCTCATAAGACTTCATATAAAAATAGGGCTTAAATGAATCCTCTTGTTTTCAGTCATACTGCACTCCTTTCCTTTCTTCTAGTTGGAGTGTCTATTAAGAGGTTAAGAGCATAAGTTCTGTTACCCAATACTGTGTAACCTCAGGCAAGTCATTTCTCTGAGTTGCAGTTTCTACATCTATAAAATAGCGATGTTAATAGTTAATATTAGTAGTTAATATTGATATTAATACCTACCTCATGGGTATGTTGTAAGGATTAAATGAGAATGTTAATGTAAAGCAATTAGAACAGGACTTGGTATGAAGCAAGCACACTGTAAATAATAATAGAAAGTATCACTATCATCTTATTATTATTTCTTGACCACTCCATACTTTCTTGCTTCAGAGCCTGGAGTTTTGTTAACCTCCAGTTCACCTGGTTAAACTATATAACTTTCAGGTTTCTTTTTATTTTTATTTATTTATTTTTAAATATTTTATTTATTTATTTGTCAGAGAGAGAGAAAGAGAGCACAAGCAGGGGGAGGAACAGGCAGAGGGAGAAGTAGGCTCCTCACTGAGCAAGGAGCCCAATGCAAGACTCGATCCCAGAACCCTGGGATCATGACCTAAGCCAAAATCAGATGCTTAACTGACTGAGCCACCCAGGTGTCTCTCAGGTTTCACTTTAAAAGTAAATTCCTAGAGGAAACATTTTCTGAGGCTCCCCTCCCTCAAATACACCCAGTCTGGGTTAAGGTACTCATTTTCTTCTCTCCTATTGCTTTAACAACCTATACTTCCTTATGCTATCATCCATCACATTGTATTATAATGGGCTGTTTCCCATCTCTCTTTTCCATTACACTGTGAACTCCTGAGTGTATTCTAGATACCTTGGTGATTCTAGATACCTTGGTGATTAATTGTTGAAGGAACGAATGAATAAGTCTATAAATAGCTTTTCCTACTTATGGAACTCATCATGAGCTTTATTCTTTTTTAATCCTTAAGATAAACTTCAAATATTACTCTGCATATTTTCCTATAATTCTAAATATCCCTAGACCTAGATCTAAATATTCCTTGAGTGAAGAACAATTTACTCTGAAGTGACCTACAACAGCAACACTCAGAATTCTCTTAAATCACATTGGGCAATCAGCTCTCAGGTATTTGCTTGAGAACTAGCCACAGGTAATTTGATCTTCTGATCATCTTTCACATGCTTAGCCAGTTCCCTTCCTGCCTAGTCATCATATGTCTAGGGAAATGTGAAATCACTTTAAATCTAGCTAAATATAACAATCTAGAAAGCAATGTATATTAACTTATAATGCATTTTTTTTTCTCCTTAACAGTATGGAGAAGGTAGCTAGAATTTATTGTACTTGCATTAAAACAAAATATGAATTTATTTTAATTCACAGATTGTCTCATTGTTACCCTCTTGGCAATCTATTAATATTTCCAGTTTCATGAATTCAGATGAAAGTCACTTAGTGCCTTTCATAAATCCAGGAGGGGGGAGCTACTGTTAGTGTTAGAATCCTCCTCTTTTGAATATGTCCTCCCCTTTTTGCAGCCATTTTTATAGGCTGGGTGCATTCCCAATAGGCAAGTCAGCCACAGCATGGGTAATATATCATGGTGGTCCCTCCGGGTAGAAAAAAATGAGCTACAGATACCTTCCTTGAGCTTATTCCTTGACTTGTCTCAATCCTCACTCTGTCCCTGTCTCTCCTGGTTCTAAACTCTTGGAATGGTGATGCCATTATTGATCCTCATTCATTGTCACTTCTGATTTGGGGCCAATGCTTGCTGTCCTTAATTTTGTAGCTCACTCTCTCCTACCAAGGATAACTCAGGTTCTTGATAATCTCCACGCCTCAGAGGGAAGCTCTCAGCTGGCATGAGCAATAGTTCTATAGAGTCCAGGCCTGGCTCCATCATGATTAGTCTTTTTCAAAGAGTGAGGACATAGATCTTTGTCCTTGATTTGTTCTGTAGGCCAAGAATAGAGGAAGGGGCTTGTTGGGGGCCTTTTTGAAGAAGGGTTTGAACATCCAAAGGCAGAATTAGAAGAGAGAATTTTAGCATGCTTTTCACTCAGGGCATCAAGTAATCATCACTGGAGAGATTCAGAGATCATGGAGTAGACATTATGGCTCTAAGGACTTGATATGTCTTTGTAATCTTGGTTACTTCCACATGGTTTTTAGTTTGTACCCTTTACAATTTCTTTGTAATGCTTGAAAAAAATAAGGAAACAAAGATAGAAACAAAAATGCCTTTCACAACACGAAGGACCTTTAAGCTTACACAGAGTGAGATGTCAAAGTAAGGAGTTCCGGACAAACTTCAAGACTAAAGTGGGTGAGTCAGTGAGCGATAGGTGGGTGGTTGGATATACTAACAGGTGAGTTAAACAGGCTGAGTCAGGGGGGCAGGGTGGTGGGGATGGAGAGCTTGGGAGATTGTCTCTACTGAAAAGGGACCCACATAGAGTTTCCTGGTCAGGTCAAGCAAAACTATTCTAACAACAATGAAAAATGGAGGGCTAAAGCTGTCTTAAGGCAAAGAAGAAGGAAGAATAAAGGTGTATGTTCTACCAAGTGAGAAAAGACACAAGGTGAAAGTTCTGAGAGGTGACAGCTGTGATCCAGATGTTTCCCAGCAAGCAAATGAAAGAATTTGAAAAGCAAGTTATAAACTCTTCTGAGTATAAAAACAGCCTGCCTTGCTCTGGCTGAGGATGAAAAGACCTACAAATTGCACAGATGCCTAGAAAAATTAGGCATGGCAGACACTATTTATTGCCACTCCAGTACTCAATCTCCTGCCTGTTTCCTTACAGGATTGTAATTTTGCTCAGGAATTTTCTCTTCTTCAGTGTATCACTTTGCTTCATGGGAAGCTGACCGTCTGTCCCCATCTCCAGGGCACAGTTTAAGCCCATGATGACAATCCCATTTCCAAAGTCTGTGTTTGATTTAGAAAAGAATTATGTTCCAAATTTACTAACAAGATAAGGAAGTAAAAAAACAAAAGTTTCTGGGTTTGTTCATAAAAAAGGAGCATGGGAAGAGATAGTCCTCTTCTAAATACTTCATGTCTGGATAGAATACTTGAAAATAGTAGCCATTTGCCACAAGCTGCCGATAAAGTCAACACACAAAGTGAGCAGAAGCAAGCAAGGAAATCGTGGAGGCCGAGCTGGGGCCTTGATATACTATACCTGGGAAAGCCCTACCTCTGGACTTACTATTTAAGACCCTTCGAGTTGGGGCTTTCTTGTATCTGTAGCCCAAAGAATCCTAACCAACAGAGAAGGTGTCTGTCTCCTCTGGGCTCTTCCGAGATTGAGGTATACTTGGACTCAGCCACAGCATCTTCCTGGTCCAGACAGCAAACTGACTCTGAAATCTTTGTGGGTCTCAGAGTCCCTCTTATTTCCTTCCCTTAGAACTTAATTTGCTTTCCATCACATTTTGGGAGTGAGGATGGGAGAAAAAGTGACTTAGGGAAAATTTTCTCAGAGATCCCCAAAGTTAAGAGGAAGATAAACCAACTTACTTTTCCAAAAGTACAGGCAGTGCTGAGGTGACCGGTAGGTTGCCTTTCCCATTGGGTGATTCTGACTAGATGAAAAACAGGAGACAGACAATTGAAGATTAGCTAGGAAGGAAGAAGCCAGAGCTGCTATGTCTCTGATGATATGGGGGGCGGGGGGGGAGGGCTCTGCTATCTCAGCTCTTCCCCCACCACCGTGGTTTCTGATCTGCCTCTGAACCCAGGCGTGGGGCCTTTCCTGTCCTCCATTCCTTAGTGCCCCTTGAGGCCCATACAACCTGCACCTTTTCTTTCCCCTCTTAAGTTTTCTTGAGTGAAGAATTTATATTTTGATGCCCTATTCTCGAGCAGAGCCTCAGTTTTTCCTCAGTCCCAGGTTTACTGACTTGGAGTAAATGCCAGCAGGCCTCCTAGCAAACATAGGCCCATCAATGCCTTTGAGCTGTAGCTCCAAGCATAATCCTCAGGAGAAACCTGTCATTACTAAAACCCCAAGCCATAAGAAATGTCTTTATAATAAATTATATAAATATAACATATAATATTATATTTATAAATATAATATATAAATATAAAAAATAACAATGAGGTACTTTTTTTACAACAGATTTGGTTTAAAAAATGGATTTCAATTCTGGCTGTACTTTAGAATCACTGTGGTGGGGGATTTTAAGTACTGATCCAATTCAGAATCTTGGGGTGAAGCCTGAGCAATGTTTTAGAAGTACCTTGTGTGATTTTAATGTATATTCCTGGTTGCCAACTTTTAGTCTAAAAGAATATACAGTTGACCCTTGAGCAACACAGGTTTGAACTATGTAGGTCTACTTATATATGGATTTTAAATATAGTACAATATTATAAATGTATTTTCTCTTCCTTATGATTTTCTTAACATTTTCTTTTCTCTAGCTTGCTTTATCATAAGAATACAGTATCTAATACATATAACATGCAAAATATGTATTAATTGACATGTTATTGGTACGTTTTCCTATCATCAGAAGTTTTGGGGGAGTCAAAAGTTATATGCAGATTTTCAACTGCCTGGGGGTGGGTGCCCCCAACCCTTGCATTGTTCAAGGGCAACTGCATATTTGAAAATAATATTCTTATATGTAGCATAGTATTGGAGATAGGTCTATCAAACATACTAGCTAGCGCTTCCTAAGCTCCTTTAAAAAAAATTTTTTTTAAGCTGGTTTGTTTTAGTGAGTGATTTGGGAATTTAGGATAATTTCATAGATGATTGAAAAAGAGGTGAGAGAAGCTATTGCTACCTACTGGAACAATAGAGCTTGAATCTACTTTACCTATTGTTTACACAATCAGATTGGCTTATAGAATAGTGCTGCTTATGGACACAGAATAGAGAAGTAACTGAAGAAAGAATTAGAAAAGTTTTAAATAATATTAACCAGATCCACAAAAGCCTGGGATGTAGAAAATATTCTGCTATATAGGAACTGTGTATGTTTAAAATAATTGAAATGAATTTTTTTTGATTTATTGGCAATAGATTCTTATTATAGAAATATAAAAAGGCGTCAGGAAGAAAATAAAAATCACCCGTGGCTTTACCATTGCCCAGAGATAACTATTAATAGTTTTACATATATTCTTCCAGAATTTTCTATGTCTACACATAGAAAAAATACTCTTTAAGAAAACCCTACAAAACAATTCTACTGTATATGCTGTTTTTAATTCCTTTTTATTAATAATAAATTATGGACATTTTTCATGTTATTTTTAACAACTGCACAGAAAGCCCTTTTTAGGGCTGTCTATATTTAACCAAGCTCTTATTAATGGGCAATCTAGTAGTTTCATTTCTAAATGCTGCAATGAATTGATGCAGGGTAACAGTGGGTTTAAGAACTCAGGCCCTGGGATCAGAAACCCTAAGGTTAAAAGCTCAGCGCTACCACTTACTATATACAATGCAACCTTCAGATATTTAAATCCATTTCAGAGTGGGGAAAAAACCCACTAAACCCACCTTGGAGGATTTTGGTTTACGCGTGGAAGGAGATAACATTTTCAAAGAACAGTCTTTGAGATGCCAGCACCTTTCTCAAGGATATTGAGTCTTCTCAGGGCAATGGAAGACATGGGGCCTCGTCTATATTGAGCTTTTTTGAGCCCATATTCCAAAATCTGTGCTGGGATTTTCATCTCCTTGTTGACCCTGCCCCCACCTGGGTCACCCCATAGTAGTGAGCCTGAGGGAGAGGTTGATAAGGTCTGGGAGGTAGGCATCATCATACTCACCATGGCTGGTAAAGAGGGGATGGGTGATGAGCTGGGAGTTTGGCTGGCAATGTTCAGGGCATTAAACTTGGGAACCACTGCAACACTGACCCTCCGGCGGGGCATGTTCTGTGGGAAGAGAAGTGACCAGGCCCACTGTCAGGGAGGGAGCAGCAGCCACAGTTCAGAAAGGTCTGGAAAATGCCTACTAGTTCCTGATGCTATAATTACATTCACTGGATATTTTGGTTTTGGGTTAGTGATGGTGTTGAGGGTTCATGTGAAAACATTGGCCAGAGTTGACCCAAGTTTTCTGTTAGTAGTGAGTGATTTCTCAAAATGTTCTTATTTTACTTATATCTGAAAGAAATGGAACAGAAATGACCCCCAGTCTCTGGGTAACACCCTGGAAAGTATATGAAAAGAGTAGGACTACACCAAGATTTATGCATCATTCCATGTTCATTTTGGGGATGGTATGATCAGGGAAACCATGAATGAGGGAAGGCTGAAGGACGAACTAGCAAGTGTGGTAAGCTATATTAGAGAATCTGTCTAGAAGTTCTCTTGACACCTGTGGATTCAAGGATGAATGACTTTCTGGTGACTATGGAAACTTCTGTTGGAATCCCAGGGGAACCCTGGTATTCCTTGAATATGCATACCTTTCCCAGTGTGAGGGACATGGATCGTGCTGTTCGAGGGACCCCGTCTTCTGCAGCAAGAAGGAACAGAGAAGAGAACTCAGGTTAAGTTTTCAGAGTAGACTCCAACAGAAAACGGATATCCCAAAACTAAGCTGAGATAGTAATTCATCAGAACTGGCCCTCAAGTGTTAGTCCAAGAGCCTAGGTGTTGGGAACACTAAGTTTCCCACTATCCCCTGAGACAATTATCTGCAAAGTGGGCTTTCTGTACTGAACTTTTATCTTAAATCTTCTATGCACTATGAGAAGCCCATCTTGGACCTCATATCCACCTGACACCACTGCACAGTCTCTGGTAATACCCTGGAGAGTGTGCAAAAAACTACTTGTAGCAATACCAAGGCTTATTGGGTCATTTCTTGCTCATTTAAGAGATGTACAGTCAAGGAAATTATGAGCAGGGAAGGTGCAGTATAAGTAGAGAATGGAAACTTGTTGACAGAGTGGTTTCAATAAGTCATCTATAAGACAATTTGGAATAAAGGAAACCAGAACCCTGGGATTTTAATCTCCTTTATGCATACATTAAGTGATACAATTTATATAAAATGTTTTGCAACAAAGAATACATTATGTTTTAATAAAGAAATTTTGCACCACACCTGGAGAATACTGCCACCAGAAAACACCAATATGTACAAAGAAAGGTTTTTAAAAGCTCACTTTCAGTTTGACGAATATCATTTGGCTTATATATCTATTTATCCTTCTTATCCATGTATATTAGATGTGTCTCTTAAGAAACCCATAGCTAGGTGTGTCTGGGTGGCTCAGTTGTTAAGCGTCTGCCTTCTGCTCACGTCATGATCCCAGGGTCCTGGGATAGAGCCTCGCATCGGGCTCTCTGCCCAACGGGAGGCCTGCTTCTCCCTCTCACACTCCCCCTGCTTGTGTTCCCTCTCTTGCTGTGTCTTCTATCAAATAAATAAATAAAATCTTTAAAAAGAAAGGAAGAAAGATACACATAGCTAATTTTTCCCTTTTTATTTATTTCACTTCATTGATTTTTTCCCTTCGCACCCTGCACATTGGTTTAGAAGTTGCATATTTTAGTTCCAATTTTCAATTTTTTACACTAAACTACAATTTTTTTATTTGCTTTGCTTAAAACCGTACAGTAATCACCAATCTTTTATTTACTTTTTAAAATTTAATTTTATTTATTTTTTAATTATGTTCAGCTAGCCACTGTATAGTGTATAATTAGTTTTTGATGCAGTGTTCAGTGATTCATTAAGTATAACACCCAGTGCTCATCACAGCATGTGCCCTCCTTAATACCCAATACCCTGTTACCCCCTTCCCCCATCCGCCTCCCCTCTGAAACCCCCAGATTGTTTCTCAGGGTCCATAGTCTCTCATGGTTCATCTCCTTCTCTGATTTCCCCCCCCTTTGGATTTCCTTCCCTTCCCCTATGGTTCTCCATGCTATTGCTTATGTTCCACATATGAGTGAAACCATATGATAATTGTCTTTCTCTGCTTATTTCACTTAACATAATCCCCTCCAGTTCCATCCATGTCAGTACAAATGGTGGGTATTTGTCCTTTCTGATGGCTGAGTAGTATTTCATTGTTATTACTTAGTTCTAATCTTTAATGTGTCCACTTAAATTTGTACTATGTTATGTGACTTTAAATTTTAAATTAATCAATAACTCCCTTGAATCTCAAATTATATTGCTTTTCAGTATTTTTGTTTCACTTTGTTTTGGTAATCCCATGTTATTATGACTGTTGTTTTATATAGTAAGTGCTTGTTTAGATTTACCCACATTTACAAATGTCTGATCATTCCTTCTTGCATCCTACTCTTTTTTTTTTAATCTTAATTTTTTCCCCCCTAAGTCCATCCTTACTTGTTCTTTTGGCAAGGATTTTTGAGAGGTAAATTTTCTCAGTTGTTCTCAAAATATCTTTACCTAGACTTCAAGCTTGTGTCATAGTTTAGCTGGCTATATTTTCTCTAGGTTGACAGTTATTTTTTTTCACAGCTGCTTGAAGACTTTAACTTCATTCTTTTTTTAATTCAGTTAATTAACATATAGTGTATTGTTAGTTTCAGAAGTAGAGTTCAGTGGTTCATCAGTCTTATTATAATCCTGGTGCTTATTACATCATGTGTCCCCCTTAATGTCCATCATCCAGTTATCCCATTCCCCTACCCCACTTCATTGTCTTTTGGTACTACTATTACTATTGAGAATTATCAGTCTTTTGTAAATCCTCTCTCCTCTCTCTCTGGTTACTTTTAAAGTTTTCACTTTGCTTCAATGTGTTTTTATTTCTTCTTGGAATTCACTGTTCTTTCTGAATCCAATGATTCATGTCTGTCTTTAGTTTTGGGAAATTCTCAGATTTTGGAAAATCTTTTTGAGTATTTTCTCTCTCCCTCCTCTTGTAGATCTGCTAATAGATGCATTTGGAACTTTCTCATTTTATATTCTGTATCCCATATCTTATAATACAACATTTTCTTTCATATTTTTAATCAGTTTATCCCTCTGAACTGCATTTTAGGCAACTTCTGAAAATCTATCTTCAATTAACTAAATTTTCCCCTCAACTGTGCCCAATCTGATTTAAATGTTATACCAGTAAGCTAGGTTATGCTTATTAATAAACGACCCCATAAAAAACAACCCCAAAGTTTTAGTCACTTATAACAATAAAGATTTAGTTCTTCCTTATGTTACATGTCCATTCTGGAGCAGTGATGATTGTCATCTGAAGAGGAAGAAACATGCGGTAATTCGCATACTAGTTCCTTCCTTCCTTCCTTCCTTTCTGAGATTTTATTTATTTGAGAGAGAGAGAAAGAGAGAGGGCACAAGCAGGGGGGCAGCAGAGGGAGAGGGAGAAGCAGACTCACTGCTGAGCAGGGAGCCCAATGATGGGGTTGATCCCAGAACCCTGGGATCATAACCTGAGCTGAGGCAGAGTCTTAACCAACTGAACCACCCAGGTGTCACTGCACACTAGTTTTTTAAAGGCCTCAACTCAAAGGTGACACATGTCCTGCTCACATTTTATTTGCCAAATCACATGGCATCACCTAACTTCAAGGGAACAGAGAAGTGTGCCTGAAAGGAGAAATTTGGAATCTCCACTAGAGTAATTACCACCACTATAGTACCTACCACACCTAAACTACTGAGTTTTTAATTTCCATGATTTTGTTCCTCATTTCTAGTTCTATTTTATTCTTTTTCGATAACTGTATTTTATTCTCATGTTTTGATTCATTGTTTGATGTCTTTAATAATTTTTAAACATACCTTTAAAAAATTATCAGATTGTCTTATTTTCTGCAGTCCTTAGGATATAACCCTATTGTTTAGTGTGTCTGATGATTCTTGTTCAAGGTGGATTGTTTTCTCGTGTATTTTTTAATTCGATACTGTAAAATCACCTTTAGTGAAGTTTCAGTTAGAGGAATCTTGTGTGCCCCAGGTGAAGGGTGTGCCTCTCCAGAGTGGCTTTATGTTTGCTTCTGACAGTGTCCCTACAGACATCATTGTGACGTTCTTTTTTAATTTTTTTTTAAGATTTATTTATTTATTTATTTTTTGACAGAGAGAGATCACAAGCAGGTAGAGAGGCAGGCAGAGAGAGAGGAGGAAGCAGGCTCTCTGCTGAGCAGAGAGCCCGCTGCGGGGCTCGATCCCAGGACTCTGAGATCATGACCTGAGCCGAAGGCAGTGGCTTAACCCACTGAGCCACCCAGGTGCCCCCATTGTGATGTTCTTTACAGAGTCTCTGCATATTGCCCCACAACTTCTGTCATGGCATACATTTTTCCTACGAGAAAGCAGAAAGTATTTTTCCTACGACAGGGTGAAACGGACTTCCTTGATTTGTGTCTCTGCTGTTCGGCAACTGTTTTTTTCTTGTTTAAGTTCTGTCTAAAGATGCAGCCCTTGGAAAATCTTAACTTTCTGTGGGAGTCTCCAGTCAACTCTCTGTCATAGGTGTCCGAGATATCTCAGATTGCATGCAAGTGCAGAAGCTCAGCACCCAGATAACTGAAGCTGACTCGTGTCCCCAAGGAAGCTGCAGGTTTCAGTTCTCTTTTCTTTTCTTGTATCTGAGTATTTCAATTTCTTTTCCTGTAGATTCAGCTATTCTTTTAGACTAAAGTTTGCTTTATTTTATCCAGCAGAAATGTCTAAGTACTTGTGGTCAAGGAGTTTCAAGTTTTCCAGTCAGCCAAAATAGCAGAACCAGAAAATATTTTTTATATATTGTAGCATTCATACAAATGAATAAAATGTCAATTTTACAAGTGGGCAAAAGATATAACTAGAGAATTTATAAAAGTGGAACTACAAATGTCCAGGAAATAATTGAAAAGGTAAAAAAAAAAATTAAAATGTTGAGATAGAATCTTGGCCCATCAAAGTCAAAAATATTTTTAAAGGAAAGGACAAGAATCTCAATGGCACAATGAGCTGAGCACTACTGTTACCCGTTAAATGGAAGTACCAATGAGTTCTTTGAAAATGTTTGCTTTAAGAGCTTTATAAAAATTTCTTTCCCCCAAGCCAGTATTTACATGTCTAGAAATCCATCTTAAGGAAATAATTCAAAGTGTAAACAATCAGTGTTTCATATTCAGGGGAAAAAATGGATATTTTTAAATGTGTATAACCTTTCTTTAAATCAGAGGTATTTTTTTTAAAGATTTTATTTATTTATTTGACAGACAGAGAGATCACAAGTAGTCAGAGAGGCAGGCAGAGAGAGAGAGGAGGAAGCAGGCTCCCTGCTGAGCAGAGAGCCCGATGCGGGGCTCGATCCCAGGACCCTGAGATCATGACCTGAGCTGAAGGCAGAGGCTTTTAACCCACTGAGCCACCCAGGTGCCCCAAATCAGAGGTATTTTTATTTCACTGTAGTCTTCAGAGTCTCAGGCATAGACAAAGGTTACTAGACGTCATGTAAAGGCTTAAAAACTAACATTATTTGGGAATGGTCACAGGATATCCAATGGACACACCTGTTAGGTGGATGCTGGCCCCTCTCCACCAGACCAGGCTGAGAAAGAGTGGTATGGGAACAAATGTCTGAAAAACATTTAGTCACCATTTAAGACTCAGCTACCATCTCCCTATGTATTGTAAGCACTTTCTCATGTCCCCAGACTGAATGTGGGACTCTGTGGTATGCTCCCTATAAAATCTGCTTACTTTTGTCACTGGGCTGGTTATACTCCTCTGCCCTCTGCACCGGTTGGGAGTTCCTTTGGATCTCAGTGACCATGTGCCCTTTACTTCTATATTTAGTATCATGTGGGGGACAGCAAAGGAGTTCAATAAATGTCTTTAGAATGAATGAATGAAACTCATGGGTAACTGTTCCTTTCATGAATCTTGGATAGGGCAGTTTACAGCAGACCTTGTACCTTCCAGAACAATAAAGGAAGAGCCCACCTATTAGGATTTCTTTGGTGGCAACTTCCCCAACTCCCAGCACTGACAGAATCTAGTTTGCTGTAGGCCCAGATGCATATGGGTCAGGAGTCTTGCTGCCAAGATCAAAAGCAGACAGTTGGGAGCATATGTACACTGCCTTTGGACTCTGGAAACTATCACTGATATTCCCCAGGAAACTTGTGAAACCTCCTGTTTATAAAGGTTCCTCCATCTGTTATACTTTCCCTCCTCCTGCTCTTGGTAACACGGATGTTTGCATTCCACAGGGATTCCTGTCACTAAAAGGTCTGTTTTCTCCTGCTAACACCATCCTCATCAGCCAGAGCCTAGACCCTGGCTCTCAAGGAGAGATCCTAGTCCAAGGCACCATCTCCTAATGCTGGGCTGCAGCAAGTGCCTCCTGACCTGTCTCTCCAGACCTCAGTGTCTACGCTCTCCCAATGTATTATCTCTCTGAAGTCAGACAAATCTTCTGAAAATAGAATCTGACCATGTTAGATGGTATAAACTCACCAGTGCTTCCTCATAGCCTCGAGGACAAAGGCCCAAATTATTAGAATGACCTGGCATGTGACCCTGGCTTACCAAGGCTTATCTTCAAACTGTCATCTTCACACTCCCAACACTGTAACCACATCAAATTCTTTGTTCCATACCCTTTCCATTCCAACCCTACTTCCTTGTACACACTGTTTCCTCTACTTAGGGTCTATTTCCCCCCTTGCCTGGAGAATGCCTATTTTTACTTTGAAAAACTGCCCAGATGCCATCCCTCTGTAAAACCTTCCTTGACTCCTTCAGGCAGAATCACCTCTGTGCTCCTATAGCAATTGTATAGAACACTTTTTAAAGAGTATTTCTTTAAAACATTTGTCTTGCCCAAGAGTCTTCTATTTATCTCAGGAATATCTCTTTTAGCCAGGATCTCATGCCATCCCCACTGCCCAGGTTCATCTCTCACCTGGACTATTGTAATAGCAGCTTTGTGGGTTTCCCTTCCTCTGGCTCTATCCCACTAATGTAACTGTCACACTGTAATGAGGGAACATTCTAAACTCCATATGTGAACTTAAATCTTCGGTTGGATCCCTAATACTTTCTAGGATAAGGCCTAAATTCCTTAGTATGTATTCCAAAGCACAAAGACTGTAAGGTCTGGTGCCTGTCCTTCTCATAAAGTAGAGAGAGCTCTTGTAGCCTATGGCTTCATATCAGTGGTCAGCTGCTGTGGTTTATTGTGTCAGGAGTTGCTTTGGGACTATTCTTGTTTCCTGGTTCTTGGTCCCTAGTCTCACCTGAACAGCTGCTGTGAGGCCCCTATGGGCAGCACTGGACAAAGACAATGAGCCTTGCTCAACTAGAACTCCTCAGGTTGCATTGATGGATGTGATCCTGGCCTAGAGCCATCAGGGACCCACACTGTGGGGCCAAGATGGGGGCAGGAGCCCAGTTCCTTACCAGAGGGGCCACAGCTGCGGCTTGAGTTCTGATTTGCAAGTTTTTTAAACTCCATGAGCTCTGCATGGTCTTTCTCATACGTTCTCTTCAGATTCTCCACATACTGCATCATTACCTCTGTTGCCTTTGACATGCGCTTTTCCTGCAGGAAAGGAGAGTGTGAGCACACAGGGCAATTGGAGGAAAGGCTTGTTGGCACTTGTTTGCTCTGAGCTAACCTGTGGGCTGGAAGAATTAAAAGGACACAATTAAAAGATGCAGCTCTGCCCTCTAAGGGTTTGCTGTCTGTGATGTGAGCTGAGAGGGGGATTCAGGCACTTGCACTCACGGAAGACAAGAATAAGCACAGCCACAATGCCTCAGGAGATGAGAGGTAGAAAAGTCCTCTATGCTCAGAGAATGGGTCAAGGAAGCTTCCTGGAGGTAGCCACTTCCCTTGAGCTCTCCCTTTGTTGCTTCTCCCGGCCAGAGTGACTTCCTGGGTGTGCTGCTGAGTCAGGTGCCCTTTCCCCAGAAGAACACAGGGGTGGGACCGCCCAGTGGCTTGTTCTTCCTTCATTCTACAAGAACTGCTCTAGGCTCTGTCCCAGGAACACCCTGCTGATATAACCAGTGCAGTATAACAGGTGAGCACCGTCCTAGCAGCAGTGATAATAACATCTAGGTGCTTTGCAAATATTATGGTAAGCGAATTTGACAGACGCTATCATCATCCGCTTTGGCTGGAGAAGTTGGAACACAGAGAGCTCAATAAATGGCCTGAGGTCACACAGTGAATCCTGATGGAGCCAAGATTGGGCTTAGGCAGTCTGATCTCATGACACCATCCTGGATCAGGGTGGTGCCCTGTGTGTTTTAGGACATCAAAGTGGCTAAGAGGGAGCCAAACCTGGGTCTGCATCCCAGCTGTGCCACACACTAGTGCTATTACCTTTCTGAAGCTTCATGTCTTTGTGGGGAAAAGATATTTATAGAGTTGCTGGGAGGATTAAATGAAACAAAGCAGTTTTTCCTAAAAGCATATTTGCCAAATACTAGTTCCATGGGAGTTGAATAGGTATTTTGTGGTTCTTCAGTCAGATACATTTAGGAAACATACAGGTAGTTTTAAATAGGCTTCTTCACTATAGGTGTTCTCAAAGCCTTGATGGTGCCAATATGTGTCAGAAATCTCCAAGAAAAGAAGGTAGTACGCAGCAGTTCACAAACTTACATGTTCACAGAAAGCTTTTCCCAAAGAACACCTCAAGGATTTAGAGGTCCACCAGAAATACCTTAATAAAACACAATAATGTACACAGGATGTCTGGCACAGAGGAAGCCGTCAGTAAGTGGGATCTGTAGTTGTCATTGCTTACATTCATGCTCTAGTTACTGTGGGCAGAGCTGAGCTAGTCAGATGGCTGGGAGCTGAAGAGGCTCACCTGGCGGACAGCCCCCACCATCTCAGCTCGGCTGGAGAGGCGTGCAGCCAAGCGGTGCAAGACAGCAATATCCTCCAGCAGCTTCTGGTAGGTCTCTCGGTGCTCACAGTGGTGCCAGAGTGAAGCTGAGGACTGGGAAGTGAGAAGGAACATCAGCTGGGTTCCATACCAAGACTTGACTTGAGCTGTCACAAGACAAGCCCTGGTCCTCATCCTGGCTGAAAAGAGTAGCCTCTACAGGGTCTGGGCTACACCTTCTGGGGATTGAAAAGCCCAGTGTGGATACTCTATACCTGACTGACATGAAAGAAGGGAACACATCCAGGTCTCTAGTTCCTAAGGAGCTCCTTTTGCCATCTCAGGTCACCCAGCCTACTCTTGAGAAGCTTCCAAGGAATCAGAGGCCTTATTCACAGCCCCCAAGGTAACCAGGCCTTCAGGTCTCCACCTTAGTTCCTCCAGGAGAGCTCTCTGAGGAAGACTCTCTCTGGCTCAGAGCCTTGGCCTGATTTCTCATGTCAGGATACTCCACTTGTTGACTGAGAAAATCAGGACACCTGGCATCGCCCTGGGAGACAGTCAAGGATTCCCCCATCAGGATCCACAATTACCGTAATGGAAGCTTTGAAGTTTTCCAGTTCCTTCTCTGTGTTCTCCTCTGTTAGGTTGCGTTCCCTTTCAGCCTGGTTAATTCTAGATTCCAGAGTGTAGCTATCATTTCTAAAGGCCAAGGAGAGTTGTACAAACACATTCTGTTGGAACAAGAATGTAGGAGAGATGCTAGGAGGAGTTATTACAGGGAACAAGGTCACAGGTGTGTTTCTTGCATGAGCGTTTTACATCAGCTCCTAGAGCCAGTCACCAAAACAGCTGCGTACAAGTGAAATTCTCCTTTCACAGTAAACTGCACAAAAGATGATGAAATAGTAACCTGAGGTCCATGCTAGGTCCTTTCCAGAACCAGAAGACCAAATGCATTTTACTGAAAAACAATAAAAGAATAACACTTCGCTTTTTCCTGAATTTCAAGAAAATAACATCCTGTATTTAGGTTTAGGTAAACTCAGCCCAACATAGCTGATTGTGAAGCAGTTTCGATTCATGCTAGGATTTATTACACATGCGTTTTGGAGGTTTTGCATGGAACCACTGTATTTAAAGAAACTCCATTTAAAATATAAGCATTGTTGACTTAAAGCAAATTTCAACCAGCATCTTGTCTGAGTATTATAAATCCTGCACAGAAAGCAGCTTTAAGAAGCTGCCAGGAGATTAAATACATCCAGGTATGATTCTGTTAGGAGAAGTTTTCTGGAACAAATATTCCATGCCAAAAATATGGGATGCGGGGCGCCTGGGTGGCTCAATGGGTTAAAGCCTCTGCCTTCGGCTCGGGTCATGATCCCAGGTTGTGGGATGGAGCCCCACATCCCCACACCAGGCTCTCTGCTCAGCAGGGAGCCTGCTTCCTCCTCTCTCTCTCTCTGCCTGCCTCTCTGCCTACTTGTGATCTCTGTCTGTCAAATAAATAAAATCTTTTAAAAAAAAGTTAAAAAAAATACGGGATGCATGAATGAAACTTTGCAAGGTGGACTGAGCAAACATGAAACTCCTGGCATGATAGGAAACTACTGGGGAGGAGAAACAGACAGATGGACTCTACACAGGAAGAAGCAATGGCTTTCATTTTTACACCTTTCGTTTGCCCTGAGTCAAGTGGTAGCAGATTTACACCCTTGGGGTGAGCTAACACCGTCTGATCTTCTGAGTTCATGTGATATGGCCCACAGTGGGTAGACATCTTCAGACAGAACTAAAGGCCTCGAACTGACCTAATAACAACAATGATGGCAACCCTGGAAGCTACTCCTCATTAAGCATGTACGATATGCTAGCACTGCTGTGAGTTCTGTGCACCTTGACTCATTTACCCCCACAAAAAGCATCTGCAATAGGAAGTGTTGTGGCCACTTTGTGGGTAAAGAGACTGAGACCAGAGAGGTCATTAACTTGTTCAAGGTGACATGAAGTAGTAGAACCAGGATTCAACTTTACACTATTTGATTTCAAAGCCTGTGCTATTGTCACCATGCTGAACACTGATTGTGTCAGTATACATCTGCAGATAGAAGGTGGCCATTAAACAAATCGCCCATAGCCTATCTTCACCGGTGTCGGTGGGTGGGGATTTTCTGTCCTACCCAAGCCTCAGTCCAGTCAAGTTTATCAATAATGTTCAATGTTTAATTTCTATACCTGAGTTGTCCCCTTCATGACAGTGTGATATAGAGAGTCCTGTATTTAGTTAGAATATTTGGGTCTAAATATTGGTTCTGCTAAGCACTGGGTCTGGGACCTTGGGTAAATTAGTTCATCACTTGGTTTCCTCCTTTGTTCTAATTCCTGCTCTACCAACTTCACTGAGCTGATTGGAGGATCTGTTGAAAGGATGGATGTGAGTGTGTGATGAACTAAGTGCAATATCTGTGTACAAGGTAATTGTTACTATCTCTGGGAGACATTTCACATTGTGTGTCTTCCTCTGCTTGTCCAGTCCACTGGGTGTCAGAAAGGGAATATTCATCTTGTTATTGTCAGTGGCAAACCATGCTACAAAGACTTTTAAAACCTTTTAACCTCCCAACCTGGAGTAAAAGATTCTGGACTCAACCAGGTTCTTACCCTCTTCCTTCTATCAACTCCAACCTAATTGTCTTAGAAACAAACTAGGTGCTGGCATCAGAGGTCCTCACTACCTTACCACCTCACCTGGGATGCAATGTCTTTGTCCATCTACCCTACCCCTTCACCAGAATGAAATGCAGACAAGTTCCTCTCAGCTCACCCACCAACTCCATTGGGATAGCATCTCTACAGAGACAAGGAGGCCCCAAGGGGAGTAAAGGAGGAATCAGGGAAGGCTGATGAGCTGACAGCACAGCTTCCCACCTTGGCTGAGCTACCTTCCTTATGTCTGGAACCCTCAGAAGGGAAGTACCTTCTTCCTCTGGACCAAAGTTTAAAACTTGAAATCTGACCATCTGTTATTAATTTTGAAATAAATTTGGTTCAATTCTGCAGCCTCTCAGTAACTTTGCATTTCTAAGTCATACTTTTAAAGAGCATAAACCATTCTTGAAGAAATGTAGAATTTCCAGCAAACTTCTCATCTCTGACTAAATTTGCCAGAATCTTCCATCACCTGGGGTGGGAGTCTCAGCATTTCAGTAGGGCTGATCGCAATATCCATATTATCCCACAATCACACATTCTCATTTTTGTACAAAATTGTCAGGGGCAGAGGCTAGAAAATGGAATGTTTTCAATAAACCCAGTCGAGCTCAGGCACTAAATTTCATAAAGCACTGGAATCACTTACCTCAACTTCCTTTTCGGTGAGTGGAGGGGCACTGTGAAAAAGAAAAGACATGCAAATGAACTATATCCAACCTATGAAATAAACCAAAAAGTGACTTTGAACAACCAGCAGACCATGTCTTTCCAGGAATGTAGTAAGAAGAATTGGTGAGTTGGAAAAGATACAGGGTACCCTTTGTGTGAGCTCTGTAATCATAAGACATTTGCCCAGATATTGACTCCTACAGAGGAAGGGTGGTAGAAAATATTAGATCTTGGCATCAGTCCTCCATCAGCACCCACTACTATCTGTGACTTCAGATAAGTTATTTAAATTTGCTTATCTGTAAAATGGGAATAATATCTACCTTGCAGGAGCATTATAAATATGTATACATATGTATATATAGATATATGTGTGTGTATATTCACACATATATGACACACACATGTGTTTATGTATGCATACATGTGTAAATGTGTGTGTGTATACATGACATCCACACTGAATAGGCATTCAGGAGATGCTAGCTGCTATTATGACTAACTCACGGGCTTATTGTGAGGACTTAGTAAGAGAATGCATGTGCTACATACTTTATAAACTGTACACATCTGAGTAGTCTTTATAATTTTTTCAGGCCTGCCCTGGTCTGTAAAGCCTGACCCTTCTCCTGTCTCTGAGAGTTGTGACAAGAGTGCATGTGGGCCAGAGAATACAAGGTAGGAAAGGGTGCCCAGAGTTCTTCTCTACAGTGAGAACCTCCTCTGATGGTTGGAATTAGAGACCAGCCAAGAAAGTCCCAGCCCCTACACAGGTATCATTCTGAGAGGTTCCTCTTCATGTGCGATGCGCACATTTAGCAGTCCTTTTTTCTGCATGCTCACTCTGCTTCTGCTGCTCTTGCTGTTGACTAAAGCTAGTCCTGTTCTGAAACCCAGACAATGTAAATAATGCGCAGGCCCTTTCCTGTGCTGGGGTGGGAGGACTGGGAGGGGTCCTACCAGCGTCATAGGACTTGGCAACAGAGCACGCCATCGATAAGATTCTCAGGAAACACAGCTTCCTCCTTTTGACGGGTGTGAAGGGACCCCAAGAGCAAAGGTAGGGGTCAGTTATCTCTGCAAGGGGCTGGTTCTCACCCCTGACAAAGGACTGTGAGAGCCTTCCTGTGAGGATGAGGCAACAAGACCCCATGGTCATCAAGTCAGCAGAGTACAGAGCATGGAACAAACAACTGCAAAGATGTTTGATGTTGTATTACAATGCTTGTCACAACCCCACCCATCAGGCCCTTTACTCTGTGGGCCAGCCAACATAATCTTGATTGTCATATAGCGCACATATTGCTTAAACGAATTTATCAGATGTTGCTCAGCTTGCCTTTGACTCCTGGCTTTATTTGGATAGTACATGAAATATACATATTTTCATTATTAACCAAACTTACTATTTTGATAATTCAGTTTCTGCTTTTCTTCTATAGAACACATTTTTTTCCAAAATGTGCAAAGACAGCCTTGAGGACTCAAGGAGGTGTGATTTAAGTTAAGAAAAAAAAAAAAAAAGGCCACATAACATGGTCAGCTTCTGATACAGAGAGCTCTATCTTATGAACTGGTATAGACAGCTAGGGGTCAGAGCCATGGGCCTTCAAATAAGATGGAAGCCCAGCAGGTTATGTAAAATGAGATTATTTGGGATGGCAATGCCTGCCTCAGAATTTAAACTCCCTTAAGTAGACCTTAGAATAAAATCAGGATCTTTTGTGAACCAGCCTCTACCAGACTCTCCTTTTCCTATTCTCCATTGACCATTCTGCTCCTCACACTCACTTCAGTGTGGTCCTAGAGGCTTTGCATTTACTGTTTTTTCCTTTTTTTATCCCCACTTTCTTTCATAATAGCTTTATTTGAAATATAATCCACATACCACAAAATTTACCCTTTTATAATTTATAATTCAATAACTTTTAATATATTCACAGAGTTATACAACCATCAATCACTATGGTTAATTTGGAACTTTCCATCATCTTCAAAAGAAACCCTGTACCCATTAGTGAGCCATCTCCCCCAGCCCCATTCCCAGCCAAGGCAATCACTAATCTCCTTTCTCACTCCATGGATGTCCCTATTCTGGAAATTTCATAAAAATGGAATCATACAACATGTTGCTTTTTGTGGCTGGCTTCTTTCACTTAGCATAATATTTTCAAGATTCATCCATGTAGTAGCATATATCAATACTTCATTTTTATGGCTGAATAATATTCCATTATATGGATATATCACAATTTACTTATCTAGTCATTGGACATTTGGGCTATTTCCACTTTCTGGCCAATATGAAAAACACTGTGATTGAACATTTGTGTATAAGTTTTTGTGTAGACACATGTTTTCATTTCTCTTTGTTATACACTAAGGAGTAGAATTGCTGGGCCATATGGTAACTCCATATTCAACTTTTTGAAGAATTGCCACACTGTTATTCCAAAGTGGCTGCACCATTTTACCAAGAACTCTGGTTTCTTCACATCCTCACCAATACTTAGTTATTATCCACCTTTTTTATTATAGCCATTCTAGAAGATGTGAAATGGTATCTCGTTAACATTTTGATTTGCATTTCCCTAAAGATTGATGTTGCACATCCTTTCAATGCTTACTGACCCCTCATATATATCCTTTGAAGAAATGTCTACTTAAATCCTTTATCCTTAAAAAATTAGTTATCTTTTTATTGAATTAGAGAGTTCCAGATATATTCTGGAAATAAATCCCTTATCAAATGTATGATTTGCAAATATTTTCTCACATTCTGTGGGTTGTCATTTCACTTTCTTAGTGGTATTGTTTGCATCATAAAACTTTTGTTTTGATGAAATACTATTCATCTATATTTTTTCTCTAATTGCTTGTGCTTTTAGTTTCATATCTAAGAAACTATGGACTAACCCAAAGTATTGAAGATTTGTTTTTATGTTGTCTTCTAAGAGTTTGATAGCACTAGTTCTACATTTTGCTCTATGGTCCATTTTGAGTTAATTTTTATGTATTGTGTGAGGTTAAAGTTATTCCAACTTTACTCTTTTGCATCAAGTCATCCGCACCATTTGTTGAAATTACTGTGCTTTTTGTCTGGAAATGTCTTCACCAAAATCTTTGCATGGATGACTTCATTTTGTCATTTGCATGTCTCATATTCATTACTACTTTATCATAGAAGCCTTCCTTGACCCTCTACCCAATGTTCTATTCCTATGTTATTCGCTGTATGTGACTATCTCATGGTCTTCTTCGCAGTTTTGCTGTCTGGAATCATACATTTAGTTACTTGAATATTATTTGTCTCTCTGCCTAGAATGTAAGTGCCCTAATAACAGGGACTGTGTCCGTTTGTTCTCCATTCTAATGTCTGGCACATAATAGGCACTCCAATGACTACTTATTGATTAAGTGCCTATTTATTGCTCCTATTGGTTTTTGATCCAGTGATATGTCCTTTTTGCACTCTTGTTAATCAACTACTGACCATATCCATAATTTGGGCTCCAGACCTTACCTTTCTCTCTTTCTTCCTTCCTTCCTTCCTTCCTTCCTTCCTTCCTTCCTTCCTTCCTTCCTTCCTTTCCTTCCTTCCTTCCTTTCCTTCCTTCCTTCCTTTCTTTCTTCCTTCCTTCCTTCCTAGATTTTGTTTATTGATTTGTCAGAGAGAGAAAGAGCATGAGTGAGTGAGCACAAGCAGGGGAGGGGCAGAGGGAGAGGAAGAAGCAGGCTCCTCGCTGAGCAAGGAGCCCAATGTGGGACTTGATCCCAGGGCCCTGGGATCATGATCTGAGTTGAAGGCAGATGCCTAACTGACTGAGCCACCCAGGCATCACCAGACTTGATTTTTCTACTGAATTCATTCAATTTGCTGACTCTCTGAGCTCCTTCTTGGTATGGTCCAGTCCCAATTCACATAGCCCACATAGATCATGAAACCAACTCCTTCATATTAAAACTCAAGTATAATTTCCCCATATTTTTTCTAAGTGAAGGATTCTTGAAATTCTGGCTTCCCCTTCTTCTGGGCAACTCTTTGCCCATCTATCCCAAGCCCCAAAACAGGGGTAGAGAGTTCTGGGCCCAGCCACGAGCCTAAGCTGCAAATAGCCTTTACTGAGGCCAGGAGGAGGGAGCCTGGTTTAGTGGTTGGAGCAGGGAGTTTGGGGATGGGCAATGTAGCTATTGACACAATGCATGAGAGCTACTGACTACAATCTGAGAGCCTGGACCACAGTTCAGAAGCTGATCTTAATTCATTGACCATGCAGGCCCATGCAGGCCCATGCAGGTCCAGCGTGGCCTCAAGGTTTGTAGCTAGTAGCTATTAACTTATAGAAGATAGAACTGCTCAGTTTCCCTCACCCGGGTAAGCTGGGGGAATTTAATTAGCTGGAGGTGAGCTCTAATGACACTAATTATCTTCAGCTTTACTGAGGAAAAAGAAGTCAATAACACTATTCACCAGCCTTGTTCCTTACAGACAAGAGTGCCAGTGCTGGTTTGGGTACTTGTAACAGGCCCCTAGTATAATGGAAAGGCACTGAGTCTGCAACCAGCCCACCCTGAGTTCATATTCCTGACTCTGTCACTTACTCGCATGTTGCTTTGCCTCTTTTCTCTCACTGAAGATAAACAAAATCTTCCTTTCCTGCTTCACTGGGTTGTTACAAACACCAAAAGGCACAGCATGTAAACATGCTCTGTAACCTGCAGTGCGCTGCCAAGCTTCTCCTTTGGTTTCCTGCCTCTGGACAGCCTCTCTCTGCCTTCCCTGAGATGAACTGGCCCCACCCATGCCCTCCTTCAGCTGTGGATGCAACCTGTTTCTTTTTTTAAAATTTGCCTATAATGTATTATAGGGGTACAGGTCTGTGATTCATCAGTCTTACAGAATTCACAGCACTCAACATAGCACATACCTTCCCCAATGTCTATCACCCAGACACCCCATCCCTACCATCTCCTCCCCTCCAGCAATCCTCAGTTTGTTTCCTGAGATTAAGAATCTCCTATGTTTTGTCTCCCTTTCTGATTTTATCTTGATTTTCCCTCCTTCCCCTATGATCCTCTGTCTTGTTTCTCAAATTCCTCATATCCATGAGATCAAATGATAATTGTCTTTCTCTGATTGACTTATTTTGCTCAGCATAATACCCTCGAATTCCATCCATGTCATTGCAAATGACAAGATTTCATTTTTGATGGCTGCATAGTATTCCTGTGTGTGTGTGTGTGTGTGTGTGTGTGTGTGTGTGTGTGTGTATACCACATCTTCTTTATCCATTCATCTGTTGATGGACATCTAGGTTCTTTCCATAGTTTGGCTATTGTGGACGTTGCTGCTATAAACATTGAGGTGCTCATGCCCCTTTGGGTCACTACATTTGTATCTTTAGGGTGAATATCCAGTAGTGCAATTGCTGGGTCATAGGGTAGCTCTGTTTTCAACTTTTTGAGGAATCTCCATATTGTTTTCCAGAGTGGCTGCACCAGCTTGCATTCCCAGCAACAGTGTAGGAGGGCTCCCTTTTCTCCAGAATGCAACCCGCTTCTGACGTGTTTCTGGCACTTTTCCTGATGCTGGCTTAGTTTCTAGGCCCCTCTGAGCATTGCCCTGATGACTGTGTTTTAGGTGATGATAGTGTGCAGTTTGAACATCGCATCGCCTGGACAAAACTTGTTTTCCTTTCCCCCAAATCAGGGAGTTCTGTTACATCTGACTTCTCCTCCTAATGGCCTTTCTCAGGCCCCCAACAATTTAGTCTTCAGGTTACTTGAGCCTGGCAGGATGCCTCAATTGCAGGCACCCACTCAATTCCTAGTCCTTAGTGATATCCTCTCTTATCTCCTCCATTCATTTTTCAATCCAGTTATCAAGGGTGTACCATGTGCTGACATGCCTGCTTACACACTGTCTCTTTTAGCTAGTGCAGCATCCTACCAATGACAGCTCAGTATGACCTTTGTTGTATAGGTGAGGAGGCTGATACTTGGCAAGTGAAGTCACTTTCTCCGTGTGTGGAAGAGCCTGGTAGATTTTCCAAGCAATCCTTCTTCATGTGGTTCCAAATGTTCTACATCTCTGTTTATGCATAAATCAGACCTAGAATCTCTCAATTATGGGTAAATGATAGATCTCAGACTGAAACCATTTCTCCTGGGCCAAAGTCCACCACACTCTGCTGCCATGAGCCTCTGGTGATACCTCATGCCCACCTGTGAAACCCATCTGCTGTTTGAGTTAGAACAACCTTACGTGGCTCTTTATTATTCTTTTTATTTTTTGCTGCATTAGCCCTGTCTGGACCACTAGACTTTGAACTTTCTGGGGTCAAATATCAAGGCCCATGCTGTCCTATGTCCCATCTAGAATCTGACACAGGGCCTACCCAATACAGTGTCTTATGCATCCCATGCCTTCATTTTACCTTCCAGGGAGAGACCTGTGGACCCGCAGTTTGCGCAGCAGCATGTCAGAAATATTAGGCATGACATCCAAGCCAGTCTTTGGTTCTTCTTCCTCAATAGCTGAGGAGAGTTCAGAAGGGAGCCCTGAAAAAAACCAAAGTGCTTAACTTATAAAATGTCTGAAACCACAGTAGCACTGTTGGTACCTTGCTTTAGTTTATAAGAACCTAATTATATGCTAGGGGCTTTATAATTTTTATTTTATCTTCACAATGATCCAATGAGCTAGAACTTAATCATCCTATTTTACAGGTAGGTAAGTCAAGACTCTGCAAGGTTAATAACTTAAAGTCACAAGACTAGTAACTCATAGTCAGATTTCAAATCAATTTCGTCTGCTCTAAATTCTAGTTCTTCCCATTGCTCCCCACAGTACCAAGCAGGCTCCTGTGTCTGGGGTTCAGGGTTGGTTTCTGGCAACTGAAAGCTGGTTGCTCTTTAGATGTAATATTTGGAAAAGACCCCTCTCTTTGGCAGGCTTCTCAGGAGGCCTGTTGTCCAATTATTCTTTCTCAAATGAACTCAGTGATTCAATCACTGATGTCCTACCTAGAAATCTGGTTCCATATCCCCATAGATAGAAATAGAAACAGTGTTTTTCCAGGGTAAAGTTAGGGTCATTAGATCTTTTACAGATCCCAGAAATAGATGCCTCTTAGCCAAAAGAACCAATGAACAGCCTTTTGTTATCTCATAAAACTATCCTGGGTGTGTGCTCTGAGAGCAGAAAGAACCAACCAAGTATTCTCCTTCCCATAAATCTTTCTCCTGTTTGAAGACAGCTCTTGTAGCTCTCTAAAGCTTCCCTTCTCCAGGCTTTACCCTTGTTTTTCCATCTGTTCATTATCACCCACTATGGCCTATGCCCTCTAGATATCATTCCCTTCCTGCACACGTTCTGACTATTGCTGTCCCAGATACGCTCTAACAAGTGCTTAACTCAGGAAGACATGGGCAAATGTCCCTGGCATTGACATTTGTTATTCATGCAACATAGACTCACTGTACCTTACTATGGGCTTACGGTACCTTTAGGATTAAAAGCCTCAAATCTCTTTTACTTGGGTGAAATCAGGTATCTTCATCCCATACAATGGTTACTTTCCATTCACATGCAGGACTTCTAGTCATCCATGTTCTACCCATCTCTCATGGGCAGGTTTCCAGCCAGCTCTTTTTCCAGAATTGTACACCAGGCCAGAGATTGGGACTAGAGGTATACTTGTGGTAGCCATCTAAGTGCAGCTAAGATTGGGAGTCATGTGAATTAGAAGTTTCTCCAAAGGAGAACATGCAGAGAGAAGAGGACTTATATAGTTTGGTTCAAGATAAAGATTATTTAAATATTTTGAGCTTTCCAATAACAGAACAGTGTTCAGGAGTTTGCTGGTACTTAAGGTATCCCAGCAAAGTCTGGAGGGCCATCTGTCAGAAATGGGGGTAGTCAGTGACCCTTCTTTGAATATAAGATTGAACTAGATGTTCTCTTAGCTACCAGTCATCTCGTGGGTTCTGTCTTGGCACTTACTGCTCTCTGACTTTTCAGTGTGATAGATGATAAACCTTGTGTTCCCTCTGGTTTTGCTATACCTTTATGTATCCACAATGCACCCACCACAGAGATAATTAAGCAGTGGATTCCTGAGAAATCTATATGATTAATTGAACCATAGAAGAACTAATAATCAAATGAAAGCCATACCAGGGGCTTTTGCCAAGAGAAGTTGCCTAGGTTGAACCTCCCCTGCCCCACCAAAAAAATAACTAGTGAGGCTTTCTAGCTTGATAAGATGGCTGTCTGAAGGGTGATCCTAGAACTTGTAGATCCTAGAACCAGTCATCCTCCTCGTGAAGTCAACAATTACAAAAATTTTTAAACCATAAATATACCAGCAACTCTCAAATATAAGAAAAAGCAATCATCTTTAAAAATAATGGCTAGACAACAAATTTGACAATCTGGAAGAAATGGATGCATTCCTAGAGACATATAAAGTACCACAACTGAACCAGGAAGAAATAGAAAGCCTGAACAGACCCATAACCAGTAAGGAGATTGAAACACTCATCAAAAATCTCCAAACAAACAAAAGCCCAGGGCCAGACAGCTTCCCGGGGGAATTCTACCAAACATTTAAAGAAGAACTAATTCCTATTCTCCTGAAACTGTTCCAAAAAATAGAAATGGAAGGAAAACTTCCAAACTCATTTTATGAGGCCAGCATCACCTTGATCCCAAAACCAGACAAAGATCCCATCAAAAAAGAGAACTACAGACCAATATCCTTGATGAACACAGATGCAAAAATTCTCACCAAAATACTAGCCAATAGGATTCAACAGTACATTAAAAGGATTATTCACCACGACCAAGTGGGATTTATTCCAGGGCTGCAAGGTTGGTTCAACATTCGCAAATCAATCAATGTGATACAACACATTAATAAAAGAAAGAACAAGAACCATATGATACTCTCAATAGATGCAGAAAAAGCACTTGACAAAGTACAGCATCCCTTCCTGGTCAAAACTCTTCAAAGTGTAGGGATAGAGGGCACATACCTCAATATTATCAAAGCCATCTATGAAAAACCCACGGCAAATATCATTCTCAATGGAGAAAAACTGAAAGCTTTTCCGCTAAGGTCAGGAACATGGCAGAGGGATGTCTGTTATCACCACTGCTATTCAACATAGTACTAGAAGTCCTAGCCTCAGCAATCAGACAACAAAAGGAAATTAAAGGCATCCAAATCGGCAAAGAAGAAGTAAAACTATCACTCTTTGCAGATGATATGATACTCTATGTGGAAACCCAAAAGACTCCACTCCAAAACTGCTAGAACTTGTCCAGGAATTCAGTAAAGTGTCAGGATATAAAATCAATGCACAGAAATCAGTTGCATTTCTCTACACCAACAACAAGACAGAAGAAAGAGAAATTAAGGAGTCCATCCCATTTACAATTGCACCCAAAACTATAAGATACCTAGGAATAAACCTAACCAAAGAGACTAAGAATCTATACACAGAAAACTATAAAGTACTCATGAAAGAAATTGAGGAAGACACAAAGAAATGGAAAAATGTTCCATGCTCCTGGATTGGAAGAATAAATATTGTGAAAATGTCTATGCTACCTAAAGCAATCTACACATTTAATGCAATTCCTATCAAAGTACCATCCATTTTTTTCAAAGAAATGGAACAAATAATCCTCAAATTTATATGGAACCAGAAAAGACCTCGAATAGCCAAAGGAATATTGAAAAAGAAAGCCAAAGTTGGTGGCATCACAATTCCGGACTTCAAGCTCTATTACAAAGCTGTCCTCATCAAGACAGCATGGTACTGGCACAAAAACAGACACATAGATCAATGGAACAGAATAGAGAGCCCAGAAATGGACCCTCAACTCTATGGTCAACTCATCTTCGACAAAGCAGGAAAGAATGTCCAATGGAAAAAAGACAGCCTCTTCAATAAATGGTGTTGGGAAAATTGGACAGCCACATGCAAAAAAATGAAATTGGATCATTTCCTTACACCACACACGAAAATAGACTCAAAATGGATGAACGACCTCAATGTGAGAAAGGAATCCATCAAAATCCTTAAGGAGAACACAGGCAACAACCTCTTCGACCTCAGCCGCAACAACTTCTTCCTAGGAACATCGCCAAAGGCAAGGGAAGCAAGGGCAAAAATGAACTATTGGGATCTCATCAAGATCAAAAGCTTTTACACAGCAAAGGAAACAGTTAACAAAACCAAAAGGCAACTGACAGAATGGGAGAAGATATTTGCAAACGACATATCAGATAAAGGGCTAGTGTCCAAAATCTATAAAGAACTTAGCAAACTCAACACCCAAAGAACAAATAATCCAATCAAGAAATGGGCAGAGGACATGAACAGACATTTCTGCAAAGAAGACGTCCAGGGGGCGCCTGGGTGGCTCAGTGGGTTAAGCCGCTGCCTTCAGCTCAGGTCATGATCTCGGAGTCCTGGGATCGAGTTCCGCATCGGGCTCTCTGCTCAGCAGGGAGCCTGCTTCCTCCTGTCTCTCTGCCTGCCTCTCTGCCTGCTTGTGATCTCTCTCTGTCAAATAAATAAATAAAATCTTTAAAAAAAAAATAAGACATCCAGATGGCCAACAGACACATGAAAAAGTGCTCAACATCACTCGGCATCAGGGAAATACATATCAAAAGCACAATGAGATATCACCTCACACCAGAGAGAATGGCTAAAATTAACAAGTCAGGAAATGACAGATGCTGGCGAGGATGCGGAGAAAGGGGAACCCTCCTACACTGTTGGTGGGAATGCAAGCTGGTGCAACCACTCTGGAAAATAGCATGGAGGTTCCTCAAAATGTTGAAAATAGAACTACCCTATGACCCAGTAATTGCAGTGCTGGGTATTTACCCTAAAGATACAAACGTAGTGATCCGAAGGGGCACATGCACCTGAATGTTTATAGCAGCAATGTCTACAATAGCCAAACTATGGAAAGAACCTAGATGTCCATCAACAGACGAATGGATAAAGAAGATGTGGTATATATACACAATGGAATACTATGCAGCCATCAAAAGAAATGAAATCTTGCCATTTGCGACGACGTGGATGGAACTAGAGGGTATCATGCTTAGCGAAATAAGCCAATCGGAGAAAGACAACTATCATATGATCTCCCTGATATGAGGGAGAGGAGATGCAACATGGGGGGTTAAGGGGGTAGGAGAAGAGTAAATGAAACAAGATGGGATTGGGAGGGAGACAAACCATAAGTGACTCTTAATCTCACAAAACAAACTGAGGGTTGCTGGGGGGAGGGGGGTTAGGGGGGTGGGGTTATGGACATTGGGGAGGGTATGTGCTATGGTGAGTGCTGTGAAGTGTGTAAACCTGGTGATTCACAGACCTGTACCCCTGGGGATAAAAATATATGTATATAAAAAATAAAATTAAAAAAAATAATGGCTAGACAATGATGTGGATAGAACTAGAGGGTATTATGCTAAGCAAAATAAGTCAATCAGAGAAAAACAATTATATGATCTCTCTGATATGAGGAATTTGAGAGGTGGGGCGGGGCGTCGTGGTGGGTAGGGAGGGAAAAAAAAATGAAACAAGATGGGACCAGGGAGGGAGACAAACCATAAGAGACTCTTAATCTCAAGAAACAAACTGAGGGGTGCTGGGGGGATAGGAGGGAGGGATAGTGTGTCTGGGTTATGGACATTGGAGAGGGTATGAGCTATGGTGAGAGCTGTGAATTGGGTAAGACAGATGATTCACAGATCTGTATCCCCAAAGCAAATAATACATTATATGATATGTTAATTTTTAATAAAAAGTTATATGCAGAAAAAAATAATGGCTAGAGAAAGACAGAACTTGCTAGGAATAAATGTAGAGCTCCCACCCTTGATAACCCTTTTTTCTTCCCTCAAAGAATCATTACTGAGGGCAAGATGTTAAGAGGAAGAATTCTGGCAAGAGTGTAATACCACAGAATAAGAAGGGAAGTAGACTGAGGGGGTGAGCAGGCAGCCTCCAGAGGAGATTCAGAAAGTTTCTTCAGAAAGGAAGGATCTCCATGCCACTACAACAATACTCCCAACAAGAGAAAAAACTTCCTGTGTTGCTATTTGCTTTTCTTACTGAGTAAGAGGGGAGAGGAAAAGCAGAATGATTGCACAGCATTCTACCAGAGCTGATTATCTCAAATAATATGGAGGGATTTACCAGAATTTAAGACAAAAGAAAAAAAATAAAACAAGCCCATCCAATAAAGTGTGGGCAGGAGACACATGGAAAGCCCCAGTTGAAGCTGCTCCCTACCCCTGACCACCACTTTTTGAAAAATTGCATAGTGGCCAAACTCCTTGGATTTTGTCTATTTTTCCTTTCCTCTATCTGACAGGGGAGTGAGAATGGCTGCTGGGAATAGTTGAGCCAAGTCTGGAAAATAAACACCTGGGCTGATTGTCTCTACAATTCTACCCTAAATTGGGGAAATAATCTATAATCCACTACTACTCACCTAAAAGCACAAGATATGCCCATACTGCAGTGTAATAAATTCATATGTTGGACTATGAACAAAGTTATAGAAAAAGGGCAGAAACCAATCCTACAAACACCACTACACACAGCTCCATCTGAACTTCCCCTTTTCCCTACCACCAAAGCAGTAATAAAGCAAACATAAAATATCCAGTCTTCAGCTAAGCACTGCAGGGAGGACAGGGATCTCAGATAAGGTTGGAAGGAGTCAATGAAAATTGACCTTCATAATATATTTAGGTAAAGAGAAAATCCAGGTGAAAATGTCCATATCAAAAAGAAATAAAATGAGAACAATGTCATGGCAACTACGTGGCAACTGAGAAAGAAAGACTGAAGTATTTAGAGATTAAATAATGGACCTGTAGTTGAGATACTGGTGAGAAATTTACAGACTGTGGTGTCTTTGAACTAGTGAACAAAAGGAACAATTCATATATACATTTATACATATATACACGTACGCACGCACACACACACGTATGTATAAAGAAGTGCTTCTCCAACTGCTCTTGTGGAAAGAGTAAGCCATCTACAGGGAGAGGTGGAGGTTGAGGGGAGCTGGAAATCAGCTGGTCTCAGACTTCTCTACAACATTAAATACACTGTAGCGTCTACCAAGTTCTGAGGAAAAGAATGACCCAAAATTTAAAACTATGCAAGCTGTCCTTCAAGAAAAAAGATAACATTTTTAAACGTACTAAAATTCAGGAAACAGCACCTTTGAGCCCTTCTAGAAAAACTATTGGATAATAAAATCTAGCTAAACAAAACATAAATCAAAATCACAAACTAGGTAATGGTGAGCCATCGTAAAGGGAATGATGGTCAGCATTAAATCCTTTTACATATAAGTTTAGGGCTAACTAACTATAGAAATTATATTTACAGAATGGAATGTAGATGGTAAAGCCTTGACAGCATAAAAAGTATAATTTATCATTTGTATTTATGGAGATGGAAGGATAGGAAGAAATATGAAGGTGGGAAGAAATGCAGTCACTTTCATCTTTTTCAATAGGAAGTCAATAATCCAAATTTAAAACATGGAATGTAAAAAAAGTACCTCAATGACTCCAAACTCTTAATGCATTTCATAATGTATATTTTAAACTTTAAAAAACTAATCTCTGTTTTCTAGAGGAAGAAAATGCCAAAATTCAGCAATTCCTACAGTTTCACTCTGCTTTAATTCAAGTTCAATTACATTTTCATACTTTTTATCTAAAATAAGTACATCTAGCAATCTAGCATAATCTTCTTCCTTCTTCCCTTCCTCCTCCTGTATTTGTGGGAAGAGGGCATTCGTTAGAAGCTATATTTACTTTCTTTGCATTTTTCACTATTATTTAAATATTTTGATAATATGCAAGAGGCATTTTAACGGTAGAATTATTTTAAACATATCTGCCTGTATTAGCTCATTCCAATGAAAGCATTTGTTTCTGGTAATCTCCAAGACTTAGAAAAATAACTTCTGGGGCTCCTGATTAAAGATGCTCTGAGACTCAGTATGATCCCCAAAAGGCCAAAGCTATTGGTTGGGGATAAACTTTTCTCAGATTGATCTTCTCAAGGAGGACTTTTCCCTATCTGAAATCTGAGGGCTCTGAGCTCAGACTGGGGGTAGCTAGAGGGACTCCCCATATCTTTCTCAACCTCCATGTCCAGATATCCAACTACTTCCTAGATGTTGTCACTTGGATCAAGATGATGAAAACAATTTCAGCAGCCACTATTATCAAACATCAACTTGTGTTAGGTGTAGCTTCTGATTCATTCTTTACAATAGCCTTGCAAGATAAATATTGCTAAGCTAATTTTCTGCATTCTAGGAAACTTAGGCTCAGCTAAGTTAAGTAATTTCCCAGTGTTCCAGCTAATTAGTAGTAGAACTGGGATGCAAAACTAGGTCTGTCAGACTGTGGCATCCAAGCTGCTCTCCGTGAGCATTCAGCATATCCAAATCCAAACTTGATGTCTTTCTCCTCAGGTGAGCTCTTCCTCCTGTTCTCCCCATCCTCATTTATGATGCCATCACCCACCTTAGCCATCCAGACACACATTTGGTGGTCTTTCTGGTCTTCCCCTATACCCTGTCTCCTCACCAAGTGCTGGCAAGCTGACCTCCAGAGAGCTCTCAAACCTCCTGTCCATCTCAATCCACAGTCTTATCACCTCTCACCATGCTGTTTCCATACCCTTTTTACCAGTCTCCCTGCCTCCAGCCTCTCCCATTCCAGGCCAGCTTTCATAATTTGTCAAGAAGAATTATTCTCAAATTCAGCTCTGATCCTGATGCTTCCTTATCTGCAGGTTTCTCTGGCTTTCCAAGGGGTCCTGAATGTAGTTCAAACTCATTAATTGTCCCTCAAAGCCTTCACTCTCCCTACTCCCTACTCATACTCCACCCTTCGTATCCATCTCTCTAGAACACATGATCCACTCTTGGTTCACGTAGGATTACTTCTGTTCCTGAAGCATGCCGAGAACTGGAAGATGCATGTGTGTCTTTGCTCCTGCTGTTGCTTCTGCCTCCAGTGCCTTTCTTTTCCTCAGCTCAAAGCAGCTGCTCCTGGAATCCTGCCCTCACTCACCCCTACTGAGCTGGCTGCTTCTTTCCCTGTGTTCCTAGGTACTTTGTATTGTAAGGTCTTGACACAATATATTATAGTGACGTTTTCTATCCTTGTGTTTCCTCTCCTAGAAGGTGAAGGTGAGCTCATTCATTTATCCAGTATTTATTGAGTGCTTACTATGATTCAGACAATGGGCTTGGAACTAGGGATATCATGCTGAGCAAAACAGACAAGTTGCTGTCCTCTGGGAGCTTGTTACCTCATGGGACAGAGATTAATTACATTACATTTAGATCAAACATTTCATTTCATACAGTGATAGATTTTATAAGACAGAAGGATCTGGAGGTACTGAAGAAGTGTTCTCTAGAAAAGTGACATTTGAGCAGAAAAGACTGAATGAGAGTTCATTAGGCAAAGAGGATGAGAGGAAGAACATTCCAGGTTCTATGCCTATGCCAAGCCAAGGAGAAGGAGTTGCTGAAGGAAGGCCAAGATATTGAGAGTGAGGAGAGTGGCCCTTGAAAATATGGGAAAGGGGAGGAGGGTTAATTACACAGGGCCTTGTACATCCTACTAAGGATTCTAGTGCTCATCTTAAGAGTTGAATAAAGGGCCCTGAAAATGCTGAACCAGATTTGTATTTCAGAGATTTCCTCTGGCTGAGTATAGGCAGTGAATTGAGCTGGGTGAGGAGGTTAGGAGTGCTGAGAGATGGGATGGACGTTGTTGAGGTAACTGAAGGAACCAATAATGACAGCCAAGACAAGGCCCTCTTTTTGAAGGCAGAGCCTGAGTCTTTTTCACCTCTGCATTCCCAGCATGCAGTCTGGGAACTAGCCCACAATCAGCCTCACATCTTTGGCATGAAATGACCTGCAAATGATTAGGACCCAAACATCCTACAAATGGTCTATGAAGAGAACTTGTTGGATTGTTGGAAAGACCAGATGCAGCAGGAAAGAGCCTCCCAATCCTCAGAAACTGAAGGAGAGCCAAAGTTCTTAAGATTCCAGAATGTTCTGATAAGGATCTTTCCCATTTCCCAAAGGGACAGCCAACAATTATCATAAGAGACTCGAGTTTTTCCTATGAGCTCATATACATTGTTGTATTTAGAGCTCCCAAAAAGAGCTGGCCTCTTTAGCTTTCACGGAGACTCCCAGAGTCTTTCATGCTAGATATGAGAGGAGATGCAACATGGGGGGTTAAGGGGGTAGGAGAAGAGTAAATGAAACAAGATGGAATTGGGAGGGAGGCAAACCGTAAGTGACTCTTAATCTCACAAAACAAACTGAGGGTTGATGGGGGGAGGGGGTGGGATTATGGACACTGGGGAGGGTATGTACTATGGTGAGTGCTGTGAAGTGTGTAAACCTGGTGATTCACAGACCTGTACCCCTGGGGATAAAAATATATTATATGTTTATAAAAAATAAAATTAATAAAAAAATGAAGAAGAAAAAAAATAAAAATAAAAATAATAAATAAATAAATAACACCCATAATAAAAAAAAAAAGAAAATAGATTTGCTATCCCAATTAGGGAGAAGTAATGTTTTTATAACAATTTAAATAATGGAAGACTGGGCACCTGGGTGGCTCAGTGGGTTAAGCCACTGCCTTCGGCTCAGGTCATGATCTCAGGGTCCTGGTATCGAGTCCCGCATCGGGCTCCCTGTTGAGCAGAGAGCCTGCTTCCCTCTCTCTCTGCCTGCCTCTCTGCCTACTTGTGATCTCTCTCTGTCAAATAAATAAATAAAATCTTTAAAAAAAAATAATGGAAGACTTCTCAAAAGAAAAGATAGGCAAAGATTATTATAAAAAACTTTACAATTTCTCGGGGCACGTGGGTGGCTCAGTGGGTTAAAGTCTCTGCCTTCAGCTCAGGTCATGATCCAGGGTCCTGGGATGGAGCCCTGCATCGGGCATTCTGCTCAGCAGGCAGCCTGCTTCCTTCTCTCTCTGCCTGCCTCTCTGCCTACTTGTGATCTTTGTCTGTCAAATAAATAAATAAAATCTTAAAAAAAAATTCACAATTTCTCTAAAGTAAAACTTGTTAAAAAGCAAAAAATGATGGGATGAAAAAGCACTAAGAAAAATACAAACCCAACAAGAGGATGTAACATTTGCAAATATTTATGCACCCAATATAGGAGTACCTAAATATAAAACAAACGAAAGGGAGAAATTTTCAGCAATGCAATAATTGTAAGGGACTTTAATAACCCCACTTTCATCAATGGAGAGATTATCCAGACAGAAAACCAATGAGGAAGCATTGGCCTTATATGACGTATCAGACCAGATGGACCTAATAAACATATACAGAACATTCCACCCAAAAGCAAAAGAATACATATTTTTCTCAAGTGCACGTGAAACATTCTCTAGAATAGATAATATGTTAGGAACAAAACAAGTCTCAATAAATTTAAGAAGACTGAAATTACATCAAGCATCTTTTCCAAGCATAATGGTATGAAACTAGAAATAAATTTCAAGAGAAGAATACAGTAAAAGGTTAATGTCTGTAGAGTTTACATATATTACCAACAAAAAATAAACCAACAAAAAACCCTAAGACCCATATGGACACTTGGGTAGAGCGATGCAAATCTACTCTGCCCACTAAGAAAAAACAGAGTAAATAAACATTTAAAATATTTAAATTTGAACTTGCTTGCTAGCAAATTAGTTGAAGTAATAACAAAATGGCATTTATTGATTATCTGATTCTTACTATATTCTTGCCCGTAAGGAGTGAAAGCAAAGCAAAGTCCAGTGCTGGTAGTTCTTAGGAGGAAGACTCCTCAGTCTTTGCCAGTAGCAGTCTACACTGGAGGCAACTTGGTAAATGCAAGTGTTTCTACACTTTGACCCAGTAAATCTTAAGCCTGAGAATTTGTTCAAGGGAATAACTTGAAGGAAGAAAGAAAAAAACTATGAGTACGGAGTTGTTTAGAGCAGGGTGGTTAATCATAGCTAAGAGAACTATAAACATTTGGAATACCCACAGTCAATGTATCAGTGGAAAGGTACACCCATTCAATGATAAACAACAGGACAGGTCAAAATATATGGAATCAGTTATGAAATAAGTTTAAAAAGTAGAAATAAGAAGATATAGCTATACAAATCAATTGTGAAAAAAATTATAAATGCAGGTAAATACTGGAAAGAATAAAAATTGTGTTTTTTTTTTTTTTTTCAGAATTTAGGAGATTGTGGGGCAAATTTTAAGATGAATCTTTTCCTAGTGTTTTGAAGCTGCTTTAATAAGCACATTAAAAATTAAAAGTGGAAAAGTATATCATATTTTTCCCCGAAGTTTTTCTCTAAAGATGGTTAATTTTCTTTAATTAGTACTTTAAAAAGTTGTTGGAAATTTTACTTCTGGGAATCTTGTTAATGTTGAATAGGCAGCTGTTAGTTAACTATATTTCAGATCAGGGCTTCCAACAAAGTTGGTGGCACCCCGGTCCTGCCCATACAACAATCTTTAAGCAGAAGGCTTCTGTGCTATGACTGACCACAGGTAACATGACCCAGAGAAGAGGTGAGCCAGGAGATGGGGGGCAGGAGGGAGGCAGGAGATCCAAAGTCTTATTTTCCAGATGAGTCTGGCAGGGTGGCTGGGTGGGGACTTGCAGGGCCAGGGAGGAAAGGGCTGGTGTCTGGACTTTGTGGTGACAGCAGATTAGAAAGCAAGAGATGACTCTGATGTCTTGAAAAGAGGAACTGTTCTATTTGAGTGACTTCCTGGGTGTGAGAGGAAAAGGAAGTGTCAAAAGTTGAGGCCTGGGTCACCCTTCCAAGCCTTCTAGGTGCTAACAAGGCTCAGGGAGGGCTGGCAGGGTCCGGAAGGGGGTGCTGGTTGGGAGGAGACAAGTTTAGAGGTTCTCTGGGCAGGAAACATGATCTGATTCTCATTTATCTGCAAATATTTACTGAGTGCCTCCTCTGTGTTTGGCACACACTCGCCACTGAGACCAAAGCCCTGACAGAAGTCTCCAGTTTACACATTCACCTTCTTTTATCTGGTAAAAATGAATCCAGCCCTGGCCTGAGGAGAGCATCTGCCCGGACCCCACCTACCTTTTTCCTGCTCAGCTGCTTCACTAAGTTCTGGAAGCTTGAGCCCCACTAAGTTCTGATTTCTTATCAGGATGTGCTCCTTTTTAGGGGAAGAAGAAAACAACATTTCAGACAATAACATCAGGCGGAGCTCTTCTCTTTGTTCTGTTTATGCCTTTGTGACCACCCAGCCTTATGTGGGAGGTACTAGGGGCAGCCTCAAAGGTGGGTGGACAGTCATGACATGGTGACATATGAAGGGCACCTGGAAGACTGCTCCTCTCCCAGCCCATAAAAGTGCCCGAAACCCCACCATTAGCACCACATTTCTTGGGTTAAGAATTGTCCTTGGCATGGTCTGCCTTTTAAGTAAGGCTGGGGGCCTCAGGGCAAATGAGCTCCAGCCACACTGTGGCTGAGAGTTATATGACAAACAGAAGCAGAGCCCAGGGCTCTGGGGACAGGATGGTCACCTGGAGGTGTATGGAGCTTCTGTTGGAAATTTTGTTGAGCCCATGACTGTGCTTCAAGCTGGCTAGAGCTTCCTGCCCTGTTGTTCAAGGCAGTGAATGCCCATTTCTAGGAGTTGTGACCTCTCCTACCCCCAGTTTCCTCAGGGGCTGGTTATGGCACCCCTAAAGTTGTTAAACTCTCCAGACAAATGAAGCCTGAGAATTGCTGCCCAACTATGCTGCTTGGGGCCTTGGCAGTCAAAGCCCAGGAGAGATGGGGATGCTGACCACAAGTCAGTCAGCACCAGACCAGCGCTTCCAACATTTGAGAGATCTCCTCACGCCTTGTGACTTGTGCTTATGAGGGGATTTTCAGTCTCCTGTGTAGCAGGGGCCATTTAATTGTTTTGTCCCCTGGGTAAAGAAGAAAAAGGGAGGGACCAGCAGAGGATGCTCCTGGACCAAATGGAGCAATTGGCCATGGCCCTTTACCTATTTCCTTAGCAGCTCCATTGAGCCTCCAATTCAGAGCATCCGAAAAGTTTCTGAATAGGAATGAAGGTTTCTGAATATGAACATTGCAATGTGTCCCTGCTAGCACAGAAACCTCCTCACTTGTGCTTGACTGCTATCAGGTGCCTCTTTTCCTTCCCCAGCTCACATGCCTTCTGTAGGGGAGCCCGGGGAACCTTGTCCAGTTCTAGCCGTGAGGGTGCCAGGTCCCACCCCATGAAGTCCCAGTTGCCTTGGCCTGTGGCCTGGGTTGGTCCTCCGGGGAAACGGGACTGGATAACAATTCCTTGTCCTGTTCATCTCTTTTCACCCTCACATCCTATCTCGGTCCCCTACATTGCTGGATATTCCCAATCACCCCTTGCGTAGGGTGGCCGCCCCATGAGAGACTACCGTGCCTGGTTTGATGGCCAGTGAAAGATGGGGCCATCATGGACAGCGGAAGAAATTCACCACAGGGGGAGCAGCCCCTCATGGCCATCATTATACTTGAAGATGGACTTGAGGCCCTTGGTTAACAGGCATCAGGAAGGAAAGTTCAGGGGCCTGACAGAGGGAAAAGCTATTCCATCCTTGGCATGACAAGGCACTCTATCAAGGGCTTCCTGTTTATGAGCTGCCAGCTCTGGCTGGAGGGGAAAACACAGCCCAGTACTGAGGGCCCACGTGCCCATCCGTCCACCTGCCTTCCCCTTAAAATGTGACTTTGTGTGGCAACTACATCCCACTGATCTCACCCTAGGAAGTGAGGTAAAAGCACCTGAAACATATGAAGAAGATGCTGCACAGTGGGCCTGATTTATCAGGTGGGGAAGTTTTGGGACCCATAAGGCCCAAATCCTGGCCACAGCTGCACTGCCTAGCAGTTCAGCCCAGAGGTCTCCAGCCCAGGGGGTACCTGGAGTGCACACCCTGCCCAGCTGGCCCCCAGGAACTTACCTCACGGAGCTTAGACAGTTTTTGCATCCGTACTGGTTGCACTTGTATCTGGAAGTCTTTGAGTCCGGGTGCCTTGGCCAACTTGCTGCCAGCTTTGCCTGAAAAACGCTTCTCTTCCTCTGCCAAAGGCAGCTTGGCAAGCACTTTCTGCAGCCGGGGGCCAGGTTCTTCAGGACCGCTGTCCCAGGAGACCCCCCGCTGTAGGGGTGGCCGGGAAGCAGGGGGCCGCAACTCCGCTTTTGAGCCAAATGTTGACCCTGTCGGCTCTCCAGCTGTACCTTTTCCCTGGGGGCTCAGGGGAGCCACGCCTCCAGAGCCCTGGGCTGGACCTCTAGGCAGAGGGTTGCCTTCCTTGGCTGTCTTCAGAAGTGCCTTTCCCAGCTCATTTTCAGCAGGGCCAGGCTGAGGGCTATTCAGGGCCATTTTCCCACCACTGCCTATGCCAGAAGCTGGGCCTTTGGGTGTGGCCTCAGGGTATTGGAGGGGATCACAGTTTTCCTTCTGGTCAATTGCAGTCTCTTTGGATTTCTCAACTGTGGGAGAACGAGGAGTCAGCCTGCCTTGAGACACTTTCCTCTGGTCATTCTGCTTCCGGTCAGCTAACCCTTTGGAGACATTCTGAAAGAGACAAGGTAGAGCTGGGACTCTGGAGGCAGGCTGGAGAGGAAAGAGGTGGGGCCACTTCCACTGTGGGGCCTCTGTCTCCACAGACCCTGCTAAGGTGGCTGTGTGTATGCATGTGCACTGAGTGGAAGGGGAGGGCTTCTCAGTCAAATATAAACCAGTAAAGGGGGATGCACAGACAAGCCTGAGGTCTATAAAACAGATAGGACAAGGGGACCTGTCATTCACAATCTTCCAAGGACTTCCCAAGGGCTAGGGGCTGTGGAAGACAGTGGAATAGTAGACTGGTTGGGGGCAGTCACAAATTTCAGCCTTGACTCAGTTGCCCCAGTTTCTAGTCTTGACTCTTCCTGGCAAGGCCCTTAACTCTTTAGGGTCTCAGATTTCTCATCAGATTTGTGAACCCTCTGAAACTATTGCAAATGTATATGTGTGTTTATGTGTGCATGTTGTATGTATTTTTCTGGGAAGAGAAACCATGGCTTTCAGCAATATCGCAGAGAATTCCATGATCCAAAAACGGTTACGGATCTCTGGATCAGGTGATTCTTGCAAAGGTGATTATCTTACCACTCAGAAGTTCTAAGATTCTGCACTCTTATTTCATTTCTCAAGGGAAACCTTTGTGAGGAGGATTTGTATGGCTATCTTGTGTGAGTGGCGAAACTCTGCCAGAGGACTCTATCCTAGCCCCAGTTCTAGATGAGATTGTATTTCATGCTGCCCTCAACATCACCTTGAGCACTTTGCTCTGAGCAGAGGTGGGACCCGTCTAGTGCTCATCAGCAAAGATGAGATTTTCCAGGCTGCCCCCAAGAGGAATCCCAGTCAGGAACTGGAACTTGACTGTAATTTTTACTAGAGTGACAAAAGCAGCGGTCTTGTCTGACTGTTCCTGGGCCCAGCAGTCCCCCTAGTCTATGGCCAGTGGCCCTAGTGAAGGTGCCAGGTTATAGGGTTAAAGTGAAGGTGAATCCTGCCTCCTTACCCCCCCATACTTTAGACTTCCAGTCATCATAGAACAGAGGAAACTTCTAGTCTCCCCAGCCATGACACTCCACTCACACTCACTTGCAGGCTGCCCAGGGCTAGCCTAGACTTTTGGAACAGTGTCTCCCACCCAAATCACCCAAACTGGACAGAGTTCACACTCACAGGTTCACCAAAGTGAGGTGAAGAGACTTCGGCCTCATCCCCCTTCTGCTGGAGAAAGTGAACACAAGTCAGACAGCAATGCAAAGAGACCATATCTCCTCTTAAATACCCTCGAAGTGGTATAGATGCTTTCCCCTCCCAGCACCGTCATCTCAGTGGGTCATGAGGGCCTCTCAGGGGTTAAGGGATAAGGGGAGAGACCAGTTGGCATAGAAACCCTGATCAGGACCCCTGTTACCTGTGGTGGTGCTCCAGGCAAAGGGGACTGTGGGTCGCTGCATGCATCCAAACCTGGAATAGTCCAGACGCTGGTGAGTGATGTCTAGCCCCTCAGACCATCAGCTGTCCCTTTAGCAAAAACATATCTACCTCCCCAGAATGCCCTCCCTTGGTTCCCCAGGTCTGGTTGCCAGTAATGCCTGACATGTTAAGTACATTTCACATGTCACGTTCTATGGGGAGCCCTCATTTAATCAGCACAGAAACCACATGAGGAAACTGAGGCAGAGGGAAATCAAGGCCATACAGCCAGGAAGTCTCAGCACTGGGAATGGAACCCAGGATGCCTGGTCAGAGCCTGAGTTTGCCCAACATCTCTGACAAGGGCAGGCTGTTCTCCCTGGCACCATGCCCCTTTCCGAGCTGGTTTAAGGGTGTGGCCCTGTACACAGTCTAATGAAAGGGAAGAAACCAAAAAGAAAAGAGTGGCTCAAATAGAGACCTTTTAAAATAAGCTCTGGGATAGCCCCTCTCTGAGTCCTCTCTTAGCAGAGAAAGCACCAGTTGTAGCCCCTTTCCCACAATCTTGCCTCTGTCCTCACCTACCTAGACTCATCCGGGGCAAGGCCTATCTCCCCACACTAGCTCAAAACCCCAACAGAAAGTATATCTACCTCCTCAGAGGCAGCCCGACCAGGCCTAGCTGGGAGTCCTCTGGGGAGGAGGCCAAACAGGGGTTCTGACTAGAAACCCTGCAAGATGGGATGCATCCTGGTCGGACCAGGGGTTGGACTCAGCTGCCACCCAAAGGGAGAAGCCAGGACAGGAAACCTGGTACTGAACCTCACCAGGTGGCGTGGAGACAGTAAACGAGTTGCTTTGAGAGGAGTTCAGAGAAGCTCCGGGGCTGAGGTTCGGGGAAACAGCTGTGGAGACAGACACAAACTGGCCAGCATTCATGAAGGTTTACGACTTCAGCCTAACAAAGATATCCTTTCAGGTATTTCTGACCCCTGGGAACTGGGACTGCTTTGTCAGGTTAGGGGCTGATTCTGGACTGCCATGTGACTACCACAGGAGGACTCCATCCATGCAGGGAGGTCCAAGAGCCTGTGTACGTGGGCCTCACACAGAGATTTCTCTCTATGTAGGATTAAGGGATGGGGAATCCATGTTAAATTCATGGGTATCATAAGGGCTGACATTTCTTGGTGAAACAGAAAGCCACAATAGGTCCCAAAAATTAAAAGCGGAGTTTTCTGGGCTAGAGTTGGATCAGTATTTTAGAGCTTCTGAAATAGAGTAAGATGTCCTCTCTTAACAAGATCTTCACAAGGATCAGTCCTCCTGGCTCCTAGGGGCAGGCAAATCAAAGGCCACCCTTGGAAGCAGGCCTCCCACTACAACTGGATCCTGGCCCTCCCTATCCCCTACCCCACCTCGGAGGGGCTCAGGGCAGCCACCTGTATATCCTACCTGACAGGGAGTCTCCGGGGCCGCTCCTGGACTTCCTCCCACGGCGGGTCAGGAATCGTTCACTCACCAACTTGGCTTCTTCCAGCAGCGCCAGGTTTTTCTTCTTGTCCTCTTCTGAGATGCTGATATCCGGCAGCTGGTCATTGACCAGGTCAATAACGTGCCCTGCAGGGTCTGCAGCGGGAGGGTGAACTCAGGGCAAGAACCACAGAATCCTTGGCCCCTCACACCTTAGCCCAGGGAAGCTGCCCAGAGCGAACTCAGCCCACTGAGGGCTGCCTCAGCAGGTCTGTCATCTGTGGCTGTGGCAGGTCCTCTGTAACAAATAGTCATGAAGCCACCTAGGTTCCCAGTACTGTCCTAAACTCTGCCATTAGGAAGGCCATCAGGAGCTCCTCCTCCATGCGATCTTTCCCTAGAGTGTTGTTCTTTCTGGTCTCTATTTCAACAAGCTAGAGAGCTTAAGGTGTGTGGATAAAGAGCACTCAAAAGATCACGCCCACCTTCCCTCCCTTCTTTCCTCTACTCACACTATCTACCCCCACCTTTCTCCAGAACTGACTCTTCTCCAGCAGCGCTTCTCTGGGTGAATGACACCACTTTCCCCAGCTGCTCAGAACCATGGGAATCACTCCACACTCCTTCCTCGGTCTCTTCACATCCCACCAACTGATCATCAAGTCCTGATCATGATTTGCCTCAGAAATATCTCTGGAACTTGTGCCTCCTCTCCACTCTTGTTCCTTAGATCTTACCTGCACAATTACAACAGCTGCTTCATAGGTCCTCTACCTTCACACTATCCCCTTCCTCCCATCTCCCACTGCCACAGAGTGACCTTCTTAAGAGCCATATCTGACCTTACACTTCTCTGCCTCACATCATCAGGATTCCTCATGGTCCCTAGTCATGTGCCAATGCCAGACTGGACCCAGCATCTTTACCTATCCCACATACTTCTCCAAAGGCCCTTCCCCTCCCTGCTGATGGTGAACAACTTTCATTGTGCCTCTCTAGCCCCCTTTCCCCCTTCTTCCAGTCGTTTGCATTGGGTGAGGTCTCAGTTTGCGTTGGGTGAAACCCCGCTGAGTCTCAATTATGTTAGTTAAGAAGGAGCTAAACCCTATCCCCCAACCTCACCCGAGCCTTGGCAAATAGATGAGTTCAATCCCCCTGTCCACAGTGATTGATTCAGGGATCATCATGGAAGGCCAAGGAGAGGCAAGTCTGGGAATTGTGTTGAGTACACAGAAGAAGCACTTTCTTTCCACTGATGGGATATAAGCCTGGAGTTGCTGGTAGCCATTTGCCAAAAAGAAAGCTAACGTATGAGTGGATATTTGAGAGATGGGATGAGCCGATTGCTAATGATCCAACTAGAGCACCTGGATTCAGCACTCCTTGAAAACACAAACTCTGGCTTTATTTGTATGTATGTGTGTGTGTATGTATTTTTTCTTTCTTTTTTAAAATTAACATACAATTTATCTTTTGGTCTGTGATTCATCAGTCTTACACAATTCACAGTGCTCCCCATAGCACATACCCTCCCCAATGTCCATCACTCAGCCACCCCATCCCTCTCACCCCCTCCACTCCAGCAACCCTCAGTTTGTTTCCTGAGATTAAAGGTCTCTTATGGTTTGTCTCCCTCTCTGGTTTCGTCCTGTTTCATTTTTCCCTCTCTTCCCCCATGATCCTCTGCCTTGTTTCTCAAATTCTGCATGTATGTACTTTTAGTGTAAGATAGTTTGAGTTAGGTTTCTATCATTTGAAAGACTCCTGACTAATTCACGCAGCAGAGCATTCAGTTACTCTGTTATGGTTCCTGCTCCCCTACCATGTTGTTTCTTCCACCCAGAATGATTTTTCTTTCTTTTTCTATCTGTCCAACTTCCTAAGGCACAACTCAAATATGCTGTCTTCTGGACAGCCTTCCCCCTCCCCAGACAGAATTGATCCCCTTCTTGCCTCAGTTTCCCTAACACTTCTTTAAAGGGCCTTATAATATGGTGTTCTGATTATATCTGTTCACTTCTCAGTCTCTTCATAGACTATGAGCAACATGAAGGCAGAGACCAAATCTATAATATATATATATACATATATATATATATATATATTATATCTGTGTTCCAATGGTCCAGAACAGACCCAGAACATTACCCAATCATTTGGGTAATGAGCTGGTGATTGGGGCAGTGACCTGTGCATTCAAACACATGCCGACCTGGATTTGGGCCTTTCTAGCAGGAGGTGGAGGACTCTGCACCCTATGGCCCAGAATTGAGCTTCACCCTGCTGTTCTGTCTCTTTGACTTCCTCATCTTTCTCTTTACCCTCTTGCCTTGTCTTTTTTACAAAAATAAATTAAAATTAGATATCATACTTCTTCTGGACCCAAACACAGAGGGGCAGACTGACTTTGCTTTCTTGGGCTTGTAGGTATAGACCTGCCTGAGAATTAGGAGAGGGGAAGGGGCTGAGCTGCCAGATCTCGGTCTTCCTGCTCAAACATACATTCAGCTGGACCCCTATGTCTGGTTGCAGAAATAAGATAATTAGACTAGCCCTTACCCACAGAAGTCAGTGAAGCAGTGGAAACCTTCAGGTGTCGGTGAGAAAGCCTCCTGTGGGGACTGTGAGCTCTGAAAGACAGAACAGAGTCATCTTGTTAAGAAAATTTGTCCATAGCTTATAAATAGGTAAATAGATACCTGTATATTCTTTCAAAGTCATTCTAGAGCATCATCTTATAAGCCTAAGCTTGAGAACTTGTTAGAAATGCAAATTCTCAGTTTCCACCCCAGACCAAATGGATCAGAAACTCTGGGACATGGGGCCCAGCCATCTGTGATTGAACATGCCCCCACCCCTGCTTGCTAAAGTTTTTGAAAAACTGCTCTAAGGAAATGTAACTTTGGTTATTTACTTTTCATTAGGCCCCCCACTTTGAATGAACATCTAACTGTAGAAAACTGATAAAATATGAATAATTGTCTGGTAGAGATGTAGATGATTTATTTCTGTTGGGGAAGAAAGATAAAAAACAAGGTTTCATTGTCTTATGGAACATTAACCTATTTTATATCAAACTTAGTCGTCTTATTCCAGCATTCTTTTCCTCCCCACAGATTATATCTGTATTTCCATTTCTTGTATCCTCTTTTTTTTTTTAATTTTTTTATTTTTTTCAGCATAACAGTATTCATTATTTTTGCACCACACCCAGTGCTCCATGCAATCCGTGCCCTCTACAATACCCACCACCTGGTGCCCCCAACCTCCCACCCCCCACCCCTTCAAAATTCTCAGATCGTTTTTCAGAGTCCATAGTCTCTCATGGTTCACCTCCCCTTCCAATTTCCCTCAACTCCCTTCTCCTCTCCATCTCCCCTTGTCCTCCATGCTATTTGTTATGCTCCACAAATAAGTGAAACCATATGATAATTGACTCTCTCTGCTTGACTTATTTCACTCAGCATAATCTCTTCCAGTCCCGTCCATGTTGCTTCTTGTATCCTCTTTTGAACTGACTTTGTCATCCTGATGGTTTCCTCATCGATGAGTTAAATAAATCTTTGACACATGCTCACTATATTTTTGTGTAAGAATGATCTTTGTAGCTTTTTGAAAATGGCACTCAGTCTTACTCCAGCCAGACCAATGCATATGTTAGTGCTGGGTCAAACTGAGTCAGGGACATCACTGTGTACATGAGCGAGTGTCCTTCCCAAGGGGTCATCTTCCTCCCAGGACCCACTTTGCCCAGAGGCAGGATTCTTTGGTCAAAGACTCTTATCTCTCGGGTCTGTTTGCAACTATCTGGGCAGTTATTATGGGAAATTACCCTGCTAGGATTTGTGCTTAAAGGCTAGCAATGTACAAGAACCAAATTCAGGAAAAGAAAAATAATTTGGGGGCGGGAAGGGAAAGATAATGGACAAATCTCAAGCTCTTGCTCTCATTTGGAAAAACTGCTTGATTCTGTTTCATCAATAAAATGATCAAGAAAGAAGATTTATAAAAAGCCAACTAATCCTCACATGCTAGGAAATATTATTCTTCACAGTGCAAAGTTTAGGCACATGAGATTTACCTGTTGACCAGGTTTTTGTCAGTTTCTCCTTCCGGTGAACTGGCATCCCCAGTCAGGATGATGGTAGGTGGACTGCAGGATATTCCTGCAGTGTGAGGGTCCTGGTGGTTCAGAACAAAACACAGATGGAGTTAGGCTTAGGATGGTGGAAGCTTCCAGGAGCTAGAGTTGGAGCATTTACTCCAGTATTATGACACTCAAAACCATATTTATAAGGGTTGAATACAGTTTATTTGGATTATTCAGGGGAAAAGAAAGAAAGAAAGAAAGGAAGAAAGAAAGAGAAAGAGAAAGAGAAAGAAAGAGGGCAGTTTCTCCTTCATTCCCCAGCAGACACTCACTGAGCTTAATGTGGTCTACTTTTTATGAACTAAGATTCGGGAACCTCTAACCCATCCCTGGTTAGTCCTCACTAATTATCTAGAAAAAGAATGGTGCAGAGGCCACAGGCTGCAGCCAGCCAGGTTGGGGAAGGAGGAAGACCAGGAGAACAGGTGGTAGCACCCACACACTGGGTAGGTATACAGTGAGATCCCACACTTGGGTAATCGTGACATTTGGATAAAGGTGATGTGTTCAATGGGTCATGGAATATGCAGTTTGATTGTATAACCTTGAAAAATGTTTATCTGAAGAAATACACATTTCTGAAATTAGAACAAATATTATTAGCCAGTCCTTAGATTTTTGAGGTATTTCAAAACCACTAAACAAAACAAAACTACTAATAGCAAACATGAGTCATTCCATTCTAGGTTAGTAAGGTTGTAGTGAAATTGGTGTACTATTACACTGTGATGGCTGTGTGAATGGTAAAACCATATCTGGACTGTAATAAATATTGATTGAATGAGTGAGTGAAAGAATAAAATGAAAGCAATATAGGATATACAGCAAGGTCCATAAAGATGTACATCAACCTGCATTTCCCCACAACTCTGTACAGAGGATAAAAATAGGACTAGGTAATAGTAATACACAGTCTCTCTGGTTCTTTTGCCACCTACTGTTATAGTACATACATTTAAAAATCGTTCCCAGTGTTATGGACGTTGGGGAGGGGATGTGATATGGTGAGTGCAGTGAAATGTGTAAGCCTGATGATTCAGAGACCTGTACCCCTGGGGCAAATAATACATTATATGTTAATTTTAAAAATCACTCCCAGTTATGCCTGGAGTCTCTCTAGGGGTTTACTTATATGTCCTCTCATAATTTTCCTTCTGTTCTTCCTTGCCCTCCTTACTGGTGTGTGTTGTCAGGGCTCTCTGTGAACACCCTAACATCCCTGCCAGGGCCTATCTCCCAGCACTCTCAAGCATGTCACACCAACTCCCACAGTTGGAGTGGTTTCCTGGAGCTTCAGGTCAGTAGGTCCCCATTGCCACTTTCTCTGGTGGTGGACTATGTCTTCCTGGAGCCTCTGGGGAAAGTGTTTTCAATTCTATTGGCCCTGCTAAAGCTGTCGCCTGGGAGCTGCCCTTGCCCAGGGTTGAGCTGTGTTCTTGAGCACTTACTGTGCAAGGTGGGGAAGAGGTCCTCTCTCCTTTTCACATTATTACTTGTTGTTAAGTGGTTCCCATACAGTGATATCTGGGCTTCTTAAATCCCACAATTTTTAGTGAAACCAACTGTTCCTGTTTTCATTTGTATCTCCTCCCTTGCTTGGCCTCAAACATAAGGCTGGGTAAGCCGGAGAAGTGTCTCTGAGTCCCACCAGGGAATGCCAGATCCCTGTGGTCTAGGACCTCTTCAGCTGGAGGGAGGTGCAGGGATTGGAGGAGGGGGAAACATTCAGAATCCCTGGACACATGGAAAGAAAGTTGAAACGGGGACTTTGGCTGGTTAGGAAGCAATAGGAAGCAGCATTGCCTCTTATAAGAATCATACAGAACTGTGCTCAGATTTCTGCTCATCATCCACTAGCTGTGTGTTCTTGAGCTCTCTGGGCCCCATGATCATAAAATTCAATGCACAAGGTTGATGTGAGGATTAAAAATAGTATTGAGAAAGCACCTAGCTCATGACTTGCTGTTTTCAATAGTTATATTACTGTGAGATTACTTTTCTCTCTCATTCAACAGAGACACTTTAGTTATTCATCATGTGTCCGGCGCAGCTTGAAAAACGAAGACCCTCAAGACCTCACAGCCAAGCAAGGAATATAGAGAAGTAATGAAGTATAATAAATTTAAGGTGATAAGCTATGGACCACATTCTGTGAAAGCTCAAAGGAAAGGGAAAAAAATTCCTCAGGGGAACTGGGAAAGACTCTCCAGGAAGACATTTCAGCTAGGTTTTGAGGGATGAATGGGAGCTTGTAAGACAAAGATATTAGGGGAGAGGTTTTGGGCAAAGGGAACAGCATTAGCAAAAGGCATAACTGGGCATTGGGGATTTATCAGTGTAATTGGAGCATGGACTCTGGGGTATGTAAGATAGGAAAGTTCAAGGATGGGTGCTGCAGTATTGTGGTTTATAAGAAAATATATGTATTTGGTCATTCAGATGACCAAAATATGTTTTTCACAGACATTTGGTCTTCATCCACAGTTCCTGGCTCACAGCTTCCAAGATCCTTGGAATTTCCTGAATGATAAAAGCAATGGGAAGATTTTTTGTTATAATACTTGGTCTCTTGTCCTTAGTTCTTAAACTCCCTTCAGAGCCATAAAGGTGAAATGGGTGACTTGTTATCTATAACAAACCCTTTCCACCACAACTGGGTTTATGCTAATAAAGGTGACTTTTGCAAAGCACCTAAGTATGGAAGCTGGTTGCCAGGGGTAACAGCCATGAATAGAGGGTTGGAACTTTCAGTCCCACCCCTTGATTTCCCAGGAGGTGAGAGGGGCTAGAGGTTGAATCAATCACCAATGGCCAATGAGTTAATTAATCATACCTAAATAATGAAGCCTCTATAAAAACCCAAGAGGAGGAGGTTCAGAGTGCTTCCATGTTGGGGAACCAAGACACTTCCACATGCCACTGTGCCACATCCCAAGCTCCACAAGGACAGAAGCTCCTTTATTCAGGACCTCATCCTACATCTCTTCATCTGACTGTTGATGCATATCCTTTAATATCCTTTGTAATAAATCATTAATCTAGTGAATAAATGGGTTTTCCTGAGTTCTATGAGTCACTCTAGCAAATTATCACACCTGATGAGGAGATTATGGGAACCTCTAAATTATAGCCAATCCATCAGAAGCACAGGTGATAACCTGGGCTTGTGACTGGTGCCTGAAGTGGGGGCAGTAGGAAGGAACCCTTTACCTACGGATCCATCTCCAGGTAGATAGTGTCAGAATTGAGTGAGTTCTTGGACATCCTGCTGGTATCAAATAATTGTTTGTTGATGGGGGAAGCCTACAACACATACAAACACACCTATGTTGGACTTAGGTCTGGGAAGCTAATTTAGGGGCAAATAATGGAAGTAGAACAAAAGGTTGAGCCAGCTTCTGTTAACATTGGGCATTACTCCAGTGAGTTTGATTTTTGTGGTTTTGGAGATGGAGAACACTGAAGGTCGGGTTTGGGATTAATTTGACCAACAAAAGAGAGAACATAGAAATGTTGACAGATGTTCCATTCATGGATCATCATGGCACACATTGGTTGAGATGAGGAAAATTTCCAGTTATTACAGCATCCATCATCCTTCTAGGAATTTTGAGGAACTTTCAATAAATTGGAGCTGTATTACTCTCCATCTGGACACCCACAGTTGGCCAGGGTAGAGTGACAGAGAGTCAGCATGATGCTTATGGTTGGAACCAGAACTGGCCAGACTGTCCTTTATAACTCCAGAGCTCCAGTCCCTCCAAGGACACAGATATCCATCCTTCTGTTAAGGACTCCTCTTGTAAGAGATCCTCAGAAAGTATCCCAAAGAAGCAGCAGCTCCTTCGATGGATAGTATAAACTTGATGAACTAGTGATGATCATTCTTGATGGTCACTTGCTTTGTCCTTCTGTTACCTTATCTCTTAGTCCCCATAACTATAAAATGGTCAAAAGGCCTGCTTTGTCTCAGAAGAAGTTTGTGTGAATAAAATGAAATGATGAATGTGTATACGCTTTGATAAGTCTCATATAATATACAAATACCCATTAATCACAATTATCATTAAAATGAACAATGGCTCTACTCAGTTCTCCCCACCTTTTGTCCCCTGGTAGGAGGCCAGCAAGCAGCAGAGAGGCTGGGGCCTTCCAAGGGGCCAGGAGGGAAGCAGGAGAATCTTGGGTCATGATGTGGGTCTTGATGACACACAGTGGAACAGTATCCAGAAGAGCTGCTGGGGTCAAAAAGGGGAATCAGGGTGTCAAAATGGCAGGTCATGGGCTGGAGCTGGGGCAGGCAGGGCCAGGGGCAGGTGCCTCTTTACTTTACCCTAAAGAGGGAGGAATGGGGAGGTTTTCTACTGTGTGGATTCTCCAGTGAGCAGAAAGAAGGGCTGAAGTTTATCCAGAGGCTTCTCTTCATGTCACTACAAGGGCTTGTTATTGATGTGGTTTCTCGGATCTCAACTAGGGAATAAGCCTTTTCTCTGAGCTACAAATTCTCTGTGGTACAAATCAGAGACCTAGAGGGCTGTTTGATGTGAGTAGTGTTTATAAGTTTTTATATTAGTTGCTAACATTCTATAATTGGAATTCCCTAAATTCTGGATTTCCTGCTTTTCCTGAAAAAACCAAGAGACCAAGCAATCTTGGGTCTACATTTCTGCAGAGTAACTTTTGGTCTGCTTCTGCTGGCTTGCTTCAATCATTTGTGCTCCCTGCCTGGCCCTGAAGGCATCCAAGTTACTGTCCCTGTGTGCACAGTTTTTAACCTATCTTGGTTTTCTGGAGCACAGGAGGTTTATGCTTAAAGCCTCCTCCATTCATGACACCTTTTCTTTTCTAAACCACTTAAGGTATGACTGACATATGAAAAGCTATACATATTCCATGTATACAACTTGACGAATTTAGAGCTAAGTATACACTTGTGAAACCCTCATCATAATTTATGCCATAAACCTATCCATCACTTCCCAAAGTTTCTTCCTGCCTTCTTATTTATGTACTACTATTATTATTGTTGCTGTTGTTGTGATAAGAACACTTAAAAGATCGACCCTCTTAGCAAACTTTTAGGTATACAATACAATATTGTTAACTCTAGGCACTAAGCTGTACAGTAGATCTCTAGGACTTAATCATCTTGTATAATTCCGACATCATCTTGATGAGGTTTCTTTCCACACAGCCTCATGGGGGAATTCCATTTGAAACACTGACTGTGATTACAGTATGTTTGAAGTTCCTTCCCTGGGTGGAGTTTATTTTGACCATGACTGTTTGATCTCTAGAAATTACCTTATTTGTGGCTTTCATATTTAGAGAATTTCTATCTGGTATGAATCCACGAGCGAACAGGAAGAAATGCACTTTGGCTAACATATCATTTTCATTTTATAATATCATATGGTTTTTGCCATCCCTTGGGGTAGGCTTTTTTAAATTCCCAGCAGGCATTAATGCAGATGGGGTAGGTCTGCATAAAAGGGGCAGGAGAACCAAACATCAGTTTCTTCATGTTGCATTCTGAAAGAAAATTTGTGCTAGTGCTGAGGGGATTATAATATATACCTCCAAGAATTTTATATATTCAGGCTGCTAAGTAAGTAGAATATAATTAATTTATTGATTAAATTTTCTTGACAGACTGCCTATTTCCCAAAGCAATTTGAAGTAACCAGCAATGAGATCTAAGATTTTTAAAAAGGAGGCTTTTTTGGGAGAAAATTTGATAATTATAAACATCCCTAGGAGATAAAGAGAAATGCATGCTTCTAACTATCCATGGTTTGACTCTGAAGTTAAACTGTTTGACCTGAAACCTAATGAATCTGTGATCCATGTGGTCCAGGCTCTGAGAAAAATTGCTTTAAAGAATTATTCAGCAAATACAAAAAGGCAATAGAAGAAGAACTCCATTCTTCACTCTCACGCCAGCCCTTTGACTTTTCACTTCCTTACCCTCCCCACCTGAAGCCTTTCTTCTTCTCCCTCCCTCCTCAACTTACCCTTCCAGCTCCATCCATCTACTTATTGTACAGATTGTCTAAACTTTCTCCTTATGATTGACTTAGTTTTCAAAAGTCTTAGGGTCTAAGAGAGGTCATTGTGTACACTTTCGCACATTATTACGCTTTATTCTCCCCGTTCATCCAGCAAACTTCCGAATGCTTATTATGTGCTATGATCATGCTAGGGCCTGGGAAGAGAAAAGTGAATTAGGCAGGTCTCTGAAATGCTTCTCAGTTAGCACAGTGGGATGGGGAATGAGGAAAGTACCCCCCACACCCACCCCAGGTAGCGCCCAGGGCCTGGTGCCATTAGTTTTGACTGTGACATAAATGGTCTGCAACACACTGGAGGAGCAGCTTTCTGGTGGAAGTTTTCTCTGCCTCCTGGCTAAAGGCCACTTTCAGCAAAGCTCTCCTGAGGTGGCTGTCATGTATGAGGCTATAGGCACCCTCACTCAGAAAAGGGCAGAGGTGCTCACACAGAAAGGCTGAAACAAGCCACGGGAGGCAAGTGCCAAGCATGTAACCACAAACACACACAATTCAAAGCTGCTTAAAAACCAGGAGGCATAAAGCAATCAGGGAGAAATCCTCTAATCCCCTGACGGAATGTCCTGGAATGCTCCTTGCTCTCTCCTTCCAATGTGTGCAGAATATGCAATAATAAAATCAAAGTGTTCTTTCCCTAATCGGTACAAAGAATAGCTGAACAAGCTCTGGGCAAAACTGTTTTTGTGGGGAACACTCAGTCTTCTGTGAGCTGTTTCAGCTCAGCAAGCTCTAGGGAGACAGGAATCCAGGAGAGTGTGGGAGATTCCAGGGACCCTCTGGAGTGAATTCTGCCAGAGTTTAGTGTGTGCGATGCGTGTAAATACTCCTCCCTGCTCCCACCCTGAGCTGACAAACAGAAGACAGGGCCTCAAGGAAGCTTGCCGTGCAGCATGTCCAAACACAGGCTTCCAGTGAAGTTACTCACTTTAGGACTTCAAGGGCCTTGGGCTTGAGAGTAATTCATGCATGATACAGCTACTCACTTACTAGCTGTGTGACCTTGGGCAAGTTACCTTACCTCTTTGTGCCTTGGTTACCTGTTCTGTAAAAAAAACTATCTCACAGGGTAGTTACAGTAATTAAATGAATTAATACAGAAATAAGATTGCTAGTTAAAATACAAGATGTCCAGTTATATTGGGATTTCAAATAAACAACAAATAATTTTTTTAGTGTTGTGTGTGTCTCAAATATTGCATGGACATAACTGTATTTTCATTTCATTAAATCTATAGCTCAAAGTAGAAAGCTCATAGAAGCACTAGGCACTTAGTAAATTGCTCATTAAGTGTCAGATGTCATATTCTGTTATTGTTACCTTTGTGGCTGAATTAATTACTTTGGAGTTTGGTTCCTAGAAGATTGTTGTTTTTAGTTTTTTTTTTTTATTTATTTGACAGAGAGAAATCACAAGTAAGCAGAGAGGCAGGCAGAGAGAGAGGAGGAAGCAGGCTCCCTGCTGAGCAGAAAGCCCGATGCGGGGCTCGAACCCAGGACCTGGGATCATGACCTGAGCCGAAGGCAGCGGCTTAACCAACTGAGCCACTCAGGCGCCCCTGTTGTTTTTAGTTTTGGGTCTGATCAACCACTTGGAGTTAAGTTAGGAGGGCCTTACCCTCTGGTCATGAAGCCACAGAGCATCTCCCAGGGCATCTGACAACACAAGCTCCAGTGGTCTTGTAATCAATGACTCCCAGAGTGGTCTTGTAATCATTGACTCTCAGAGAAGCCCTTCTCCAAGACCACCTTCACCTGGCTCCACTTGCTCTCTTACCACCTGCCCCTCAGATGAAGTAGAGCTTCCCTGTGTGGGTTAAAGACACAAGAAGCAAAGGGAACAAATGTGGGTAGAAGGCAATGACACTTTCTTAGACCTACTGTGTGGGGGGCCCTGTCCCAGACACTTCTGATATGTTTCCTTATTTCATCCTCTCCAGCAATTCTGCAAATGAACAAGATACCCATCCACAAATTGGGGGTGATAATGCCTCCTGATGTCATCAAATCATGAAGAGGAAAGTGAGGTCCCTAAGCATGGAATAGGCTATGGATATATTTCTTTTCTCTCCCCCTTTTCTCCCCTTCAATCCCCACTTTATCAATGAAAAAACAGATTTGCCCAAGGCTGTACAGCTGGTAAATAGTGGGAAAGAAGGACTACAGACCAGGCCTATTGGCCTTCCCACTCCACCATGCTACTCTTACAGTTGTTCCCCTGGTCTTTTGTCTTACCTCCCCTGTTTCCTGGTATGGGCAGGATACTCTGACACTCTCCTGTTATTCTTCCAAGCTGCTCCCTCCCTTACAAACCCCTTCCTCTAGGAAGCCCTCCAGCCAGCACAAGTTTGAACACACAGCTGGAAGAGAGATGGCAGGGTCATCCCCTTACCTTTCCACGGGCCCAGTCTCCCCAGGGATCCATTTCCCTTCCCTGGAGTCAGCCAAGCACTAGGCGCCTAGGCCATCTCCCACAAGTTCACCATAATAAGCCAGCAGGTCACACTTTGTTCTCCTTAAATAAACCTTATAGAAACATTTAAATGTTTATTTCACTCATAAATTCCCAGGAATGTGCAACAGTTTCCTAACCGCCTGGGTGCAGGGATAAATATAGGCCAGTGTCATAGACGGGAATATTATCTTCCTTTCCCCAATGTCACATGACTAGGCCTGGACTAAGAAGCTCTAAGCAACAGCTCCAGCCCCAGCCCTGGCAGGACTGGGGAGTTTAGTTCCTATACTTGGGCCCTGGCAGACAGCCTGAGAAAGAAGGACCCTACTAGAAGCCAGTGTGGGGAAATGAAGTTGGAGAAACCTAGCCAGAATCCCACCTAGATGACCTTGGGCACTTCACTTAACTTTTCTGAGTTACATATTCTTAAACGTTATGTGGAGCTAATAATTCCTATTTTCCAGACTTATTTTAAGGATTAGACAAGATAAAGCAATAATAGTGATGATGATGATGGTGATGATGATGATGATGATGATAGTGAGGGTGGTGGTAGAGGTTGGGCCTTGTGGTGGTTTGTATCCCCAGGTCCCTCTCTTATAGCCTGGAGGGCAAATAGGGACTGCCTCTGTAGAAAGGGGCCCTGGCCACAGAGAGAAGTTGATCCTCTTGTCATAGGGTAAAAGGACCCTGGGGACTCTCGAGAAAATGATTATTCCAGCAGCAAGTCCTAAGACCATGGGAGAGAGCAGAAATTCCTCTGCTGAAGTCTGCTGGACATGGGGCTCTTCTCTGCCAAGCACTGAGAACTAGTTCCTGGCTCCCCTAAGTTCCTTAGTGCCCACCCTGTGGATCCCCCTGTGCACCCAAGGCCTGCCTTGCCTCTGGTGAATGCTCTTTTCTGCCATTGTCCACTCTATCCCTAGGAGCCTGGGATCAACAACCACTGGATTATCCTGCCTTCTTCATCACTGTTTTCACTCTCATGCCAACAGACACGAGGAGTGTGGAAATACATGCATTGTCTATTAGTCCTACTTAGTGGAGAATGTATACCCAATAAACCATTCATTCATCACCATCTTCTATCCTCTCCTCCTCCCTTCTTTTCCTTTTGTTCCTCCATTTTTTCCTCTCTCCAATCCAGGCATTTAATCATGCCAGTTACCCACTCAACCTACCCACCCAGCCTATCACACATCCATCCATCCACCCAATTATTATCCTCCCAACCTATCTCACACCCATCCATCCATCCATCCATCTGTCCATCCATCCATCCTTCCTTGAGCTCCCACCACTTACTAGAGCCTATGCTAAGAACTGGAGATATACACATAAAAGACACAGCCCGGACCTAAGTAGCTTATGTGTAGCATAAGATAGGAGACAGGAGAATCAGAAAAACAAAAAATAGTAAGCTACTTTTTTGATCACTATAGGAACTAAAGACAAGTAGTTTTAATATACATTCCTGACCTTCTGTAACAATCAAAATTCCCAAAACACTTTCTCTGCTTTTTCTTTGGTCCTTCCACAGCTACAATCTCACATTGTTACTCTGTGACCAGAACCACTAGAAGCCATCCTGGTGGAACTGTCCTTTTGGCCCTTTCCAAGCTTCTTTTCCATAAAGGATGGGATATCAAGCAACTGCCCCCCATATGTGGGGCCTTTGATATTTAGGACACTGGCTTTATTGTCGGGTGGGGACAAGAAAGGAGATAAAGCCAACAGAAACACTTTAGCAGGAAACTCGGGTTTTAATCTCTACACAACCACGATACAACTATGTGGCCTTTGACAATTATTTACCCTCACAGAGACACAGTTTCTTCTTCTATAAAATAAAGATAATAATATCTACCTTAAGGAAATGAGACCACATGGCAGGTGCCCAATAGATGGTTTCAATATCTCATACATTAGCTCCTAATGTTTTACTGATAATTCATTTGAAGATATTTCATTGAAGATTGTAATTGAGGCTGTTCTTGCAAAAGGTAATGATAAATGAAGATAAGCTCAGAGAGGATGAATTCAAAACCCTCAATTGGACATTCAAAGTACTGGCCAGTTTCTAGTGTTTGGAGTGTACTTCCTTACCTGCCTCAGTTTTCTCATCTGTAAAATGGAATAATGATCATACCTCCTTCCTAGAGTTGTTGTGAGGTTACTGCTCATAAAGTGCTTAGAGCAGTGCCTATCAAAAAGGAAGCCTGGCATGAGGGTTCTCATCAAGTGAGGTGAGGGCATGTCCCCACTCCACACAGCTATCACCAGGTTCCCAGGGTTTTATGTGCACTGTCTATTTTGTCTTAATCCCATTCCTTACAGACCATTGATTCTTTGGGTCCCAAACCTTTTTCTCACACATTTCCCAAGGGGTCTATGGGGAGGTATAGACAGAACCCCAGTCTCCTGGCCAGTGAACACAGGGCCTGGACAGCCAAGGGGATAAAATGAAGGGAAAAGCTGGCAATCTACCTTATATGGTAAAGCATGTTGGTAAGCTCTAGATATTTCTGGGGATAGCAAGACCAAGGATCCTCATATTCCTGATCAGAGAAGAGAACACAAAGCAAATTAGATCAGAAAGTAGTTGTCATTAGGTTGTAAATCCACAGGGAGGTAAACTCTTTAAGAGTGGGGCCTTAGGTAGTGCTTAATAAACATTTGTTGAATGAATTCGATAAATGTTTATAATTAATTCTGAATGCGGGTTAGAAATTATATGTGGGGTTTTTTAAGAGTATGGTACTCTAAACGTATTCTCTCTTCTTTATAATTTTCTTTTTTTTTTTAAAGATTTTATTTATTTATTTGAGAGAGAGACAGTGAGAGAGAGCATGAGCAAGAAGGTCAGAGGGAGAAGCAGACACCCCATGGAGCTGGGAGCCCGATGCGGGACTCGATCCCGGAACTCCGGGATCATGACCCGAGCTGAAGGCAGTCGTCCAACCAACTGAGCCACCCAGGCGTCCCTCTTTATAATTTTCTTAATAACATTTTCTTTTCTCTAGCTAACTTATTATAAGAATGTAGTGTATAATATGTATAATATAACAAAATATGTGTTTTTGATTGTTTATGTTATCAGAAAGTCTTCCAATCAACAGTTTTCTATTAGTAGTTAAGTTTTTTAAGAGTCAAAAGTTATACATGGATTTTCAACTATGCAGTAGAGTTAGCGTCCCTAACTCCCATGTTGTTCAAGGGTCAACTGTATTAAGTAAATTCAACTCAATTCCATATTTATTGGGTGCCTATCATGTATGAGTGAATAGTTGTCCCTTTCCTGTGTGCTTAAATTCTTTTATGCTATAGTGGGGTGTTTTCTGGACTAGAAAGAAAAATATAATAATTCTAGCCCTGTTTCCTCAGCATACAGCCACGAGGCAATAGAATCCAGGCATTGCCACTTCCTTGCTATATCCTTTGGACAACTGACTTAACCTCCCAAGCCTGTTTTCCTAATCCATAAACTAGGTATAGCCATAGCTAACTTATAGGACATCATGAAGGTTATCTGAGATAATGAATATAAAGAGTTTAGTTTAGAACATGGTAGGCTCCCCGTGTTTAGCTTCTTTCCCTGCATCTGGATATGATACGTAACTGCTCCAAACTTCCAGTTCCCTGGGGGTGATAATTGCTGTTCTCACAGTGGGGTTAGGGCATTGATTGCAGTAATATATATAAAATCTTTTTAAAAACTGTTTTGTGCTGTATTAGGGACTGAGAGCCTATTATGAGATGAGGACCTTGCTTGGCACTTTATATATATTATTCTGGTAATTAAAGTCAAGCTGCCTGGGGTTTAACTCTAGGCTCAGTGACTTAGCTGTATTAGCTAGTACACATTACTTTGCTTTACTGTGCTTCAAATCTTCATCCCTAAATGGGGATAACAACAGTACATATCCCACAGAGATTTTCTGAAAATCAAATGAGATAAAGTGTCCCACAAACCTAGCACAGTGTCTGGAACATAGGAAAGTTTCCTTAAAGGTTCACTGTTGTTAGCAGCTATTACTGTAAGTCTCAGGTTACAGATGAGGAAACAGGCAAATGAGTAACTTACTCCAGGTCCCACTCAGGGATGTGAAGCCCAGCTCTTTCCACACTGCCATAATACCTATACCTTGCATTCCTATGAAATGGAAACATTTCCTGTCCCTTTTAGAACTCCCTGGCTGCTTGGGGAAGCCCACTTGGTATTTTTCTCTTCTAAAAGGACAGCTGAGTATGCTCAGCTCTGGGTCTGTCCCACTGACAAATGTTGGTAAGCTAGGATGGGTCTCTTACTACACTGACACAAACAGGGAGAGAATTCCAGATTCATCATGGCAGCAGCTACCATGATCCCCAATTCTGAGCCAAAAGAGGAGGCCCAGCAGCTTTGTGGTCAGAGGTTCTAGGAGCTCCACAACCAATCCCTTGCTATTAGGGCCACACACAGAGGGCTGATTCTCCAGAGCACATGCCAACCTAATTTTCAGTTAATTAAAAATTGGAGGTGGGGATAGCGGTGGGAGCAGGGATGCTACTGGTTAGTTGAGTGCTGCAGGAATCTTAAGTCAAAAAGATGCTGCTGTATAACATGGGTAAGCATCAAGTTGTCTAGAGGATCAGAAAATGCAGTACAAAGTAGGCATATAGGGAGATGTACAGAGGGAGTAACTCGTGTGTGGCCAGAACCAGGAATTGCATAGTGATCTGTGTTTTTAGGAGTCAGTGTGCATCGAGTTGGGCTGTTTTATTGTCTGATGGCTGAGAAAGAATGAAGAAGGCATAGGAAGCACAGTTTCTCAGCAGGATGTGTGACACTGAGCTGTATTTTCTGGCCCCATGGGCTCAGGCATTGGAGAGGATGGCAAGCAGAAGTAAGACCCTATAGTGCTTTGGAGTGTGCATGGCAGTGCATTTGCGGGGCCCAGGTTGGCTATCTCAGAAAAGGACTTCAAAAGAACAGGACAGTTCCTGTCCTCAGGCACCCAGGGCTCCCATAGAGGGCCCCAGAGGCAGAGCCCCAGCTGCCAGGCTGTCTGGTTTCAAATCCTGGGCCTGCTGCTTATGAGCTATACAAACTTGAAGGAAGCTACTTAACTTCTCTGTGCTTCAGCTTCCTCAGCTACAAAATGGGGATGATGATACTTACCTCATAAGGTTGATTGAAAGTTTAAAAAGTTAATATAGTAGAATACTGCATGGCATTATTATTAAGTGTTGTGGACAATGGAGATGGGGGTGGGAGTTCGTCAGGGGGTGGTGGAAGGGGAGCTACTGAAACAGACATGAAAGATGGAGGTCTGCTTATGAGTTCACATTGACGTGCACCTGGGGACTTCCAGAAAGCCCTGAAAGAGGATGGGGATTGTCTGGGTGGAAACTAGAGCCAGCTGTTAGAGCTAACCTGAAAGTCTTTGCACATTCAGGTTTACAAGGCACTTTTTTTTTTTTTAAGATTTTATTTGTTTGACAGACAAAGATCACAAGTAGGCAGAGGAGCAGGCAGCAGACAGAGAGAAGAGGAAGCAGGCTCCCTGTCGAGCAGAGAGCCTGATGTGGGGCTCGATCCCAGGACCCTGGAATCATGACCTGAGCCGAAGACAGAGGCTTTAACCCACTGAGCCACCCAGGCGCCCCTACAAGGCACTTCTGAGGAAGCCGTGCTGTTCCAACAAGTCAGCTTTCTGACATGGCTGCTGGTCACAGGCCAGGAAATGGTTGATGTCCTGGTCTTGCTGCCTCTCAGGCCCAGGGCCAGGTCTAGTGCCCCATGATTAGGGGAGACAGGTAGGTATGTGCCCAAAGGAGAGATCTGGGAGCAATGCCTGGAGGAAGAGAGGAAAAGGGACTCTGGAAGGATGCATAAACTGCCTTCCTCCATCGGTAGGTTTTCACCCCACTATAGGCAGTTGTGGAGGGCAGAACTGAGGGGCAGTCACAGGGAGGAAGTACCAGCTTGACCAGCAAGCCAAACTGGCCAACCACAGCACAAATTTCCTTGAGAGGTGGGAGTTCCTCTGTATAGAGCTACTTCTACAAACTCCCAAGATCCAACCCAGAAGACACTGATTTGATAGGCCTAGGTTGGCAGAGGAATCCGGATTTAACAAGCTTCCAGGTAACTGTCTGGGGGGGTCACACTATGCAGAACTTTGCCTGCCTGGGAGGGAAGGGTCTCAGATGAAATCTAGTATTCCTTCTAGCTCTTAGCTCTGATGATCCGTCATTCTGTGGTCCCTTAAGGTCCCAGACTTGTATCCTGACAGCTTTTATTGCTGCCAAAACCTCTTGGCTATAAGCTTATTCATTTGAGCCCCTCCCTGTTCTAGGGCCAACCCAGAAAACACACTCAGGACATAACCTCACTGAGTGCATTGTCCAGAAGCTTTATTTCTTTGTGGGTCTTGATTACAGCTTCTGATTAGGGACCTCAAGGGTGTGGGTGTGTGTGTGTGTGTGTGTGTGTGTGTGTGTGTGTGTGTGTACGCATGCATGCAGAGAGAAAAACAGGATCTAGGTCTGCAGCTTTTGTGTTTTTGTGTGAGAAGTTCTCAGCTAGTGTTCATGTCAGTGATGGGAAATGGGGGCTGGGGTTTGAGGAGCTAGAAGTAGGACTGGACCCGGGGGAGCTGTAAACTCAGAAGGATGCTCTGGTTCTTTGCCTGCTTCACAGAGAAGGAGTTCACACGGTGCTAGGAATTTCAGCGAAATCCTCCTCGCCAACCCGGCTTTCCTGGCTGCCTGATTTCCGCTGCTCCCAGGAACTTGCACTCCAGCCCCTGGAGACTCCAGCCCTATTCACAAGGCCTGACCTTTCCCTGAGGCTGTGGCTGCCTGAGAAGCCCAATGTAGATGTCTGATGGGTCAAAGAGGGAAGTGTTCTTCACTGACAATGCCCATGGACTTCTGGAGCACTCAGGGAGGCCTAGTGCCTATCAGTAAGGGCAGAGAATATAAAGATACTGCATCTGATGTCATCTTCAGTCTAGGGTTTAATCTGCCCCAGCCCCATGGTCCTGCAAGTCAAAAAGGTGCTAGAGGGCTGGGCTGATCAGAGTCTAGGAGGCAGCCCCTAACACTTGCCCAGAGGAAGAGATGAGGAAGCAGAGGCACAAAAAAATTAACAGGCTCACAGGAGGTCTTTTGACCAGGATGTGGGGGAGCCCAGCTTGGTCTGACTCCAGAGCCCACATTCTTAAATCCCGTGTTAATAGTCCTCCCTTAAGGACCTGGGCATTAGCTCACCTGAAGTCCTCATGGGTCCTTCTCCTGCTGGGCTCCAGCAATGTAGAGGCTACGGGTATCACAAACACTTCCTTTATTGTCTTGACTTCCCAAAGGCACAGAGATAGAATCATGGCATTTGAAGACCCTTCAGAAATCATGGGAGTCCATGCCCTCATGTTACAGAAGTCTGGTTCTGGTTCAAGGTCACAAGGAGAATGAGCCTGTGGAAAGCTGGAATCTGGAGCTCCTGCTATTCAGTTAGGGCTCTCTGACCCTCAAGTGTGTGATTAGCTCATGGATTCCCTTCCCTGGTTTGGCTGTGCCTGGAAATTCATGCTCACCTCTGACCCATTGGAGCTGCACCTAGGTGTGATTTGAAGTCGTAATGGTCAAGAGGGCTATCAGGCTTTTGTGCTATCTTGTCTTAGTCTCCTGAGAAGGCTTAAAGGTTATTTAGAGAGATGAGATGATGAACTAAAGGTAAACTAAACTCAGTGTAAAAATATCTCTTCACTAACAGTGGCGTTGCAGCTTTGCCAATTAATTATGCTTGCTTTCTTTCTTTCAGAGCACTTGTATTCTTGGGGAGCATGGCATGACAGCTGTTTGGGGGAGCTGGCTAGGATTCAGGAGCCAGATTTTACATCAGAATCTGGCTTCAGCACACTGTTGTTATTAGTGAGGTGGAAGGGGTCAGGAAGGGCCATGTTAAGAAGGAACCCAGGGCTAGGGAGTAAGGATGCTAAGGGGACAGAACCTGGGAAAGTCATGACTGAGAAGGGGGAGCAGTCACATTTGAATCCAGATGCGATCTCTTGCTTTATGCTGTCATAACCTTCTTTCATCTTCAAACTTTCAGTGTATTAAATTTTTTGTTGGCTAAAACTTATAGCCCACTATTACCAGTGTTTTAAGGGAATTGTCCATGCTTGGTTAGGAGCAGTGGTAGAAAAGCAGCAGCAACAGAGTACCCAGTTTGGGGAAGACCAGACATCACCCATAGGAGAGCAACCTGCCACTGAGACCAACTGACATACAGTATCCACCAGCCCCATGACATTCCTGGAAGAGGTTCAATAAAACACTGAGCTGACTGCTGGTGGCCAAATGCATGGGGGCTTGGCTTACCGCCATTTAGAAATTCAAGGGCTCCCCAAGTGTACCAAGTTCTACAACATCTTAATCCAAGTTTGGGAGAGGGAGATACAAGAAGCCATTCTTTTCTAAGTATTTACTATCTGAGTTCCCACAATTATGACATGCAAGAAAACAAATGTCATCCGAACATGAAAATGTTCGCTGTCTGCCCGCTTACCAAATTAATGCTCACTCATACATCCTTCCCTCCCTTAACAAATCCCTTCAGGCTGAGGTCAGTTCGGACATCTGTCAGATATGATGGGGTAGTACAAGTGCAAACCAACTGCAAAGTTCATAAAATCAAAGAAAACAGAATTGGAAAACTTCACATGCAAGGTCTTGGACCAGTAAAGAGCAAATGGAGCTGGATTAGATAACAAAGAAAAAATTACAAGGATGATGAGACAAGATAGGTTCTTTATGAGAAAATGATTTGCATATTGAAGGATCCATAGAGGTCCTTGGGAAAATGAATGAAGTCCTTAAATATTAAACACATAGTCTCTTAACTGAGGTGCTGTAAAGTAAAATTGTGAGGGATGTGGTTCATGTGAACAAATTATCATGTTGGCATAAAGAATACACCAATGGCAAAATCAACACAATTCTTTTTTCCTTCTAAAAAAAGGAGCACATAATCAATTTTTGTTATATGTACAGCTAAAATAATTTGTTTTCATAATTTCATTTGTACAATGCAATCACAATGAGATCCTTTAAGTTTCTTTTCATCATTTTTTTTTGCAATACAATTTTACTGAAAATCTTTTCCACTATCTAGTATAAAATTTTGATCTTCATTTTAAGTAGACTCAGTTTAAATGGCCTTTTGCTGGTGACCATAATCCTGACATGACAAGGCCCTCTGTGCTGACAGTTCTCCTCCAGGTCTTTCTCCATTCTAGGAGGGTGCCTTCAGGGTTAGGGTGGTTGGACCTCCCAGGAAACTTCAGTCAGACATGGAGGTTCCACTCTCAGGGGGGCTTGGCCAATTCAAATGGACTCTGGGTATTTATTCCTCAATGTGGCAGCCACATACCTTCCCCAGGTGCCCACTGCAGCCTGCACAGGCTGTCAGCAAACTCTCTAGCCAGGCTGAGTGATGTGGCACCAGTCCAGGGTACTTGGCTTGGCCCCTGCCAGACTAACTGCAGGCAAGGAGGGGGCACTTACTTGGCTGGTGGGGCTCTGGGCTGCCTGTGGCTCTCCAGGGGGCTCCTCGTCCTCGGGAATGTGGGGCATGGCAGCCTCCTGGCGGGAGTGGCCGCGTGTGCCCGGAACCTCCACGGCGTCAGCCCCAAGATGCTCCAAGAGGCCTGGGCTCCGCAGGCTGAGGAGACGCCAAAAGGACAAGTCAAATCCACTCCCATCCCTGACCCAGGCTGGATTCCATTTCCAGGAGCCAGGAGCTGCAGAAAAGCCTGCTTGAGTTTGCATCAACACCAGAGTTTGGACTAGGCTAGGAGAGGGCATTTGGAATTGCATTTCCTCCTGTTCATTTGCTCTGTTTACAAAGTCGGAGATGACCTTAGAGATTTTCCATCTAATTTGGTCCTTAGAGTAAACACAGCTATCCCAGAAGGGAGAAAATTCCTTCAAACTCCTCAAAGTCATAGCTAATGGAGAACATTCCATTGGGATCAGATTTGTACTTATGTATCATTTATTAAGCGCCTACTACATACCAGGCACTATCCTAAGAGCATTTCCAACATCACCTAATTAATCCTCATAATGATCTCTGATGTAGGTATTAGTATTCACATTTTATAGAAGAGAGAATGGCTTCAGAGTGTGGTAGCCATTTGCCAAAATAATATAAAGAACCAAGCATTTGAATTCCAATCTTCCAATTTTGCGGCCAAGGCTCTTTTCACTCTACCACATAGCCTTCCTTCCCTGGGTTGAGTAAGAGGAGGTTGTTTCTTGACTTTGTACCCCATGGCTGGCCTCATGTCCATCAACATCTTTTCTGACCCTTGGTATGGGGCTCTCTCACTTGAGGGCAACCCTCAACGGGCCTGTGATTCTGGAGGCTCCGCCAGGGTGGATCTTGTGTACTTTCTGCAGTGTCCACCTGGAGCAGCCTTTCTTTGCTTCCCCAGAAACCAGGCTTATCTTGTCTCATGGTGTAGCAAACTTGAGGCCCAGCTGGTATTGACCCAGTCAGCATAATCTCACTTATCTCACCATAGTGATTGGCTCAGGGATAGAAAATAGGTCCACTGTAAACCAGTGAGCACACTGCAGTGTTCCGGGACCCAGGTGCTTTATCTTGCTTTGGGTGGTAGAACACACAGATGTAAGACCTGATGTTACTGATGCCATTTTTTTTCCATTTGGAAGTCCAGACTAAGGATAAAACTGACACATATAGAGAAGGCAGTAGGGCCAAGACACTTGCAGAAAAAAAGGTTAATCTCTGACCAAAGTTCACCTGAAGCCTGAATTCTTTCTGTACCCACCAGTTATACAAACAATTAAATTTCTTAGTGTTTAAGTAAATTTGGGTTGGTTTTACTTATACCTAGTAATTTATAACTACTTGTCCTAACTTGTAACTACTAACTACTGTTACTTATAACTACTAACTATTTTTTCATGTTTCTCACCAATCAAGAGGTCTAGGATCATGATCTCTCCAACAGACCTGAACCAGTGGGCCTGGCTCCTCTGCTTCTTCTTAGAAAAGGCCAGTAATGTGAGGTTTCAGTCTGGAGACGAAGGATAGCAAGGTATAAAGAACACAGGCCTTGGAACCTTATACCTGGATTTGAGTTCCCACTCTGCCACTCATAGGCTGTGTGGCTTTGAACATTGGCTTTACCTCTGAGCCTCACTTTCCTTGTCAGAGGAATAGAGATAAGAATGTCTCCCATGCAGGAATGTTCTAAGGATGAAATGATATAGAGCAGTGAGCACAGAGTAGGTGCTCACAGAGGCCACCTGATTGGAGATCTTCAGGCCAGGAAGCTCAGCCAGAGTCCATAGGCCTTTACCTAGCCTCCTCCCCTACTAAACACCTCCAGGTCCTCTTTCCCTAATGGGGTGGAAAAAGCCTTCAGGGACCTGCAGAACAAGCAACCAGCCTAGTTCTGTAACTTCAGAGATTTCCTGAAGTCGCTGATCTGCTAGTCAGCAGATGAAAGCCACCAGATGCAGACCCTGCCCTCAGACATAGTCAGGGGCTACTGGGACGCACACGGGAAAAATAAAGAACACTGTCATTTACTGAGTACCTACTATGTCCTAGGTCCTATGTAAGGGTGCTGGCTGCAGGAAGCTACAGGTGGAAGTCAGAAAGCCCTACCACCTCCCATGATACTAGATATTCTTCTGGTCCCACAGGGAAGGCCCGAGGGCCTAGAGCCAGAGGGTTGTGGTCAGGCTCAGATCTGACATCAGCCACAACTCTGACAGATACCCCTATCCAACATACACACCAATGACTGAGCTTCCTGAGGAAGGCAGGGATTTGATTCATCATTGATAACTAGAAGAGAAATTGCTTGTCGACTGGTATTTAAAGAACCAGAGAACTTTAGCCACGGGGTTGGTCAATGTGACCACCATCTTGACTTCTATCAGTCTCGGCAGTGGAATGGTAGCCCCATTCAACTCTCAAACAATTGGGGTGACCTCTGCTGGTCAACTCAAGAAGTCTCATCTCAAGTAGGAAATCCATGAACTAAATCATTCATTCATTCACCACACTGACTTTACACAGGCCCTACCACGCCCTGTGCCAGGTGCTGGTGACTTAAAGATGATGAAGATGTGGTACTCCTTGGGGAGAAGAGTCCAGTGGTTGGAGGCAGGATGAAAACAATGTAACTGTTAAGACTTTGAAAGTAAGAGAAGTGGCAGGATCTCAGAAAAGGATCCCCAACTCTGAAAATTGGAACAGGTGAGATAAAGTTTTAGACTAGATCCATGTTAGAAATGGTGTTTGAGCTGAACCTTGAATACTGAAATGCCGAGGGAAATTTCTCTGAACAGAAGAATAGCTAGAGGAGAAGGTGAGACAGGAAGGGAGAAGCCCTACTGAACAGATTCAACCTGTCTCTTGGGAATGAGACTATAAGACCAGGGCATACTATGTGACTTATCCCAACCAGCCACTGTATGGATGAAATAAGCAATAGATCTACCCAAAGGCTGGCTCTGTGAGTAATTTCTATTACCTTTACTTGGATTTCAGCAGCAGTGGTATCAGTGGTGCTGGACAAAGTATATGGTCAGAGGGGTTGACATTAGCAAAAGGCTATCCACAAACCCCAATTATACTGGGAAAGTTGGTGCACTTCCCTAGAAACCTCTTAAACAATGATGGATTTATGTGAAGGTTCAGCCTGTCTTAATAGTAATATGGTTCCCAAAACATGGGAGGTGACAGTTCTACTTTCTTTTCCACCTTAATCTATACGAAGTATATTGCACTCTGAGTGGTAAGAAGGATTCAGACAAATTGGAGTATGTTCCAAAAAGGGGAAGTACTATGAAGGAAGCAAGAATTTGTCTTTAAAGAACTGAAGATCTTTAGCCTGGAAAATAGATGGTGCAGGGAAAAAATAAAAGTGCTTCTCAGATACTTGAAGTTCATTCCTGTAATTTTGTTGTCCCCAAAGGATAAGTGCATGACCAATGAATGAAAGGTCAGATCAAGGCAAGGGAATCCTCTCTAGTGGTTGGAACTATTTGAGATGAAACAGGCTACTTTTTAAGGTAATAAATTCCCCACTCCTGGGAGAGTTCCAGCAAAGTCCAGGGTAATGGTCATAGGATTCCTAACACACTCCAGGGGCCATTTTCAACCCTAGGTGTCACTGAATTCTTTGACTCTTCCTAGGGACAAGAAACCACGAATGTAATGGTCCCATTTCATACGATTCTGGGATCATGGTATCCTAAAGTCACATAAAAAAATATCTCATTTTCTGTCCCTCCTCCTCTCCTGCTCTTCAAGAAAGACCTTAATTTAAGTCAGTCCCTCGGTCAGAAAGCAAAGCAAAACAGAAACGAATTAAGTGAGACAAGCACTAAGAGATGTAAGTTGCTGCAGGACAAAGTAGAGTGGAGGCTGGCTGTGGCCCCACGTTTGACAAACCGGAACCCCGAACCCCTCAGGGGGAGCCCCAGCAGCCCTGCCTGCCAAGGCCATTCCCACGCTGCTCCTGCCCTGTTTGCTTGCTCTCCCGTCCATTATTATAAACTCTCTGCTTAAAATAGCAAGGTAGCAGCAGAGTCCTTCCCCCAGGGCGACATCTGGGTTCTGCTGGAGCTTGTGGGCACATGGGCCTTGCATCCATCACAACAAAGTTAGGAATATAATCTGCAGGAAGTGGTGATCTAGAGCACCGACCCATAAAAGGAAAAAATATTTAGTAATGTTTGGTCTCTGAGCTGCTCCTTCTTTAACCCATTTTCAGGGCCCTTCTAACTACCTCTTTAGCCTGGTGGGTAAAGGGTTAGACAGGTCGTTGTCAAGAGCGAGTCAGCTTTTTGGATTCTACTCATTCTGTCCCCAGCCAGTGCTTAATAATATAGTTTGGTCCATTTTACAGGAAGGAAAACTGAGGTGCAAAGGAGAAAAACAACCTAACTGGGTCCAGTAACCTTTGTACCTAGTGCAAATTACCTAAGCCTCTGCTGGGATAACGCTCCAGTCATTTGTGTAACTGATAAGGCCAAACGTCTCTAATCCATCTTTAAATATTTTATCTGCCCCCAACCATGCTCATGAAAGAAAGCAAACTACTATACTTTTCTTCATTCTCTCATTCATTAGATATTTCTAGTTTGCCTACTGAGTGTCACATACCATGCTAGGTGCTTTCAAGTGCTATCTTGCTTAACTCCTGTGAGAAGGGTTTTATTATTTCCATTTTACATATGAAAGAAGTAAGGATCAGAGAGGTTCAGTAACTTGCTTGAGCTCCCACAGCAAATAAGCGCCAGGCCAAGGATTATAATGCAGGCTAGTCTGACCCCAAACCCATCATCTCCCTCTCCTGTCCTCTATCTCCTCCACCTGGAGTTCTGCTAAAGTACAGTAGAACCCAACAGAGGAAACTGCCCCACAGAGAACTGGAATGTACATTCCCAGTGGAGCCATGGGTGGTGGTGGGGAGGCAGGGCAGAGGAAGCAGCAGCTTGTCAGGCAGAGGTCTTCTGAGGGCAAAAGTGTGGGCCTACAGTTTGAGGTTGCAGGACTCCCACTGTAGGGTAACAAATGCACCCATTTACCTATCCATCTATCTGTCAGGCTATCCATTCACCCACATGCCTTCTGACTTCTCCATTCATACAACTGTCCGTTTGTTTGCCTTTGAAACTTTCACCCCAGAAAGTCCCACACTTGTTAGATCAGCTGCACAGGCTCTGCCCCCTGGAAAAGCCACTGTAGGGCCCTAGGGGCTGTGGGGAGAGTGCAGGAGGGCAGGAGAGGACTGCTCTGATGGAGTAGCCATTCAAACATAGGCATGGCCATCCACAGCTGGCATCTGCACCCTGCACCTCCTCCTGCACCCCTAAGCCTGTGGGAGGGACACTGGCTTCCTGTGGTGGTTGCCCGTGTCCCTGCAAGCACCATCACAGCTCATGATTTAGCAAGGGCCTTTACAGAAACCTCATAAGCACTATTTTTTTTTAAAGAATGTATTTATTTATTTCAGAGGGAGAGAGAAGGAGAGCACTAGCAAGGGAGAGGAGCAGAGAGAAAAGCAGTCTCCGGGCTGAGCAGGGAACCCAACACCGGTCTCTATCCCAGGACCCTGGGATCATGACCCAAGCCGAAGGCAGATGCTTAACTTACTGAGCTACCCAGGTGCCCCATTACTATTATTATGAACATTATTAATCCCATTTTACAAGTGAGGAAACAGAGCCCTGAAGACTTTCTCAAAGTCACAAAACCCATGAGGTCTGTCTGACTCCCCAGTCCCCAACTGGTCAAGCGCACTAGTTCACGGGTAGTGGTCTTGGCAAGCAGTGGCCTTTATAATGGCCCCAAGAATGCCTCTCCCAGAGCCTTGCCATCAGCCCAGGGGAAACCAAACCGCTCTCTGAATCACAGTGACCCAGGAGCCCAGTCTACAAGCTGAGTGGCTCTCACATTTTCTTTGTTAATCTTTGGGTGTTCGGGGAAGAACCAAAGGCCCTTCTGGAGAAAAAAACGGGTTAACCCAGACTCCACTGACCTTTCTGGAGTGACTCAGAATTCTCAGAAGGGAGGTTTTTTGTTCTTCCAGCTTTGAATTTTTGCTTTCATTTTAGCAACACAAAGAATTTGAAAGAGATTAGGTTGCTATTAATACCACTGGTCTATCTCTAGATGAAGAATTTGATGAAGGAAATTGTTTGGGGTGAGTGCACACACATCTCTCTCAGTCCCTCTGCAAATTCAGAGGATGACGGAGAGGGCCACTGGAGACCAGCCAGTCCTGCCTCCTGCTCCCATCTTACAGGTCCAGACAAGCGCAAAGACTTAATCAAAGCCATACTTGTGAGTGAGGGGCCATCAGAGAAGGCCCCAGAACCCCTATTCCCCAGGACTTGCTACAGACATCAGCTTTCTGCCTCTGATTTTGAAGGTCTTGCTTTTGGTATATGATAAACAAATGTGTCCATGCTGTGAAAGCAGGCATCTTTAGGCAGTGCCTCCCAATCTTCCTCCTCCTGTGGTTACTCTCATGGGAGAGAGAGGGTTCTCCCTGGTTCCCGATCTCACCCCAGGGCAGTCCCCCCAACACAGTTGGAAAATCTGGGGCATCAGAGATCAGGTCAAAGTGCTGAGAGGCACTTCTGTGTGTCCCTGGGCCTGGCTAACTGCAGAACTGGGTCCTAGATCCCACAAGCAAGCCTGAGCAGGGTTCAGCTCAGGAAAACACCATCCTGCTTCCTAACCTTGGGATGCTGCAAGAGGGCTTTGGAACTTGGAAGATTGGATTCTAATTCTCTTCTGCCTCTTCCCTGCTGGATTAGTCTCCCCTGGCCACTGTTTCTTCATCTGTAAAATGGAGACTCTATTAGGGTTGTTATAAGAATTAACTTAGAGAATACAGGCAAGATGCTGGCGCATCGTATGTACTCAACGAGTTCCTTTCCCACTCTCTGAATAGGGCAGTTGAGTTCTCTGAGTCATGGCATCAAAATCGAAGCAGATCCAGAGAGTCTGCCATTAATCCTGAATAGCAGAGTTCAAGCTTCGTCTCTTGCAGGTAAAGGAGATATATTCCTGAACTTGCCAGGACTTCTCTGTACAAACTTGTAGATAAAAGGCAGTTAGACGTGATTGGAATTAAACCCATCAGGGGCTTTACACACTGGCATTTACTCTTGTTGACAAACATACTTTGCTGTTGGGCAACCAGTGGGGTTAGAGAGAGAGGGAAAGTGCTGTGGTCATCCCAGGGCTATGCTGTGGTCAGTTGCAGGTCTGCATTATGGTCAGCCATTGATTTGTGCTGCAGTCATCTCAAACCTGTTCTGTGGTCATCTCAGGTCTATGCTGTGGTCAGCTCTAGATCTGTGCTGTGGTCAGTCCCAGGGAAGCAAGGGTAGAGTATAGAAGGGCAGAAGAAAGATGCAACAGAGAGGGAAAGATGAGGGTCTGGAAGAGACTTCCCAATGACTTCTTGCCCTCAACACAATCTCTCTGGTCCACAGAGGCAGGGGGGACGACAGGGGCTGCAGTCTGGCAGTGCTTCAGGGAGGCTGGTCCTGAGCACTTCCCAATACCCCATGGTGTCTCCACCCTCTAGCCATGCTCTCCAGGCCTGAGGATCTCTTATAGGTTCTGTTGGCTGGGGGTACCTTTCTCCCCCAATTCAGGCCCATTCCAGCTCTAGGGTGAACCAGCTTCTGCTCAGACCAGTGTCATGACCATGTCCAGGAGGAGATGCTGAGCCAGCCCCAATAGGAGGAGTGCAAAATTTGGCAGCCACTGTGCTCAGCAGAGGGTTGGAGTAAGGGACACCTTAGATCTCGAAAATAGTAACTGACCCCTCCCTTCCCCTCACATTGCCTTTCCCCTCATACAAACATGGAGGCCATTCTGTGCTCATTGCCTCGGGGAGAGGTGTAGCAGCAAGGGGTATGGTCTCTGCCTCATATGTAGTGAGGAGCTAGCCCTTAGGGAAATAAAGAGGGCTCAGGGTACAGAAAAGAGATTTGGGAAAAGCACCCCAAGTAAGCATAATTCTCCCCTCACCCCCAGGACTAGTAAGATTATGGGGCAAGGGGCAGACAGGAGAGGCCATGTAAAAGCAATGAGAGTATGGACTCTGGTGAGGTACTGGAAAAGAGCCTATGCCCTGCTTCCCTGGAGAGATGGGGGGAAGTCCCGAACTCTAAGAGCAGAGAGATCTTGGGTCCCGTTTCCCAGTCAGAACCCTGAGGAAAAGACCCCAAAGAGAAGTAATGGTTGTTTGGAATGACTTGATAGACAAGGCCTTCGGACAGCCTCACAAGACTCCTCTCATCCCAGGGGATGGGTGGGTGAGGGCAGAGGGCACATGGCACAATCATTTCTATGTAGCCAGGAGCAAAGTTGCCAGACTTGAAGGTGCCTTGAGAAGTCTGATTCAGGGGTCATCTACTGACCAACGACTCACAGAAAGCATGGTGGATATCTTGTCAAGTAGGCCAGGACGGATGATGTCGGGTACAAGCGCACCCTTCTCACCCTAACTCCCTGGCACTCAGGAAGCTCCTTGGACCTTGGTTACCATTTTGGAGGAAGTGGGTTGGTGAAACCCTCAAATTCCTGGGATCGGGTTCTAGGTAACCTGAAAAATGGTCAAGCCAGGGCCAGATCTCACTCCAGCCGAGCCCAACCCCCAGCCATGACAGGAAGTCAGCCAAAACATTTCCCCAGGTTTCCTCCCCAGCTTGTTCACTTCAGCAATTCTTTTTTAAAAATAAGTCCACTTGAAAAAATTTTCTCTTCTTGGAAGTATGTGCAATTGCTCAATCGGAGGCAGTTCAAAGGCACTGGAAACAGCAAAAAAGTATCTGAGCCTCCCATTTAGCTCCCAGCAGAAATAAATCTTGCCCAGTTCTCTTTGTTCCAGGCCGCCCAGCAGCCTCTTCCCTGAGTCACTCACTCCAGGGTGACATGAATCATCACCCTAGGGCCAAGGACCACACGGTTTTCCCTGGGTCTGTGTGACTGACCAGGGCACTGAGGGGCCATCAGGAAGCATGGAGGACCAAGAGCCTCCTCCTAGGTCCTGGGCCTGAATCTGCCCTCCCAGATGTGTGACCCGGGGGAATCCCTCAGCCTGTGTGACAAGGAGGTAGATTTATAGCTCTTCCAACTTGTCCTTTCTTGGAGCTTCTCCAGTGGTGTACTAATTGTCAAGAATTTTGTGAGCTGGTTTTTAAACGCAGACATCATTAAAAATTGAATTATAGCTTTGTGCTGTGGAAGTATTATAGCCAATGAGGTTTATCCAAGGCGTGATTATTGCTAATTAAGAATTAAGTTACAATAAATGACACTAAAAACGAAATAAATACCCACAATGATCCTAATTATTTTGCTACATCTTATTGTTAAATCATCTCTTGAGAAGATTTAGTTTTATTTTATCTGTTGGGGGAAACACTGTCTAATGATGTGCTACTGTGCATTGCTTTCCAACTTCACATTCAGTGAATGTGGAGTTAGTAGCTGAAATTGGTGATGGTGTCACAGAAATCAGCAAATCAGCAAATGCTCCATGTCAAAGCTTTTTGTCTTAAACATTTACCAGCTCACCAATGAGCCTCTCTGTCCTGGACTCAGCAGATGACTTTAATATCACCCCATGATAGCAGAATTACAGAGATCTGATGGCCAGTTACCTTTGCACAATGCTGCTTATGTGTACCACGTCCCGAACAAGATGCATCATTTCTTCCCCTCCCCAACCCCACCTTCTCCCAAGCCCACTCTTCCAATACCCTAGTGAATGGTACTCAGACTAAAAACCCAGAAGTCATCATAACTCCCCCCTCTCCATCACCCTACAATCATTTGGACTCCGAGTCCTGTCAGTCTTAGTTCAGACATGTCTTTGATTGCTTCCCTGCCATGGATCTGGGTGAACTGTGTCACCACAAAAACCTTCTTTTTCTCTTTCCCTCTGGTCTGGCCCTTTCCAACCACACTCTACATGATGCCAGAGAAGTCCCTCCAACATATAAGTTGGACTGTCCTGCCCCTTCTTAAGGAAGACAGAGTGTGGTAGGCCAGGGAGTACTGGTGCCATATAATGAGAGCAGTTACTATTCAGTTCTGAGGTCTTGAAAAATTATGTGGGAGGCCAAGCCCTCTCCACACAGAAGCATCCCGCCAGTCCACTGGCCATGCCTCTGACAATGTCATCAATTCAAACTCAGCACAACATTTGGTAGCAAGCAAGAGATATGGTACAGTGAAAATAGCAGGGTTTTGGAAGTGATATCTGGAGTTCCAGGATAGCTCTGGCCCTTACAGCTCCGTGAAACTTGACAAAGCAATGAATGTTCTCTGGGATCAGGCTATCATTTGGAAGATGGAGCTAAGATACTTCTCTAAAAGGATTGTTAGGAGACTTAAACAAAATAAAGTATGTGTCCAGCACATAGTACCTATGTACAATACCTAGTACAATACCTAGGAAATGTTCTTTTACTCGCCTCTGAGAAAGAGAATATTGATTAACAAAAGTCACTTTGCTTCATGCCACACAGGGCTTACAATGTAGGTATACTCCTTCCCATGCACTCGAAAGCTCAGTTTTCTGCTTCGCCAGCCCTTAAAAGCAGTGAGAAGGGACTGCAGGAAGGAAGCAGCTACATTCTGAAGAGAAGATATCAGCTCTCAGCTTGGCACACACACTCTGACGCCTTCCTTGTCAGCTGAGTTCAGCCCCAGTTTATAGCCCAGCCGGAAGCTGGCAGGCATGAATGAAGCCAAGCTCTGATGTTGGCTCCCTGGAAAAGACAGGAGAGCAAGTTCCATTTCAGAACAGTTCTATCCAAGATGGTTAAAATGCGTAGTTTGACACTTTAGACATAATCATTTTTGTTCACAATATATTGACTGAGGGGAAAAATAGGTAGTATAATTGTACTTTGAGAGCAGTTACATAAATATCTTTAGTATTTTAATAAATTTCATTTTTAATAAATTTAATTAAATTTAATAAAATTAATATTTTAATAAAATACATAAATATTTTTATGTGAAATAGATATAGATAGATTATGGTTACATATTAGGGAGAGAAGTCTGGAAAGTTAAAACCCAATTGTTAAAAGTGGTCATCTTCAAATGGAATTATGACTAAAATCAATTTAACACCTTTTAAATATTAGTATCTGTATTTTTTTTCATTTTTTTCCCACAATGAGTATGACTTACTTGCATAATAAATGAAGGATTGTTGAAGGTGTTCTGAAAAATTACTTAGGACAGTTTGTGCCTGATCACGGACTACTTAGGCATTAATAGTCCTTGTTTCAGTATGTGCTAGTTGAGGCTCTGAACCTTCTTGTGGACTCTCCCATCTGGGAATTCCCTGGCCAACTCTTGTTCATCCTTTAATACTCTGTTCAAATGTCACTTCTGCCACAAAGCCTCCTAGACTCCGTCTTCTGATGCCACTCTTCTGGACTCCCAACAGGCACATGTTCTCCCTTGCCTCGTGGCTCTTTTTCTTGTCTTGTAATTATCTATTTACTGCACAGGCGGTTCTCAACCTTCCTGCTACCCAGTCCCCCTAAAGCATATGGCAAGTATCTATTAGCTATTAACTGAACTTCAGGGTACAGAAGCATGAATTGTCCTCCAGTGAACTCTGATGAGGGCCCCCCCACCGCCTGCATTGGGCACACTATCCCCTCCACCCCCTACCTATCTTCCCCCTTCTCAGCCACACTTCATTAAGAATCATGTTCTAAACAGTGGGCAGCATATAATTCATCTGCCAGGATTTCTTGAATAGATGAATAAATGAATGAGTAGGTGAGACAGTAGAAGGAAATATGTCACAGACTGATACAGAGTTGTTAAGAGTCCAAACCCTGGTTTTTGAGGAACCCTTGGGAAGTCAAATGACCCCTCCAGGGCTGATTTCGCTTGTGGCCCCATCATGGCCTTGGAGTTCCTCATGTGAGAAGTGGGGAAAACAAGGCCCCGTTTTCCTCTTATTTAAGTGATATGAGCATACATCACCTAGGCGGCTACATCTGCAGGTAGACGGCCTTACGTGCACCGTTCCTACTGAGCTTGCCCAGGTTAACAGCTCAGTTTTCTGTCTTGATGATGTAAGTGGGTTTCCTGTCTTCTCTGACACACAGGTGTGCAAATTTTCCCCTTAGGATTCTACCAACTGAAACATCACAGAGAGCCGGGCCTCTTCCTCTGCCACCTACATGCCTCTGTTTGACCACCCGGGAGTACTTTGCAAAGCCACTTTTAGGATTTACTTATCAACGGGACTTGCAGCTTTCACTTAAATCCTGCAGGAAGCCACAGAGCAGCCCCGCTGGCTCTTCCAGCTCCACTTCGGAAAATGGCTAATGCGGTCCCCAAAGTGCTGCCAGTGGCATGTGCTCAAATATGCCATTACCCCGTGTCTGCTGCCCTGCTGTTCCTGAAACTAGCTCCCCCTGCAAAAGGGTTGAGCCATGAGGGTTGGCAAAATGGTCATAGCCTCGAAGCCAAACCTGGACACGTGTCCCAACTCCTGCTCTGATGAGGGGACAGATGCTGATGTTGGGGGTTCTGGGAATCCAGAACCCGGAATCTCCCACTTCTGTGCGCCAGGCCTCTGGGAACTGTGGTCTCATTTCAGGGAGAAGGCCAGAGGAATTGGGCCAGTTTGAAGGGACCGTGGCAACAGCTAGTCCTGCCCACACTGCACATGTGGACTCTTAGAAGCCAACAGTGGGGCCAGATCTCAGCTGACAGCCTTTTCCTTGGAGCTTCTGGCTTCTGTGTCTGAAGACATTCATTCCTCAGGATGAAGACAAGGATGGAGAGAGACAAGTGGTGTTTTGTCTAAGACATGAGATGTGTCAAGGGCCACCCAGGAGCAGCCTGTCTGAAAAAGCCAGGATCAGAACCCTATTACCTTGGAAACTGTTCCAAATAAAAATAAGACTTTCTTAATTCAGCAAGACCCTTAACCCCAACATAAATGAATGAATTTATGTATTTATTTAGTAAATAGATACTAAATAAATAGATAGATAAATAGATAAATAAATAGATAAATAAATAGATAAATAAATAGATATATATCTATATAAATAAATAGATAAATAATAGATAAATTTATTTATTTATAAATAATAGATAGATATAAATAAATAGATAATAGATAAATAAATAGATAAATAAATAAATAAATAAATAGATAGATAGATAGATAGATAAATAACTATCCCAGTATGCCAGTCCTCTCTTTGTCAGTTCCTCCTTCCCTCTCTCTGTCTTCTCCCCGTCCCTTCCTAGCTTTGTTCTGGGAAGTGACCATAGAAGTCTGAATGTGGGAACTGGTTTCAGAAAGTCCAAAGAATAAGATGGCCTTCATAGTGCCTGCCTAACTCATTCATTCATTCCACAAATGCTTAGTGGGTACCTCCTTAGTGTCAGGTATTAGGCTAGGTCCTAGGCTCTGAGGACCTGAGTCCTTCAGGCTGCCTTTCCAGGAAGCCTTCCCTGACCTCTCCAGGATACTGTGTGCTCTCTGGTCTATGATAGCATGATGCAGCTGCCCCCTATCTACCACACAGTGGTCTCTGTTTCCTGTACATTAATTGCCTCTGCCAAGCCTGATGGCACAAAGTTTTCTTTTGTGCCCCAAGCTATGGAAACATAGCATAGGTCCAGAGCAATTGCTCAGTGTCTGGTGAATCTCTCCTTTGAAAGCAAAGACTCTAGAAATCAAACCTCACTTTTTATATGGCCTACCACACTCCAAGCACATTAAACTCTCTCCATTCTGTGAGGAAGGTATATCTCCATTTTACAGATGAGGTGAACCAAACCTCAGAGAGGTAAAATGACTTGCTCTAGATCACACAGTCAGGAAACAGGGTCAGTACTAAAACCCAAGTTTCCTATACCCAAAATGTCCTTGACCCTGCTTGAGTGAGAAACCATTCTTGTTCTTCTCCAACCTCAGCAGAGACAGAATGAGAATATTGGGAGAGCTCTCCTTATGGAGGATCTTGATTGTTCCAGATCACAGCCCTACCTCAGGGGCAGCAAGGACTGTGGCTGAGGCACAGAACTGAAAGTCTTTCTCACAGCATCCCCTGGAGTCCATAGGAAGCAGCTGCATCTGCTAAGACGAACAGAAGAGATAGCTCTTCCCTGCTGGGATGGAGTGCCCCAGCTCAATTCTTTGGCCCCTATTTATTTTCTGAATCCCAGCTCTCAGAAGCTATGGAAAGAGGCCCAAACCCTGGTGCTGGGCATCAGGGCACAGCATGGCCTAATATGTGCTTCAGGAGGCCAGAGGAAGGATTACAGAGGCTCAGTGACAGGGGCCTTCTGGGGGAGGGAAGAGCAAACTGTGAAGCCATCCACCCGTGTCACAGTGTGTTCCTTTACCACTTAGGCCTCAGTCTTCCCATATCCACAGTAGTGGGTTGGGCTAATTTGCCAGCCTGAGTCCTACTTTCTACCCTATGAGTTTGGGGCCCATGTTGCCTATGGAGAGCAATCATCAATCAGAGTGAGGGGGTCTAACTGGCAACCCCCAGGGCTGGAGGCTGCCTTTGAACATCTTTGCATCACATTCCCCCAGTTACAGTGATTGGTGAGCATTGACCTACCCAGAGCCAATGAGACACAATGTGATTTTGCTGGGAAAGAGAGTCTTAACTGAGATCTTAAACGTAAGATGGTGAAAACAGAATCCTTATTGTCTAAGAATGAAATCAATGTGAAAGAGAAGATAGCAAGAAGATAGAAACTAGGCCCTGAGGCTGTCATCTGATGCCTTGATCAAGCTATGCCTGATATCCCTAGCCTTTTATGTTTCAAGAACCAACAAATATCCCTTTTTGCTTCAACTGGTTTGTGTTGGCTTTTTTGACACTTGCAATAAAGAATTCCTACTGGTACAAAGCTTAGCCTTTGTAAAATAGACTGTACAGGGTCTTTCTGGACACCAGAGCCTTCTCTCACCTTGCTACTCTGCTGCCAACATGAGAGTCTGAGCTGGAATTCTCAGATCTAGAGCAAATGAGCTTGCCCTAAGTTATTCCCTAACTAAATGTATCACCCTGTGCCTTTCTCAGAACCTGCTTCTCCTTCTGCATTCCCAGCCCATATTGATGGAATCAGTGTCCTCCCTGAAACCCTAACCCAAACCTCTGAACCTCCCACCCCTCCAATGCCTGCCCCCCACCCTACCTTCCACTATACATATATACTTTTAAACATCTACTCAGGCTCCAAATGAGGAACTAGCTTTGACCAACCTCCTTGTTCCTGCCTAAAAGATACCTGGTGAATATAAAGACATGTTAATTGAGTTCAATTCCAACCTTCAAATGATTTTCCAACATTGTTGCTTCCTTCCAGATAACTACCAGGAGCTCACTCCACCTATTCCTCAGCTCAGCATTGGATGGGATGGGATCTGACTGCTAACTGTTCCCTGGGAAATCAGGCCCCAGACCAATGGGGGACTTTGTGAACAGGTTTGCTGCCTGGAACCCCAGCGCCACTTTGGAGTGAGGATTCCAGTTTGCAGGACCAGGAAGAAGATTACACCTTGCGCACTAAGACCAGTGGAGGGAATGGGAACAGTTGTGGTTCTTGGCCAGGGTCATCAAGGGAATCTGAACTGAAATGCATTTGCAGTTTGGTCAACTCAGAACTTGGACAGAGGCTGTGGCCACAAGAAGCCGCATGCCAAAGTAAAGTGGACCAGTTCCCTTGGCAACCAAATCTATGCAGATAGCCTCGGGATTTGGGTCTTCAGACACCACTTGAGAACAGGCTATGATAAACAGTGTTGCAAAATGGTGGTGAGGAAGAGGAAGGCAGGAGCTTGGGAATGGCTCTCAACAGCAAACTCTGGTGGCCTGAGGCACATGAATTTCAGTGTGTTCCTCATAAACAGGCTTGTGTAACAGTGGCTACTTGATAATATGAGACAGGAAGTAACCACAGAGGATTTCTCTCCAGGGAGTTGTCATCTTTCCATTATGGAAAGATGGGAAATGCATCAATTTTGAGTATTAGTAACAATTTTGAGGCATCAGAAGAAGAGAACCAATATTTATTATGCCAGGTTCTCTATCTGACTTTTTATATCCTTTATCTTTTTTTTTTAATTTTATTTTTTATAAACATATGATATATTTTTATCCCCAGGGGTACAGGTCTGTGAATCGCCAGGTTTACACACTTCACAGCACTCACCATAGCACATACCCTCCCCAATGTCCATAACCCCACCCCTCCTCTCCCAACCCCCCTCCCCCCATCAACCCTCAGTTTGTTTTGTGAGATTAAGAGTCACTTATGGTTTGTCTCCCTCCCAATCCCATTTTGTTTCATTTTCTCTTCTCCTACCCCCTTAAACCCCCCATGTTGCATCTCCTCTCCCTCATATCAGGGAGATCATATGATAGTTGTCTTTCTCCGATTGACTTGTATCATTTGTCTTATTCGGTCCTGACAATACCCTGCATGGAATTATTATTCCCCTTATACAGGTGAGAAAACTGAAGTTCAGAAAGGATAATTTGCTCCAGGCATCATAATTACTAAGCACTTTCAACAGGATTTGAGTTCAGGGTAGTCTGACTCTAAGCCCAGGTTCTGTTCATCACACTATGCTGAGGCTTTGAGGGCAACACAGAACCCTGCAGCACTGTTGTCAACCACCACCACCACAGAAGAAACATTGACACGGGACCAGAGGACCAGAAGACATTTTTCTGGCTAAGGATTCACCAACTGATTCATCATGGAGAAGGTATTTTCCTTAACATCAGATTCACATATGTTCTACTAAATTGCAGTTTGTTGTTTATATACTATTTCTCCTTAAAGTAACTGTTTGGTCAACAGCATAAAGTTCAACCCAGGGTTTAAGCTGAGTCATTCTTTAAAAGCCTGTGGAAATGCAGAAACTTCTGGAAATTTCTCATCTGCACTTTCAGATGAGAGAAGCTGATAACTAACCAAAAATGGACCTCCAAGAGTGATCATTCTCCTAACAAATAATCTTTCAAGTAGAAATGGCCTTTTTAAAGCAACTTTGGTTATATTTCTCCCTTGATTAAAACATTTTACTGGCTCTTCATGCACTGATTCCTAAATCCAAGAATGCTTACTAGAATCATCTGAGGTGTTTGATAAAATGCATTCTCCTGGTTCCATCCCAGATCTACTGGATCAAAATATCTGGGGACAGGGCCCAGGATCTGTATGGCTAACAGTCCCTCATGGAAGTGTGATACAGCCTATCTAGAAGACTAGAGCTGGAAAATCCCTGGTCCCTAGGTAAAGTCCAGGTTCTCTGGCACATATGCCAGATTTCCTGCTCTGAGCTACCAACTTCTCCTGTTTCTTCTCTAGCCACAATCACCAAGGTATCCCACACCCCAACATCACCTAATGATCCTGTTTCCAAATGTTCCATGTACTTTCAAACCTCCATACCACTCTCTGCCTCAAAGACCTTTCTCTCCCACCTGCCTCCGAGGAAGACATTCCTCACCTGTAGGATGAGGGATCCTCCTGTAGGATCCTCAGGCTCCTCCCCAGATGAACTCCTTCTGCCCATTTCTTTTCAGAGTTGTAAGTGGTTTATTTGAACATAGACTGTAGAGCCAAACAAGATCGGGTTTTACCTTGTGTTTGTCACTTCCTAACTCTGTGATTTGGCTGTTGAATCTCAGTGTCCTCACAAGTTGTTATGAAAAATAAGCAGGCAAATGTATGTGAATTGTAGAGACATTGCCTGGTGTAGGGTCTCTAGCAGAGTTAGCTATCAAAATGGTAGCTTTTATTATTATCACTGTTGTTATTATTATTTGTTTTGGATATTGTCGAGACATTTCTCTAACACAGGGTTCAGCAAACTATGGTCTGTGAACCAAATCTGACCAAATGACTGTTTTTATATAAAGAAAGTTTTACTGGAACATAGCCACAATCGTCCATTTATGTATTGCCTATAGCCGTTTTTGCATTACAAGGGCTGAGTTGAGTAGCTGAGACAGACTTTATCTAACTCATAAAGCCTAAAATACTTACTATTTGGCTTTTTACAGGAAAAAGTTTGCCAACCCTGCTGTAACGTAATAGCAATTATTTGTTTGCAAGTTGGTCTTTCCCACTTGACTGATAGCAACTCAGTAGTTTTCATGAGTGACTTTTACTTATCCTTTAAAACCCAATCTTTCTCATCTTTGTATCCCTGGAACTTGAAACATAATTAGTGTTTGAAAAATGGAACCAAATAATTCCTTAACCCAGCTGAAAGGCACACATCTCCAGAAAAGCCCCTGAAGGGAAAGGGGGCAAGACTTCCTGCAGGACCAGGACTGAGTTAATAGAGATATACAACTTGGAGAAACCAGGTACACCTTGGAAGTAAAATCAGGCCTTCAGGGGATGTGAGATTTTCACTGCAGCCCTGGTTCTGAGTTCCTGGTTCAAGGAGGCCCTGCACTCAGTGTACCATGAACAGTCTCACTGGCTCCTACCACCTGACCCCAGCACTCTGGGCCTTACTGTTGGAATATTTTCACTGATGGAGAGGAGAGGAAACCCCCTTTTAGGAAATTCTCTTCTGAAGGTTTTAGTATAGCCCCATTTTCCAAGAGGGCATAATTGGGTTGGTCCAAATGGTCTGATAACCCTCATGGTCCTTACAGTGGGCAATTTGATGTACTCATTTTTAATAAATGAACTGATGGATATCTTTTCTATGTAGATTTACTGTTTTTTTTTTTTTTTTTTTGTTTTGACTCCCCATGAATTTTCATTTTCTGAGCACAGCTCCTCTTGGAGGAGAACTAGATTTCAAAGCAGTGGGGCTATTTCCTTGTTAGCTGGTTATGAAACCACTCTGTGACCTTGGGCCAGTCATGCCTGTCTCTGTACCTAGCTTTCAGCTTCTGTACAATGACTTTCAGACTTTTGACTCCCTGGAGTTCTGGCTGGAGGGGTGGCCTCCCCAACTCATAGTGATGAAAAGCAGTGGGCTGACAACAGACAGCTTGATGGAGCTTCTTTCTTCCTCCATGCCTCTGTCTTACAGTAACACACTCTCCCAACTTCCCCCATCCCCTGAAAATACAACAATTCATTCCTACTGCCCTTTCTTGAGGCTCGAAGAAGATACTTTAGCTCTGAAGCAGATCCTCAGGAGATAAGAAAATGCCACTGATGTGGTTGGAAAAATCTGAGCTGGATGAAATGGAAACACAGAGCATTCCCCTGAGGCTGGATGAGAAGTGCGTGGATAGAAGCCAAGTCCATCCCTTCCTTGAGCCTCTGGGAGCTGGCAACTCATTGTCTCTCTCAGAATATATGCCCCCCCCTTATCCTTCACCCTACCCCCATGAGTATAACTGCTGAGCCTGTAGGATCTTGGTTATCTGGGGGCAAATCAGTATTACTGTGGATTGAACTGGTTTTTATTGATTTCTCTGTAGGTGATTTATAACTGCCTGCTTCCTAAAAGGGTTTGTGGCCAGATGTCAATAAAAACACTCAAAGGGCAAGAGTGTTAAAAATAAGACTGAAAAAGGGAGCATAAACTGTGCAAAGGAAAGAGGGAGATAAGCGCACCAGCCAAGGTGGGATGATGCCTTAACTCAGATGATCTGGAAGGTAATCTTGATTCTCAGTTCCTACTGATATAATTGAGATCAGTAGCATCTTGCTTTTGGCTACTATAAGAAGTACAGAGCAAAGAATACTTACATCTTGAGCTTCCAAAATGGACCCTTCACTCAAAAGAGAATAAATTTAGAGTGAACATTTTAAGAGGTTTAAAGTTCACTTCACAGGAATCTTTCCATTTAAGAACTTCAAATTTTACTTCACAAAAGGACTCCTCACACAAGTCCATCGCCATACTGTTCATTCACACAGCACAACTTGGAATTAGTTTTGCTTTTTTTTTTTTTTTTAAGATTTTAAGTATTTATTTGAGAGAGATAGAAAAGGAGAGCACAAATGGGGGAGGGGCAGCGGGAGAGGGACAAGCAGACTCCTAAGCCTGACTTGGGGCTCAATCCCAGGACTCTGGAATCATGACCTGAAGTGAAGGCAGATGCTTAACTGACTGAACCACCCAGGTGCCCCTGTTGTTGTTGTTGGTTTTTTTTTTTCCAGTATTCAGTATAAATGGAGGTGCTGTGTGTTCTGTGTCTGATGGCTGGTTACTGACCTTCCTTGATGTGGCTGTGGAGAAGATTGACTGAGTTCAAGGAACATGCAAAACTACACATGAAGATCCTTTATCTTAGGGACTATAGGCAATGCCTTTTAATTCTGGCTGCAAGCCAATGTATTTAGTGGTCATGTGAATGGGTTATTTAAACAAATGCTGGATGTGCTTGCTTCGGCAGCACATATACTAAACAAATGCTGGCTTCCCTAGTTGCAGCTAACCAGAGATCAGATCTCTCAGGGGAACACTTACAAGCCTATTTTTTGGGGGTGAACTGTGTCCCAAAGCTCATATATTGAAGCCCTACTCCCCAGTACCTCAGAATGTGACTATATCTAGAGATAGGTCCTAAAAGAGGTGACTGATTTAAAATGAAGCTGATCACTTCTCAGCCTTTTGGCTAAGATCAAGTGAAGTTAAAATGATGCTCTTAGGGTGAGCCCTGATCCAATCTGACTGGCATTCTTATAAGAAGAGAAAATTTGGACACACAGAGAGACACCAGGAATGTGCCCGCACAGAGGAAAGACCATGTACTGACACAGAAAGAAGGTGGACATCTACAACCCAAGGAGAGAGACCACAGAAGAAATCAAATCTGCCAACACCTTGATCTTGGACATCTCCCGAACTGTGAGAAAAATTATTTGTGTTGGTTAAGGCACCCAGTCTATGGTATTTTGTTATGGGATCTCTAGCAAACTAATGAAGCTATTAATAGAATTTCTTAGCTGTATCAGGTTTGAATTCAAATATCTTTCAAACACTTAATCTTGGGAATTGGGATCAATGAATTTGCAGGAATAACTGCTTTAGCATTTTTAAGACAACCACAAAGCTCCTTGCAGGACTCTCTAAAGAAATAAAGATGCTCTGGACTAGGGCTCCAAAATTCTAGTTTTGAAGAAGTGAAACTACTATTACTTGCAGATGGCATAAACTTGTTTATATAAAATCATATGGAATCCACTAAAAATCTATTTGCGCTAATAAATGAATTGAACAAGATTACAGAATACGGATTGATATACAAAAATCAACTATATTTCTATACACTAGCAATGAACACTTTAAAATGAAATTAAGAGAACATAATACTAGCATCAAAAGCTTAACATACTTAGGAATACATTCAATAAAAGAAATTAAAAATGAATACTATGAAAAAAACCCAAAACATTGTTGAAGGAAATTAAAGAAGATCTCAAAAGATGGAACACCATCCCATGTTCATGGATCAGAAGACTTCTTTTTTTAAAAAAATTCATCTATCTTTTTAAAAGAGGGTAGGGGCAGTAGGAGGGGAAGAGAGAGTCTCAAGCAAACTCCAAGCTGAGTGTGGAGCCTCACATGAGGCTTGATCCCATAACCCTGAGATCATGACCTGGACTGAAACCAAGAGTCAGATGCTCAACCAACTGCACCACCCAGGCACCCCAGGATCAGAAGACTTAACATTGTTAAGGCAGAAATATCCCCCAAATTGATTTACTGATTCAACACAATCCCTATTAAAATCCTAGCTGCCTTTTTTTTTTCTTGCAAAAACTGGCAAATAGATCCTCAATTTCATATGGAAATGCAAGGGACCAAGAATAACCAGAACAATCTTGAAAAAGGAAGGGGAAAAATAGATAATTTACATTTCTCAATTTAAAAACTTAATATATAAAATTACAGTAAGACAGTATGACACTAGATATTATACAAGGATACACATACATATTAATGGAAGAGAATCAAGAGTCCATAAATAAATCCTTCCGTTTTTATAGTCATTGATTTCAGTAAGGGTGCCAAGATAATTCAATGGGGAAAGAATCGTCTTCAACAAATAGTTCTGGAACAACTGGATATCCACATCAAAAGAGTAAAATTGGATCCCTTCCTTATACCATATATAAAAATTAACTTAAAATGGATCAAATGCCTAAATGGAAAAGGTAAAACTGTAAAGCTCTTAGATGAAAACATAGGAGTAAATCTTTGTGTCCTTGTGTTAGGCAATACTTTCTTAGACATAATACCAAAAATACAGGCAACAAAAGAAAAAATAAATTGGATTTCACCAAAATTAAAAACTTTTGCACCATAAATAATACCACTGAGAAGTGAAAATACAACCCGTATACTGTAATAAAATATTTGCAAATGATATCGCTAATCAGAGACTTGTATTCAGAATATATAAAGAATGCTTACAAATCAATAATAAAAGGACAAATAGTTATAAAATGGCCAAAAGAATCAAATAGACATTTCTCCGAAGAAGATGTACAAATGCCCAATAAACATACAAAAAGATCCTCAATATCATTAGCCTTCAGAGAAGTACAAATCAAAACAACAAGATACCATTTCACATCCATTAAAATGCAAAAAACAGAGAAGAACAAATATTGGTAAGGATGTGCAAAATTTGAAACCCCTATGCATTGCTGATGGAAATGTAAAATCATACAGCTACTTTGGGAAACACACTAGCAATTCCTCAACATATTAAACATAGATTTGCAATATGACCCACCAGTTCCACTTCTATGTATTTACCCAAGAGAAATTAAAACGTTTGTTCACACAAAAACATGTACACAATGTTCAGCAGCATTATTCACAATAGCCAAAAAGTGAGAACAAATGAAATGTCCAGGTAATTAACAGATGAATAAAATGTGGTTGAATAATATGGTGGAATATTACTCAGCCACAAAAAGGAATGAAGTACTGATACATGCTAAAATACGGACAAACCTTGAAAACTTTATGATAAGTGAAAAGTCAGTCACAAAAGATCATATGTTCTATGATTTCATAATTGCCTTTATATGAAATGTCAAGAATAGAGAAATCTGTAGAGACAGAAAGTAGATTAGTGGTTGCTTAGGGCTGGAAGAATGGGGGAAATGGGAGGTGACTATTCATAAGTGTACGGTTTCTTTTTGGGTAATGAGAATTTTCTGGATTGAAATAGTGGTGATGGCTGCACAATTCTCTGAATGTGCTAAAAACCATTGAATCGTACATTTTAAGTGGGTGAATTGTAGGACATGTGAACCATAGCTTAATAATCTGTTAAAAATAAAACTTCTTCAACAACAACATAGAAACTACCTTTGGTTCTTACTACATGGTGATCCGTCTGGACTTAGTTTCATCAAACAGAAAATGTGAAAATTCAGCTACCTGATTTCTAAGTTTCCTTCCATCTCTAAAATTCCTGAGTGTATATAATTTAAGAAAACAGGTTGGGGAAAAAAGATGGAGTCTGGGTATATGTTTCTAGGATGGGGTTATGTGGAGAGAAATGAAGGAGGGCAAACAAAAAGACTAAAAGAGATAGAGATGAAGGTACAAGGGACATGAACTCAGAGAGACAGACACATAGAGACAAAGAGGCAAGACTATGCTCAAAGAGAAAAAAAAACTCACCAAAATGCATGGGCAGATCAGTCATCCATTCTTCCATTTAGCAAAAATTTCCTGAGGACCTACAAAGCCAAGCTCTGTATTCAAGAGTAAACCAGGTAGACTGAGGCACTAAGCTCAGCAACTAGAAGTACAGCAGCAATCAGGCAATGGATAATGAGAGCCGAGATGCTGTAGTTCAAGATGCTCTGGAAGTACACAGGTTGCATGCAGGCACATGTGCACACACAAGTACATGCACTCACATCACACCACACTCAACACATGCAACACTCCCAAAAGTCAGATCCGTTTTGCAAGCTGTACCATTTCTCACCTGAGGCATTTCAAATTCTGCTAGTAAAGACATTCATAAAAATATGTTGTGTTTTACAATGATGGGCACAAATGGGAATGGCATATTTTATTCTCACTCTGAAGTCTCTATAAAATGAGGCTCAAGGAAAGGATTCATCCCTCAGTTTTGGAGATTCCTCCTACTCTTTCCCCTTCATCAGAAGGACTGGCTTTGGAAATAGAGAAGAATGTGATCTATTACAAGCACACCAGCCCTACTCCTCTGGGCTTTCAGCTGGAAAGTTCCCAAAACACATTCTGTTCTACTCTGCTTCCATCTCATCCAGACCTGGCCCAATAAAGGCATCATGTGTTGCCCATTTTCCCTGTCTTGTTGCTCCTCTACTGCTGTAAGTATGACATGATAACAGCATGGGAGGAAATCTCAGCTCAACAGGAAAAGTGACTCTGTTTTGTGCACAATGTCTGCAATAAGTGCTTCCGTACGACCACCAGGTTATACTCCATGTCTGGAGAGCCGCACACAAACACACACACCAGCCTCCCACCCCGATCAACCCTGATTCCCAGATCCTTGCCCATAGGACAAGAGAGATGCAGGGCATGAACATCTCCCTCACTTCTCACAGATAGAGACTGACCTCCAATCTCCAAACAATTAAAAGGTCAGGATCTATCACCACTGCACTTTCAGACCGAAATGCGGCTTGAGTGTCTCTCAGCTTATAGATCATGTTCTCATTTTCTTAGCTGTGACCCTTGTGCTGACTTTTGGCCTCTCTAAGAGATTCCCATGCAGAAAATTGTTCAGAGCAGAAAATTGTTCATAAGGTGAGAAGGGAGGACAAGATAGTCTATGCCTCATTTTCCTCCCTGTAAAATGGAGATAATTATTTCTACCTCAGGATGGTTGACGGGAGAAATGAGATGTGTAAATGACTTGGCACAGAGTTAGTGCTTTGGGGGAACACCTGCAGTTTTTGCCTGCTTTGTACCCTGGTCCCCCTTCTTCTGGTAACAGCAACATCTTCATCTTCTCTGTGCTTGGGGTGGGGGTGATTGACCCCACTGTGGGAGTGGGACTGTAGCACAAGGCTGTCCCCTCCGAATCCCCCGTGGCCCTGGTGATCGAGGAATGGGCATATGACCCAGACTGAACGATAAACTCATCTCAGTAACTTGCCGGAATGACTGGGGGAGTTCTTGTTGCCAGGGTTTCTGAGAGGATAGGATGTAAGTTGGGGACAGCAAGTTTTAGGTTGTCACCATGAGGCATAGGCCACCTGAGAAGAGATCCAATACCAAGGACAGTTGGGAGGTAGAGGGGATGAGCCCCACGCATCCAGCTACATCTGAACCTGCACTAGACTTGTCAGTTATGTAACCCAGAAAATTCTGGTTATTGTCTAATCTAATTTGAATAAATTTCTGTTCCATGCAGACAAGAATCTTGGCTAATGAAAAGCTCACCGGATTTGGTTCACCCTTCCCCCTTTGCACTGCCATTGGTCTGGAGGGGCCCTTCTTGAGCCTTGCAGAGATTTTGCCACAGCTCCTCTCCCCATCTTCAGTCTCTTTTCCTTCAGTCCGTTCTTCACTACACTGATCATTCTCAGCACAGGCTTCGTCATATTACTGCTCCGCTTAGAGGACTCCTTGACTCACCACCACCGCCTGGAGAGCAAGTCCTGGCTTCCTCAACTCTACCTTCAAAGCCCTCCACAGTCTGACCCCAAATCCTTTTCTGTTTTCTCTTTTTTAACTGAGGTATAATTGACATATAGCCTTACATTAGATTCAGGTGTGCAACATAACGATTCAGTATTTGTACATATTGCAAAAAGATCTTCACTCTAGGTCTAGTTAATATCCGTGAACATACACAGTTACAAAAAATTTTTTCTTGCAATGAGAACTTTTAAGATCTACTTTTTTAGCAACCTTAATTCCTCTTGAGCTTATCTCTCATGACCATCTCCCATGGCTCTGCACATACTGTGCCTGAGTGACATCAACCCAGTCCCCTGCACCTCAGGGCTTCCGTACTCTCTCACTCTGTGCCTTTCCCCAGAAGACCTTCCACTTCTTACCTACCTACCAGAATCCCACCTACTCAACCATCTTCTCTTCCAAGAAGACTTCACAGATGGCCAAGGCAGAATAAAGGTCTCACTCAGCTGAATGTATTCCCTTGTTATATATAGTACCTGTCAGTCTGTCCTTACATAAGAATAATGTATAAACACTTTGAGAGCGGGGAGCATGTTGTATTTGATTCTGGATCCTCCTGGAGCCCTCACACATGGGACTGCCATAGGACTGACACAAGACCCTAGCTCCCCGCTCACAAATTCTTAATCCCCCACCCTCCCCTCAACTCCACTCTAGGAGAGAGGATCCTAACATTTGAATCGTGTTTCCTCTTCAGCAGGAAACCTTTTTTAAAATAGTGGTAAAATACAAGTAACATAAAATTTACAATTTTATCCATTTTAAAGTGTACAATTCAGTGGCATTAAGTACATTCACAATGTTTTACACCTATTACCATTATCTAGATCCAGAACTTTCTCTTCACCCCAAAAGGAAACTTCATATCCATCAAGCAGTTATTTCCCATTCCTCTTTCCCCCCAAGCCCTGAAAATCATTAGTTTGCCTTTTGTCTCCATGGATTTGCTTGCTCTGGACATTTCATATAAATGGAAGCATGCAATATGTGGTCTTCTGTAACTGACTCCTTTCACATAGCATAAAGTTTTTGAGATTCATTCATGTTATAGCGTGTATCAGTACTTCATTCCTTCTTATGACTGAATAATATTCCATTGCAAGGATAGATCTCATTTTATTCATGTAATCATCAGTTGATGGACATTTGGGCTGTTTCTACCTTTTGACCATTGCGAACGGTGCTGCTATGAACATTCATGTACAAGTTTTTGTGTGAACGTCTGTTTTCAGTTTTCTTGTATATACCTAAAAGTGGAATGGCTGGGTCATATGGGAACTCTGTGCTTACCAGGAAGCCTCCTACACATGCCATCTCCAGCTCTCATCAACATCTTGGATCTGCTTGGCTGACTTCATCTTGGAAGTGTCCATCGGCTTTTTAGAAGGGAGCTATTTCATCTTGATTGTTGTCTCCTGATGGCAATCCTTAAAGGGCATTCCTAGTCTTTAATATTAACCTCTTACTTCTTGGAGTTTTCTATTGTCTAACTATTTCAGATCCACTATTTAGTTTGTTCCTCACAACACTGCTACCTAGGAGATTCTATTATGTCTGCTTTTCAGTGGAGGAGGCTGACAAGGCTGAGACTGACTCCCAGCCCAGTGCCCTTTCCATACAACCACAGAGGCCCTCTCTCAATTAGCTTCTCTGTCCAAGGTCTTTGTAAGAAATAACCACCTTCTGAAATTTATTCTCAGATCCACCATCATTCAGAAATGCTCCTTTGCTAGGTGGCCAGTCAAAGCTGGCACAGACTTCTGCCACACTCCGCCAGCTGGCACTTCATGTATAAGCAAAACAGTTTTTTCATTATATTTAAATATTTGCCTGTACTCAGAAGATCAACTTTTGCCTTTTCTAGGTCTTCAGGAACCTTTTGGAATCCTGAGTTAATACTCCCTTTTGATGTTGATATGAAGCTAAATCTGAACATGTCCCATAAGCTTAACCTCAGTTCTCAAAATTTCCTCCCCTGTTTTTTTGTTCAACCCGAGAGCATTTCCTTTTCCTTCTCAGGAGAAGGCCATCTCTTGGACTGGAGAGTCCCTGACCTTTTGGGAACAGAAAAAAGAAGCACAATGACCCCAACTGCTCCTTGGAAGCCTCCCATCCTAGTGTCCTATGTCCAAGTGGGACTGGAAACCAGCAGAGTCCATGCTGTACCCATTCTGGCCACTGTCTGACCCCCATGCCCCCAGGGAGAAGCTTTTGGGGCTGACCTGGCTCACTTAGAACCTTCACTGGCAGTTCTACAAGCAGTGAGGGCTTTATAGATGCCACATGAACAACCTCATGTACACTCAAGCAAGGATGCCCCAAGCTAGCTTTTTCCAAAGTGTGTTCTCTGCAACCCTTGTTCTGGGTGATTTTGTTAGTAGCTGTGAGAATAAAAGTGCATTTCAGTGCATTTGGGGACAGAGAGGTTTCTGTATCATGGGCTTCTCAGCCTGTAGGAAGCAAATATGCAGGACAAACCTGCAAAAGGAAGAGATAGTATAGAATGTTCCCCAAACTTGGGAAATGAATATTTGACCATGAACGTTTTTTCAAGGAGTAGCTCAAAGTGTTTTCATCAAAGCGCTAGTCAAAGATGCCCCCAGACCCTCTAGGACCCGTGGGACCCAGAGGTGAGAAACAGAGCACTTGTGCACATGGGCTCTGGAGCCGTGCTGCCCGGGATCATATCCCAGCCCTGCCACATAGTACCTGGGTGACCTTGGGCAAATTACTTCAGCTGTCCATGCCTCAGTTCCCCAACTGTAAAATACAGATGGTGATAATCATGTACATTATATAATACATGTAAACTTCTTAGAGAGGGTTTGACACATAATCAGTGCTCACTAAATGTTAGCTGGCATTTTGAATCCTTCACAAGCCTCGCAGAAAGGGATTCCTCACATTCCCTCAGGAGCAGCAGTCCGTGCCTGACACTCCCTACATCCAGCCAACACCAGCCTCTCAGTTTATAAAACCTCTTAGCCAAGATGGCATGAAGCCCCATAAAAGCCAACTGTAGTTCCCTAGGAGTAACCTTTCCTGAACTTGATGGCCCACAAAGACCTCCTTCTACTTCATTTTTAATCCCTTATAGACAGGCATGTAAGATTCAGAAGACCCAGATTCTATACACAACTTACTCATTTTCCAGGGGGATCTCAAGTTTTCTTCCCTATAACATATAACACAGTTTCCTTCCCTATAGCAAGGCTCTAGTCCAAGGACATGGCACAGAAAAGGGTGTGGCTAGAACACTGAGGCAGGCAGAGGGGCTGGAGAGCAAAGTAGCAGGGAGAAGATAGTACCAGTGACAGGGGGTAGTATTCCCCTTTTGAGGAAATGGGAGAGAGTGCCTATGACAAGGGTGCTTGGGTAGTGAATTAGGATAATTAATAGTAGGGATGTCTGGGTGACTAGTAAGTTAAGTGTCTGCCTCCAGCTCAGGTCATGATCCCAGGGTTTTATTGATCCTGGCACTGGGCTCCCTGCTCAGCAGGGAGTCTGTTCTCTCTCTCCCACTGTGTCCTCCCTCTCTCAAGTAAATAAATAAAAACTTAAAAAAAAAAAGGTTAATTAACATTAGCTGCTGCAACAGACCCCAAATCTCAGTGTCTTTGAATGTCAATCCTCCTGAGTTAAGTCTAATGCAAGTTGAGATGCCCACCTCCATCTTGTAGCAAGAAATTCTATAACAGGGGCACCTGGGTGGCTCAGTGGGGTTAAGCCTCTGCCTTCAACTCAGATCATGATCTCAGGGTCCTGGGATTGAGTTTCGCATCAGGTTCTCTGCTCAGCAGGGAGCCTGCTTCCCCTGCCCCCTCTCTGCCTACTTGTGATCTCTGTCTGTCAAATAAATAAATAAAATCTTTTTTAAAAAACCTATAACAGGAAATCCCATGTGGAATATATAGGTGGGTGTGTGGTTGCCAAGAATCTCTGGATTACCCTGGCTGCCAAAGCTGTACTCCTCTGTTGCCCAACCGTGCGCCCTTCTCCTTTTGGAGAAGTAAGATCTGTTTGCCTCTGGGTTGATTCTCCCAGCTTTTCTAGGATTCTGCAACCTCAGAGTCTGTGGTTGCCCACATTGTAGTATTTTAATTTCTCACCTCTGGGAGGAATCAGGCTCTGCTGCTAGCTGCCTCACTAATCCTTATCCTCTGGCAGAGATGGTTAGCAGCCTCTGGGTGTTCCTGTGTTCCTCTGCACTGCCAGCCTCTCTTGCAGTTGACTGGGGGCCCTACCACTACCTCTGGCCAAGAGACTATGTGTCACCTCTGGGTTGAGGCCTGGAGAGTGGTTCCTCCTGCATTCTTCTCTTCCCCCTATTGAGATGTCTCTGGAGGTCACGTGTTTCATAGGAGAGCTAAAAGAACCAACTCAGAAACAAATGCTCCCCCTCCCTAAGTGTCATTTCTCCAATTTGGGAGGGGGGGGAAGGAAAGTGGGAACCATGAGGTGGGTAAGAGGAAGGGGCCTTTGGCAGACAGGACTGTCCAGGAATTCTTGGCATTTATATAGCCATTTAATGATTTAATGTCAGGTATGTCTTCCAGATGGGATTTTCTGTCATGAAACTTCTTGCTGTAATTTGAAGTAACAATGTGATCTGTGATTCAGATACTCCCAGTAGTACCACGGACAGTGCAGCAGGTGGCATGTTTCAGACTGTGATGTGCACATGAATCACCTAGGGGTCTTGTTAAGCTGCAGATTCTGTCTCAGTATGTCTGAGGCAACACTCAGGAGTCTGCATTGCTAACAAGCTCCCAGGTGATGCTGACACTGTTGGTCCCTAGACTGTGCTCTGAAAAGTAGGGTGATAGGGGCAGGGCGATATACAATGCATAAAATTATGAAATCCCGATAATCCATGTGAGGTTACACAGATAACATGGCTGTGTTGTCCTCTGGGAGGATCTCCTGAGATACAGTCTGAGAACATGCTCTGCAGAGAGTAGCTAGCTGCTCAAATCATTTTAGGGGGTCTCCTTAAGTTCCCAAGATCTCCTCCACGTAGGGAGCTCTGAAGGGGTACCCAGTGCTTCCTGGAGGTCCTCAAATTCTGGTGACCCGCATCTCTTCCAAGGGACTTCCAGTCTTTTTGCCTCCAACTCCATTCCATAGTACACACCCAACTGTTCCCAGAGGCTAAGGGATTAGAGCAGCTCACCCTGCAGTGTGAGGGAAGAGGAACCAGGCTCCAGAGGCTGCTTTTGTTAGCAACAAACACAACACATCTCTGATCTGAACAGCAAATGTCCAAAGCATGAGTCAAGTGCCTTGTTAATAAGAAAGAGAATGAATAAGCATTCCCTTCAGCAGTAAATGTTTTCTTATATATACAGCCTTCCATTTTACTCTGGACTGACGCCAGTTCTGACTACCCACAAAGGCCCTGCATGGACTTTTAGAAAACAGACAATAATAGCTGACTCTTCTAACAAACCTGCAGTCCTCCTTGTCACAGATGTAGCAACTAACACAATCAGTGCTCCAATACAGCCTCAGTCATACAGCTATGGAGGTAAATCACTGGGGCTTGGAGAATGAATGGCTCACAGATGAGGAAACCAAGGGCTCAGAAGGCAGAAGTGATTTGCTCAAGGGCACAAAATGAGTTGGAAGCAGAGTCAAGCCTAGAACCTGGCACCCCTTCATTATGTGTTGTCTTCATTTCAGCACCAGGGATGGATATTGGAAGACATTCACTGTCTTCAAACCTAGGAGTGTTTGTTCATTCATTCACTCACTCAGTATCCATCAAGAACCTGCTCTAAACTTGCAAGGTTCTAGCTTCCCTTAATATTGCTCTATAAATCCCTGATGACCTAACCTTTTAATTTTTTAAATTTTTAAAAAAGATTTTATTTATTTATTTGACAGACAGAGACCATAAGTGGGTAGAGAGGCAGGCAGGGGGTGGGGGAAGTAGGCTCCCTGCAGAGCCAAGAGCCCGATGCAGGGCTTGATCTGGGATGGTGACCTGAGCTGAAGGCAGAGGCTTAAGCCACTGAGGCACCCAGGCGCCCCATAACTTTTTTAAAGGTCTTACTGGTACAGCCTCTACCTCCTCCTGGCCTGAGAGCTCCGAGTGTGAGATTCCATCTGTTGTTGGGCTGCATGCACTTTGCACCAAGGCAATTGAGCCTTGACCTTGCCACTTTCCACTGAAATCCCGAGTTAACTTATGAACCTCAGAAAGCTCTAGTTTTGTCATCAAAATGGAGATAATATTATTACGTTCTCACAGGGTGCTACAAAAATAAAAGAGAATATACATAAAGCACTTAACACAGTATATAGCTGGTGCTCAACATATGATAGCTGTTACAGTAACTGATAAGTACATTATTATCACTCTTGTTATTGTCAAGCAAAACAAGCCCCCTAGAAATTTCAGCACGTGGGGTCTTCCCCTTTAGGACTCTAAAAAGGCAAGCTTGCTTTCTTTGTGTGTTGGAAAGCAACTTCTGTGTCTTACGGACTGTAGGAGTCATGGGACAGGGACACCTTGCCAAGTGTTTCTGGGTCTAATTTGCCATATCTCTAAGGTCCATTCCCATACCCCAATTTCTCTGCTGGGCCCAGCTGACCAGAGAACTGTCTGCCTCTCTCAGTGTACAGCTCTGTGAACCCCAGACCTGTCAGAATTGTCTGTACATGGGGAAATAAGGCTGCTTTCCAATACAACCATGTGAAAAACCACATGCAAGGGATATGATTAATTATAAATGGAGGTAACCCAAGAAATTGTCTGTAAGAATGGCTGAAGGGTTTAAAGCCTTGACTGGGGGCCGCCTGGGTGGCTTAGTCAGTTAAACGTCTGCCTTGGGCTCAGGTCATGATCTTAGGTCCTGTGATCAAGGCCCTGTTTCTTTCTTTCTTTCTTTCTTTCTTTCTTTCTTTCTTTCTTTCTTTCTTTCTTTTTTTTAAAGATTTTATTTAAATCTTAAAATTTATTTAGTTAAGACAGAGATCACAAGTAGGCAGAGAGGCAGGCAGAGAGAGAGAGAGAGAGGAGGAAGCAGGCTCCCCGCTGAGCAGAGAGCCCAATGTGGGGCTTGATCCCAGGACCCTGGGATCATGACCTGAGCTGAAGGCAGAGGCCCCAACCCACTGAGCCACCCAGGCGCCCCCAAGGCCCTGTTTCTACTTCTCCCCCTCCCTCTGCCTCCTCCCCTCCTGCTCATGCTCTGTCTCTTTCTCCAATAAATAATTTTTAAAAGATTTTATTTATTTATTTGTTTGTTCGTTTGTTTAAGAGATAGGAGGCATGCACAAGCAGTGGGAGGGGCAGGGGGAGAGAAAATCTCTTATGCAAACTCATTTTGTTCACCCTTAAAATTTTCTATTTTATATGTTTTACAAAATAACTGGCATACTAATGTAGCTCATGAATATGATTTAAAATAAAACAATGCACATAAATCAGAGGTACATGCTAAAATAATTTTTTAAATTGATGATATGAACCATCAAAAAAACCTTTGTCCTAGAGAAAATCTTTGCTCTAGAGAAACAGTTGGCAAGTTCCTGCTATTAGGTCCCTCAGCACTGCCCTGGAGATTATCTTCCTGAGGCCTAGCTGTCTACTTTTTCCTTTGATTCTCTGAACTACTTTCCAGCAAACCCCATCTTTCTACAAAATAAAAGGAGACTCCAGAGAGAAATGCTTATCTAAGGCTTCCAGGACCCTGTGCTCTGGGGAAGTCTCTTCTGTTGTAGGCAGAGATGGATAGCAGACCAGACTATAGCCTGGGTGAAACACCCCTCAGAATTTTCTACCTTCTGAGCATAATCTTCATCTTCCAGGGTTGGTTTGTTTTTTGTTTTTTGTTTTTTTGCCACTGGAAAGGGTTGTCTCTCACCATACATTAGTACACACACATTCAGAATTATATACTTCAGTCTCTTACGAGTTTGATTATCATATCCATGTGAACAATCAACTCCAGGCCACTGACCAGGCTTAGGACCTTGGAACATCTCCAAGATGATGCTCCTTAGGGGGTCCCCTTGGCATCCAGATACAGGTTCCTCCTGATCGTACTTAGCCTCATCACCATCATCTCTCAACCTACATTAGGGACCACTTTGACTTCAGCTGGGGAACAAGAAAGATGTCTTAGATAAGAAGCCCAGGAAGACATTATATTCTTTCTACCAAGGACCCAAGCCTCAAACAGATTGAAAATATCGTGACAAGACAGCCCTTTGAAAAACCCAACCATCTGGGGCCACAAAATAGAGGAGTTTCATGAGCTTGATGTTAACCTGGACTTGAATAACAGTTATTATTCATTAAGTACCTATACACAGAACTTATTTAAATACACCAATCCATTTCATCTTCATAACAAGTCTTTGAGCAAGATATATTGTGGTTATTGTCAGCCCTATTTTGTACATCAGGAAAGAAAGGAGGAAAGGCTAGATCATTTGCCCGAGGTCAGGCAGTAAGTGACAAGGCTAAGATTTGAATTCAGGTCATTTGACTTGAGAAGCTGAGGTCCCAACCACTACCTCACACTGCCTCTGATGCAGACGGGGTGACCATGGCAGGATCTGTGATCTTTTAGGGCACAAATCTTGGTGAATTGGAGAGTGTAGTACATGGCATTTCTTGCAATAGAGATTCTAGACTTGTATTTTCCTACTAGAAGAAGGGGTCTGCCCATAGACAAGGTTATGAGACCTGATCAGGATTGTCACATACTGAAAGAAGACAAAAGAGAGATACAAAACAGAGAAGCCCAAATAGAATAGGTTGCCAGACTCTTGCCCCAAAGCTCAAAGCCTCTGCTCCAAGCAGCCATGCCAGGACCACCTGGGCTCCAACTATAGGAGCAGGGACAGGAGCTGAACATTCTCACTCTGCCCTATGGCCTGGGTGCATGAGCCAAACAGATGGAAGTTGCTGTGGATTAGGGGGTTGATGTTTTTTTAATTTGACTCCTCTTTCTTTTTTTTTTTTTTTAAAGATTTTATTTATTTATTTGACAGAGAGAAATCACAAGTAAGCAGAGAGGCAGGCAGAGAGAGAGGAGGAAGCAGGCTCCCTGCTGAGCAGAAAGCCCAATGTGGGGCTCGAACCCAGGACCTGGGATCATGACCTGAGCCGAAGGCAGCGGCTTAACCCACTGAGCCACCCAGGCGCCCCGTGACTCCTCTTTCTTTAATTACTAGTTACTCTTAGTTGTCTTGAATAAGTGGCCTGAATTGGTTGCTCACAAACATCTTCCTTAGATGGCTATGGTCTGAGTTTAACAAGATAGTATATATAAAATTCCTGGCATGAATAGCATGATCAAACAATGGTAGTTCTGAACCCCTCCTTTCATTATCTATATAAAGTATCCCAGAAGAAGGGGTGATTAGAAGGTCATTTGCTGGGGCGCCTGGGTGGCTCAGTGGGTTAAGCCGCTGCCTTCGGCTCAGGTCATGATCTCAGGGTCCTGGGATCGAGCCCCGCATCGGGCTCTCTTCTCAGCGGGGAGCCTGCTTCTCTCTCTCTCTCTCTCTCTCTCTCTCTCTCTCTCTCTCTCTGCCTGCCTCTCTGTCTACTTGTGATCTCTCTCTGTCAAATAAATAAATAAAATCTTTAAAAAAAAAAAAAAAGAAGGTCATTTGCTGTCTGACTGGAGCTGCCTAAATGGAACTTGCATGAAACCAAATTCACACCACACAATTATGGTTGGATGCTTTTCTTGTCCCCAGAAAGACTGTTCTTCAAACAGGTACCCACTGGGCAACTTGTGAAGAGAAAGGATGGGGTTCCATCCTTTCCATCCCTCGGGGAAAAAGGAGGAGCTGGGGTGCCCACCCCCTTGGGACTACATGGCAGCCCCTGTAACCTGAAAGCTCCCTACCTGTTACGAGGGTGTGACACACCTGCCAAATGTACATCACCTGAGAGACCAGCTTTGCAACAGAGCTTGGGCTAGGCCCTGACTGTGGTCCCATTAGGGGCATAATGCTTCTCCTACATGATTGTTTCATTCACATGGAAAGACCCACAAGAGTGTAAGACTCCTGGCTTCCCCTCGACCTCCACCTGCCAGGAAAATGGATATCTGATAGTAAGTTCTGACAAGAGTCATCCTGACTAGCTCAGCACTTTCCTCTTCCTTTTCTCTTGGGAATGTGCCGCTTGCAGGGGAAACACATTCTACTTGCTCCTCCTTGCTCTATGATTTAAGCGGGACCTGCCCCCACTAAAGGGCACTCTGTAGGGATGGGTAAATTGGCTTAACCTCAACTTTGTCAATTAATCTTTGACAAAGAAAGTAAAAATATGCAATAGGAAAAAATAGTCTCTTCAACAAATGGTGTTGAGAAAACTGGAAGCCACATGCAAATGGAGTATTATTCAGCCATCTAAAAGAATGAAATCTTGCAATTTGCAACAACATGGGTGGAATTAGAGGATATTATGCTAAGCCAAATAAGCCAGTCAGAGAAAGACAAATACCATATAATTTCACTCATATGTGGAAATTTAGAAACAAAACAGATGAACATAGGGGAAGGGAAGAAAAAAAATAAGATAAAAACAGAGAGGAAGACAAACCATAAGAGACTCTTAACTCTAGGAAACAAACAGGGTTGCTGGAGGGGAGATGGGTAGAGGAATGAGGTAACTGTGTGATGGGCATTAAGGAGGGCACTTGATGTAATGAGCACTGGGTATTATATGCAACTAACGAATCACTAAATTCTATCCCTGAAGTTAATAATACAGTATATGTTAACAAAATTGAATTTAAAAAAGAAAGAATGAAATTGAACCACTTTCTAACACCATACACGAAAATAAATTCAAAATGGATTAAAGACCTAAGTGTGAAACCCAAAACCATAAAAATCCTAGAAGAGAGAACAGGCAGTAATTTTTCTGACATTGGCCATAGCAAGATTTTTTCTAGATATGTCTCCTGAGGCAAGGGAAACAAAAGCAAAAAGAAACTATTGGGACTTCATCAAAATAAAAATTCTCTGCACAGTGAAGAGTACAATTGATAAAACTGGAAAGCAACCTACTGAATGGAAGAAAATATTTGCAAATGACATGCTCAATGAAGGGTTAGTATCTAAAATATATTAAAGAACTTACACAACCCAACACCAGAAAACCCCAAATAATCCAATTTAAAAATGAGCAAAAGACATGAACAAACATTTCTCCAAAGAAGACACAGAGATGGCTGACAGACATGTGAAAAGATGTTCAACCTCAAGGAAATTCAAATCAAACCCACAATGAAACATCACCTCACACCTGTCAGAATGCCTAAAATAAAAAACTCAAGAAGAAAGTGTTGGTGAGGATGTGGAACAAAAGGAACCCTCATGCACTGTTGGTGGGAGTGCATGAGGGAGAACAAAGAATTAAAAACAATTGCCATATGATCCACAACTGGGTATTTACCCAAAGAACACAAAAACACTAATTTGAAGAGATATATGCACCCCTATATTTATACCAACATTATTTATAATAGCCAAATTATAGAAGCAGTCCAAGTGTCCATCAACTGATAAATAAGCTGTGATATACATATGTATAAAGAAATATTACTCAGCCATAAAAGAGAATGAAATCTTACCATTTACAACAACATGGATGGATCTAGAGAGAATAATGCTAAGTGAAATAAGTCATTCAGAGAAAGACAAATATCATAGGATTTTACTCATATATGGAATTTAAGAAACAAAACAACCAAAAGAGGAAAAAAGGGACAAACCAAGAAACAGGTTCTTAACTATAGAGGACAAACTGGTGGTTACAAGAGGTGAGGAAGATAGATGGATGGGTGGGGTATACACCTGAAATTAAAACAACACTATATGTTAAACTGGAATTGAGTTTTTTAAAAAATAATAATAACAAAAAAGAAAGCCTACTTGACTGCCGGTATAAGTCCCATTCTCCAATACCAGCCTTATCCATCATAAGGGAGATGTTAGCTTGACTTCTCCATGAAACTTAGAGCTTAAGTGAAGGAATAAGGTGCTTTCGTTGGGCCTCCTTAGAGAACCCACCAGATGCCAATGACAGTCGTCTAGAGAATAAGTCTGCTACTGTCCTTGGGGCATTAATGGAGGTGAGGATAGGACCCAGAATTACGGGCAAAGCCTCACCCCATACAGAAATCTCCCCAATGGAATCTCTGAAAGAGGACAGACAGAGGCTAGCTACAATAATAGCTAATGTTTATTGGGTGCTAATAACAGACTCTGGCTAAGGAATTTGACCCTGTAAATCACCATCATTATCTCCATCTCACAGGAGAAGAAACTGAAGCTCTGCGAGATTAGGTACAGCCAAGATGGACAGATGGCCCATGGTGGAGCCACACGGTTACTCCAGGAGCCACATGTCCCACCAGAACACAGTGCTGCCTCTAGCTCAAGATGACATCTCCCACGATGATAATGAAGGTAGATATAGTTGACACCTCCTGACTGGGGGCCAGCACTCTTGACCACACGTGTATAAGCAACAATAAGGGTGTCTTCAGGCTTTCTCTCCTTCTGATGCCTTGGGCTTCTGGAAATATCCTCCCAGTTAGCCTGTCAGTGGCAGCACCCCGTGTGGTCCTGTGTGTCTCTTTCCAGGGTCGCCGCCATGCCTTCTGCCATGCATGCTAGCCTCTGTGAGCAGTGTATGATCTCGTGCCCCACATCCTGCATTCACTGGTGCCGCTGCTCATAGAATCCTGATTTCCTCCATGACAGTGTTTCCTAAACTTGGGTCACCTGCATAGCACTGTCACATTTTTTGCCATGTCCATGTGCCACCTAAACGTTGATTGGTTTAACATTTTTTAATTTGCCTTAGCAATGAGCTAGAAAACCAGGGTTAAGTCCCAACTCTGCTGTTTCCCAGCTTTGTGTTACTGGACAAGTGCCTTGTGCTCTCTATGCCTCAGTTTCCTAATCTGTATAACAGGGATGATCAGAGCAACTACTTCAGCGGGTTGCCATGTGGACGAAATGAGGTACTGCCAGTAAGGCCTGATCACAGCACCTAGCACAAAGTAAGTGCTCAGAAAGTGTCAGCTACCCTTGTCTTTACATTTATCCTAAAAGGAAACTTTCTATCCCTACCATAAATGGACAACTCTGTCCCACTTATATCACAAAGAGTGGAGTTATAAAAGTAAAGTGAAAACACTTACTAAATACTGGTTATTGCCTGACAAAGTTTCCAGGCCCAAGGCTTGCTCTCACTTTGTCAGGAGGGGAGACAAGCCTGGGTCTGAAAGATGTTGAAGGCACACTCGGTTCAAGCCAGGGTGAATATCTTGTCTTAAGTGGCCTCAGACTTTTGGTTTTAGTCCCGAGAGTCCTGTAAGCCCCCTCATTCCCAGGCTACCTCAGATCCAGGCTTTCTTCTTCATGCAAAGACTAAAAATAACTGACAAGGGAATAACATTCTTGTGATGTGAGTACGTGTGTTTAGGGCTGAGTCAGCACCCCGCTTACTATCATCTTGCGGATTAAGCCCCACCATGGGCCCCACCGCACAAGCCCACCTTTGAGGGCTGAGTTTCCAAACTACATGTACAGAAAAGCCATCATATGTGTACAACTGGGACTGTCCCCAAAGGAAAACCATATTCGTACATGCCCAACAAGAGGAACCATGATCCGTGGCACAGCTAAAATTACTCTGTATTATACAACCATCAAAATATCATGTTTTGAAGTATCTTTAATGAGAGGGAAAAGTGATCATGATAAAATTTCTGGTTTAAAAAAAAAAAGTCAGACCAAGATGTCCTCAGTAAGTGGGTGGATAAATAGACTGTAGTACATCAACACATCAGGGTATTATCCGCTGCTGAAAAGAAATGAGTTATCAAGCCATGAAATGACATGGAGGAGACTCAAATCATGTTGCTAAGTGAAAGACGCCCATCTGAAAAGGCCACATACTGTGTGATTCCAACTATCTGACATTCTGGAAAAGGCCACACTATGGAGAAAGTAAAAAGATCGGTGGTTGCTAAGAGTTAGGGTTGGAAGGAAGGGTGCGGAGCTGGAGCACAGGAGATCTTTAGGGCAGTGAAACTATGCTGCATGATACTATAATGGTGGATACATGTCCTAATACATTTGCCTAAACCCAGAGAATGAACAACAAGAGTGAAACCAATGGTGAACTGTAGACTTGGGGTCATAATGATGTGTCAGTGTAGGTTTGCCCATTGTAACAAATGAACCACTCTAGTAGGGGGTGTTGCTAATGGAGAAGGCTGTGCATGTGTGAAGCAGGGGGTATGTGGGAAATCTCTGTACCTTCCTTCCTGCTGTGAACCTAAAACTGCCCTGGAAGAACTAAGTCTTAAAAAAAAATTTTTTTTTTAAAGATTTTTATTTATTTATTTGACAGACAGAGATCACAAGTAGGCCAAGAGGCAGGCAGAGAGAGGAGGGTGGGGGGAAGCAGGCTCCCTGCTGAGCAGAGAGCCTGACTCGGGGCTCGATCCCAGGACCCTGAGATCATGACCCAAGCCAAAGGCAGAGGCTTTGACCCACTGAGCCACCCAGGCACTCCAAGTCTTAAAAATTTTTAAAGCAGGGACACCTGGGTGGCTCAGTCAGTTAAGTATCTGCCTTTATCTCAGGTCATGATTCCAGGGCCCTGGGATTGAGCCCCATGTTGTCAGGCTCCCTGCTAAGTGGGGAGTCTGCTTCTCCCTTTCCCTCTGCCCCTCCCCGCGCCCGACCCCTGCTTGTGTGCATGTGCTCTCTCTCTCTCTCAAATAAATAAATAAAATCTTTTTAAAAAATTTTAAAGCAGACTACAAAACCACACATAGTAAGACCTTCGTTTTTTAAAATACAGAGAAAGATAAAGAAAGAAATACACCGTAATAACAATTTTGGGGTGCCTGGGTGGCTCAGTCGGTTGAGCATCTGCCTTCAGCTCTGGTCATGATCCTGAGGTCCAGAGATCAAGTCCTGCATCAGGCTCCCTGCTCAGTGGGGAGCCTGCTTCTCCTTCTCCCACTCCCCTGCTCGTGCTCTCTCTCTGTCAAATAAATGAGTAAAATCTTTAAAAAGCAAAAAACAAAACCCAATATTTATCTCTGAGTGGCAGGATTCTGGAGGGATTTTTTATTTCTTCATATTTACTTCTGTATTTCTTATTTGTATCTATTTCTATATTTTCTAAGAAATTTTAGCACAGAACATATATTACTTTCATTACCAGGAAAAGAAGTTGAATAAAAATTATACATCTAGGGGCGCCTGGGTGGCTCAGTGGTTTAAGCCGCTGCCTTCGGCTCAGTCATGATCTCAGGGTCCTGGGATCGAGTCCCGCATCAGGCTCTCTGCTCAGCAGGGAGCCTGCTTCCCTCTCTCTCTCTCTCTCTCTCTCTGCCTGCCTCTCTGTCTACTTGTGATCTCTCTCTGTCAAATAAATAAATAAAATCTTTAAAAAAAAATTATACATCTAAAAAGTACTAGGAAGAAAGTAACCAGAACTGATTAACCCCAGCCTTTGAAAATTGTTATTTACAACTGTGGCGCACTGGGAGGGAGGTTTTCTGGCTGACTGGCTGTCACCTCCTTTCCTTCTCCTCTGGAGAAAGCCCTTGCAGAGAAGGCGGGGCTTGTCCAAGGTCACAGGTTTCTGCTGCCTCTGCATCCCATCCGGTGAGGCTGCCCCTGAGCTGTCCCCTGAACCTCAGGCTCTGACCTCCAGGGTCTATAAGGCAAACACAATATCCCTTTCCCCCTTTTCTTGATTTTTCCATCATTTGGACTGTGGCACCCAATAACTTCCCCAAGACACATGTTACAAACTAGAGGCAGGGTGCCATCTAACACAGGAAGTCCCGGCTTTGGACCCAAACAGCCTGAGCTGGAATCCCTGCTCACCACCTTCTAGCTACACGGCCTTGGGCACACCGCTATAGCTCTTTCCACAACAGCAGCCTCCTCACTATCACAAGGATTAAGTGAAATAACATTCTAGCAGGACATCAAATGGGACTCAATTTCTATCAATTTTTGCATTTACTATACAAGAACTCTTTCTCTATCTCCCTTCCACTAATTCAAAGAACTCCCCAAGTGGCAGGGGCAAAATCTCTCCTCTACCACCCATCTAGGTCTCTGCTCCTCCTTGGTCAAGACCCCTCAGATGACAGCTGAGTCATAGAGAGAACGGCTGAGAGGCAGCCTAGTGGCCCCATGGGGGCTTCCCAGAAGAGGTGGCAAGGTTGGGGGAGGTAGCTAACTTGAGACCCCAGTTGGCCAGGCTAAAAGAATCTGATCATCAGGTATATACACAATAAACTGCCGCACACTATGAGCATCATGTCCATCTCTTCGTAAGGAAAACGAATTGATCCTGAACACTCAGCACCTCCCACCATCATTCTGGATGTGGGACACACAGTGGAGAATGAGACAAGGTCTCTGCCCTCACAGGGCTCAGTCTCCACTCCTGCTGGAGGTGTGAGCGGCATCCATCCACCTTCATTACCAAGACTGGGGGAAGAGGCAGGGCCATTTGAGAAGCTGAGAACCATAAATGTAGTTCAGCCCATCAGGCCAGGCATCCAGCTTCCCCTCACAGAGACTCAGAATCCCTCAGCCTGAAGCTTGGAGCCCACTGGTTCCCTCCCGGAAATCAGTGCCAATAAGAAGGCATTAATAATCCTCATCCAAGATACTAACTTCCCTGCTCTGTCATTTGGTGGCTGGATGACCTTGGACAAGTCATGTAACATCCCCTAGTCCTACTGTCTTCCCTGTAAAACTGGGTAAAGATACCACCCTCATGGCATTACTGAGGAGGGCACAAGAAATCCCGCACGGAAAGCCTTAGACAGAGCATCGGATGACAGTCGTTGCTTCCCCCCTGCCCTCTCAGATGTGGCACCAACTGGAGAAAAACAGAGCATGGTGGTTAGGAACAGAGCCTCCAGAGACAGGTGCCTGGGGTCACCTCTCACCAGCTGTGTGACATCTCTATGCTAAAATGTCCCCATCTACAAGATGAGGACAGTAACAATAATTCCTACCCTAGAGGGTGTTGGATGCTGAATTACTATATGGGAAGTGCTTGGAACAGGGTTCGATGCACATCAAGAATGGTAGTTTGTTTGTTTGTTTGTTTCCTTCTTCCAGAAAACATGTTTATGGGATCATTGATCATGCTGGAGCAATTAGCACCTCTTTATATCTCCCAGATGACCTTTGAGAGTATGCAGGAATGTCCCGCTTACTAGAAACATAAAGAAAGGTGCATTAGATGTGAATATAGTCACCTCCAACATAGACACACAGACACAGACACAGACACACACACACACACACACACACACACACACCCTACTGTATCAAGGATAACCAAACATGACGATGACAACTGTATTGTCCATTTGGTCAGATATCACAGGAAGTGGGAGTACCCTCTCACTCACAGCTATGTTAACTCGGCCTTTAGAGTCAGACCTGGGTTCAAGTCCTAGAACGGCTCTTCCTTAGTGGTCTGACCTTTGGCAAGTCATTTAACCTGTATTTCTTCCCCAGAAAAGTACCGGGTGAGGTTGCAGGGGAGTTAACCCCACCTGTGTCACCAGCATGTCATTGCCCCTGGTGGGGATGATGGAGCCCTTAGAAGACTCTGACTCCCTTAGTGCTTCCAGCCAGAACAGTCCTGGGAAGCTTCCTCCTTTCCCCTGCTGGAGACCCAGCTCGGACAAGCCTGTGGGCTGCTTTACTTCCCCCACCCAGCAGCCCCCAAAGAGCAGTCTGAGAGAGTTAAGAGTACACCAGCTGCCAAGCTCTGGGAGGCAGAAGCACTGGCCAGGGTTCCCAGACCCTACACTCTGTTGACTCGAACTGCAGAGTATCTCCAGGCTTTCACAAATATTTCCTGGGCAAGAGGGAGCAGATATCTAGGCCATTCTCTGCCTTCTGTCCGCTGGCCTTTCCTTTGGAGAAAGCCAGCCTGAGTGCCGTTTATTGTAGGATAGCTTTGACACTGAGCTCCTGGAGGTGAGCGGGGCTAGGGGCACAGTTTGGGCACAGGTACCCCCTCCATGGAAGAGGGAAGGGGCACAGGGGGCAAAGCTGGACGCAGAAAGAGAGATGGAGACAGAGATGAAAACAGGGGCTATGACCAGAACACAGGACAGGAGGAGCAGAGACAGAAACAGGGGAAGGATCAAGGATAGAGACAGGGCTGGGCCTGCACAGGGTCCTAAGTGGACAGGACTGTGGCACAGGGTTGGGGGGGCGGACAGGGGGAGACACAAATAAGCACAGAGCAGAGCTGGAAAGCGGGTAGCAGGCAGTGGGAGGAAAGCCCTGCCCGGGGGGCTTACATAAGCTGGGGACCCTCTATTCCCCAGAGGGGCCTACAGGAAATCTGGGGGTGGGCTCTCCAGTGAGAACCCACATTTTCACCCTAGCCTGTGCATGCTTTCCAACAGCAGCAGACAGAGCACGGTTTAATTAAGTTAGGACTGGCAAGATTCACTTCTTATTTAAAAATCATGACAGCAACAATAAAAATACTCAGCTGAAATGGCACCCGACAAAGCCAACTCCCCTGAAAGTTAAAGTCAAGCGCCCCCGTCCCAGCACCCTGTACCTTTAAGGAGGAGAAGGGTTCCCTTGCGTCCCAGCTGAAGAGCAGGTTATTCTTAGATATAGCAATGACTTACCTAAAACTGAGTTATTCCCCTTTCCTCCTCTGGCCAGCCTCTCTTCACTCTGGGGAGCTTTTACCATTTAAGGTCAATGTTACATCTGGCTCTGGAGCTCCGAGCTGAGAAGCCTCTGGCTGCTGAGCCACGGCCACCGCCTCCTCCTAGAGGGGCTGGGACTTGGAGCCTGGAGCTCCTCGGGGAGCCCCCTCTGGCCCCACTCAGGGGGCTGACGGCAGGGGAGGCTAACCAGGCCAGCCCCAGAGCTTAGGGCAGGCTGGGCCTGTGAGTCAGGAGCTTGCCCTGAGTGCCTCTCACGGGCACCCACACAGTGGATGGCAGTGCCCATGGGCAGCCCATGCTGCTGGGCACTGTCCTGGCCAGACAGGAACCAAAGAAACTGCAGGTCTGCCTCCCAGCCTGGAATCCCCAGCAAGCATGTGAGGCTGGACAAGACCCTGGCCCCAAGCCAGGAGAAACTGGGAACACTTCCTGTCCCAGGGATTCATGGGCGGGGGCTGCTCCCACCTTAAACCCTTGGGATTACCAGAGTGAAGGGCCTAGGAGGTTCAGCTAATCCCAGACCTGGCAGCAGCCCCAGTGGCTTCAATCCCTCTCCTGCGCTCAGCAGTCCTGTGGTCTTTGCATTGTGGAGTTCCAGTCTCCTCATCTCCAAGACAGGGATAACAGTGATAACGCCTAATTCAAAGAGTTGCAGGAAGGCTAAAGGAGACCATAGTGAAGCCTTAGCATAGTGCCAGCATCTCATCGAGTTGATTGGCACAAATTCATTTCCTGACCCTGCCCAGACGCAGGCAAGGACAGGCTGTCTCCCTCCTGGGAGTCCACACGCTGACCCTGATTGCTCCTCACCCACCTTGGGTGCAGTGCCCACCTTGGGCCAAAGTCACAGAGCTCCAGATTCTGTGCAATTCACACGGAGGCTCCAGCCATCTTCTGAAGCTGTAGGCAGGTCAGAGAAGCCCTGGGTAGGTTGCCAGATAAAATACAAGACACCACTTAAATATGAATTTCAGATAAACAACACATAACTTTTGGGGCACCTGGGTGGCTCAGATGGTTAGGCATCTGCCTTCGGCTCAGGTCATGATCTCAGGGTCCTGGGATCGAGCCTCATAGTCGGGCTCCCAACTCAGCAGTGAGTCTGTTTCTCCTTCTCCCTCTGCCTCTCCCCCTGCTTACGTGCGCTCTCTCTCTCTAAAATGAATAAAGAAAACCTTTTAAAAATACATAACTTTTGTATTTATACATAACTTTTTAAATACATAACTTTATGTATTTAAAAAATACATAACTTTTGTAATGTAAGTATGTCCCAAATATTATACAGGACATATTTATTTCATATATATATATAAATAAATATATATAAATCATTTCAGGTAAGATATATATATATATCTTACCTGAAATGTTAATTGAACTGCACATCATCTATTTTCATTTGCTAAATCTGGCAACTCCAGCCCTAGACCATCATTTGCCACCCCAGAAATCATCTACCAGTTCTGAGAGTTATAGGGATTGGTGCTTCAAAGCCTGTGCCCTCAAGCCTGCCTGGTGACCGCTGCCTGGCTGTATACAGTCCTATTCCCAGCTTCTGGCCATGGGTCAGCCACCCCAGCCATGGCAGGCTTTCTCTAACAAACCTGACACCCTGGGCCTCAATCCTAACCCAAACCATAGGCATCTAGTCCTGGTCTCCCTGGTTATTATGAGAAATATTCCTGATGAGAATAGAGTTTGTGCTATTACACCCTTAAAAATAGTATTTTTGTAGATGGAACCAGAAGAGACTGAAACATGTACTAGTTCTGCTTTCCCTCATGTGTCTACACCTATCCATTTGCTGGGTATAGGCTCCCACTAACAAAGATACATCGTGGTAACTACTAAAATTTCAGGTACAGGAACTAGAAGGAATTTAGCAAACTGTATAGTACTATTTCTCTAACTTCACTGTGTGTGTGAGAATCCCCAAGCATGAAGTTCCTTGAATCCCTCTTCCAAAGGTTCTAATTCCATGGATCTACAATGGAAATGCAAGAATCTGCATTTTAATTAAGGCCCTCAGGTGATTCTTCCACAGTTGGTCCAAAGACCCCACTTTGGGGAATGATGCTCCAAGGGTTGATCTTGTGAATCTAGCAGGAGTTAATCCAGAGGTGAACTAGAAACTTAGGCTGAAAAGGAATGGAAGGCATTGGGTACACATGAGGGTGTGTGTGGGACTGAGGTGTGGGTGTGTATACAAACCATACATTGAGCCCCTGCTATATTCCAACCTCTACATTAGATGCTCTACATAAAAGTATGTATGTATCCTCACAAGTGCCTTATGAAATAGGATTACTGTACCTTTCCTTCCAAAAGGAAACTGAGACATGAAGAGGTGAAACCACTTGCATTCCACAGCTGGGAAATGGTAGAGTTAAGGGGTCAACTTAGGTCGGTTGGCCCTAAAACTCTTTCCCCCTCAGCCAGGGTGTCTTAAACTAGGCTTCATGGATAGCCCTCCAGAGTTTCTGAACCAACTGAAATTGTATGTGAAACACTGTATGATTTTGTTTCTCTTGGGTCCAGGTCTGTAGCTTTCACCAGTCTCACAAAGGAGACACCAAATAAATTTTAAAATCACTGCATTAATACAAACATTTCATAAAACATATTACTGGTGGGTGTGTAATATGGAACAAGCTCTATAGAAGACAATTTAGCCTTCTCAAGATGATAAGACTCAGGATATTTGACCCAATTCCAACTCTATGAATTTGTTCTACAATCACACTCTCACGCTTGGGAAGTGACAAATGAACAAGATTATTCATTACTGCTTTGTTTTTAAAAGCAATAGGATTGGAAACAACATGAATATCCATCAATGGGGGGACCATAAAAGATGGTGGGGTGCAGGGGCACCTGGGTGGCTCAGTTGGTTAAGCGTCCGACTCTATTTCAGTTCAGGTCATGATCTCAGGGTCGCAAAATCAAGTCCCATGCTGGGCATGGAGCTTGCTAAAGATTCTCTCTCTCTCTCCCTCTCCCTTTATCTCTCCCCTCCCTCTCTCTAAAAAAAAGATGATGTGGTACAGCCATAACAGACGATAAGAAAGCTCTTTGTACAGTGATATAAAAAGCCTCCAAGATATGGTTAAGTGGGAAAGTAAAATAACAGAACAGTTTATAAATATACACGTGCACAAATAGACTTAAGTTCACACATACATGTTCACAAGTACATGTGTGTATGTATATGTGCACACAATTAGCACAAGAAACAAGTAAAAATAGTTGGCAATGGGGAGAGAAACGGAGTGCCTGGGCCAGACAGTATCCACTGTAAGCCTCATTTATACATTCAAATTTTTGAATCATATAAATAAATCATATGTTGACATTCAAAAATAATAATGAAATATAAGCATTGCTATGAACAGGATTTAATCATTGATCTTTCAGCACTGCTTCCTCTAAGTGTCAGAGTATTGACAAGAGCCTAACTAAAGGCTATTTTTGTTGCTTTTATTTTTTATTTTGGAATAATTACAGACACACAGGAAGTTGCAAAAATAGTACAAAAAGTCCCATGTAGCCTTTACCCAGCTTCCTCCAGTGGTGACATCTTGGAAGGCTGTTGTACAGTATGAAAACCTGGAAGGTGGCACTGGCGTGTTACTATTGACTCAAGTACAAATCTTATTCTAAAGGCTATTTTTTAAATATAGCCTTTTCACAACTCATAAATTCATTTAAAAATGTTTGTTGAGCACCTTTAGTGTGCCAGACCCACACTAGGGACACTTCATACCCATCCCTGGGTAGGGACACCTCAAACCCATCCCTCCCTCATGGGGTATAGACTAGGGAAGGCGACCCTCTTGCTCAAGTGAGAATAATATCACAGAAACCCAGGAGCGAGCAGTACACAGGGAGTAATGACCAAACCTCTAAAAAAGGAGCTGTGTCCCTTGCTGTCCTGGTCATGGAGCTTCACAGCTTGCCTGAAAGCTGACTTTTAATCCTTAAAAGAGCATGAACAATTACTCCGGCTATTTTTATCCTTGTTCCTGGAGCCACACAGGGATTTGGCCTCACTCTACCAAAGTCTTCAGCTCATCACTCATTCCCATCAGGGACAATCATGTGTCCTCAGCATAAAAGCAGTGGCCCAGTAGAGGCACACTGGCACACAGCTGGGGGAAGCTCTCCCAACAGACCATTTGACTCCAGGTCAGGCAAGAGGTTTAAAAGTCCCAGGCCTTTGTCCTGGGACTGAAGGAAGCCAAGCCTGGAAAAGCGGCGTGTTGCCAAAAACACTTCCAGCTCAGGGACTGGCAGCTGGGATGACCACACTGGGAACTGAGACCTCCCTGCCCCTTTTATGCTCGGGGACTCTGGTATGCCCAGCACTTAGTAGGTCCAGGATGAGTAAACAAACAAATAAGTGGCCAATCAGTGGTGTCAGTCAAATGACAATGACAGGTGTCATTTACTGCCCACAGTGCCAGGCACTGTGTCAGCCACTTTACACATAAAGTCTAGATCAGTCCTCACTAAAACCATATAATGTGTGGCTTCTAACCCTCACTTCCTGGAGGAGAAATCTGAGACACACAGAGAAGTCAAAGACCATGCCCATGTCTCACAGTTTGTAAAGCTAGATCTTCCCGACTCTAGAGTCCCCTGGAGGTTGGGGACAGCAGAATGGGAGCATAAGGTGTCTCTTCTCCTTCCCAGAATCCCACTGAAATGATAGCAAAGGACTTCTTAAAAAGGAATAAATCTTAGTTACAAAGAGAATAGGAGGACATTTCTGGAACTGGCAAGAAGAGGGTGGAGGGGAGCCTAATGAAGGTGGAGGGGGCAGCCTCAGTCCAGTGGAGAAGACCCATGGAGAAGGGGGTCTACTGTTCTGGTGCCCCTGAAGAGCCAGGGGTGACAAATACAGAAATGAGATATGGAGCCAAGCAAATGATTCAAGGTGTGTAGAGGAACTACTGGAAAGGAACTACTTCGGGTAACTTTTGTACACAGCGTTTGGACTAAATGCCTTCAGGCTAAGGGAAAACAAGAACTATAAACAAATATTGAGTAGATTTCTTTTTCTTATGGATTAGCAATTCTGAAAGTACTTCCTGTGCATTCCAGGACTGAGCATATTAGTAAATACGTTGTTAATAATGAGAATCAGTCTTAATCTCAGGAAACAAACTGGAAGCTGCTGGAGCAGTGGGGGCCAGGGGAGAATAGGATGGCTGGGTGGTGGACATCGGGGAGGGTAGGGGCTATGATGAGCACTGTGTAAGCCTGATGATTCACAGACCTGTACCCTTGAAACAAATGATACATTATATGTTAATAAAAAAAATAATGAGAATCAAGTTTCTCATTTGCAAGAGGAGGGAGCTATGAATGCAGAAAGGAGGGAAAATAGAATAAACCACATGTGCAGGACTGGAACCATAGGTACTGGCATGGACTGGATTGGCAAGTTGGTAGATAGAGTGGGAGAGAGAAAGGAAGGTCTAGATAGATAAGTGGGTGGGCATGTGTATGTAAATATATGTATTTATATACATACAGACCGATGTGTGTGCATAACGTACATCTGTTTCCTAGCTCTGTCCACTGAGAGGGCCCAGAAATAACATGCTCTGGTTACAATGAGCACACTTTGTACACAGATTGGTTTATAAATACCATTCTCCAATAAAAGGATCTAGAACTCCTTAGAGAAATGAGTACTGGTTGGGCTGGGGTAGGGAAAGTATGAGATGAGCCTGGAATATCTGATTGTGCTGAATAGTAAGGACTGCTTCCAGAATGATGGTGACATGTCAAAGGACAGAGGGCCACCCGAAGGGGCTCTCACTGGCCAAATCAAAGACAATATGAGCATCAGGTGACTAATGATGATAAATGATGATAACCCATGAGTAAAATAAAAACACTCAAGTGGTCCTGGGATGAGCTGGGGAGAGAAAGGGTCCTGGCATCCTGACTTGGCTTTGAGCCGGTCCTAGAGGGAAAAACTGCTGGAAAATTGTCATCCACTTTCCTCACTCTGCCTCAAGTGTGACTTATCCATTGGTTTCAAGGAAGTACACTGCACACATACCTTCTGCTCAGCAGTGAGGTTACAGAAGTAAGCAAAACATGACTCCTGCCCTCTAGAAGCTTATGGTATGAGATTTAAGAGAGCCTCTCATATTTCTACCTGTGATGGAAAGTATGTGAAACTGGTTTGCAAGCAACCCTTTGGTGTACTTACATGAGATGTCATTAGTAAAACTGTTCTATAAGGAGGAACGTGGGTGGACCAGGGTGAGGTCACTGCAGGAGTTCCAAGGAAGAAGTGGGGGCTTTAGGAAGGTTTGCTTCCTAGACAAGTTGGCATTTGAAGCAAAGTCAAGGTTTCAAGAGGTCAAAGTTTCAAGAGGTGGAGAGTGGGTTAGAGAGCACGTTCCTAGAAGAAGAAGTGGTATGGGCCTAAGTATGGCAGTGGCGAAGTGCTCAGGAATACAGGGGCAGGAGTTCTGTCATGGGGCTGGCTGAGTATGTCTGTGAGGAGGACTGTGAAGGAGCCTTAAACCCCAGGCTTCAGAGTTTGGCTCTAGCTGCTGGAAGCCCCAGAGGGTTTCTAAGCAGGGATCGTGTACTCAAAAGTTTTCATCGCAGGTAGAGTGAATGTTGATGTCGCAGAGAAACCGGGAGCCACTTTCAGAAGTGTTTCAGAGAAGCCAGCATTGTTCTTTGGAGAAGCCTAAATGAGTCTGTCCCCTCCTCTGGGCTCCCCTGCACCCCAAGCTCACATACATCCATCAAAGAAGCAGTTCAGGCGGAGGAGAGTCTTCTGGGGCCTGAGGTTGCTCAGGAAGGGCTTTGTGGGAGAAATAGGAAATTCAGCTGGGCATCAAGTGCTGAGTAGAACAGGGAAAGGAGGAATTCCAGGCTGGGCCAATGTGTGTGCAGAATTAATGGCAGAACAGATGGGGTAAGTGTAGGTTTTTTAAGTTGCAAAGAACAGAAACCCATTCTGGCTGGCTCAAGTGCATAAGGGCCTTGTGCCAATGGTAACGGAGCCCCACAGAACCCAAGGACAAGAAAAGGAAGTACATCCAGAACTTGAGGGAGCAGAGAGCCATCAGAACTTGAGACCCCTATTCTGAGTGTCTGTATCCCACTGTCTCCCACAAACCAAGTGATTCTCTCTCTCCCTCTTTCTCCTCCTCTCTGCATGTCTGCTTCATCCTCCTTCTCCCCCCCCCCTTTTTTTTTTCCACACTCTTCCTGCTATGGCTCATACAGCCTCTCAGCTCCAGCCCTCTCCTCTCCACAATCATCTGACAACTCTCTTGTTTCAGAATCTCAAAAGCTTCTGACTGGTCTAGCTTGTCTGTTTAAACCAAGTCTCATAAGTCATTAACTACCCCAGAGGCATGTATACTGGTCTGATCTAGTAGTCATAGCTAAGACCATGTGATAAATACAGTGTCCCTCTTCAGAGACTGTGGGTGGATAGGCAACAAAAGATGTCATGTATAAGAAGTGAGGAAAAGACCACACATGTACCAAGTTCCTGCTATGAGCCCAAACCCAGGCTGGGTGACCTGTGTTTTGTATTCAATGACCTGTGAGACAGCTTTCATCCTATTTTACAAATGAAGAAACTGAGATTAAGAGAAGTTAAGCCACTGGCCCAGGGTCACTAAGGTAGAGGGGAGCTGTGCTAGAATTTAAACCAAGTTCTGTCCAACTCTGAAATCAATACTCTTCCACCAGACCACAATGTCAAGGAATGGGGAGCTAGTTAGAACCAGTAAACTTAGTCTAAGAATGCCACAGATGTCAACCAGTCTTATAGCCTACCCTGCTTAAAGGTATTTGCTGTGACAGACCTTCTTAACCTTTTTAGGGTCCCATAGCTCTGACGATCTGATAAAAAGCCATGGAACATGTCCATTCCATGTTGCTTGACATGTGCTTTCATGGGATTTGCAGACCTCTTAGCCTCCACCTAAGAGTCTTTTCTCTCTAGCACCCTAGTCGGGTGTTGATTATTCACTCCCTTCTTGAAAGCCTCGAAGAAGAGAGAGCTCAGTACTTTCTGTGGCAGCCCATTTATTTATTTATCCAACAATAAAAAGGTCTATATAACTTTCCCTCCTTTACTTCTTCTTGTGCCCTATGGAGAGCTGCAGAGCCAATCTCTGTCATACCCTGGCAGCCCTTCAATATCTGAAGACAATGATAGCTGAGGCCAGAAGCCTGTCATTTGTTCTGACTTTTGTCCCATGCTGGTCCCTCTTGCCACTAAACAGCACAAACTTCGCCAAAGTCTGGCTCACAGTACAAAACCCAGAACAGTATAGGGGGCTATCCAGCCAATAGTCTCTTTATTTAGGGGATTCTGATTTCATATGGCCAGAACACCAGTTTGTTTTGAATTCAACCTACAATCGTATTGGCTCCTGGAACAACCACGTCATTACGTGACTCATAAAAAACCCATGGTCCACTGAGACTCCCAGATCTATATCATGAAATTGATCTATTCCTACCTTGCCCTTTCCTAAACTATCCTGAGTAACACCGTCGTCTCAATCTGTTCTTCAAACACAGGATTTCTGTGCTGCTGCCATGACACAACAGATTGTTTATCTCACCGAAGGAAGAGTCAAACCTTTCTCAGATTCTCCCTTCTGGCCTTACATAGTTTTTCTTTTGGATGAAAAAGGGAAAGGGATGTGAAGCAGAAAAGGATTTTTGAGGTTTTCAAGTTGACATTCCACCATTAAATTAATGCTAACAAAAGCTTGATTTCACTAATCCTAAAAGGAACTTGATCTCCAGATGCACTGGGCTTGCTGGTTCGATGACTGCACCATGAACAGGCCTTCTTCCACATCCCAGAGTTGGGTGTTTTTCCTTTTTAAAAGACTTTGAAGTTGCAAAGAGCATATACCACTTTTTGAACAAACCCAAAATAAATTTGGTAAGCAGCTTTGTTCAAGTGAAGGCTAACTGAATTAAATAGAACAGTTCCCTTTCATAACCATAAAAGAAGAAGAAAGATGAGGTGGAGGAAAGCAGGGGGATGCATTTGTTCCCCCTCACCTCCCCGAAAAGTAATGCAGAGCTGCTCCAGGGCTTAGTTTGCAGACCTGGATTCTCTTCTCCCTGCATTCACTCCCAAGGGGATCTTATCCAAGCTCATGACTTTAAATACTATCTATATTCTGAAGATTTGCAAATATTTATGTCTAGTCTGGACCTCTCCCCCAAAGCCCAAAGTCAGCATCCAACTGCCAGCTCAGTAACTCTTCTTCAGTGTGTCACAGACTTCTCCAGCTTACCCTATCCAGCCTGCACTACCTGCTCTCCCCTCAGCCTTTTCCATCTCAGTAAATGGCAAGTCCATCCTTCAAGTTGCTGAAGCTCAAAACAGGAAACATTCATAATTCCCCACTTGCTGCTCCCCAAATGCCCCACAGGGAAGCCATCAGAAAATTATCTTGAGGGGCGCCTGGGTGGCTCAGTGGGTTAAAGCCTCTGTCTTCGGCTCAGGTCATGATCCCAGGGTCTTGGGATTGAGCCCCGCATTGGGCTCTCTGCTCAGCAGGGAATCTGCTTCCCTTCCTCTCTCTCTGCCTGCCTTTCTGCCTGCTTGTGATCTCTCTCTGTCAAATAAATAAATAAATAAATAAATAAATAAAATTTTTTAAAATGAAAAAAAAAAGCTTGAAACTTAGGAAAAGTTCTTATTAAAAAAAAAAAGAAAAAAAAAGAAAATTGTCTTGGCTCTACCTTCAAAATATGTCCAGAATCTGAGCAATTCTTACTATTTTTATTACTACCACCCTGGTCCCAGTGGCTGCGACTTCTTGCTGTAGCATGAATGCACTGACTCCTAACCACTCTCCTGCTACCCCACAAGGCAGGCAGAGTGATTCTTTTTTTTTTTAATTTTTATTTTAATTCAATTCATTAACATATAACATATAACATATGTTAATGTTATATGTTAAATGTTAAAAGAGTGATTCTTTTTTTAAATTTTTATTTTAATTCAATTCATTAACATATAACATATGTTATATGTTAATTAACATATAATGTGGTGTTGGTTTCAGAAGTACAGGTGAGTGATTCATCAGTCTTATACAATACCCAGTGCTCATTACATTACATGCCCTCCTTAATGTCTATCACCCAGTTACCCCATTCCCCTATCCTCCTCCCCTCCAGCAATGCTTAATTTGAGTCTTAAACTGATTTTCCTATGATTAAGAGTCTTCTATGGTTTGTCTTCCTCTATGATTTCATCTTGTTTTATTTTTTTCTCTCTTCCCCTGTGATCCTGTTTTGTTTCTTAAATTCCACCTACCAGTGAGATCATATGGTAATTGTCTTTCTCTGATTGACTTATTTCACTTAGCATATGAAAACCTCTAGTTTCATCCACATTGCTGTGAATGGTAATATTTCATTTTTGATGGCTGCATAATATTCTTGTGTGTGTGTTTGTGTGTGTGTGTGTGTGTGTGTCACATCTTCTTTATTCATTCATCTGTAGATGGACATCTGGGCTCCTTCTATAGTTTGGCTATGGTGAGCATTGTCACTATAAACATTGGGGTGCACATGACCCTTCAGATCACTACATTTGTATCTTTGGGTAAATACCAAGTAGTGCAATTGCTAGGTCATAAAGTAGCTCTTATTTTCAACTTTTTGAGGCACCTCCATTCTGTTTTCCAGAGTGGCTGCACCAACTTGCATTCCCACCAACAGTGTAGGAGGGTTCCCCTTTGTCCACATCCTCATCAACATCTGCCGTTTTCCGACTTGTTAATTTTAGCCATTCTGACTGGTCTGAAGTGGTATCTCACTGTGGTTTTGTTTTGTATTTCCCTGATGCCGAGTGATGTTGAACACTTTTCATGTGTCTATTGGCCATTTGGATGTCTTTTTTGGAGAATTGTCTGTAGGCAGAGTGATTCTTTTCAATTATCAGTTAGATTGTATCTTTCAAGACTTACTTTGTAATAGGTAACATACACAGAAATTTCTATACATCACTCATTCTCAAAATATACTCTCCAAAAATGTCCAGTCTGCATTTTCCAGTAAAAGAACAAAGCCTTGGCGCCTGGGTGGCTCAGTGGGTTAAGCCGCTGCCTTCGGCTCAGGTCATGATCCCAGGTCCTGGGTTCGAGCCCCACATCGGGCTTTCTGCTCAGCAGGGAGCCTGCTTCCTCCTCTCTCTCTGCCTGCCTCTCTGCCTACTTGTGATTTCTCTCTGTCAAATAAATAAATAAAATCTTAAAAAAAAAAAAAAAAAAAAAAAAAGAACAAAGCCTAGGATATAGAGTACCTTGTGCCTAATCACACAGCTGCTCTGTGAAAGAGCCGGACGTGGGACACCTGGGTGTCTCAGTCAGTTAAGCATCTACCTTTGGCTCAGGTCATGATCCCCGGGTCCCGGGATCAAGTCCCACATCAGACTCCTTGTTCATCTGGGAGCCTGCTTCTCCCTCTGCCTCCCATTCCCTGTGGTTATGCTTTCTCTCTCTCTCTCTCTCTCTCTCTCTCTGACAAATAAATAGATAAAATATTTTTTAAAAAGAAAAAAAGAAAGAGCTGGACCTGGCATCCCAAGGCCATGTTTTTTCCTTCAATCCAGTAGCTGAAGAAGAATTCCATTCTCAGAGCTCCTGGGTGGCTCAGTCATTTAAGCATCCAACTCTTGATTTGGGTTCAGGTCATGATCCTTGGGTCATCCCATTGAGCCCTGCATCAGTCTCTGCACTCAGCAGGGAGTCTGCTTGAGATCCTCTCCCTCTGCCCCTCCCCCCACTCACTCTCTCTAAAATAAATAAATAAAACAAAATCTTTAAAAAAAAAAGGGGGGGGGTGCCTGGTTGGCTCTGTCAGTTAAGCATTTGCCTTCGGCTCAGGTCATGATCCCAGGGTCCTGGGATTGAGCCCCACGTTGGGCTCCCTGCTCAACAACGGAGTCTACTTCTCCCTCTTCCTCTCCCTCTGCCCAGTTTGTGTCCTCTTTCTCTCTCTCTCTCTCTCAAATAAATAAAAATCTTAAAAAAAAAAAAAAGCAGGGGCGGGGGGGGCAGGACACCTGGGTGACTATTGGTTATATGACTGCCTTCGACTCAGGTCATGATCCTGGAGTCCTGGGATCAGAGTCCCACATCAGACTCCCTGCTCCACAGGGAGTCTGCTTCTCCCTTTCAATTCTACCCCCTCTTGCACTCTCTCTCATTCTCTCTCAAATAAATAAATAAAATCTTTAAAAAATAAAATAATAAAAAAAAGAATTCCATTCTCCCCCACCTCTAGGAGATCCCTTTCTCAAAGCTGCCTGATCAAGTCAATACCATCTAAAGTCAAGTTCATGAAAAGGGACTTTAACAAAAATAAATAGATAAGGATGGGAGAAAAGCAGAAATAACACCTCTGTAGAAGATACCAGTCTTCTTGATAGTAGCATACTTGCTCAACTTATTCCATTCAGTCAGTGAATTCATCCAATTTATGAGTTGATATGTCAGAAAAAAATTTTTCAACAAAGTGTCCTGGGACCATAGGAGGATAATACCAACCAGGACCATATTTTCTCTTCTTCCTTTCCTTGGGATTCTGTGCCCTGTACTATCATTTATTTATTTTTCACAGCATTCTGGGTGCAGTGTTCCACAGCCTCAATATCTCTTTTATTTCAACAATAGCAAAAATTGCACAAATATCTGAGCACATCCTCCAAACATGGAGAAATGTCTGTGCTTCAGAATTCACAAATGCCCCATCCAATCCATTTGTTTTTGTAAACTTGAACTTTTACATTTAAAATAAACCATGTACTGGACAAAAGAATTCACTTTGGATCTGAGCCCTTCTTTTGTGTTCTTCCTTCTTTTTTCTGGATTAAAAACCAAAGACAACTTCTTAAAGCATCTAAATCTGTTTTAGATTCTTCAAAAACTAGTTTTGAGCGATGTTAGGGATTTCCTTCATCTTTCTTGGGTAGGAATGTTGCCTGCTTTTTATTTATTTTTTTTTAAGATTTTATTTATTTACTTGACAGACAGAGATCACAGTAGGCTGAGAGGCAGGCAGAGAGAGAGAGAGGAGGAAGTAGGCTCCCCGCTGAGCAGAGAGCCCGATGCGGGGCTCGATCCCAGGACCCTGGGATCATGACCTGAGCCGAAGGCAGAGGCTTTAACCCACTGAGCCGCCCAGGCGCCCCTGTTGCCTGCTTTTTAAAAATACATGTGAGGAAAGGAGGTGGGGGTTAGGGGGGTTAGGTGAGCCTGGTGGTGGGTATTAAGGAAGGCACATATTACATGGAGCACTGAGTGTGATGAATAAATGATGAATCCTGGAACACTGAAAAAATAAAATTAAAAAAAAAAAGTAAATGTGAAAGCATTCTGGGAGTGGAAAACTGCAAGGCAGTCCCCTGGTGGTGGATGTATAGACCCTGCAGGTGGGGAGGTGGGTGATGGCTTACCCAAGATTATCAAGGGCCTCAGTGGAATGGGTAACCCTCTAGAATGCACACAGCCTTTGGCAGCTAAGTTGTCATCCCCTACCCCACAAGTAACCTGCTTGTGCTTTGAATGTGGATATACGATGTTGGAGATTATGGTGAGATTAAAATGTGTTGTGAACCAGAGTGGCCCTGAGAAAAGACAGTATCTAATATTAAATAAGACAGAGCTTTGGACTACCAGAGGTGAAGAAGTGGAAGGCACCAAAGCACAGAATCAGACTCAATGCCAGCTTGTGACCAACCTTTAAAATCCCAAAGATCTCAGGGAAAAATAGATTAGGATCTCAGGGATACAGCCAAAGAGTCCTTCCAAGAAGGGAGAGAACTAGGAATCTATAGGGTCAGTGGAGGATAGTAGGCCGGGAAATGTTTTATTCTTCCAGAAGTCTGAAGACCCACCACAGTCCTTAAGGAAGATGGCACATGCCACAGAGCAGGGACCCAAAACCACAGCTTGATATCCACAGCTTAATATTAATTTATTTATTCATTCACTCAATAAACATGTATCTTTTCTACTTCCCTTAACTAGTCCATTTGTCTCTACTCTTGCTTGTATCCCCAATCCTCCCATAGCAGTCAGAGAGATACTTACAAAGTGCTGTTCATGTTTACACCCTCTGGCAGAGAGAGACAAGATACCAGTGACTGAAAGGATTCTACTCCTTGCACCAAGAAACCTCCCTGAGCCCTGAAAGGCAGCCCTCCTCCTTCCTACTTACAAGATCCAGTGCTGACCTTGGACCCTCACATACCTTCTCTAGTTGTACTAATATCAAATCCCATCACAACAGCCTGAGCAATGTTGCCTTAATTTCATTTTATTTTGTATTGGAATAATTTTTTTAATTCTTGGGGTTCAATCTTATTCTTCAAGTTTTTAGAAGTGGAAAAAGGAAGAGTAGGGAAAAAAAGCTTCCTATGTACCCCCATCTACCCTTTTCTTCTTCCCCCAGACCTTCTCATTGAGGCCTCCATATAACATCTATATGTAACAGAGGGGCTGCTAATGTAGACTTTAAAAAAAAAATACAATCTCTGCTACAGCTAGAAGTGGGAGTAGCAAATCTCACTGGGATAGATGGCACTTACTATGACAAAAAAATCAACTAGTGACTTCTCCTAACAAAGGTAAGGCAAATAGGCATTTATACACAGAAAAGAGATATAACAGAAAACTCCTGAGCCTGACAAAGACTACCTCTCCCAAATGCCTGTAGTATGCCAAATTATCTACTCAGGTAAACCTGCATAGGAGACATGGGCATTGACCCCTGACCGATTCCTTTTGAGGGACATTATTATTAGAACCTCACGGATGTATTTGGTGAGCCCCCGTTGGAATGTGCAATCAGGAAGAGACAAAATTACCCCAAAAGGGAATATACCATGAGGGTCTGGGCTGGTAATCCAGCTTTTAATAAGAGCCTAAGTGTTCATGAAGGAATATACCTTCATGGTAGAGCATGTAGTGAGGCTGGAGGTCCCTCTCAACTAACCTACACTGGCATGGTAATATGCTTTGAATGTAATGCCTGAGTTGAATGAATGAACTAAAACAGCTATAACTATAGAACCTAAATATGAGGCTCTCCTGTGATGCAGGTGTGTATATCAGCCAGGTAAAGAATGTTATGTTATAGTAACAACTCCAAAACCTAGGTGGCTTACAGTAATAAATAGTCTTAGTCATATTACATGCTGGCTATGGTTTGGCCATAGCTCTACTCCATGAACTCTTCACTCCAAGACTCAAACTGAGGGAGTAATTCCTACATGGAACAGTGCCATTTTTGTGACAGAGGAAAAGACAGATTGCAATGGCTTTTAAAGTTTCTGATTAGAGAGCAGAGGCTACTGAGAAGATGGCAGAGTAGGAGGACCCTAGGCTCACTTCTTGCCATGTGGCCACCTAGGTAACACCCACATCAGCATAAATAACCCAGAAAGAAACCTGAAGACTGGCAGAATAAACTCTCCACAGCCAGATGTAGACAAGAGGCCAGAGCAAAGCAGATCCACCCACTCTGTTCACTCTTGGAAAGATCTCATCAAAGCAGTGCCACAAGCCAGGCAGTGTGAGTGCAGCTCAGACAAGGGCCAGCCCCACTCCAAAGTGAGTCCTGTTCCAGGGGGAGAGGAAGAGAACTGTGACCCTAACAGTGGGCTGGGAATAGGCAGCTGTTCTGACTGCAGTGCCCACCCACCAATAAAAACTTCTCAGGAGACAACACAAGTAAAGTGTACTGCAGTTTGGTGCTACTTCATCTCTGGCAAAAACCGGGTCTTACTCAACTCAAGTTCAAGGCAGCCTTGAACCAGCCAACTAACACCACAGGGACCAGACTCTGCCCACAACATGCAGCTATATCACAGATTGGACTGAAGGCAAACACAATGGTAGGACACCCCTGTAGCAATACACATAAGAGACACCCCTCAAGCACCATTTTCTGGTGAAAAGGAGACATTGCGATCCTTCATCCATTTTGAGTCTATTTCCGTGTGTGGTGTAAGGAAATGATCCAATTTCATTTTTCTGCATGTGGCTGTCCAATTTTCCCAACACCATTTATTGAAGAGGCTGTCTTTTTTCCATTGGACATTCTTTCCTGCTTTGTCGAAGATGAGTTGACCATAGAGTTGAGGGTCCATTTCTGGGCTCTTTATTCTGTTCCATTGATCTATGTGTCTGTTTTTGTGCCAGTACCATGTGAGAAAGGAATCCATCAAAATCCTCGAGGAGAACACAGGCAGCAACCTTTTCGACCTCAGCCGCAGCAACATCTTCCTAGGAACATCCCCAAAGGCAAGGGAAGCAAGGGCAAAAATGAACTTTTGGGATTTTATCAAGATCAAAAGCTTTTGCACAGCAAAGGAAACAGTGAACAAAACCAAAAGACAACTGACAGAATGGGAGAAAATATTTGCAAATGACATATCAGATAAAGGGCTAGTGTCCAAAATCTATAAAGAACTTAGCAAACTCAACACCCAAAGAACAAATAATCCAATCAAGAAATGGGCAGAGGACATGAACAAACATTTCTGCAAAGAAGACATCCAGATGGCCAACAGACACATGAAAAAGTGCTCCATATCACTCGGCATCAGGGAAATACAAATCAAAACCACCATGAGATATCACCTCACACCAGTCAGAATGGCTAAAATGAACAAGTCAGGAAATGACAGATGCTGGCGAGGATGTGGAGAAAGGGGAACCCTCCTACACTGTTGGTGGGAATGCAAGCTGGTGCAACCACTCTGGAAAACAGCATGGAGGTTCCTCAAAAGGTTGAAAATAGAACTACCCTATGACCCTGCAATTGCACTGCTGGGTATTTACCCTAAAGATACAAACGTAGTGATCCGAAGGGGCACGTGCACCCAAATGTTTATAGCAGCAATGTCTACAATAGCCAAACTATGGAAAGAACCTAGATGTCCATCTACAGACGAATGGATAAAGAAGATGTGGTATATATACACAATGGAATACTATGCAGCCATCAAAAGAAATGAAATCTTGCCATTTGCGACGACGTGGATGGAACTAGAGGGTATCATGCTTAGCGAAATAAGTCAATCGGAGAAAGACAACTATCATATGATCTCCCTGATATGAGGGAGAGGAGATGCAACATGGGGGGTTGAGGGGGTAGGAGAAGAGTAAATGAAACAAGATGGGATTGGGAGGGAGACAAACCATAAGTGACTCTTAATCTCACAAAACAAACTGAGGGTTGATGGTGGGAGGGGGTTGGGATAGGGGGTGGGGTTATGGATATTGGGGAGGGTATGTGCTATGGTGAGTGCTGTGAAGTGTGTAAACCTGGCGATTCGCAGACCTGTACCCCTGGGGATAAAAATATATGTTTATAAAGCTGTAAAAAAAAGAAGAAAAAGAAAAAAGAAAGGATGAATACCCAAGTTTTGTAGCAACATGGACGGGACTGGAAGAGATGATGCTGAGTGAAATAAGTCAAGCAGAGAGAGTCAATTATCATATGGTTTCACTTATTTGTGGAGCATAACAAATAGCATGGAGGACAAGGGGAGATGGAGAGGAGAAGGGAGTTGAGGGAAATTGGAAGGGGAGGTGAACCATGAGAGACTATGGACTCTGAAAAACGATCTGAGAATTTTGAAGGGGTGGGGGGTGGGAGGTTGGGGGCACCAGGTGGTGGGTATTGTAGAGGGCACGGATTGCATGGAGCACTGGGTGTGGTGCAAAAATAATGAATACTGTTATGCTGAAAAAATAAAAAATTAATAAAAAAAATTTAAAAAAAAATAGAGATCTTTAGAAGATTTAAAGATATCTTTAGAAGAAATAAATACTTAACATGGTGATAATAAAAAAAAAAGGAGACATTGCATTGCGGGGCACTACAGGACTGCTTCTTTATAAAGCCACTATTTTCTTTTTTTTTTTTAAGATTTTATTTATTTATTTGACAGAGAGAGATCACAAGCAGGCAGAGAGGCAGGTAGAGAGAGAGGAGGAAGCAGGCTCCCTGCCGAGCAGAGAGCCCGATGCAGGGCTCGATCCCAGGACCCTGAGATCATGACCTGAGCCGAAGGCAGCGGCTTAACCCACTGAGCCACCCAGGCGCCCCAAGCCACTATTTTCAAGTGCAGGAAACATAGCTGACTTTCCTAATACATAGAAACAGACACAGCAATAGACAAAATGAGGAGACAGAAGAATATGTCCCAAATCAAAGAGCAGAACAAAATCATGGCAAGAGACCTAAACAAAATGGAGATAAGTAATATGTCTGATAGTGAATTTAAAGTAATGCTTATAAAGATATTCACTAGAATTGAGAAAGGAGTGCAGGACCTCCATGACACCCTCCACCAAGAGATAGGAAACCTAAAAAAAGAACCAATTAGAGATATTGAACTCACTAAATGAAAATAAAAATAGACCACCTGGAATAAATAGCAAATAAATCAGCAGCAAACAGATCAGCAACCTGGAGGACAGAGTAAAGAAAAGTAATCAAGTTGAGCAGATGAGAGGGGGGGAAAATACACAAAATGAGACTAGACCCAGGGAACTCAGTGAAACTGTCAAGCATACAGTCACATGATAGGGATCCCAGAAGGAGAAGAGTGAGAAAAGGGGGGCAGAAGATTTATTTGAAGAAATAATAGCTGAAAACTTCCTGAATCTCGGTAAGGAAAGAGAAATCCAGATCCAGGAGTCATGGAGAGCCCCCAGTGAAACCAACCCAAAGAGGTCTGCACCAAGACACAAAGAAAATAAGATGGTCAAAATAGTGATAAAGAGAGAAATTTAAAAGCAGCAAGAGAAAGGAAAGCAGTTACATACAAGGGAAACTCCATAAGGCTACCAGTGGTTTCAGCAGAAACTTAGCAGGCCAAAAGGAAGTGGTATGATATATTCAAAGTGCTAAATGGAAAAAAATCTGCAGCCAGGAATACTCTATCCAGCAAGGCTTTCACTCAGAATAGAAGGAGAGATAGAGTTTCTCAGAAAAACAAAAGATAAAAGCAAAACCAGCTACATTCCCATCACACACAAGGCCATTGGCCTGTGGATCCCAAATTCACTCCAGCCACCCTCCTGCCCATGTCAGCATGCATGGCCTGCCACCTGCTCAATGTCAAGTCAACATGCCTCCACCTTGGTTTGACAAGGGCTCAAACTGACACTCTTTCTCTCAAATTCCAGCCCCTGTGCTCAAGTTTGGGCATAAAAGTGGGCATAATTCTAACAGCAGAATGAAACAGCCCAATAGTGACACTAATCTGTGGAATATATAATGGATAAAGGAGTGTGCTAAGAACAGCTCCAAAAAGCACATCAAAGAGTGATACATACAGCATGATTCAGGTTAGTAAAAGAAACAAACCTGGGAAAAATAAAACAAGATGAAATCAGAGAGGGAGACAAACCATAAGAGACTTTTTATTTTTCTTAAAAGCATCTTTTATTCCTGTTATTTTCATCTGCTCCAAGCCCTAAGTAAATTTCAGACAAATCCATTAGAACAACTTATTTTGTATAGAAGTGTTTCCACATGGAAATAATACGATGGTGTCATACACATAACAAAACATCTCAAATTTGCTAATGTTACACAAAATGAACACTGTTCTGTCTCCAAAGGATTTTCTGTTTTTTGAAAGAGACTGAATTCTTGGGCTTGAAGAAATGGGTTCTTACTAATACTAATACATAAAGAAAGTTGTGTGGTTTTTTTTAAGAGATTCTTAACTATAGAAAACAAAGTGAGGGTTGCTGGAGGAGAGTGGGGGGTGGATGGGGTAACTGGGTGATGGGCATTAAGGAGGGCACTGGATGGAATGAGCAGTGGGTATTATATAAGACTGATGAATCACTGAACTCTACCTCTGAAGCTAATAAGATACACTATATGTTAATTAATTGAATTTAAATTTAAAAAAATAAACCCTTCCCAGAAAAGCTTCTGATTAGAAGTAGCACAAGTTACTTCTACCTCATTGGCCAAAGCAAGACATTGGCCCAACCTGGACTGCAGTGGAGTGAGAAATACAATCCATTCACAAGAAGGGCCCAGTAGTGACAATCTACTACATAGAGTTCTAGACCAATGAGGGCAAAATCGTGGCAATGATCCACAACTACATGGGCCCTGTTTTCAACTACGACACCATAAGATGGCAACAGAAACAGTGACAACACCATCATCATTGGGCCAATGAGATTCTAGAGTTCTTTCTCTAGCTAGCATTTGTCTGTAGGACTATCCCTTTGGACTGGATGAGCCACTGGAGTTATTAGAAAATTCAAGGAAGTGGATATCTCAAGTGGAAAATATTGGACATCCTGCTAAAAGATACGTGTGTGGGTGTTTGGAAATTTTAAGGGTGGTGATTGTAGTTGTACTCCAAGTTGTGGAGGTGGTTCATACCAATGAGAAACTAAATCAAGAAGGTAGACTATGGTTACAACAGTATACAGTCAATCAATAGTGACTATGCCATACAGGCACAGGTAAACTCTTCATATGAGTTACTTTAATCCACACAAGAATTTTTAAGTAGGTAATATTATTACCCCTTTTATTACAGAAACTAAAACTTTGAAAGGTGAAATATCCTTTCTAAGGATACATGGCTAGCAGGTGCCCAAATTTTGACTCAAACCCAAACCTATATAACTCCAGAATTCTCCCCAAATCACATTCACTTGCCTCCCTCTGGGGCTCTTGATCTGATACCTGCCTCCTTAATCTCTTTTCCTCTTCTAATTTGACTCTATTTCCTATTTCATATCTTTGTCCATTTTTCTCTTAGACATTTCCTCTGTTGCTATAGTGCTCAGAGCCTGCCCAGGGAAGGACCCCCATCTTCCATCTCCACATCGCAAAAGTCAAAATGTAAACCTGCCCAGGTCCAGCTCTAGAGGTTGAAGTTGCTCTGGAGTGTCCTGAATTTCATGCCCCTTCTTCATCTGCCAAGAATGGCCACCTCCATGCCTCAAGTCCATTGCTCACTGGGAACTTCCAGCTCTGTTAGAGGAGGAGTGGGAGACCCTGCAACAAGTGCTCCAAACAAGGCCAACTTGTCTAATTCACAAGAAGAGGTCTCCATTTCTAGAAGAAGCAAACCTTGTCAATGAAGAACACAACTCAGGAGTTTTTAAACCCTGAAAACACTCCAGGAGCCAGGCCCAGACTGTCCAAGGCCTTAAGCATCTCCACACTTGGCATCTGGTGCCAGCAATCCCCATTTCATCTGAACAAATGGCATTCTAACATTTAGCCTCAGAAGGGTAACCATATGCTCTGAACCAAAAATTAGAAAGACACTTCGCCAAGGGAGGGTTTCTTTTCTGATTTGTGAATCTACTTAAAGGAAAAGTCTCCCGACAACCTGTAATTCATATTATATTTGGTTTTCATTCAATAAAATCCCTTTATAAATAAAATAGAATGACATGAAATTGGAATTGTGGCCCCCTCCAATTTACTTGTCAAAGCAGGCTTGTATCTGGATGTCTTCTTTTAAAATAGTGAATCTCAACATGTGGTCACCTACTATGCTTTCTTTAAAAATAGGCTTCTAGATTCTGCTCTTAGATTGGAGGTAGTAGAATGTAGACTTCTGTCATTTCTAATGCGCTTTCTAAGAAATTCCCACTGAAATCTGAGAACCACGGTTCTAACTAGTGAAAGGCAAAAAGAAAACAAAACAAAGAACCCCCCCCACACACACACAAACCCAGCCAATTCTAATAAGCTCATGTGAAATGGAAGGTTTGGAATCCCCCAAATGCCTATAACTTCTCTCAAAAGATAGTCTATTCAAGTACTTGCTAAAGATTGATAATACTTCTAAACAAGAAAACAAAGATGAGAATAATTCCTCAAAACATAAGAATATTCTATTGCAAGAAGGAGATGGTTTGTCCTTAGTGCAGAAGTAGGAGAAGAGCTGTAAGGCAGAGATGTTCAGTTTTACCAGGTGCCCTCTCCAGCTGGCAGCTGTAGGAGCAGAATGAAGGTGGGGAAGGAGGCAGCAGCCAGCCAGGATTCTGGACCTGGAAGCAGAGCCACAGTAGTACTCTGTCTGTGCAGGAGATACTCCACTTTGATTTGTGCATCCATGCAGCTTCATGCTTCAGTAGATTCTCACCAAACCCCATCACCAGGGAATGATTCTGCTTCATTTAAGCTGTCACAGATCCCATTCCTCTTTCTAAGTGTGGGTTTAGGCATGTGACCATATCCAGCCAATCAGATGGGAAGGCCACTTTGGCTGAGGGGCTTCTGGGAAAAGTGTCCTCCCTAAAAAGGAAGAGATGTGGGAAGAGAACCACCCCACTCTTGTTCTGCACATTGTGGGGTCTGGCTATGATGCCTGGAACTGCAATAGCCATTTGCTACCAGTCTGAGGCCAAGTTTGGGACAAAACTAAGAGGCAGAACTGGGATCCTGGAGCTTGGAGCCAGAAGCCATCTCTGGCTTCTGATTTTGTGAGATTATAACTGTCTTTAACATTTAGGACACTTTGAATTAAGTTCCCATTAAATTGCACCAACAGTATCCTAATGGCTAGAGGGAACTTTTAAAAAAAACCCACTCGGAGTTTGGTACATGTGAAATCAGACAGTAAGAACTGGCATTAGAATTCCTTCAAGGGTGCGAACTGTTTTGTTGGGAAAAACATGTGGAAAACTCAGGGTAGAATGTGGAGTGTCAAGAATATGAGTGTTAGCTGGAAAAGAAATATCAGATGGTGGGTAGTTCTGCACAGTAAAGGAGAAAGGTAGGGCACCTGGATGACTCAGTTGGTTAAGCATCTGCCTCGGGCTCAGATCATGATCTCAGGGTTCTGGGATTGAGCCAAGCCCTGTGTTGGGCTCCCTGCTCAGCAGGAAGTTTGCTTCTCTCTCTCCCTTTGCCCTTTCTTCCCACCCTCTCATCCTCTCTCCTTCACCCTCACACTCTCTCAAACAAATTTATCTCAAATAAATAAAATCTTTAAAAGAAAGAAAGGAGACTTCTGGATACTTTGGAGAAAGACATGATGGGAATAAGAGAAGGAAGCCAACAAGAAAGTTTTGGGATGTGTGATATGCCCTTTCTCCCTCTGCTAGGTTCACAAATATTCATTGAATGGATCTCTTGTGGACACCAGTGAAAGGCTGAATTGTGTCTGCAGCTTGAATCAGGATGGTTTGCACAGTTGCAAGACCTCAGAGGCAGAAGCACCAGAATTCCCAGCAGACTTACTTTGGACTTGCCTGGACTGTGGAATTGAGGATTGGGAGCAAACTTTTCCAGAGTTCAAATACTAAGGATGCCCCAGCTAACAACTGAGTTACGGAGACCCCAGGAAAGCTTGTGTGAGGAGAAGGCCAAATGCTTAACCAAGACCTCTCTATATTGCAGCTTGTCAGTAGAGCTACAAAAATTCCAGACAGTGTGAAGAAAAAGGAAAAAAAAAAAAAGTAAAACCTGATCCAATGTCGAGCATTTGAGGAGTAGGATATCCCTGCAAAGTGGAGTAGCTAAACGTACTAAACAAGTATAGGGCCATTCCTGCAGAACCAGCAATCATTTAACTAGTAAACATGGGAGAGTGTGAGCCCAGATACCATGGCCTCTGGGAGAAGGGGTGGTTGTTGTTCTCTTGCTCTGCCCTGGCCTGGGCCATGTGCCTGGACCTTGCATCTAGGATGTAATAAGGGTATGCTGAGGTTGTCCAAACCTGCACCCCACTCCCCATTCCTCCTATCTCATGGAAAGTGAGTTAGAAGAGACTGAAGAAGAATCTCTAGGGATATCAAGACCCTAAGGGCACAGTACCAGTACTTTCATATCTTACAAGTGAAGTCTGGGTCTTGGAAAACATGAGAGGCTTTGAGGAAGAATCTCTGGCTTCAGGGATCAGGCCAGAGGGTGGAATTTTCAATTCTTGGACTCTAGTCCAAGGGCAAACATGGAAGGGCAAACACAGAAAGGTAAACACAGAATAAGGGCAAATAAGCGCAAACATGGAAGACAAGCTTGCCCAGATACTTGCTTATCTGACCGAGTCCTGAGTATGGACAAGAATGGAGAAAGTGCCCAGTCAAAACACACAATGAGGCAGGATCCATAACAGAACTCTTGGCTTTAGGGCATCTGCCAAGAATTTCAGCTATTGTAGACTTGGGCTTTCCTGTCCTTATGCTCACCACCAACTTACTTTAGACCCATGCTATTGAAGGACATGAGACAATTGCTGTTTACTCCTTGCTTACCACCTATGCCAGTCAGAATCCTCTGTGTCACTTCCTCCAGCACCTGCCCAGCTTGGGATAGGAGGGGCTTTCCTGGTCCCCAGACTCTCCTGCTCAACCTGGTCTAACTAAGCATTCATCCACTCTGACTTCTAACCTGTGAAACCCGCCCAACCATCTCTTTCCTGGACCGTTGCAGCAGCCTCAGGTTTGCATTCCCCTCCCCACCCCCCTGCACCTGCAACCTCTACCACAAGAATTCATAGCTACAGAAAGCTACCTGATCAGTCTTATTAAGATACAATTTGGATCAGGCTGTTGATTTGGTCTGAGCATCTTCAGTGTCATCCTCATCACTTATAGAACAAAAGCTAAGTCCCTTAGTAAAACATCTAGAATCCTACACAATCTAGATACAACTTTCTAGCTTCATCTCCTATTCTATTCCCAAATAAACTCTCTACCCTATTCTCAGCCACACTTGTTCTCCCATAATGCTCTACATGTTCTGACCTTCCTACATTTTCTCAATCTGTTCTTTCTACTCTGAAGCCCTCCTCCCTCTCTGCATCCATTGAAATTCTAGCCATTCTTCAAAGCTCAAGACAAATACCACCTCTACCATGAAGCCTTTCTAGTTGGAAGTAAATCCTCATTTCTCTCTGCCTCTTAGCTCTTAGCATCTAAATAGCCATCCCTTGTACATATGAATCACATCTTCTTTATCCATTCATCTGCTGAAGGACATCTTGGCAATGTCCATATTGTGGCCATTGCTGCTATGAACATTGGGTTGCAGGTGCCCCTTCACTTCACTACATCTGTGTCTTTGGGGTAAATGCCTAGTAGTGCATTTGCTGGGTCGTAGGGTAGCTCTATTTTTAACGTCTTGAGGAACTTCCCTACTGTTCAGAAAGGATGACTACCTACCATTTGCATTGACAGGGATGGAACTGGAGGGGATTATGCTAAGTGAAATAAGTCAAGTAGAGAAAGACAATTATATGGTTTCACTCATATGTGGAACATAAGGAATAGTGTGGAGGACCAGAGGAGAAGGGAGGGAAAACTGAATGGGAAGAGATAAGAGAGGGAGGAAAAACCATTAGAAACTCTGGACTCAAAGAAACAAACTGAGGGTTAAAGAGGGAGGGGGGTGGGGGGATGGGGTAACCAGGTGATGGGTGGCATGTGTTGTGGTGAGCACTGGGTGTTATATGCAACTAATGGATCACTGAACATTACATGAAAAACTAATGATGTACTATATGTTGGCTAACTGAACATAATTTTTAAAAATAAAATAAAAATAGAAAAAATAGTCATACTTATCTCTGTTTATGTTCCAGTGAATTTTTCCTCTTCTTTTTTTTTTTTAAGACTTATTTATTTGAGAGAGAGAGTGAGATTGGAGGTAGGAACAGAGGGAAGAATCTTCCAGCAAATTCCTGACTGAGCTCAGAACCTGACATGAGGCTTGATCTCACAACCTATGAGATCATGACCTGAGCTGAAACCAAGAGCTGGACGCTTAACCAGCTGAGCGACCCAGGCACTCCTTTGCTTGTCTTTTTTTTTTGAACTCTTATTTGAAGTAAACTCCTTGAGGGATGTACCATGTATTAAATTGCTAGCATGGTGTGTATATTCAAAATTTGTTGAAACTGAGCTGAGCTAGATGATCAGATTAGTAAGGGAATTCTGGCATAGTTAATAGAAAAGAGAAAAGATAGAGACCTGTCCCTGTGTCCCCCTCAAAGCCAGCCTCCCCTCAAGAATGATACTAAGGAGGAAGTTGCAGTATCTCCAGGATTGGCCACACCCCAAGGGCTCACTACTTTCTCCAGCCACACAAATCCTACCACAGTATTCAGAGGCATAGCCTTGACTTTGTAGGAAGCAGACATGACAACTGTCCAAACTAGGTCCCTGGGTTGCTGAGAGACTGAGATGACAATGCCAGAAGTGGGCATCCCAGACACTCAAGCTCCCCACTCTCAGGTCTCACTCTCAGGCCAGAGACTCCCTGAATATGGCTCCCCTTGGGGGAGGGATAGGGAGAATCAGCCATGATACTGGGCTCCAGTGAAGAGCACCAAGATGGATATTTGTGCGGAAGTTATAGAGGTCATGCAAGGTCTTCCATCCCACTCTGCACATGCTTCAACATCCCTCTGCTTTCAGCTTTCCTACTTCCATTGATGTGACATAAAGAAGGCCCAGCTGTGAGCTGCTGGGTACTGCTTATATTCCTGCCTCCATAGGAGTCCAGCTTTTCTACAGAGCAGGGAAGGTGGTGAGCCACCCTCCCCTCCACTTCCTGAGGAATGAATTCCCAGTGATTTTGGAATTTGTTATGAGGCAGGGAGTTCTTTATATTGACTTGGGTTGGAGGTAGGACAAGAGGAAGTGAACAAAGTCAGGATCTGGCCGTGGACCTCAGCCCTAGAGATCCAATACGGACACCAGTTTCAAGTATACTCTGTCTGACACTTGGGACTTTACCATCACTACCCCATGACCGCTGCTTCCACTGGTTAGGGAAAAGGAAAAACAAAAATCTTTTCACAGTTAGCTCCTACACATGAACTTGGAGGCTTGTGAGGCCACCCATAGACCTACCACTTCCAGTGACTGATACAATGGTATTTTAAGTAAACTCTGGTTCAGTGCATAAGCTTGAATGGTCACCATTTAATTCCACTAGAATCCCATCAATATCAGGGCTTTATAAGAGCTCCTGACAAATAATGATAGCTTGCTATTATGGGTTGAATTGTGTCACCCCAAAATTCACATGTTGAAGTCCTAACACCCAAGTACTGCAGAAAGTGACCATATTTGGAAAAAGGGTTGTTGCAGATGTAATTAGTTAAGATCAGGTGACTAGGCTGGGCCCTAATCCAATGACTGGTATCCTTATTTACAGGAAAAAAAAAAAAAAGGAAATTTGGGCACAGAGACACACATGCAGGGAGGGCACCATGTAAAGAGACATAAGGAAAACATGGTCATCTACAAGCCAATAAGAAAGGCCTAAACACCTCCTCCCCGACAAACTGCAGAAGTAACCAACCCCACAGACATCTTGGTTTTGAACTTCTAGCCTCCAGAACTGTGAGACACAGTATTTCTGTTGATTAAGCCATTCACTTTGTGATACTTTATTACGGCAGTACTAATAAACCTATACATTTACCATTTAAAAATTCTCACTATAAATCATGGTTACTAATTTCAGTTAATTCTTAAAACAACCCGATGAGTTAGGTATTTTTATTTGTCTTTATTTTCTAAATGAGGACTCTAAGGCTATGAAAGATTTAATAATTTGCCCAGACTATTCCATTGCTGAGTGAAGATTTGACCTCTGCTGCCTGACTATGAAATCCCTGCTCTTTTCTACACCATCCATCCCTGCCTCACACAGAAGGGATATCCTCATGAATAACATTACCATGTGTCCCAGGCTTGTGTGAGTTATGCCTGGTTATTTTACTGTCTGTGTAAACATGCTCAATTCACTGTTGTCAACACGATGGACTTCCCGCCATGCCACTCGGCATAGACAACACTTGGCAGCTCCCAGATGGCCATTCAGGAGCCAGGATAGTCAATAGGCCAGTAAGCGCTGACAGTTGAGGCCCAGCTGGCAGGAGGCTGAGGGGGAGGCCAGTATTCATGGATCTGGCAGGCTCCTTCACAGTTCTACAGAGTGAGTGGTCCTGGGCACTAAGCGAGGCCCACGAGAATCTAGGATAGGCAGGAAACAGATGAGCACTTATGTGAAATTGAGCCTGGAGAGGAACAAGGACAAGACAGGGGCAGAAATGCAAGATCTGAAACCCATAGAGACCAAGAAGGCTTCAATTCAAAGTCAAAGGGACCCCAGGGCTAGTCAGAAGGTGGGCTGGGGAGTGGTCATAGGAGACCCTAAGGAAAGATGCTGCCCAAGGTCAGAAGTAACTGGTCTCTGAAGCTGATTCCTGTAGGCCTAACTTTAGTGGGAACAACGGAAAAAAGAGAAGAGGCTTCTTGCCCAACCACCAGAAAAATAACTACCCTCATGCAAATGAAGCAAATGGTGGAACATCTCGTGCAAGGCAGTTCACCCAGCCATAGCCATAGAGCCATTCTGGCTTTCATTTGGGTTCCCCCGCCCCTATTATCTCTAATTCAAGTCCAAGGATCACGAAAGGCCTTTAACAGCTCTGAGCACAACATACCTTCCTCTTTTCTGATTCCAGGCCCCAACTTCCTACCAGATAGTGTACCAGCAGGCCTAGCAGATGTGCCCCAGCCACTTCCTGAGTGTTTCCTAGCAACTATCAGCCAGCCACCATTGCTTCCCCAAGTGTCTGGGGCCTCAGATATGAGCTTCTGAGCTCAGCAGATGGGACCAAGCCCGGCCTTCAGGAAGTTGGTGGCAGGGGACTTGCTTCCCTTCTGCTCAACCATCTTTACACCATTTCAGGATATTCTCAAGTGTGCTCATTTACCTTTGGTGGGACATGGATAAGCATTTTAAATGTTATTAGTTATATATTCTAATCTAATACACATTTAAAAAAAAAACGAAATTTCAGAATCCCATTTTAGGTTGAGCTTATAGAAGAGAGAGAAAATATGTCCTGGTCAATCCATTCTAATTGATTAGTAGCTGCCTGGAGGAGCACTGTGTTGAGAAGAATTCTGAAGAAGCACCTGGAATCAGCAAGAAAGATTCATGGTCAGTCATTGGACAAAAGTATGGACATGGGGAGTGGAACATAGATGCCACACATTTGCTACTTCTGGCCTTTGGCTTTCCTAGTGTTCATGGCCACCCTCTGTACACAAGCCCTGACCCCCACACTTGTCAACACCATGGAGCTAGGAACCAGGCTGGATACCTGAGTCAGCTCAGCCTCCTTGCCATCACAGTGTAGCACAAGGACTAGCACATAGCAGGAATCCATATTTATGTGTTGAACTGTCAGACTTTGTGAAGAGCATCATAACTGGCAGATTCTAGAAGTGTGCATCCTAAACTGGGCTTCCTTTCTACCTTCCCAACACACAAGGGGAGCAGCATAGTTCTTACTTACAGCCCTTTGGGATAACAATTTAACAATGTCAAAAGAGCCATAGAGAAATTCCTACCCTTTCACCCAGGAATAGCATCCTTGTGAAGCTGTGCTAAGGAAACATTCAAGAACATATCTGTTCATCAACTTAGTAAACGTGCTAAAGATGTGAGGGCCGCACAGAGGGGTCACTTTGCAGGCCCTCATATTCCATCTGGTCAACACCTCTTACTTCTCCATTCTCACTCTCCCCTTCCCACCTCTCTACCTGAGGTGGCCACAGGCTCCAAGGGCCTCCCCTGCTCCCATAAGGAGCAATTCAGCTCTCCATGACTCACTCCTGACTAACCCTCAACCCACTGGGTGCCCTGTCAACATCCTTGCTCCCTACTCCATGAAGGCTGTGCAAAGTGGTTATTCTTAGCATACTTCCATTTTTCTTCTCACTATGGAGTATTAGATAGCTGTTAGAAAACACAGCGAATTTGATCTGTACATCCTAACATAATCAAAGATGTTGGTGATTTATCATCAAATGAAAAAACAAACAATTTGCAGGGCAATATATAATGTGTGACCCCCACATGAGGTCTGGCAGGCTACATGCCCAACTCTTAGCAGTAGTTAGTTATCTGTGGGGAGGAAATGAGATGAGGTAGGGAGTGGATGGTAAAAGAGAACATTCTCTTTTTTACTCCATATAACTGGAGTAGTTTGAACTTTATTTTGCAATGAAATGTGTTAATTATGTAGGTTTAAAAAGAAAAAAAAGACGTAGAATACCAGCACAAGGAAAGCACACCAAGCATTACCCAAGCCCTGCCTTCTTCAAGAAGCCAATTTTATCCTCAGCTGGTTTGCTTGAGACTAGCTGTTCACGTATCCCCAGCTGCCTCAAGAAGCTGAGAAACAGGCCCCCTGCTGGAGGCATCGCTTGGAGAACTGGCTTAATGATCTTGTATTACTGCTGGGAATTACTGCTGGGTAAGAGCCCCTCTCTCTCCGCTATGCAGAACAGCCTTTCCAGACCCTCGCCTGCACGCAGGGCACAGGGTAGTCTGCGGGGGAGGCAGTGCTGGAAGACCCCTTCTTGAGTGGCTCTCCTTCCTCTGGCAAGAGCTGTGCTGGAAACGGGGTTCACCAGAACGTCAATGAGGAGAGGTGAGGGGGCCTTGAGCTGCAGGTGGTGTTCCTCGCCTTTCTCGGCAGGATGGGTCAGACTCAGCCAAAGCCAACCAGAAACTCTGAGTGAAAACAGGGACCTCCCATTCTCACTTTTACCCTGTCCTCTCTCAATGCCTTCTGTCCACCATGCCCCAACTTACAGGAAATAAGGATGATAAGTCAACAGGCTGTGGTTGTCAACCACTTTAATGGACTGGGGAGGCAAAGTCCTTGAATGGGAGCATCCCACATCAGATGGGAGTCTCCTTCCTAGAAGAAGGAAACACCTGGCAAATTACTGCTGGTTTTTGACAAAGGGCTCGGATCCTTGCCACCTGGACCTCTCCTTTGGGCTGCTTGAGTGTCATCATGACCTTGGGAGCCAGTGATCCAAAAACAATCGAGCCACATCTCTTATGACATAGTCTCAGAAGTCACACATCACTTGCCACATTGTGTTCATTAGGAGCAAGTCAATCTAGTCCAGTCTCAAAGGGAGGAGAATTAGGCTCCACTTTTGAAGAAAGTGGTATCAAAAAAATTGTGGACACAGCTGTTACCTAACAGTCCTTGTATAAGTGCAAGAGATGTACAAAATCCCTCAAGAAATTTTCAGCTTAACAAATGAGAGCAACATTTTACCTAAGCTGTGGGAGCACAGAGAAGGAAGTTTCTACTGGGAGAAGGGGGCCAGTGGGAGAGGAGTCTCTGAATGGAAGAGCATTTGATGTGAGCTTTGGATTGTGAGTAGGAATGTGTTAGATAAAGTGAAACACATTCCAACCTCCTTCCTGTATTTCACAAGCTGATAAGATAAAAACCTCATTTCCCAGTAAGATGTACAAAAGCAAGATTTGAAGAGAAGTCAGGCATGGGCTAAGCTCCCATCCCTTCTGTCATTTCTGCTCACAAAGTCTGCCATGGAAGTGTTCGTTTTTTCCTGAGACACCAATGGCAGTGGCCCCTGTGTTCAGATACTGACTCATGGGTGTCCGGAGAAAAAGTGCTAATGAGATTGTGCCTGGTGTGGGCAGTTATGGGGAGGCAGCTGTGCCAAATTACAGGTGACTTCCTGAGAGTAGAAAATGCTCAGACCTTGCAGAGCCTCTTTTAGAGCTGGGGTAGAAGGACTCAGAGCACGTGGACAGCTTCCTTAAACTCTCCCTCCAGTCTCTCTCCCTGCTGGCTGCCTCAACTTCAACTCTTTTCTGTCCTTAGGCAAAAGAGGGGTCACCCTGTTGCAGGAGCTCAGAGGTGATCTTAATTAGGAAAGGGCCAGGATCTTGGAGCCTTCACTGCAATTTGAGAGCCATTTCATTTTAACAACGAATTACTCCATAAAATCCATAAAATGACAAAATAAACATAGCAGAAAATAAAATAAACAAAAAATTAATCTGGACCTCCCCATATTTTTACTGTTTCCCTCACTGAACACATCCACATACCCACAGGCAAAGCTGTCAGCCATATGGAGGTGTTGCTGGCTTCATTTAAGAGATAAAGATGGGAACTTGAGAAAGTTTATAAACTCCGCAGAGCTGGGAAGACAACTTGGCTTCACTGATATTTGCCTGTGGTTTCTGGGCTGAGATACGCTTGGTTGTACAGACTCATCTGCCACCCACCCTAGGCTGCAAAGACACTGACTTGAGCAGGGCTCTAACTGCTTATCTTCAAGCTTTAAAGCATCAACATCACATGGCAGCCTCCTCCGTCTCTCACTCACCCAGCATCACCCCCTACATACACACCACCCAGACACTCTTTGGAGACTGACATCTCCACACTCAACTTGGTAAATATTTATAGCTTAAGAGACAGCAGGCTGGAAAGCACACAACAACCATGGATCCCACCCCCAGTGGGACTTGCCTGGTGTCTGTCTGGCTTGTAAATCTCTCTGAGTGCAGGGCAAGGTTTATTACCTGAAGAGGTAATAAACACACACTGCTTGGCTGAGCCCCTAAAGGCAGAATCTTGTCCTACTCTACAGAAACCTATTCTACACTTCCTGCATAGCCCCCGAGCCTTGGATCTCCATGGGTGCACACCCTTGATGGAAGACAAGCATTAGGATGAAATGAATTTGATATTTGAAAGATAACTCTTTCTTTTCTTTTGTTAATTTAAATTCAATGTAATTAACATATAGTATATTATTAGTTTCAGAGGTAATTTAGTGATTCATCAGTTGCATATAACACCCAGTGCTCACTACATCAAGTGCTCTCCTTAATGCCCATCACCCACTTACACCATCCCCTCACCCACTACCCCTCCAGCAACCCTCAGTTTGTTTCCTAGAGTTAAGAGTCTCTTATGGTTTGTCTTCTCTCTGTTTTCAGCTTATTTATCCTTCTCTTCCCCTATGTTCGTCCGTTTTGTTGCTTAAATTCCACATGTGAGTGAAGTCGTATGGTGTTTGTCCTTCTGTGACCGATTTATTTCGCTTGGCGTAATACCCCCTAGTTCCATCCATGTTGTTGCAAATGGCAAGATTTCATTCCTTTTGATGGCTGAGTAGTATTCCATTGTGTGTGTACCTATACATATATATATATCATACCACATATATATATGTGCATGCACACACACACACACACACACACACATATATATCTCACATCTTCTTTATCCACAAGATGCCTTTTTCTTGAACAGCAACAATAAAAGGGGGGAGGTCCAAAAAAAGACCCCCCTCACATAGCTTCTAAACATTTTCTAGGTCCTGGACCCCTTTCAGAATATGGTTAAAGCAGAGGTGCCTGGGTGGCTCAGTGGGTTAAAGACTCTGCCTTTGGCTCGGATCATGATCCCAGGGTCCTGGGATCGAGCCCCACGTCGGACTCTCTGCTCTGCAGAGAGCCTGCTTCCTCCTCTCTCTCCCTGCCTGCCTTTCTGACTACCTGCGATCTTTGTCATAAATAAATAAAATCTTAAAAAAAGAATATGGTTAAAGCTCTGCGTAGCCTTCCCCAGGAAAATGCATGCAAGAACACACACAAACACACAACATTATGCATGTAATAACTTCTGAAAGATAAAATTAGACCCAGGCCTTCGCCTTCCAGAAGCTAACAGTTTTATAGAGAAGGTAAACAAACAAAGAAAAAAATATATAAATATAGATTAGAACATGACCAGTACTCTGAAGGACTGTGGTGTGTAAGGACTTTGAGAGTTCCTGGGGGAGACATGAAGCTGTAAGGTAAAGGGTCAAGCAGAATGGAAAGGAACCAGTCCCAGTTGCTACTCGTGTTTACACCAGATGTCTGCTGAGGGTCTCTGCTCCTTGATGTCCAAGTGAGGTGGGCTTGGACTTCTGAATCCCATGGACTAGGGACTTCCACAGCCTCTCCAGTATTTCTACTGGCTCCCTGTGGAGACCCCGGTCTCCTGGCCCTTCTACCTCTCAAAATTCTGGCTTCCTCACACACCACTTCTGTCCCCATACTACATCCTCCTCAACATGAAGTCCAGTCACTCCTTGGGTTTCCACACACAAAAAAATTAAATCACGCCACAAGTTTCATAAACTATAAGACAGGGAGTCTTATAAAAGAGTCATGTTATACAGCACCTGGCTTTCAACCATCCACTGGGTTCCTCTGTCTTCTCTCAAAACTTCTGTCTTTCAGGAACAACTCCTAAAGTTCCTGAGCCTTAGCGTCCTCTACATGTAGGCCCCGGGAGGGATGAGGTGATGGCTGGTGGGGAGGGGACCACACCCTCTCCAAGCGCTTATCAAAGTATCCTTCCAACACATACACACATAGTACTTTCTCCAAGGGGAATTCAGCAGATGAAATCTCTCCGTCCCACTTGTACTGGTTAGTTGAAGAGAACAAAATCCACTCCAGCTAGATTAAGCGAGAAAGGATTTATGGCAGAATATTAAGTGTCTTATAGAACTATTAGGAGGCATTTAGAAAGGACTTTGGGTGGAGCTTTCAGAAAAGCTTCCCATAGAAGATCCGGGCCATGGAGGAAGCTGCTGACTCCAGAACCAGCGCTGCCCCTGCCACAAGGCCACCAGCCTCCCTGAGCCTAATGACAGGACACTAGGATGTCTCTTCATGCTGCCAGAGAAAGGTCAGTCAGTCCCTCCACAGCAATGCCTACAGAAACAGCAGGAGCAGCAGAGGTGTGGTCTCTGCCTGGCTTCTACCCAGCTCTCCCAGCGCACCTGATAGTTGGGCCTTACTTACCTTACTTACCTCCAGACCCCTGATTGCACAAGAGTCTGGGAAATGTGGTTTTTAGCCTTCCAGCCTTTGCAATACTGGAAAGTCCAGTAGAAGGCTGATGGAATGAAGGTAGAGTGCCCATCTATTATGTATAACCGTACCGTATTATTTTGAGTGGGGGAAGAGAGGCTGAGGGGAGGAAAGAGCTAACTCTTATTGCGCGTCTAGTATATACTAAGTAATTTCCTACAATGCACTATGAGTAGGTATTATCACCATATTAAATGTATTGGGGAAAAAGGCTTATTGTAGAGGAGTTATTTTCCTGGGTCACATCAGGACAGATACCTCCTAGGACAGTAGGGGAAAGTCCCACTCCCAACTCCCAGAGTTCTTCCAAGCTAAAAGCTAAATAGACAGGTTCATCCATTAGAAATTCCAAACATTCTGCATGGTCTCCACTTTGACATCATCTGTGCATAAGCTTATCCTATCGTGACTAACATTCACTTTCACCGATCCCCTCGGGAACCACATCAACTGCCAACTTCTCCCTGAGGCTTGCATCCAGAGTGAGATTCTGTTGGGCTGATCCACCCACCACCACTCTTCTGGAAGCACACAGGCTACTTTTCAGATGCCTTCCTTTTGTGGGGCTCTTTCACTATTTCTTTCAGTATCACAGACAACTCTGGAACATCCATGGTGCTGCTTCTGAAGTCCAGTCCCAACCCCAGTCTCTGGGGAGCTGCTCTGGCAACCTCAGCTTTGTGCCCCGCCCATCTGTCAAGAGCATGCTCCCCACCTTCCCCATTCAAACAAAGGCTTTGGATTCTGCAGTTCATTTGCGTGTCCATTGCCAGCCATGCTACAAACTTGACTGATCTCTCAAGTTTCAATCTCGGGGGGCCCCCCGCTTATAGTGTCTCACAGCACACACATGTGCATTCCTCAGATTAAAATATATATGGGTGTCCCAACTGGCCTTTCGTTCTTCAAAAACCTTCTCTGCTACTCTTCTGTGCTGAGAATAGCATGCCAGTCTCTTCCCAAGCTTACTGTGAAGACTTAGTGGGATCACTATGAGTGGTCCTGATGATGTTGGGACCTCAATAAGTCCCAGATGCCTACCTCTACTCCCTTCCTGTAGTAGGCTGCTTCTGAAATTATTCCTGATGGTCTGGCCTCTGCACCCGTGTGTGGGGTGAGGGACCAAGAGAGTTGCTTTTAACGAAGAGAATATGGCAAATGTTATGGAGTGTTACTTCCAAGATTAGACCACGAAGGACTATGACTTCCATCTTGCATTCTTTCTCTCTTGCTCTCTCAGCTTGGTGGCTTGCATGCTGCCATGTTGGAGATGCATGGCAAGGAAATGAGGGAGGCCTCAGTCAACAGTTAGGAAGAAACCGAATCTTGCCAATAGACATAAGAAGATCTTTCTTCAGTCAGGCCTTGAGATGATTATAACCCAGGTGAAACCTTGATTCTGGCCTGTGAGAGACCTTGAAACAGAGAACCCAGGTAAGCTGTGCGTGGATTCCTCACTTAAGGAAACAGTGAAATAACAACAAATGCTGTTTTAAGCCACTAAGCTTTGGGAAAATTTGTTATGTTGCAATAGATAACTAATAGAGTTCCCTTCACATATCATGGGTTTCATTTCTGGGCCCAAGCTTGCTCTGTGAGGGAACAGAAGAAAAGAAACATGCTTTCTTTTGTATCATACCCTGAGGTCTGATATTCTATCCAAGGGAAGATATCTGAGGGCCTATCATAGTCAAGATCCACTGGGCCTGCCCATCATGTGCACACTCTGGCCTGAGCACTCACCCTTGTGATGTGGGCCACACACACTTGTGTGCCCTTCACCACACAGCTGTCTCGCTCACTCAGACACAGAAACTGTGATGCCAGGCCCCCCTTCTCGGGGACATCAGGCAGAGCCAGGACTGGGATGAGGCAAGGGAGGTGCCTGGGGACAAAATTGTAGGAGATATTCCCTCTCTGAGTTATGCAAGTGTGGGACTGGCACCTGAAAGTGAGTGTCTCTTTAAATTTTGTGCCCTTGGTGTCTCACTTACTTCATTTTAGTCTCAGCCCACTCCCAAGGCAGACCTTCCCTGCAAGCCTACCCTGGCCTTGACAGTTCCCCCGGCCTTGACAGTCCCGGAAACAGGTCCTGGCCAGCACAATAGTCAGATTTCCTGCCACCTCCAGCTTGATTGCTCGGGCATATGTCAGAGGAGCTCTCTGAGAGCAGACCCTTCTATGCCAGCATTCCTTAATTCAGGAGTCTTCAGCAAACAGATGTATGTAAATCCTTCTGTCCTGATGTCTCCATGAGGGATACTGGTCTTTTGTTTTTTGTAGTAAGGAGCTTTCTTCTCCTTTTTTGTACCAAGGGCCAAAAACAGAGATAGAATATGTCAAGGTCACCTCACTTCCCACTAACTTGCTCTCAATGGAGAAAAAAGAAGATAAGCACTATGGTAAAAAAAAAAAAAAAAAAAATCGACAAATTCAACAACATCAAAATTTAAAACTTCTGTGCATCAAAGGACACAATCAACAAAGTAAAAAGACAACACACAGAATGGAAGAAAATGTGTAAATCATATATCTGATACAGAATTAATATCCAGAATATATAAAGAACTCATACAAATCAACAACAGCCAGCTGATAGTAAAAATGGGCAAAGAGTTTGAGTAGATGTTTCTCCAAAGAAGATATACAAATGCTAATAATTAGATGTAAAGATGGTCAGCATCACTAATCATTAGAGAAATGCAAATCAGAACCACAATGAGATACCACCTCACACCCACACACCCACTAGGATGCCTCCTATCAAAAGAAAGAAAGAGCGAGAGTGAGAGAGAGGAGGGAGGGGAGCAAGTGAGGGAAGAAGGAAAAAACAAGTGTTGATAAGGATGTGGAGAAATTGGAACATTTGTACTATGGTGCAGCTACTGTGGAAAACAGTATGACGGTTCCTCCAAAACTTAAAAATAGAATTGCCATATGATCCAGCAATTGCACTTCTGGGTATATATACCCAAAAGGACTGAGAGCAAGGTCTCGAAGAGATATTTGTACGCCCATGTTCATGGCAGCGTTATTCACAACAGCCAAAAGGTAGAAGCAATCCAAGTGTCTATTGACCAACGAATGGATAAACAAAGCGTAGTATATACATACAATGGAATATTATTCAGCCTTAAAAGGAAGGAAATTCTGACAATATTTAAATCCTATTGTAGCCTCTTTGCCTTCTGTAGAAAATGAGACTTATTTCTCTATAGGTTAGAAGCATGTCATTTTCTATAGAAGGCAAAGAGGCTACGAGGGACTTTAAATATTATTTTCTTCTTCTGTGCAAAATCCCTTTTCGCCTAAGCACAGATGATGGGTTACAAACTTTAAAAAATCTTTGCTAATAAAAAAGGAGGCCGGAAAGGAAATCAATTCTTAAAGCATAAGAAACATAGTAATTTCTGACAATGTACATTGCTGAGCCAATAGTTAGCTCCTTCTTCCCCAAAAGTGCTGTCTTTGAGGCTCCCCAGCTTCTGCCTGGCTCTAACCCGCACAGTTTATTCCCTGCTTTGCCTCTCCAGGAGGCCGGTCCCCTTGCAGCCTTCACTCAGGGCCCTTTCTCCTCCCCCATCACTGTTCCAGGACACCCTTTGCCCTTCCCAACAGCAAGGGGCCCACAGTATTACGAGCTTCCTTACACTTTAAGTGCTAAGAATCATTACCACATAAGCACAAATAGGAAGGTTGCTTCACGCCCTCCATCAGTGCACTTAGATTCCGACAAAGGACTCCTCCCCTCCCTTCTCCCCAAACACTAAATTTATTCCCGGTTCTAGCTGCCTGGCCTACTGCCTAGTCCCTTCCCCCACCCCCACCCCAGCACCCACACCCCAGCGACCCCGCCGCGCAATGAAGCAGAACCACAGCCCTCTGCTGCCCTCTGCTGGGGCCTTTCTGTCACAGCGCTAGGGTTCTGCAACGGGAGCCAGGGGCTCTTCTCCCCAAGTATTTCCGATTTCCCCTTTGGGCCAGTCACTGGAACACAGATACCGCTTTTTTAACCCACCTATCGCTAGTCAAAATGCTCAATTATAAAAACTAAGAAGAAAAAAAGAGGTGGAGGGGATTTAAAACTCTTCCCTCAAGGGCCACAGTAAAGATTAAAAGGCTTACTTATACATCCATTCATGAGTCAAATGTTTATTACATGCCAACTGTTTGCTAAACACTGTGTTGACACTACGGATACAAAAAGGACTAAAAAAGAAACATCCCATAAAGGAAATAAATAAGATGCTGGGGGAGAATATAACAAGGGGAAGCTCCTCCTATGAGGAAGAAGCAACACACCAAGAACAGGATAAGGGGGGCAGGGGCTGAGTCTCCCCAGCAGAGAGCCAAGAAGACCACTGTGAGGCCCAAAGAAGGTGCCTGAGGTTAGGAGTAGCTAAAGGTGCAATGGGGGTATGTAGACCCTGGCCAGAGTGGGCAGAGCCTCGCAGAGGGTGGGGAGAAGTCTCGACATTATTCTCAGCACAGTGAAAGTCATCAGAGATTTAGGAAGTGGGTTTCTGAGTCCTCGCACTCATCCAGCCATACCCCTGGCTGCTCGGCAGTCTCTCGCTGGCTCCCTCTCCGCCATCCATCACTAAATGCTATTGTTCCTCCAGGCTCTGTCCTAGCTCTCTTTTCTCTTCCTAGAGTCTCTTCTCCGTCCATCACCTCACCCACAACCCACAATTCTTAACAACATTCACATGTGAGTTGTTGGCTCCCCTGGACCTCTCCTCTGGCTCCAGATCCACATATAAAACAGCCTACATGCTGTCTGCTTTGGATTCGTCAGACGTCTCAAACCAAACATCTCAGCTCTGTACTCTTGATATAACCCCAACTCCCTGACCTTGTTTCCCAAACCCGTTTCTCCTCTAAATCTTCCCCATCTCAGCAAATGGCACCATTTGCGGTGACTCCATAACGCCAGCTAGCCCAGATAGATTTCACAAGTCCCTCACTTTCCCCCAATCATTGCTATGATGCCTACGTGCATAAGGCGAGTAAACTTAAAGGCTCTGATCTAGCAGCCTGGCCTGCTCCCCAACCTCTCCCCTCACCATCCCCGCAACTCCCAGGAAGCAGAACAACAGCCCTCTGCTGCCCTCAACTGGGCTCTTGCTGTCACAGGCCTGGAGTTTAGCAACAGGGACCAGGGTTCCCTTTCTTCGTCAACTTTTTCAGAGCTCCCCTTTGGTCCAGAAAGGTACAAAATGAAAAGAAGTCCCCTGGGAATCAGCTATGATTCCTTCCGGTGACTTATCCTACAACAAGGGTACCTTGTTATGTCAACAACAAGATGCTATCAACAAATTTGTTGGTTCTACTTCCAGAATAGGTCTCAGAGTTGCGCATTTGTCTCCAGCTACATTGTCTCTCAGTAGCCTGACTACCACCATCTCTGGCCCAGATCACTGCAGTGATCCCCCCTAACTGACTTCCTCCTTGCAGCTTTTGTTCTCCTCCTACCCAGCTCCACATACCAGCCAGAGTAACGACGTTATGCTCAGGAAATGGGAATATGGCATTTCCCTGCTCCAAATCCATCCACATCATCCTTTTGTACTCAGGACAAAACCAAGCTTTCCTGACAAAATCTGGCCTATCCTTCCAACCCTATCTCACCCCTTTCTGTCCTGTGTTTACTGTGCTCATCACACTGGTCTTCTTTTAGTGCCTTCAAACACACCAAGCTGTTTTGTGCCTGCCAAATAGTTGGATACGTAGTTTCCTTTACTTAGAAGGCTCCTGCCTCCATCTCCATGAATCTGATTACTTCTTATTCTTCAAATGTCAGCCTACATGTCACCTCTCAGCGAGATCCTCTCTGTCCACCTCATCCAAAGCATGTCTGCTTCTAGGGCTCTCCAGTATCAAAACGTATTTTTGAAACTTCAATCATTAAGTTCAATATAAGAGAAGAAATTAATGGAACCTAAGAAAGATAAAAAAGACTGTAATGCACAAGGGAAGTTAGTATACTCTAAAGGTGTTGAGATTTCAAATCACTGGGGAAGAGAGAGATGAGTAAATAAATGGTGACCTTGTAATTAGTACCTACTGAGGTAAGAGCAAAGCCAGATTCCTGTCACCTCCTTATGCCCAAGTCAATTTCAGATAGATCAAATATTTAATGAAAAAATAAATCACAAAATATCTAAAAATGTGGATTAATTTAGCACTAATCTAAGAAAGAGGCTTTTCTGAGAAGGCTCTAAATCCAAAAGGTATAAAGGGAAAAGCTGATAAATTAATCTACATAACAATGTAACTCTAATATAGAAAAAAGAAAAAGAAAAAAAAAAACACCTAAAACTTAAATCAAAAGACTAAACTCCAAAAAAAGGGAAAATATATTTAAAACATATTTCTCAAAGAGCTCTTTTTCTTAACTTTAATAGCATTATATAAGTGAATATTTTTAAAAAGAACAGCTCAATAGAAAATTGTGCGAAGGATAGAAATAGTTTGTAGAAAAACAAATTCAAAAGTTGATGAACATATGGAAAAATGTACTACTTCATGTATAATTTTTTAAATGCAAATCAAATTAGTAAGAAAACATTTTTTCTTCACTCGTCAGACCGTACAAGGCGTCTATGATGCTGGCCGGACTGTAAGGGAATCAATCCTCTTGTCCACTTGTGATGGGAGCAGGCCAAAGACTGGTGCCTTATTGCAGGTTAATGTGATAAATTCCAAAGTTTTGAAGGCACATATCCCTTTGCACAGCAAAGAATTTACATGTGGTTTTATGTGCAAAAATACAGCCAGATATATGTACAGGAATCTTCTTGGCACAATTTTTATAAAAGTAACACCCGAAGTGTCTATTAAAAGTAAGTAAATTATATGTCATCCCATGACACAATACCATGCAGTGATTAAAGACAATAAAGGAGACTTGGATGTCCTGATGGGGAAAGATTTTTAAGACAAATCAGAGAAAAAAGAATAGTGTAGAGGAAAACGATCCATTTTGTATAAATTGTAACATTGATGTGTATGTAGGTAAATGCATAAATGCTTTTTTTTTTTTGAAGGAACCACAGAAAACTATGCTTTTTACCTTTGGGGAGAGAAAATGGGATATGAAAGAAAGGAGTGACATTCTTCCCTCTAATTTTGTATCTTTCCAGAGTAAAGTGGAAGACCTTGAAAATTTTTACTTCCGATTTACATATCAATAATTTTTTAAAATTTGGCACTAAGGCATTCATTATCATGTTATGACCTCTCAGCTCTGGATGTACCTTTCAAAATACGCCCTGTGCTAAACAGGATTTCTTTATGCATTTCTCCTTTAAAGTGGGTAAGGTGTGAACTTCTCAGCTGAAGGCACTGGAGAGACATTGCTGGAGCAGGAGGCTTTCCTGCCATTTTCCTGGGCAGAGGGGAGAGTATGAGGATGCACGCTGTAGCCTACCCCGGCCATGGGCCCCGAGCACCAGCCCTCTGTAATTCTGCAGTCTCAGCCTACTGATAACCTTTCCACAGACACTAATTAAGCCCCATGCACTCCACATGTCCTGCCCACTCCAGGGTCCCAGACCACCCAGACTACCCAGAGCACCCACACTTGCCAAGTGCTGATGGCCTACATCCCCTCCAGCATTCCAGAAAGTGGCCTACTGCTTGACCAGTGACTCCTGACTAGCTCCAGCATAGCCGAATCAGCCAACTTCTCTGCTATCAGATAGCTGAACCACACGGGTATGGACTGAATTGTGTCCCCCAGAATTTGTGTAGTAGACCCTAACCTCCCACAAACTAGTATTTGGAGATGGGGCATTTGGGAGATGGTTAAATTTAGAAGAAGTCTTGAGGATGAGGCTGTCCTAATGGGATTAATGCCTTACGAGAAGAAACTCCAGGGAACACAGTCTCTCTCCCTCTCCCACCCTCCCTCTTTCTCTCTCCTCTCTCTCTCTCTTTCTGTCTGTCTCTCATTGCTCACTGTGAGGATGCAGACAAAACCCAGCAGGCTGCAAACCAGGAAGAAAACCCTCACTAGAGAACCTAATCAACCAGCACTTTGATCTTGGACTTTCAGCCTCCAGAACTGAGAAGTAAATGCCTATTGTTTAAGCCACCAAGTCTGTGGTATTTTGCTATGGTGGCCTGAGCTAATGCCCATACCTTCCCTAATGAAAGCTGAATCCCATCCAAGTTTGCCCTTTGGGTCCACTCCCTCAGCTCTAGGGTCCCAGAACTAGAATATGTGCACATAGGCTAATTTGCAGTTATTTTGTTTCTTTTTTTTTTTAATTTACTTATTGCTTATGTCTCCTGATAAACTATATGCTCCATGATGACAAGGACCCTGCCTCTCTTCTGTATCTCTTCACTCTGTGCATAATAGGTGCTCAGTAAAGCCCCATTGACTGAGTGGAAAGCAGGAAAGTGTAGTGATTGAGTTTGGATTCTCTAGCCATGCTCTGTAGGCTAAAATCCTGAGTCTGCTTCTTGATAACTGCGTGGCCTTGGGCAGGGTACTTGCCTGTGCCCCAGTTTCCCCATCCATAAAATGAGATAATAATGATACCTACCTCATAGGACTTTTGTGAAGATTTAATTAGTTAATATAACTAATATAATATATAGTTAAGTATATATTATATATATACAATATAGTAACATAATGCTCTTGGAAGAGTTCCTGACACACCGTAAATGCTAAGTAAACAATGTTATATGGAGAAAGGCGGGGGCATGAAGACAGTCTGAAGACTGGTGGAAAGATCGTCTTCAAATATCTGAAGGACTGTCAGACAGGACCCTGTTAGACAAAAATGCAGCAGAAGAGGAAACTATAGGAAAGAAGGTTGGACTCATTATAATGCATTTGATATGGCTTGAACCATCCATGAAGAGACCCAAGCAGCCCTGGACTGTCCGCATTTTAAAACTGAAAGTGCCACCCTGGGTCGCAGGCAAACCAGATGATTGGTCACTCTAGCTGTCCCCCAGTCAGGCCTCCTTCCTGAAGTGCCCCTCTGTGATGGGTTTGAGCAGAAGCCAAAGAACCATGGTTCTGGGATATTAGAGAAATTATTCCTGCGTGAGGAAGGAGATGGACCTAGAGCTTGAATCCAGATGAACAAGCAGACTTTGGCAGAAGTAGCATGCACCTGGAGACAGAAAGCCCAGGTTCAAACTCTGGCTCTGCCAATTACTAGCTGTGGGATCTTGGATTACTTAATTAACGTTCTGAGGCTCAACAGCTTGATCTGTAAAATAGGGACACTCATTGCCAGCTTTTGAGGCTATTGTCTGGGTCAGACAGAATGTCTGCAAAGTGACTTGCACAGGGCGCGCGGCACAGTGTAAGTATTCAAGAAAGTAAAACTTTTCTTGCGGACTCTAGGACTCCCTAATCCCATGCTCCTTAAACAGTGGTCCTCAAAGTGTGATTCCTGGACCAAGGGCATCAGCAGCACCTAAGAACTCATTAGAAATGCAAATTCTCCACCTCAGCCTAACACCTGCTGAATCAGAAACTGAAACTCAGAGATTTGAGTTTCAACTAGCTCTCTGGGCAATGCTTGTTTCACTAAAAAGTTTAAAAAGCATGGTTCCCAGGGACAGTCCCATCTCTGAAATACGAAAATGGAAAATCTCTCCAAAATTTGAAACACTCTCCCTGTATTCCTCCATGAAATTAAGTTATTTTAAAATGAAAATAGTGCTGAAATATTGATCCTAATGCCTTTTTTTTTTTTTAACCATTGGCTTTATAAACAGGCCTCATGGGCAAGAGTCCGACCTGCCCTTATCACATCATCAGCCAAAAGCCCTGATAATTTGGCTAAGGTTGGTGATACTGCGTAAGCCACTACTTGACCAATCAGAAACTACACAGTCAAGCTGATTTTCCACACTGGTAGAGGTGAGTAAGTGGGTAGGATAGTTGGGAAAGAATTTCCTAAGTTCTTATAACGTACTTGTTTCCGCATAAAGTCACCACAGGGTTAAGTAAAAAGAATTCCCACTGGAGCGCACATTAATTTGTCTTTGCCCTAACAAGTCCCAGAGCACATTGATGTGTTTATAACATATATAAAGACAGATTAAGAATCAGGTAAAAGTATTTTTAAACAGTGTTAAACTCATTTTATAAACAAAAATCTTTTAATAGACAAAACCTCAGTTAATTCTGTCAAAATCATCTTTTCTTGAATTTGTAATGCTTCCCACAATTTTTAGGAATGAATGTGAAGAGCAATCTTCGCTTTTCAAGGTTCTGAAAATATCTTCAAAATATTTATTTAAACACTTAAGCAGAAAGCTTTGTCTACACAAAGCAATAGCATACAAATTCCATGAGTACGTTTTCTTTGGGAAGCAATATCTTGTGCTGTATTTCTGACTGTGACTTTGACAAAGCAATTCCAAATATACTGATGTATTGAGCACTTTCTAGCTTCTTTTAACTAGGAGAAGGGAATATTCCAGAAGTATTCTGGCCTTCAGGCAGGGCAAAGTCAGAGGCAAGAAAAGACTACATTCCAAAAATGTATTTTAAATATACTGTGATATATACTGTTCTTTCCAAACTGAATATAGCTCCATACCAAGCTACTTTTGGAGGCAATAGGAAACATGGGAAGGACAGAGTATCTTGAAGGATGCCAACAAGGAAGCTTCTGGAAGGAGATGGGACACTGATGGATATCAAGGAATTAGCAGGGATTTTTTCCTTTCTTTTGTTTTCTGCTTTTGGTTTTTAGGAATTATCAAATTTTAATGGTGTGACATGGATTTTGCTCACCATCAATTCTGCTTGAAACACTTGTCCCACATTCACCCTATTCAAATTTCACTCATCTTTCAAGGCCACCTCAAATTCTTTCTTTCCTTTAACAAGAAACAATAATAAAATCCTTCAAATAAGAAGGGATCTTATGTTTCTTATCTTTGGGGACAATAAGAAAGAGAGGAAGAGAAGAGTTTGAGAGTCTGTTTCCTACTTCAAGTAAGAAAAGCCCAAGGGATAAAGCATATGGTCACAGTTTCCAAAGTATAGTCACATAAGCATTGACCTGTCCTATTACTCCTCATCTTACTTCCACACCAATCCTAGAAGACAGATATGACCACTCCTCTTTGCCCCACAGCACTGACAGATTACTATACCCATGTCATAGGGATGTTCTGAAGATTAATGAGTTTTGGCATGTAGAGTGCTGACACAACAATCTTTCAATACTTATTAGTTACTAGTATTTAATTCCTACTAGGAGAAATAAGTATTAATCAAGAAGATTAAGTTGCCTGGGCATCCCAGAGATACCACACACTTAGGGATATTTCCTATGCTAATTTCTTGCCTTGGGAATTCCCAGACCAACTAGGTAATGTCAGATGTCAAACCTACCTGAGATACAGACCCATGGTTGCAAATTCTAAAGGGGAACTCTCCCAACCCTCTCCTGGCCACCTCCAACACCACTAACACCACCCTCTGAACTTGTAAATCCAGATGCCAGACCATCATCTGTCTTTGTAACATTTTTTTCTTTAGTTCTGCCCTACCCACTGCCCCTTTTACTGAGGGTATAGTTTTTAAGACTTGCAGCATGAGCTCAAAGCCTCTAATTCTGTCTCTGTGTAAACATTAAAACTCAAGAGCTTGAAGTAATGGAAAACAACATCCTTCTTATACTCACCACTATCTGGGCAGTCTTTGTGTAGGCTTAAATTTCTGATACTAAGATTATTAGATCTCTTAGCTCTGCATTTATATGGGTATTTATTAGGTTATTCTTGTTGGTTTTTAATCCAGCTCATCTAGGTGTTTTATAGCTGGAGGATTGTCTTATTAATCTACTTTGCCAGAACTAAGATTCCCATCATAGTTTTTCACTGACAATCAAATTAGGCCTGTTTACCTTTTCATTCTCAGTCCTTACCTAAGGGAGCATTTTATGAGCTTGAGCTTATGAGCTTGAGCATAGTTTCAAATTCCTAAAAATAAGCTCATGTTTTAGAGATGAATGTTTGTTGAAAACCCAGAATAAACTGTGGCGTAAATTGTAAAACAACTGCTCAGACAAATGTAATGACAAATTATAACCCTAAAATGGTTTACTATGGATCATATATCCTAATGTTTCAGAAAGAAGCCTTACTTTAGTACTTTACAGGGAAAAGCACAATTGATTCTTTTTTTTTTTAAATATTTTATTTATTTATTTATTTATTTGTCAGAGAGAGAACACAAGCAGGGGGAGCAACAGGCAGAGGGAGAAGCAGGCTCCCCAGTGAGCAAGGAGCCTGATGTGGGACTCCATCCTGGAACCCTGGGATCATGACCTGAGCCGAAGGCAGACGCTTAACCAACTGAGCCACCCAAATGTCCCATTTTTAAAAAATATTTTATTTATTTATTTGACAGAGAAAGAGGGATCACAAGTAGGCAGAGAGGCAGGCAGAGAAAGAGGGAGAAGCAGGCTCCCCGCCGAGCAGAGAGCCTGCTGTGGGGCTTGATCCCAGGACCCTGAGACCACGACCTGAACTGAAGACAGAGACTTAACCCACTGAGCCACCCAGGCACCCCTCCAAATGTCCATTTTTTATATTCCTTTTTTTTTAAGATTTCATTTATTTATTTGTCAGAAAGAGGGCAAAAAGCACAATTTAAAAATTCACCTGCAAAGACTTATTCTATTGATCAGCTCTGTTAAGGGCTGAATTGTGTCCTCCCCAAATTCCTATGCTGTACTTGTAACCTCCACTACCCAGATGTGACCATATTTGCAGATAGGCTTTTAAAGTAGATAGTTGAGTTAAAGATCTTATTTATTTATTTATTTGTTAGAGAGAAAGAGTCCAAGTGTACAAGCAGGCAGAGCCTGAGAGAGAAGCAGACTCCCTGCCAAGCAAGAAGCCCGATGTGGGACTCAATCCCAGGACCCTGGGATCATGACCTGAGCTGAAGGCAGTGGCTTAACCAACTGAGCCGCCCAGGCATCCTGAGATTGTTGAGTTAAAAAGAGGTCATTAGGGTGGGTCCTAATCCAATATGACTGGTTCCCTTATAAGAAGAAGAAATTAGGACACAGACACACACAGAGGAAAGGCACAGAGAGATGAGGGCCACATACAAGCCAAGGAGAGAGGCCTCAGAAGAAACCAACTCTGCCAACACCTTGATCTTGGACTTCCAGCCTCCGGAATTATAGGAAAATAAATTCCTGTTGCTTGAGTCATGTAGCCTGTGGTACTTTGTTATGGTAGCCCTAGTGAATTAACACCACTTTCTATTCTTTTTTACTAATGTAGACAAAACTACTTAAAACACTTCCCTTTGTGTTCTGCTATTTAAAAGATACCTAATTTAAGGTCTTAAACATTCTTTGTTAAGATCAAATATTCATTATCCCTTTTTAATTGTTAGCATATTGTATCAACATATAAAATAATTCACTTTTTGGGGGTGCCTGGGTGGCTCAGTTGGTTGAGCGTCAGACTCCGTTTTGGCTCAGGTCAAGAACTCAAGGGCTGTGAGATCTTTCTGGGGCTCCAGGCTCAACGGGGAGTCTGCGTCCCCTCTCCCTCTCCCTCTGCCTGTCCTGCTCATGCGCTCTCTCTCTCTCTCAAATTAATAAATCTTAGAAAAAATAGCTCACTCTTTGGATTGTCTAAATATGTGTATTTACCAACACTATAACCAACCACAGTATCAGTAACAGAAAACTAAAGAATCTTAGCTTTCTTTCTTACATACTCAACAAAGCCCATACTGACCAAATACACTAGTTGCTTTACCTGGAACTCACGCACTCAAACCCAATGTGGAGAATGGCATTTTGTGAACAGATACTGCACAATCATGCCAGCTGAAATAAAATCTTTGTAGCACTCCAAAACTGGATGTTATAGCTTAAAAATGCCTAATTTCATCCAGATCTGCTACAGTTGGGGAAAAATAAAAAGCTGCCTATAAGTAGCAGAGTTGAGTTGCAGTTTCCATCCTGACTGTTGTCTGGTGGTTTTTCCCTGTCCAATCCTCCGATTCTTTGTAGACCCTCTTCCCCCACCTGTCTGCTGTATGCTAGAATGCCTCAGAGCTTGGTCCATGGCCTTGTGCTATCACTCTATATACTCTCTCTAGATTATTTCATACAATTCCATAGTTTTAAACTTTATTTACATGTCAGCAGCTTTCAGACTTTCTTGGCTCAGAAACTGTCTTTCGACTTCAGATCTGTATATCCAAATGCCTGTCTGAGAGCTGTCTCAGACATAACTCTGATACTCAACCTGATCTAGCCTTGCCCTTATGTGCTCTTCTATAATCATTCCTATCTTGGAAAATGACACTTCATTCATCCAGTAATTCATGACAGAACTCTGAAAATCCTTCCTACCACTACTTTTTCAAAGGCCTAGATAGCCAATGATTATCGAGACTTAGTGATTAAGATTTATTTATAGCTTGATTGATTGTACCAGAGGTGGAGAGAAATGGAGATATATGTCTCTCTCACCTCCAATATCTTATTCCTAGATATTTACCATGTGTCACCTGGACAGCCGCCAGGACGAGCTGTTTCCTAAGTGGCCTGCCCACATCCTCTCAAACACTCTCTAATCCATTCTTTACAATATAGCCAGAACAATCCTTTAAAGCCACAGAACCAATTCTCTCTCTCATACTGATTGAAGCATATAAACATCGTTTCAAACTTCTCCATTACATTGCACCTAAAATAAAATCCAGACTCCTTAAAGTAGCCTATGTCAAAAGAATTCTCAGAGACTTTAGGGAAAAAAACTTTTCTTAGAAAAACACCTGCAAAAGTTTACAAGTGAGTTCAACTTTAGAAGGACTGGTTCAGAAAACACACACACACCCCAAGTTTATATGGTTCATGATGGAGAAAATAACACTTTCTCATATGATTGCTATACTCTCCCAAATTATTGTGTGTCATCAGACTTATATAAGACAAAAGTCAGCATTACAAAAGCCAGTGATTAAATTGTTTTTGTTAAGGAACCAGAAACATGTGAGAATGGCTAAAGGTTTCATTCACTTTGGAGACTATGGAGAGTATGACACCATTCTTTTTTGGCTTGCCTCAGAGCACAAAGTGTTCTGTTTCTCCTGACTGTGGTATGTGACATTTACACTTATTCATATTGGAAGCAGGGCAAGGTGCCGATTTTGCTTTACAAGGATAAATCTGGGCATGATCTGGCTACTTCTTATGTCTTCATCCTCAACTTGTGCTACTCTCCCCCTCATTTCTATGTTCCAGGCACTTGGCCTTCTTCCAGGTTCACAAGCTCTTCCCAAGCACAGTACTCCCTCTCTCTGGTACACACTCCCCTATAACCTTTACCTACCCGCATTTTACTCATTGTCCCAGTTGCAACTTAAATGTCAAAAATCCCAATCTGAATCAGTACTATTATTCAACCAAGCATAGTGTCTTTATCATCAGTTAAGATGCCTTTGGTTGTCAATAACTCAAAGACTAATTCAAATGTATTCTTAGTGTCTTTAAGGCCAGGGAGGTTTTGAGCATGGAGAACACTCACCACTACGTGTATTTTTGTTTAAAGCTCACCATATAAACCGTAATATGTAGTAAACAGTATTTCCTGGAAAATACTTTGCTGTGCTGTCCAAAACAGTATCCACTAAACACATGTGGCTATTGAGCACTTAAATATGACTAATGCAACTGAGGAATTAAATTTTTATTTGTTTTTAATTAAAATTTAAAGCCGATAATTTCTTCAGTGACAGGAAATTTTTAAGTGCATTTGGAAAAACTCAAATATGTGAATCTATCTTTTCAACTGCAAATTTTATGAAATCTAATACAGTTCCAGTATTTTCAATTGAAATTAAGCAAATAGATGGTACTAGACAGTTTTATGCTAAGAAAAATAAGTCAACCAGAGAAAGACAATTATCATACAATCTCATTGATATGTGGAATTTAAGAAACAAAACAGAGGATCATAGGGAAAGAGAGGAAAAACTAAAACAAGACAAAACCAGAGAGGGAGACAAACCATAAGAGACTCTTAACCATAGGAAACAAACTGAGCGTTGCTGGAGGGGAGGAAGGCAGGGGGATGGAGTAACTGGGTGATAGACATTAAGGAGGGCATGTGATGTAATGAGCACTGGGTATAACAGAAGACTGATAAATCACTGATCTGTACCTCTGAAACCAATAATACATTATGTTAGTTAATTGAATTTAAATTTAAAAATAAGAATAAAGAATATAAGTGTAAAGTACATACTGAAATTCCAAGACTTGTATAAAAATGTAAATTGTTACTATATTGATTACATGTCAAAATTATATTTTGGATAGACTGCGTTAAATAAAATGTTACTAAAATAAATTTCATCTATTTGTTTTTGCTTTTTAACGTGGCTAATAGAAAACTTTGAATTTAAATTACATGGCTAATTATAGGGTTAGCATTATGTTGGACAGTACAGCTCCAAATAATTACTCAACTAATTAAAAGCATGAATTTAACAAAGTTTCTACGTAAAGGCTTACAAAGTTTCCAGTTAAAGTTTTTGAGGGAGTTGGGAGGAAATACAAACATCAAATTGGCATTTTTAAAAGTAAGTGTGTAACATGCTGAAGCTGGATTGGAATTTAGGGTGAATGGCTGGGGTATGGGGTAAATTGGGAGGTTACTGCAGTAAACCGAGCCGAAAAGTGATGATATTGGTTTGGGCTAGAATGGAGGTAGTGAGGTGAAGAAAAGATACATTTGAGAGACAACTTGGGACATAAAACTGACAAAAGTTTAAAAATCTATTTAATCAGATTATCTGATTGCATCAAAACATTGATTACAGTTTTCTCGTATTCTACAATGAAAACAGTAATTAAAACGTATTTAATCAAATTCTATAATCAAAACACTCATTACAGGTTTAATCAAATTGTTCAACCATTTTATTAAAATCACAAGTCTAGCCGATTCATATCCTTCTGAGAACCGAAAATACACACACACACACACACACAGGAACTCACAAGGTTACAGAATTCATCGTTAACATTTATATTTAAACTGATCACAAAGGTAGCACAGGTATGACTTGCACTTCACATCTGCTAAACGAAGAGCCCTTGACTGGGCTGAGGGATGAATGATTGAATTATTCACAGCAATCTTTTTTTTTTTTTAAGATTTTATTTATTTGACAGACAGAGATCACAAGTAGTCAGAGAGGCGGGCAGAGAGAGAGAGGAGGAAGCAGGCTCCCCACGGAGCAGAGAGCCCGATGTGGGGCTTGATCCCTGGACCCTGGGATCATGACCTGAGCCGAAGGCAGAGGTTTTAACCCACTGAGACACCCAGGTGCCCCTATTCACAGCAATCTTGAGGAGAAAAAAAGATCCGCCAAGTCCGGGGCGCGGAGGCGGAGTCCGGCGCCGACACAACTGCCAGAATTGGCCGGAGGTCCCACGTCAGTCCTTGGCCAGGCCCTGAACCCGCGCCCCACTCGTCGTCTCGCCCACTGCGGGGCCGGGAGGCTAGGCTTTCAGTGCTTTGATTCAGGCTGCGCCAGTGCGGGTCTGATTCAGAAGTCGCAGACCCACGCTAAAGAAAACGTCGACATCGTCGTTCCACAGTCAAGGAAACGCCAAAGCCGCAGAATGAGCCGGTAGTCTGACAGGCCCTCCCGCGGGGAATGCTTCCGGGGCAGGGGGCGGGGCTGCCGGAAGTGGCCGGACGCCGTCTGCTGTTCGTTGTTTAAGCGGCTGACGGGAAGGAGAAGCCCAAGCTCCGGCGGCGCCGCGGGGCGGCAGTCACGACCTGAGTCCGGGCCGCCGCTAGCCTCTGGAAGAGCCAGAAGCCAGGAGTACCAGCTGTGGAGCGGAGGGGCGAGACGCCCGCTCGCCTTCTGAGCTCATCATGTCCCGGGGTTCCATCGAGATTCCCCTCCGGGACACTGACGAGGTAAGTATCGAGTATGGGGGAGGGCGGGGGCCATGAACTTGGATGATCCCCTCCTTTCCCCTTCTTTCGACTTCGCCTCTGAAGCGAGAGCACCTTTTCCCCCGGGAGCCCAGGTCGAAATCCCCGACCGAAGGAAGCCCCAATCACCCCCTGCCCCTGCACCTTTTCAGGCTGACCACATCACGTCCCCGCAGCCTCGGGGACACCTCGAGGAGTTCTTGAAAGTTCCTTTCCTACCTGTTCGTATGTGGCAGTACTCTGCTCTCTTCCTAATTGTCGGCGCAGGGGTGCGAGAGTGCGGATAAATTGTAAGGCGCTTCACAGATAAAAGAGGTGGGCGCTGATGTCACCGTGGTCTCTGCTGCTCAAACTATCTTTCCCTGAGGAATACATAGGATGTCACCCTTTATCCCTTAGAAACTCGAGTCTGTCGTGATGCTCTGTGTCCCCCACACACAGCTGCATCGGCAAAATAGGAGACCCCGAGATACAGCCGCCAGGGTGTGCTGATAGAACTCACCTTCTCCCTTCCCCACACCTCATCATGGATAGCCTGTGGCTTGTCTCAGTTAAGCCCTCAGCATTGATGTCGTCTAGATCCAGTATAATCGCGTACTCTTATTTTTGTTCACTTAAGACACAACATTGAGATATCATTGACCTAGCATAAAATCCAGTGATTTTTAGCAGTATTGTTGTAAAGTTGTGTAACCATCACCACTATCGAATTCCAGAACATTTGCCTACTGTTACTTTTTGTGCTCACATTCAGGAGTGCCTGTGACACACAAATGTTGTCTCCCTGGATGAATGTGTACAGTGGCATGGAACTTCACATTGCCTCTAGAATGGTGCTTCTTAAGTTGTCAGGCCTGTGGCATCAGTCTCAGGGGTGCTTACGTGCACTTCACCTGGATTATATGCTAGGCACAGTTTTGTTTTGACTTTTTTGACAAAGCTTTTTTTTTTTTTTTAACAAAGTTTTTGTAACATTTTATCGTTCTGGTGATTTGAAGACTGCTAGAAGTGTTTGTTTGCTTCTCTATGCTTTTACCTTAATATTCTCATATGACCTATTTGACATGTGTGCCTTAAGCATGTCTTAACGTATACTTGCTCAGCCCCATAGCAAGTGAAAACAAACCCTATGTATATCCATATTGATGTATATTCCGAAAAGCAGCAAAGAAGAAATGTGAATTTAAGGAAGAAATAAGAAATAAGAAAAAAATAAGAAATAAGAAAAACTTGCATTTTCTGTTTTAGGTCATTGAACTCGACTTCGATCAGTTACCGGAGGGAGATGAAGTTATCAGTATTTTGAAACAGGAACACACACAACTGCACATATGGATTGCTTTGGCGGTTAGTGTTAATGTGACAAATATTTTTTATACATTGACTGGGAAAAATATTTGGCTTCTGTCTTCAGATTAGTAGTAGCCAGCTTGGGAGCAGGATAAGTAAATTGTACCATATGTATGGAAGTTAATTGTATTACCATTTATAGAACAAGAAGGCCAGTTTCCTAAATGATATACTGTTCCACTGGTATTACTATATGTTGGTAAAGGCAAAATTCATTTAAGTTAAATAGTAGTCTATACTGTGTGTTTGGTTATTTACTAATTACTCAGTGAAGACTGGCTTATGATTTGTGGACAATCCGAGAAAAAACAAGGAGCCATCATGTAAACATTATTACTTAACATTGTTTTCCATAACAGTAAAACATTTCCAATAAAACAGTTAGAAGGTGATTATATTCCAGGCTAACTCACAAAAGCCCTTTTGGATGAATTTTATCTCAGGCTTGTTTTTTGTTCTGTTGGTCCCTTCCATAATATAAACCCGACTGGAAAGTCTCAGGAGAATCACCTCAGCCTAAAATTCTGACACCCTTTACTCTCCCCAGCACCACCTACCTAATGTTTTCTTTTTATGAGAACTTGATAATAAATTATTCTAGTAATGCATTATAGCATATACTAAAATCATTTTTTAAGCAGGTGTGCTCCAGGTCACTTTTGTTTAAAGATACATAGGAGGCTCCTCCTCTCTTGGAAGGAGAAGTTGATCTGCAATTGGGCTTATATCCAGTGCTCAAGCCTAACTGTAAATAATTTCTTAGATAAGGTTTTACAGAAAAATACTTTTAGTGACAGTACCTTTCTGAAGTGTTACATTTTCCTGGTCTTTGGAGAGCAAGCCGTTAACGTTATCACACAGTTTTTAAAGCCAGAGGGGAATTTAGATTTTCTTTAGTATAAATGCCTCTTTTAACAGCACTTAAAGGAAAAAATGGAGGATTGAAGGATTATTTGCACCTGTGGTAAAATTGATGAAACATTGTGGGCTCTAGAGTGTAACAGAAAAGAGTCTAGGCTTTGGACTGGAAAGGCCTTTCTTCAGATTCCTACTTGGCTGCTAACTAGCTGTGGCCTTTGACAAATGATTACCTTCTGAGCCTGTTTTCTCATAAAATGTGGGGATGTTAGCCTTCATTTTGAGGGTGATTGTGCGGATTAGAAATAAGTATATAAAGCTACTGGCATAATGATTAGAAATAAGTATATAAAGCTCCTGCCATAATGTATGGCCCACAGTAGGTGGGTAAAAAAGATGGATCTTGGGGCGCCTGGGTGGCTCAGTGGGTTAAAGCCTCTGCCTTCGGCTCAGGTCATGATCCTACGGTCCTGGGATCGAGCCCCGCATTGGGCTCTCTGCTCCTCAGGGAGCCTGCTTCCTCCTCTCTCTACCTGCCTCTCTGCCTACTTGTGATCTTTGTCTGTCAAATAGATAAATAAAATCTTAAAAAAAAAAAAAAAGATGGATCTTCCTTTTAGTATTAATAAATGACAGATGCCAGGGAAGTTAATCAGCAGGCCCAAAGTCATGGATAATTTTCATAGATCTAGAACCAGAACCTAAGTTTTCTGTTTAGAATTCTATATCCCTCTTATTATTGCTTTTTCTCTTGGGCTCTGATTTAGTTTGAAATCACCTGTTGCTGGGTCAGTAGTAATTTGGAAACATTTATGGTTATTATCACTTTTTTAACAACTTTAATAATTCAACTCTTACAATAATTCACCTACTATAAGCTGCACACATATGACATGTACCATTTGAGAATTTTTAGCATATTTCACACCTGTGAAATCATTACTACAATCAAGATAATGAATAAATCCATCATCCCCAAAACCTTTCTCCAAACTCTTCCCCACACCCCATAGTGCTCAGCCAACCCTTGCTTTTTGTTTCTAAAGATTGCATGTTCTAAAGTTTTTATACAAATGGAATCATTATAGTATGTATTCTTTTTGGTCTGGCTTCTCTCACTCAGCATAATTATCTTGAGACTTATTCACGTTGTAGCATGTATCAGTGGTTCTTTTTTCTCCTGAGCAACAGCCATTGTACAGATATACTACAGCTTGTTTGTCCATTCACCTGTTGATCAACAATTGAGTTGTTTCTAGTTTTGGGCTATTATAAACGGAGCTGCTGTAGCTGTTTTTGTGCAGCTTTGTGTATGGGCATATGCTTTAAAAATTCTAATTTGATTCTTTACCTTTTAGCTGGAATATTACAAGCAAGGAAAAACAGAAGAGTTTGTAAAGTTGTTGGAAGCAGCACGTATAGATGGCAATTTGGACTATAGAGACCATGAAAAAGACCAGATGACTTGCTTGGATACATTGGCGGCCTATTATGTTCAACAGGCTCGGAAGGAAAAGAATAAGGACAATAAGAAAGATCTTATTACACAGGCAACCCTGTTGTATACCATGGCTGATAAAATTATTATGTATGATCAGGTAAATAAGTCACATTTCTCTGAATTTATGAAATACCTCATGAGAATAAAATGTATGTGTGATAGGCAAGAGATTTTTTTTTTTTTTTTGGAAAGAACTTTTCTTAAAATAACATGGTTGATTATAAAAGTATCAGAAGAAGAAGAATTCCCTGTTAAAATTGGAATTTCTTTGGTTGTTGTACTGTTGATATAATGTAGGCAAATTTAGCATATGTAAAACTTATCCGTGGGGCACCTGGGTGACTCGGTCTATTAGGCATCTATCTGCCTTTGACTTGGATCTTGATCTCAGGGTCTTGGGATTGAGACCCATGTCGGGCTCTCTGCTCGATGGGGAGTCTGCTTCTCCCTCCTACTCTCCCTCTGTGCTTTTACTCTCTCTCAAAAGAATAAATAATTTTAATCTTTAAATAAATAAATAAATAAATAAATAAATGAAACTTATTCACAGGTTGAGTCTGTAATTCCATCATCTCCAGGTGAATTTCAAACATATTTAAAATTTTTTTTTCATTTAAATTCAATTTAATTAACATATACTCTATTATTAGTTTCAGAGGTAGAATTTAGTGTTTCATCAGTTGCATATAACACCCAGTGCTCATTACTTCAAGTGATGTGATGCCGTTAATGCCTATCACCCAATTACCCCATTCCCCCCACCCACCCTTAAAAGTCTCTATGATTTGCCTCCCTCTCTGTTTTCATCTTATTTTTCCTCCCCTTCCCCTATGTTCATCTGTTTTGTTTCTTAAATTCCACATATGAGTAAAACCATATGGCGTTTGTCTTCCTCATTTCACTTAGCATGATACCCTCCAGTTCCATCCATGTTGTTGCTGATGGCAAGATTTCCTTCTTTTTGGTGGCTGAGTAATATTCCTGTGTGTGTGTGTGTGTGTGTACACACACCACATCTTTATCCATTCATCTGTCAATGGACATCTGGGCTCCTTCCATATTCTCACTATTGTGGAAGAATGAGCTTTTCTTTCTGTCATTGTTCTGGCACAGAAGACTTGAATTTCTGGATAATTTCTTGATTTGTAATTAAGAATCGCCCATTGGTAGTTTGCACATTATAGTTGTAACACATTATAGCTTATAGTTGTAACACATTATAGCTGATAGAGGTATTTGTGTGATACTCTACCTCCTTCCTCTATGGTTTTCATTTTAGTGTTACACATTTATGTTAAATTGTGGTTGTTCCTTGGTAAAGTCAAGTCTAAGATGATATATCACTTTTTCAGAATCATTTGTTGGGAAGAGCCTGCTTCTGCCTACTTGAAGGGGACAAAATGGATCAGGCTGATGCACAGTTTCATTTTGTACTTAACCAGTCTCCAAATAATATTCCAGCCCTTCTTGGTAAGTCATTTTTGGCAACCATCTTAGGAAACTGTATCTTCCATCATATGCCTGTAGTATATTTCATTGACTGGGTTGGACAGCAATGTAGAAGCGCTTTACTTTATAAAAATGAAGCTATCCGCAATAGATCATTGTTTCTTTTGAAGTTCCAATCATAGACCTATACCCCTGAAACAAATAAGACATTCTATGTTAATTAATTGAATTTAAATTAAAAAAAGAATTCCCTTTACCATTAAAGTCACTTCAAAATATTAAAATACACACACACATACACACACACCAGTTAATAATTTGTTATCCACTTCTAAAGAGTCAATAAGCAATGTCTATTTGGACAACTATAAGCTATTTTAATTATTTTATCCTATTTAACAGGACTATTTATTTATAGGTAAAATTAATATATCTTTATGGAAAACAAGTTTAAATACGAAATCATTTTCATTGTTTTCAAGTGTTTCTTATTCAGATATGTGTTTGATTTAGGTGAGTTCATGTAGAACATATGAGACTTGTATTCTTTACAATAGGTAAAGCTTGCATTTCATTCAACAAGAAGGATTACAGAGGAGCTCTTGCTTACTATAAGAAAGCATTGCGTACCAACCCAGGATGTCCAGGTAGGAGAAAAACTTTTTCTGAAGTCTAAGCTGCATATGACCCAACTGAAAATATTGAGGATTTGGCAGTTGACTATGAAGTTATTGTGAGAAGATGCTATAGGTTGTTGAAATGACAGAATTGAAATTAAAAAATATATATTATGTTTGATCCAAAAGCTGAATAGCAGATCTTATTTTTTTTAAGATTTATTTAGAGAGGGAGAGAGAGTAAGCAATCATGCATGAATGGGGGTGGGAGACAGAGGGAGAGAATCTTTAAGCAGACTCCCTGCTGAGTATAGAGCCTGATGCAGGGCTCAGTCTCATGACCCATAAGATTGTGACCTGAACTGAAACCAAGATTCAGAAGCTTAACCAACTGAGGCACCCAGGCATCTCTTTTAGACCATATTATAATCTTTTTGCTTTATACTATTTTTCTATTTCTTTATTTGCTATACTATTCTATTTCTTCTATTTGCTTTATTTCTATTTTTCTATTGGAAATCTCAGTCATTTAGCAAATCTTATTGAGATCAACTATGTGCCAGACATTGTTCGAGACTGAAGGAATGCAGTAGTAAACCCAAGAGACAAAAATCTCTGCCTTGGCGTGCCTGGGTGGTTCAGCAGATTGAGCATCAGACTCTTGGTTTTGGCTTAGGTCATGATCTTGGGGTCATGGAATTGAGCCCCATGTCAGGCTCCATGCTTAGCAGGGAGTCTGATGGAGATTCTCTCTCTCTCCCTCTATCCCTTCCCCTGCTTGCTCTCTCTCTCTGGAATGAATAAATAAATCTTAAAAAAGAAAGAATCCCTTCCCTCATGGAATTCATTTCACAGTGGAGAAGAGAAAGTGAGTAAAATATATACTGTAAGATATCAGCAAAAAGAACGTAAAGCAGTAAAGGTGTATGAGAAGAATTAGGAGATTACTTAGAAAGGTTGACCAGGGAGTGCCTGGGTGGCTTAGTTGGTTAAGCATTCGACTCTTGATTTTGGCTTGTGTCATGATCTCAGGGTTGTGAGGTCAAGTCCTGCATTGGGCTCTGTGCTGGGCAAAGAACCCGCTTAAGATTCTCTTAGGGAGTCTGGGTGGCTCAGTCGTTTAAGCATCTGACTCTTTATTTCAGCTCAGGGTCCTGACATCAAGCCCTGCATTGGGCTCTGTACTCAGTGGGGAGCCTGCTTCACCCTCTTCCCCCTGCCCCTTCCCCTGCTCATGCTCTGTCCCTCTCTCAAATAAATAAATAAAATATTTTAAAAAAGATTCTCTCTCTCCTCTTCTGCTCCTCCTCCCCTCCAAAAAAAGAAGAAAAAAGAAATGATGAGGAAAATAGTAACAATTAAGTAAAGACCTTAAAATAATAGACATGTAAATATATGGAAGAAGATTATTCCCAGAGAGAGGGAATAGGAGGTACAAAGGTCCTGAGGAAAGAGTGGGTCTTGCAAGTTTGAAGAATAATGAAGAATCTAGTGTATCTGGAGTGGAGAGAGAAGGTAAGGAGTAAAAGCAGTAAGAACTGGGTCAAAGATAGAACCAGGGACCAATCATGTCAGGCATCATAGATTATTAAAAAGACTTGGGCATTTACTCTGATAGACATAGGAAGCAATTTGAGGGCTTTGGGCAAAGGAGTAAGTAATGATCTGACTTACTTTTAAAAGGATCACTTGGGCCTCTGGGTTGAGACTAGAGTGGGGTGGGGTGCAAGTATAGAAATTGGGAGACCGGGTAGAAGCCTGTTGCATTCATGTAGGTCAGAGATTATTGTGGCTAGCATTAGGATGGTAATAATAGAGGTACAAGTGATTGGAATCTCTGTATATTTTGAAGGAAGAACTGATGGAGTAGATGTGATGTATGAGACAAAGGAGAAATCAAAAGTAACTTCTTGTAAGAGTAGAGTTACATTTTAGCACGTTTGGAAAATACAGTTCCAAGATGAATTAGTTTTAGACATGAAAATTTTAAAATACCTTTTAGACCTACACTTGAGGTCAGGAGAGCTGTTGTTCAGGAAAGAGGTCTGAGTTGAAGTAATTAATTTGGAGATCATCAACATATAGATGGTATATAAAGCCATGAGACTATGAGGTCACCAGGTGAGTAGAGATAGAAAAGAGGTTCAGGGATGGTCTTCTAGGGCACTGTGACATTGTAGAGGTTAGGGAAATGAAGAAGAACCAACAAAGGAGCCTGAGAAGTAAGAGGAAAAGAGAGTAAAGGCAAATGTCCTTGAAGTAAAATGTAAAAATGTTTCTAGGACAGGGTCAGACACTGTCACATTCCATTGTTAGGTCAAGTAAAATAGGAACCCAGAACTTATCATTGACTTCAGCAGTATAGTAATCATTAGTGACCTTGATAAAAGCAGTTTTATTGGAATGGTGGGGATGAGATGCTTGGTGGATACACTTAAGAGAAAATGGAAGAGGAAAGTTAGGCAGCAACTATAGATAGATCTTTCGAGGAGTTTTGCTATCAAGGGAAGAATAGGAGTGGATTGACAATTGGAGAGGAAAATGGAATGGAGAGGATTTTTTTTTAGATGGGAGAATGTATGTGGATGAGAATCATGTATACATAGAGAGAATTTGATAATGCAGGAAAAATAGGTGAGAGTTGCTGGAGCAGTGTCCTTAAATAGATGAGAAGGGGTAAAATCCAGTGTCCAGTGGGGAGGTTGGCCCTTCATGGGAACATGGTGGAGTTTTGACATGGCCTTGAAATTGGATAGCATGTATAATAAGCACAGCTCTGAAGGGAATGACAGTTTGTACATGTAGTCAGTCACAGTATTGAAGGCCTTCGTGAAACTTTTTGCTGTCTTATGATTCCACGGTCCTGGGATCAAGCCCCGCATCAGGCTCTTTGCTCAGTGGGGAGCCTGCTTCCCTCTCTTTCTCACTGCCTGCCTCTCTGCCTACTTGTGATTTCTGTCTGTTAAATAAAAAAAGAAATATATATATTTTTAAATTGCTTTTTGAAAATTAGGTACTGAAGGTACAGTATAGCCAGGAGTGCAAGAAAAATACCAGTATTGTAGGTATTCTGTTTATGGCGAGAAAGGGGATGGACAGTATAGTATACTATCCACTGAAACCAAATTTGTGATACACCAAAAGATTTTATAGTGTAGTAATACTGAGGTTAATTTTGAGATTTTGCAACTCATAGAGAATGTTAAAGCATTTTGTTTAATCAAACCCTAAAATTGCTCTAGTTTGACAGATGGACTATTTTTTTTAGCGGAAGTTCGTTTAGGAATGGGCCATTGCTTTGTGAAACTTAACAAACTGGAGAAAGCTCGTCTGGCATTCAGCAGAGCCCTTGAACTCAATTCCAAATGTGTGGGAGCATTGGTTGGACTGGCTGTACTAGAACTCAACAATAAAGAGGTATATGAATGAAAAAAAGGCTTTCATGACTTATCTGTCAGGCTCACTATTCCTTATCTAAACTCTTGAGACCAGAGTGTTTTAGAGGTCAAGACTGCAGAGAATAGAAATGTAATATGAGGGGTGCCTGGGTGGCTCTGGGTTCAAGCCTCTGCCTTCGGCTCAGGTCACGGTCTCAGGGTCCTGGGATTGAGCCCCTCATCAGGCTCTCTGCTCAGCGAGGAGCCTTCTTCCCCTCCTCTCTCTCTCTGCTTGCCTCTCTGCCTACTTGTGATCTCTGTCTATCAAATAAATAAATAAAGTCTTTAAAAAAATGTAATATGATGCCTGCACTGCATAATATATTAACACCCAGGTATTAGGACACCACCCCAAATGCAAACTTACATTTCTCTGTAATAATGAGTGACTGTTCACACTAGTAGGATAACCTCACAATTCAGGTGAAGTTTTGCCCCTATGTAAGCTTGTTCTAAGATTACCAAACAACATGTTTTTTAAGAAGTTTTTGGATTTCAGAATTTCAGATATGGAGCTGTATGATGGGACGCCTGAGTGGCTCAGTGGGTTAAAGCCTCTGCCTTCGGCTCAGGTCATGGTCTTAGAGTCCTGGGATAGAGCCCCGCATCGGGCTCTCTGCTCAGCAGGGAGCCTGCTTCCTCTCTCTCTCTCTGCCTGTGTCTCTGCCTACTTGTGATCTCTGTCTGTCAAATAAATAAATAAAATGTTAAAAAAAAAAAAAAAGCTACACGATGTACGTCAGTTTGGAATGCTTTCCATTGCAAGTAACAAAAAGCCTACTGCTGTGACTTAAACATGAGGGTTTTTATTATCTACTAAACCAGTCATCTAAGGTCTTGGATTTGGCACCTCAGTATCCTCAAACCCAGAATTTTACATCTTTCTGTCCTTCATAATATGTGGATTTTCCTCCTTGTGTCTGTCACCTCATAGTTACAGGATAGCTGCTATATCTCCAAGCTCACATTATTTCATCAACCTTATGTAGAAGGAGGAAAGGGGGGACGCCTGGGTGGCTCAGTTGGTTGGACGACTGCCTTCGGCTCGGGTCATGGTCCTGGAGTCCTGGGATCGAGTCCCGCATCGGGCTCCCAGCTCCATGGGGAGTCTGCTTCTCCCTCTGACCTTCTCCTTGCTCATGCTCTCTCTCGCTGTCTCTCTCTCAAATAAATGAATAAAATCTTAAAAAAAAAAAAAAAAGGAGGAAAGGGAAAGGATAAACAGATTTCTCTTAGAGCAGTTCTATCCCCATCACGCTTTCTCTTGTGTATAATTGTCTAGACAGGGATATCAGAGTTTCTCAGCCTTAGCTCTGTTGACTTACGGAGCTGGATAATTTTTTGCTGTGGGAAATTATCCTACCCATTGGTAGGATGTTTAGCAGCATCCCTGACCTCTGCCAGCTAACGTCCTCCCTGTCTTGATGATGAAAAATGACATCACCCCCAATTTAGAACCACTGCCTTAGACTGATCCTGAGAGAAAGGGATAGATTATCTTGACTGGTTTAGATCAATCATCATTCATCCCCTGGGGCTTGAGAAGAGGAAGAGGGAACTTTCCCTCCTGAAATTAAAAGATCACAGGCTGCAAAGTCCAGTCGGGACTCTATTAACAGAGTAAGGGGGTAAACTGGCTGTTGGGTAATCCACAGACATCTGCCACATCAAAAAGATGTGTTTAATTCACTATTTGAATTTTTTTTAATCCCTGCTGAAGGTTAACTGAAACAAGAGCTATATTTTGGTGTCTGAACTTAGATTTATATAACCTTATTTCTTCAGACTATAAAGAAAACTTTGGAAAATGCTAATTAAGTAATGAGCCTGTTGTTGTTGTTTTTCTTTTAGGCTGATTCCATCAAAAATGGTGTCCAGCTTCTTTCCAGAGCCTATACTATTGATCCTAGCAATCCTATGGTATTGAACCACTTAGCAAATCACTTTTTCTTCAAAAAGGTAAGAGAAGTCAATTTATTAAAGTTGTTTGCTTTTAAATCCTGATTTGTTTTTCTGTTCTGCCGTTGATACTTTATTTTTCTAACTTGGAAAGACATTGAAAATGTAGAGTTTTTTCAAATTAAAATTTGTATTAGTTAATTGGGGATGGGTATGTTTATTCATTCACTCATTTAATATTTATTGACCCTTTATACTCTGTACCCAACACTGCAGTAGAGGTGTAGAGATCAGTAAAGTGTGGTTTCTGTACTCAGTTCAGTTTCGTAGAAAACACAGACATGTAAACAAATGTAAATATAGAAATAAAAGTCTTGGGGCACCTGGGTGGCTCAGTGGGTTAAAGCCTCTGCTTTCAGCTCAGGTCATGATCTCAGGGTCCTGGGATCGAGCCCCGCATAGGGCTCTCTGCTCAGCAGGGAGCCTGCCTTCCCCCTCTCTCTCTGCCTGACTCTCTGCCTACTTGTGATTTCTGTCAAATAAATTAAAAAAAAAAAAAAAAGAAATAAAAGTCTCTATCTTGCTGTGGTAAAGAAATGAAAGAGGAAGTGACCAAGTGGTTAAGAAGGGTTTTCACCAAGAAGGAAAAGCTCTTGAACTAGGTTTTTAGAAGGAGGTCTTTGGGTAGTTGAAAGGGCAAAGGCACAGATGTGGTAATAGCGTGTAGTAAAAGCATGGCATGTGGTGGGCTCATGCTAGACAATGCATTGGGTCCAGATAGTGAGGTACTTGTGTGATATAAGGAGTTTGGACCTACTTATGTAAGCAGCCAAGAAGTCATTGAAATTTTTGTTTATTTTTGCATATTGATCAAGATGTAATTTTTAAAGTTGCCACTAATTCTGTAGAAGCAGTGGTATTTTAGATTTCTTGAATACTAAATCCAAGATTGCATTGGCAAAGTTTTTATACAGTAAGTATGAAAGTTACTTGCCATACGGAAACCAGATACTAAATTGTACCAGGAACTTTAATTTAATAGCAATTTAGGTAAAAGTTACAGAACTGTATCAGTTAGCATATCACTGTTATTATTGCTATTAATATGCAGTCAATACTTATGAAATACCAAGTATTATTAAAAATGAATCCCGTGGGGGTACCTGGCTGGATCCTTCAGAAGAGCATGTGACTTGATCTCAGGGTCGTGAGCTTAAGCCCCACGTGAGATGTAGAGATTACTTAAATAAAGAAAACTTGAAAAAAATGCATTCCATGAATTTGTAAAAGAGTCAGATCATAGTCAAAGGTAGTTATTATTATCCCCATGACCTGAGCTGAAGGCAGACACTTAACAACTGAGCCATCCAGGCACCCCTAGTTTTTAATTTTCAATGCTAGTCTCCCTTCCACTGCTGAAGATAAAGTCTTGCCTTTTTTTTTTTTTAAGATTTTATTCATTTATTTGAGAGAGAGAACCTGAGAGAGAGAAAGCACAAGACGGGGGAGGGTCAGAGGAAGAAGCAGACTTTCCGCTGAGTGGGAAGCCTGATGTGGGACTCCATCTTGGGACTCCAGGATCATGACCTGAACCAAGGGCAGATGCTTAACCAACTGAGCCACCCAGGCACCCAAAGCCTTACTTTTTAACATGTTCAAAACCTTTTAGATTGTGTACATGAAGTATATAAATCAAGCCAATCTGTTAGTGTTACTGAATACCTGTTATGTGATCAGCACCATGAAGTTATCTTGCACTGAATATATGTCCTAAAGGTTTAGAGCATGCTTACATATGTTTTCTTCATCTGTCATCATTAGGGCAGCCCTAAGGAGGTAGGCAGCTTATTTCTATTTCCCTTTCTATGGATAAGAAAATTGAGATTCAGCAAAGTTAAGTAACATCACTTGACAAAATTCACTCAGTTAGCAGGTAGTATAGTTGAGATGTAGTATTTTAATTAACTGCCCACCACACTACATTGTCTCCCCTATAGAAGAATCATTTAGCTAGGAAGAAAAGGTATTACTAACATCCCAGACACTTCAGTAAGTAGTGAGGTGGATTAGAGATGGGAGCTATGGTGACTCCTGGAGCAAGTAACACAGAATTCCAGAAGAACTGAGAATTGAGCTCGGTTTTTACCAGAAAGAGAAGCAGCTAGAATGCAGAGGGAACTGGGGACAAAAATTGGGGCATGAGGGGGAACCAAAGAGATGTGAATAAGGATTTTAAAATGGAATGTAATCTCTAATACATTTTATGTTTAAATTTTAAAATGGAATCATTTTATTCCCTAAAAGATATTATCATGAGTCAAAGAATAATAAAAATAGAAAAATTCTATTCCAAACCCAACATTTGACCTTTACCCTCATCCCAGGGAGCAATATATAAATTTAGCTAAAAGGCTTTGCAACATAATTCCAGGTGTAGAGTTGAATCACTTGGTTCAAAATTCAGGTACCACCATTTTATTGTTTTATGGCTTTGGGCAAATAATTCCCCTAAATTTAATTTACTTAGGTAAAACAGTAATAAAACCTATTTTACAGGATTTGAGGAGTGGCAGTTAAGATTAAATGTTGTGTGCATATTAAATACTTATCTAATGGAAAACAGTTACTGTTAAAAATAGCAATCACATTATTATTCCTAATACTTAAAAAAATATTTAAAAATATTTTAAAAAAAAAGTTGAAACTGACTGTTGACCTAACAAAGGCTTCCAGACCAGATTACTAGCTATTTTCTCATAGGGATAAAACATATCCCTATTAAAACAAGAAAGATGTTTCCTACCCCCTGATGTATGAACTCTGACTTCGAGACTGTTAGATTAGCTCTATAATTCAAATTAAGTCAGATCTAATGGGAAAGTCATGACCCATGCATTCGAAGACAGCTGAATTCAAATCCAGTCACTTAAGCTTGCTACCCTTGTGTGTTAGAACATTTCCTTGGAGTCAGAAAAAAATCCAGATTCTAGCTTTTCCACTTTAGGCAACACACTTTATTTCTTTAAGCCTCCATTTCCCCATCAATAAAATGGTAATAATGATATTCTTTGCAGGGTTTTTGACTGAGGCTTGATGAATTTTAAGTATCATACCTACCTCAGTGCTTAGTGTATAATAGTTCTCAATGAATTGTAACTGCTTCCTTTACTAGTAATAAGAGACTTAACCTCTCAGGTTTTCTCATCACAGAAATAGGGCTGATACCTCAAAGGATTGTTGCAGGATTAAATAAAGTAATGGATGTGATGGTTAGATGTTAAGTTCTAGGTAAGTGAATTTATCTGCAAGGAGAATGAGAAAAATGATTAGTAATTCTGGATACGGCACTGTTACTGGTAATTCAGTGAACACATTTTAAAAATGAAATTTGAGGAAGCTTTATGTTTGAGATTGTTAGAGTTGTTTGAATTGACTCAGTTGATTTCTGGATCTCATTGTTCAGGATTATAGCAAAGTCCAACACTTGGCTCTCCATGCATTCCATAATACAGAAGTGGAGGCTATGCAAGCAGAAAGTTGTTATCAGCTGGCTAGATCATTCCACGTTCAGGTAAGATCATTTTAAACCTTCTCTAAATGTCTAATTCTGTTATTTCATAGTGTTTCGAGTCTTTTAAAAACTTTTCTACATGGAAAAGAAGATAAACTTCTGTACATACTGTTGGTCTTGTTTAATTTTCATTTTTTAGGAAGATTATGACCAAGCTTTCCAGTACTACTATCAAGCCACACAGTTTGCTTCATCCTCTTTTGTGCTGCCATTTTTTGGGTTGGGACAAATGTACATTTATCGAGGTGACAAAGAAAATGCATCTCAGTGCTTCGAGAAAGTTTTGAAAGCTTATCCTAATAATTATGAAACTATGAAAATTCTTGGCTCGCTATATGCTGCCTCAGAAGATCAAGAAAAACGAGATATTGCCAAGGTACTTTTAAAAAATTGTAGCTATTTTCTCATAGTTATCACTAGACTGTCATGCCTCATTCTTGTTATTGCTAGTAGAGATATGGTGGAAGCAGTTTTGTTAGCCGAGCTTGTTCCAGTTGAAATAACGAACAGTTGACGTATTAAACAAGGTAGAGTAGCTACCACTTTTTACTTTGACAGCCTATAGTTGCTGAATTAATCCTACTTCAGCTTAGTGATCTCTTTTTATCCCAGGGCCATTTGAAGAAGGTCACAGAACAGTATCCTGATGACGTTGAAGCTTGGATTGAATTGGCACAAATCTTAGAACAGACTGATATACAGGTATTTTAGCAGTGTTTTTCGTCTCCTACAAATGTGTTTTTTGAAAGCATGGTGTAGTGTTTCTCCCTTTCATTTTCACTTACACCTTTTTGTCTCCACCATGATAATACAGGGTGCCCTTTCAGCCTATGGAACAGCTACACGGATCCTTCAGGAGAAAGTGCAGGCTGATGTGCCCCCAGAAATTCTGAATAATGTGGGTGCCCTCCATTTTAGACTTGGAAATCTAGGGGAGGCAAAGGTAGGAAACTGGAAATAACTCCCTTCTTACATACTGTCAAGTTGAATGCACACTTTTGAGATGTATCAACTGTCTTTTAACATGTAATTTTCTTTTCTTATAGAAATATTTTTTGGCCTCATTGGATCGCGCAAAGGCAGAAGCTGAGCACGATGAACATTATTATAATGCCATTTCTGTTACAACATCGTATAATTTAGCCAGGCTGTATGAGGCAATGTGTGAATTCCATGAAGCAGAAAAACTATATAAAAACATCTTACGGGAACATCCTAATTATGTTGACTGTAAGAATTGTAAACTTCTGCTTTTTTTTTTTTTTTTTTAAGATTAAATTTATTCATTTGACAGAGAGCACAAGCAGGGGGAGTGGCAGACAGGGGAAGAAGGAGAAACAGGCTCCCTCCTTAGGGCTTGCTTAATCATAGGACCCTGGGATCATGACCTGAGCTGAAGGCAGATGCTTAACCAGTTGAGCCACCCACGTGCCCGAAGAACTGTAAACTGTTTTTATAAATTAAAATTCCCACAACAGCTGCAAAAATTCAGCCTGAAAAAAATCTTTCTCAGAACCAATAGTAAAAAAATGTGAAGGTTATAACATCCCCTTTTCCTTCAAGGCAAATTTATGGCCTTAAAAAAATAAAACAGAACAATGAAGCTTCACTTAAATTTATGCTAGAAACTAAAAGAAATAACTAAAAACCAGTTGAACTACATATTTCATAGGGTAGGCCATCCTTAGTGGGTCAACTACCTTTATTACAGTTTGAACAACTCCTTGACTTACTTGGTGATGGATGTACCTTTATGATACTCCTGCTCTGATTTCGTATTAACATTTTTGCAATGTTTGTACTATTAAGAATGAACACTATTTTACTTCGAAATAATTATTATTAAAATATCCTACCTTGAGTTTTTACACACTAGACATTGTAAAATTTGGAAAGTTTTAAATTAAAAATAATTTATAATACTCTACTTCCCTTAAAAGCACCTAAAGTTATGATATTTTGACTCTGGTTAAATCAGGAGCTATTAACTTGGCCCTGATCATGCTGTTATGGATGCAAAAGTGATTTAAAACAAGTAAGATTTTAATTGAAAGCCAGGCTGAACTTGAATTGGTTTGATAGGCAATAGTAAACCATTGCTAGTTGTCCTGAGGACATTGACATTTTCTGGAGAAAGTGACAACTTACATTTGTGTGACACTTTCTTACTGTTCTTTAAGTGGTAGCCCACAGTTAGAGCCCAGATTTTCTAACTAGTAATCCCTGGTAGTCCATGCTTTTGCTGTTTTGCCATATGACAAGCAGCTTTTTAAGAAAAAGTGACAGTGCCATGCATCAGAGACTAACTAGAAAAAAAAGTGCTCCAAGCTTTTTAAATAACTTTGGTGTAGATCGGGACTTGGAGTAGGGTGCTAGATTAGGAATAGAGTGGCAGAGATAAATCTGAGATTTCAAACAGTGAGACTTGATGGTCACAGAGTTGCTCCTTAACTTGTTAGATTATTAATTTTATTGGTGCTCAATATTTTTTCATCTGTAGGATTTCTGTTCATTGTATGAATGTATTAACAAAATCATTTCAAAAGTGTGACTTTAATGATATTTTATAGCTAATATATTTTTTTAAGATTTTATTTATTTGACAGAGAGAGATTGAGAGATCACAAGTAGGCAGAGAGGCAGGCAGTGAGAGAGGGGAAAGCAGGCTCCCCATATGGGGCTCAATCCCAGAACCCTGAGATCATAACCTGAGCTGAAGACCGAGGCTTTAAAATAGCTAATATTTTAAATGTAAAAACTTTTAAATGTATATTTTCAGGCTATCTGCGCCTAGGAGCCATGGCTAGAGATAAAGGAAATTTTTATGAGGCTTCAGATTGGTTTAAGGAAGCTCTTCAAATTAATCAGGTTGGTAGTATTAACTCCTAGGTTTGAAAAACAATTTTCTCACCTTTTTTTCCCTAGTAAATCAATTTTACATTTTAATGTCTATTATTTCTAATATCTTGACATCTCTCTGTTTTATTTTTACTTGCTAAAGCTACTAGAGAGTAGAAGTCATCTAAACTTTTTGATTGTAGCCCACAGAAATAGCCTTTACATCATAGCCTAGTACACATGTGTGCATAGAAACAACTGAAATGTAAGTTTTCTAAGTCTTTTTATGCTGTTGCCATGTGCTGTACACTGATGACCTTCCTATATTCCATTCTGTTGCATTTCTCATGCTGATAATTACACACTAGATTGATTTTACAATTCATTAGTCCATCTCCATTCTCAATTTTGTAAATGTAGCTTGTAAACCTCTTCAGTAATCAGCTGTCATGGAAAGGTGATTGATGTCTCTGAATTCAAATTACAGATTTTGATTCTTTACACATCTGTGTTTTAGGACCATCCAGATGCTTGGTCTTTGATTGGTAATCTTCATTTAGCAAAACAAGAATGGGGTCCAGGACAGAAGAAATTTGAGAGGATATTAAAACAACCATCTACACAGAGTGATACTTATTCTATGCTGGCTCTTGGCAACGTCTGGCTCCAGACTTTGCATCAGCCCACCAGAGATCGGGAAAAGGTAATTTCTTTTTGTCTCTTCATTTTTTTTCCCTGTTTCATCCCTTTAAAACAAAACTGACACTTGATTCCTGTTTGAATTTTGTTTTATAATGTTTATTTCTTTTTGTAGGAAAAGCGTCATCAAGATCGTGCTCTGGCCATCTATAAACAAGTACTCAGAAATGATGCAAAGAATCTGTATGCTGCTAATGGCATAGGTGATTATAAGACCTGGGGATCTGTAGTGATCTGTGAAATAAGTGCTTTCAAGGAATGTTTATAGATCATAATTTCTCCCTAAATGTAATAAATGTAGTTATTTTAAAACAGGACCTTCAGTTGTTTTTCTGGCTCCAATTAGAAAATTCTTAAATGTTGAGCCTTTTTATAATTTTAGGAGCTGTTTTGGCCCACAAAGGATATTTTCGTGAAGCTCGTGATGTATTTGCCCAAGTAAGAGAAGCAACAGCAGATATCAGTGATGTGTGGTTGAACCTAGCACACATCTACGTGGAACAGAAGCAGTATATCAGTGCTGTTCAGATGGTAATAGTTTATCATTCAAGATATTTCTATATTGTGTTCCTTGTTGAACAAATGTTTTCTTAACCATTCTGACCCTGTTGTGGAGTTCTGTGCTATCTCGTGTGATACTGTCTCTTCGGAAACTTATAATCATATAATGTTAAGGCCAGTCTTTGGTGTCCAGACAGAGATATGAATCCTAGTTCCAACCCTAATCACATGCCTTGGGCAAAGGACATCCTCTCTGAGCCAGTTTCCCCATTTATAAAATGGGGCTCATGTACCTTAAATTCACAGAACTGTATGAGGATCCAGTATGAAGGGTACTAAATACCGTACTTGGCACTAACATGCCTAGTATATCAGTAAGTACCCAGAAGATAGGAGGGTTTAATATTTGCTTGTTTTACATTCTTTCTCATGGGAGAAATTGAGTTTCAGAAAGGTTAAAAGACATTTTGGAAAGAAAGAGAAAAACTCCATGGGGATTAGTTTTCATCACTATGAAATTCTGTTAGGCTTTCATATTTGTGGAGTGCTTGAGCTTAAAGTAAAAGAGTCATATTTAGCATTTAGGGGTGTGTGGTTGGCTCGGTAGGTAGAGCATATGACTCTGGATCCCAGGGTCATGGGTTTAAAATCTTTAAAAATATATATATTTAGCATCTATAGCATATTAAAAAGTAAAAGGATTTTTAGGCTCTATGGGAAATAGTATGGTTGGAAAAAACAAGGTTCTTACCAGAGGTAGAAGGCAAGTGCAGTCAAGCTCCTGGAAGTGGTTAACCTTTTTCCTAAGAAGGTTGGTTATTATCAAATTCAGAAAATTTGAAGGCACTGGTCACAAAGATTTATAGACTCCAGGCTGCATATGGTAGTCTCAGAGGTGGTATTTTTGAAGGTGGGCCTTCCTGATCTGCAGAATTATAATGTTGCCTTTTAAAAATGCAAATTAAGGGCGCCTGGGTGGCTCAGTGGGTTAAGCCATTGCCTTCGGCTCAGGTCATGATCTCAGGGTCCTGGGATCGAGTCCCGCATCGGGCTCTCTGCTCAGCAGGGAGCCTGCTTCCCTCTCTCTCTCTCTGCCTGCCTCTCTGCCTACTTGTGATCTCTCTCTGTCAAATAAATAAATAAAATCTTTTAAAAAATGCAAATTAATTACTAGGGATATTCAAGGGGAAGCTCTCTAACCACCTTCTATGAAAAAGATCTAACCTATGACAGGATAAGTTCCATGGTCAAAAAGTGAAGTGTTCATGGCAAAGTTGACACCAGTATTGCTATATATTGGTTTTATCAAGAAGTTAACAACCATGGGGCGCCTGGGTGGCTCAGTGGGTTAGGCCGCTGCCTTCGGCTCAGGTCATGATCTCAGGGTCCTGGGATCGAGTCCCACATCGGGCTCTCTGCTCAGCAAGAAGCCTGCTTCCCTCTCTCTCTCTCTCTGCCTGCCTCTCTGTCTACTTGTGATCTCTCTCTGTCAAATAAATAAATAAAATCTTTAAAAAAAAAAAAAAAAAAAAAAAGAAGTTAACAACCAGAACTGTGAGTCTTCACATGCTCATTGCCAGTAGGTTCCATCAATCCTAAGGAAAGATGGTAGTATAACCCAAAGGAGCCAGGTGTGTAACTTTTTTAATAACTTGTCAGCTGATTCTAGATAGTATTGCTAGAGATATGAAAAAGGCCATCCAGTCTCTTTGTCCTTTCAGTGTTGGTCCGAGTTTCAAATGGAAAAACTATTTTGAGTATCTAGTTGTGGGTTTTTTTTTTTCATCAGGTTTTCATGTTATGAAAATCTGTCCTGGTGAATGTCAAAAATTATTCTCAAATTTTCTTTAAAATTAACTACTCAAAAGGTAAAACACCTTTTCACATAGTTTTAAAATCACCTGAAATCTTGTTACATGATGACAACATTATTTAACCCTTATTGTATTTTAACTAACTTTTTCTTTTATTACAGTATGAAAACTGCCTCAGAAAGTTCTATAAGCACCAGAACACTGAAGTTGTGCTGTATTTGGCCCGGGCCCTCTTCAAGTGTGGCAAGTTACAGGAGTGCAAACAGACTTTGCTAAAGGTAGAAAGGAAAACTTATTATTCTCATTCAGTTCTGTGCTGCATTGTGGTTTTTTTTATTCTATTTTATGCATGTTCATATATATATATATGTAATACCCTATTTGGCTAAAATCCTTTTCACATCATTCAATCATATGAAGTATTTGCTTTGTTTCCTTTTTATAGGCTAGACATGTGGCCCCCAGTGATACAGTACTTATGTTTAATGTGGCCTTGGTCCTGCAAAGGTTAGCTACCTCTGTTCTGAAAGATGAAAAGAGTAATCTGAAGGAAGTACTTAATGCTGTGAAAGAACTGGAGCTTGCACATAGGTAAAGAATTTTGTAGAAACAACTTCTGAAATGCTTTGTTTCTTTAAATCCATTTGTTTTGGGACACCTGGGTGGCTTAGTCAGTTAAGTGTCTGCCTTTGGCTCAGGACCGAGTCCCACTGCCTGCCGCTCCCCCTGCTTGTGCTCTCTCTCTGGCCAATAAATAAATAAGATCATAAATCAGTCAGTCTGTCCATCCGTCTTAAAAGGTGCCGAGAAACACTTTGTCAAGAGAATCATTTTCTATTTAGAAGCATTCTAGTGATTTTTAAGCCAAAGCAGACAGTTGCCACCAGGTGGCGCCAAATGGTGGCCAGGTTCCTGCCAGATTTGGATCATGTAGCCTCCCCTAGAACTGGCTGACGAGCTTTGCAAGCTTGCCCTAGATTTTTATTAATCTGACAATAAAATGACCCTGCAGTTTACACACGTGAAATTTTTAGGCTTCACTTATGTGGTTTTTCTACTTATACTGGTGTGTCTTTCATGGGATATGAATTTTCATTGGGCTAAGATTATTAAGTCCTATCCTCTTAAATATTGATTAGGTTTATTGAACTTAGCTCAAAATTTATGTACCTTCATAGGATTTATTTGGTAATTCAGTTAGTGGTAAAATCAAAGCCTGACATCTTTTCAGGTTTTGTCCAACCTTATTTAAATTCATATATAGGCATTTCTTGCCTTGCCTGATACATTGGTTGTGTTTTCATGGCCTGCATCTCCTAATCTCCATGCTGACATACTTAGTAAATGTGGTGTTTAGTAAATATTTGTTGCTTGAGCTGATTTTTGGTTATTTATGGGTTTACCAATAATATTAAATATGACTACTTAACTTCATGAACTTGTATTTTATTAAACATATTGAGTGTTATATTGATGAGAGTCTTTTTTAAGTGAGTTTCATATATAATTTCTTGAGATGCTAGCCTTTCATGTATCAAACAGGTTGGTATAAGTCAGTAAACTTATTTGTAAATATGTAAACATGTAAACCTATTCTCAGACTATTTTTGTAGAACAGATTAAAAATGTAAAGAGCCTTTCCTTAGAAATTTTTTTAAGTGAATTATTATATTTTCTCATTCCATTTAGATACTTCAGTTACTTGAGTAAAGTGGGAGACAAAATGAGATTCGATTTGGCCCTTGCTGCTACAGAAGCCAGGTAATGTTACTATTTCTGGAAGGTGACTTTGGGTGGTGGGAGGCAGTGAAATCAGTGTGCTCTGGGTGGCCTTTCAGGGGTCAGTCTTTCCTGCTCCTCTGTGGGGCTCCCCAGCCTGGGTCAAGGCTTTTTCCTAAGGGTCCTTTCAGGGAATATGACAGTCAATTTCGTACAAGTATTTAAGTTGTGTGGAGAAAATACTTTTCTATCTTGACTCTGAGTCACGTGTAAAGATAATGTTGAAAATCTTTACATTTGTGCTTGGAGAGGATGCTTATACTTTGGAAAGTTACTGTAGTTGACAGTCTTGACTTTGAGAAACTAAGTTAATTTTGCTGATTAAAATATCCCTTAGATATCAGCTAAGAGTCCTGCTTCAGACTTTTTAGTTCGTCTAAGGAAAAGAGATGTTCTGAGTTTCTCAGCAAAAAGTGTGTTAACTGCATTCATGTCTCTCTGAATCTGAAATTTTGTAGGCAGTGCTCTGACTTACTGAGCCAGGCCCAGTACCATGTGGCCCGGGCACGTAAACAAGACGAAGAGGAAAGGGAGTTACGGGCCAAACAAGAGCAAGAAAAGGAACTGTTAAGGCAGAAACTTCTTAAAGAACAGGTATTTATTGTGTTTGCAGTTATACTAGAACTTAAGAATTGTGTGCATACATAAATCTTGTATGTTAAAAAAGAAGTTCTTCTGATGGTCATCAGGATTTTTTTTCAACATAATATTTTGATGCAGTGTTTTCCTACTCTTTTTCCCTCATAGGAAGAGAAACGTCTCAGAGAAAAGGAAGAGCAAAAGAAACTTTTGGAACAGCGGGCCCAGTATGTAGAGAAGACCAAAAATATTCTTATGTTTACTGGAGAGACTGAAGCAACAAAAGAAAAGAAAAGAGGTGGCGGTGGTGGAAGGGTAAGATGGCACTCCTGCTAAGACGGATGGCCGCAGGTCCGGCACTTGACTCCCAAAAGTGAATATCGTTGTCTGTATTTACTCAGTGTTCAGTTCTTAAGTTTGACTTCCTTCTTTGCTAAGAGATAGTCTTCCAACACAGTGCTTTCAGTGGTAGCCAGTACTTAGAAATGCATTCCAGTGTTAGTCCAGCACATTGTACCTTGTAGTGGCCTAAAGTAGTTGATGATTTTTGACATCTGAGCAATTCATCCTAACTAGAAGTCTTTAACATTGGGCCTCATTAAGCACCCCTTCCTTGCAACTTGATAAAAAAAAAAAAAAAAAAAAAAGGTCCTTTGTTTGTCAAATGACTGATAGGATCTGGCCTCATTCCACCAGCCAGGAGAGAACTGATTTTAATCTTGTTTGGATTTCAGCGTTCTAAAAAGGGAGGAGAGTTTGATGAATTTGTCAATGATGATACCGACGATGACCTGCCTATATCCAAAAAGAAGAAGAGAAGAAAGGGCAGTGGTAGTGAGCAAGAAGGCGAAGAAGAGGAGGGTGGTGAGAGAAAGAAGAAAAAGAGGAGAAGGTATTAATCAGGGTGTTGCGAATAGCCTCATAAAGGTGACAGAGAACCTCTCACCTGAATCTTCCTTGTGTTAGAATTTGTGGAACCTGGTGATCACTTGATCCACCCAGACCTTAAAGCCTTTTGTTCCCCACTTCCTGTTTTAATCATAATAATCCTAAGATAGACCCCATCACCAAAGCCCCTGAGTACTTGGAGTTACCACACATCTCCACAGCTTTCCTGTGAGAGCTGCAAGTTAGTCATCACTGCCTCTCTTATGTCTTCAAAATTGTAATATTTATGGGAAAATGTATGCTATGTAGAATGAAAACTGGGTGTATCCACCCTACCTGTCCACGTGCAATCTTAGGAAAGTCACCGAGCCTCAGTTTCCTTTGTGTAAAATGGTAACGATGCCCACCTCAAGTTTTGCTAGATATATAAAGTGTGAATTAATGTAAAAGATGGGCCTTTGAATCTTCCCGGTGCCATTTGCTGTTAAGATAAGCGGTACCCTTCCCATCCCTCACCTGGAGGTACCCCTGAGCTGTCCTGTTCCTCTCCTGGTGCTCCCCTGTCCAGGAACCTCCAGTTGGCTATACATGCTATGCATTCTAAAAGTACATTCTTTCCCTGAAGTTAGCGAGACCTGTTCCTCTCAGCCCTTCACTACCTGTATTTGGGGAAGAATCTAATGAATTCATCGAGACACAGACCTGTGGAATGGAAGCTATGATAGGGCCTCACTAGGCCGAGAATGAGTAACTGGGAAGGAAGGAAGAGGAGAGGAAAGATGTAAGATCTGGAGCCTGGGTCTTCCATCACATTTTCTATCGCTCCACCAAGTACAAGAGTCAAGGTTATCTTAGATTAATAGGAGGACTCAACAGAGACGTGATTATTTGGTAGACATCACATAAATTCATGGTTTTTGCAGACTCCTGAGCTGTGTACAGCAATTGTAAATGATGGCCTCTGCCCTCGAGGAAGGACAGTGTGGTTGAGGGAGCACATGTAGAGAGTAGTATTCAGAATGAGTATGTGGCGATGACAAAGTAGTCTTAGACTTTCTAGGTGTGAATGAATCTTGACAGACTTTCTCTCGATGTCCGCTATATAAGACCTCCAAAGGGAGAAGAAGGATCCGACGATGATGAAACCGAAAATGGCCCCAAACCAAAAAAGCGCCGTCCCCCAAGAGCAGAGAAGAAGAAGGCTGTAAGTTTCTAACACTGTGGTTTTCATCCCTGTTGTCGGCAGGAAGGGTCGCACTGCACCAGAATACATTCTTTCCTTGCAGTTTCTTCAAGCAGAAATGCTTCTTTTTGAAGTGTAATGGCTGCAATTTGTTGTTTTTTTTTTTTAACTTTTTTATTTTTTTTTATAAACATATAATGTATTATTAGCCCCAGGGGTACAGGTCTGCGAATCGCCAGGTTTACATACTTCACAGCACTCACCATAGCACATACCCTCCCCATTGTCCATAACCCCACCACCCTCTCCCGACCCCCCGACCCCTAGCAACCCTCAGTTTGTTTTGTGAGATTTTGTGAGATTGTCTCCCTCCCGATCCCATCTTGTTACATTTATTCTTTTCCTACCCCCCAAACCTCCAACGTTTCATCTCCACTTCCTCATATCAGGGAGATCATATGATGGGATGGGTGTCTTTCTCCAATTGACTGATTTCACTAAGCATAATACCCTCTAGTTCCATCCAGGTTGTCGCAAATGGCAAGATTTCATTGCTGTTTGGTTTTATCATTACACTGCAAACTTAGTTGAACAAGACATCCTAATGTAATGTAACCTAAGAGTCTTAAATAATCTGTTATGTTTGGTCTTCTTTCTTTAGCCCAAGCCAGAACGTCTGCCTCCTTCAATGAAGGGCAAAATAAAGTCGAAAGCCATAATATCGTCAAGTGATGATTCTTCAGACGAAGATAAACTTAAAATTGCTGATGAAGGGTAGGAATTGTTCCCTTAGTGTATTCTCCTAATGAAAGATAAGAGTGGGCTGTGCCAAAAATGTTTTCTCTTCAGCTTCTTAGGATTTTCTGTCAAAGCTGGCAGAAACCTCAGCACACATCTTAATCTAACCCTGTCATTTTTGTCCTGTCACATGTTTGTCCCTCAGAGAAGAAAACCTATTTTGAGATCTTATTTCTCTGTGGATATTAGCTGAAATTTCCTGGATAACCTCCTTCTATTTTTTTTAATAGTGAAATTTTATTTTATTTTACAATATTTTACTCTTACTTTTTTTTTGCTGTTTTATTTTTTTATTTGAATTTTAGGCAGTGGAATATTGGTTTATGGTGTAGAATTCAGCGGTTCATAACTTAGGTACAACGCCTAGTGCTCATCAGAAATGCCCTCCTTAATGCCCATCACCCATCTAGCTCATCTCCCACCCACAGCCCTCCATCAACCCTCAGTTTGTTCTGTTATTAAGAGTCTCTTATGGCTTGTTTCCCTCTCCTTTTTTCTTTTCCCCCTTCCCATATGTTCATCTCTTTTCTTTCTTAAATTACACATACGAGTGAGATCATATGGTATTTGTCTTTCTCTGACCGACTTACTTCACCTAGTTTAACATGTTCTAGCTCTGGATGGCATCCTTCTAAATGAAATGTATTGCTTTGCTACACTATCAGGCCAGCTAAAACTGTTAGAGTAGCCTGCTCCTGGCCACGTGGAGATGGGACTTTCTTGACCGTTTCCTTCGTTGTCGGGCAGTGGTGACTCAGCCCTGCCAGCTCCAGGAGGGGCTTTTCCTAGACCGCTTGTCCACTACTGTTCTTTAACTCATGGTGCACCTGGAGAAGCAGTCTTTGAGTTTACTTGTCCTAAACTTGTCCCTCAGTTCCCCAACTTGAATTCGTAGACAGGGACTCTGAATGCTGTACGACACTATATTTCTTCTGATGGCCATCATTTCATTCATTCATTCCACAGTCACTTGAACATTCACTAAAAATTCCATGAGATAGTGTGCTGAGTGCACACTGTATCTGAGGGATACAGAGGAAAGAGTCATAGACTCTGCCCTCAAGTTTATGCTTTAGAAGCAGTGGAGAATAACAGATAAGCCAAAAACCGCATTATCGTGGGATAAGTGTTATCACTTACGATTTCATTTATTGCTCTCCAGGGACAATACCTACTCTGGAGTTTGAGGGGAGGGTTGTAGGAGACAGGCTTTGTGAGAGGAAGGCTGTTTGAGTTGAGTCTTGGTTAGCATGTTGAGGGAGCTGAGGATGCTGGCGGGGTGCTGCCCTCCTGGGGAGCGAGCTCTAGGGAATCATCTGTAAAGACTTGCAGTTCCTGTTTTCTCTGAAAACACTGGCTGACCTACACTGTGGTTGCCTTGCCCTTTGCCCACAGTGTTACCCCAGCCAGTGGTGAGAGGCATGCACGAGCAGAGCAATGAGGTGTGTGTTTTTAGAATGAGCATTGTTAAAATGTGTAGGCAGAAGGGTCCGTGTGAGAGGCTGAGCTACTGCTAAACTATATCGGAGGTAAGACCAAGTTGATTTGAGCCCTTTGTATCAGTTAAACTTGGTCCTGACCATCACAGTGTTTGCTTATTTGGCAAGGTAGAATGATAGGAGTTGAATTGTGAGAGGCCCACTGGCCTTTAGCATATATACAGAATGAATATACAGCGTCCTCCTCTCAGTCACTCTTCATGTCCACTCAGGGTGACCCAAGTAACGTATTGTACATCTAGGTTTCTTCTTTCAGATTTAAGCACAGAGAACCTTTCTTCAATCATGTGGAGATGGTTTCATTTCCAAACAGAGGAATATATTTCATCGTATTCTCCCTTCTTAGACTGAACCCTGTGGGATTTAATATTCTTTTCCTGGAATATTTGTCATGGAAACCAAAACTAAGAAGTATGCCACAAGAGAAGTATGTCCTCCTGTGCAAAGCTCTAGCCTGTGAGCACCTGTCACAGCAGTTAAGGGAATGCTCTGTGCTCCAGAGCCTCCAGGAAGCCAAGATTTCCTGGGTGCCACCACCATTCCAAGCATAGGTACAAGTCCCTTTCCTTTTAACCTATCAGCTGATAAGTAGGGGGGACCTCCGAGCGGAAGTAAGCAAGCTACAGAAGCCTTTTTAGCCCCAGCTTCTTCTCTGAAGTAAGTCTTGTGCTGGTGGAGGGCCCTAGTGCAGCCGCGGATCATGGATAGGAATGGTGCCTTTGCTCTTCAGGTGTCTGACAGGATGGCGGCGAGTCCAACTCATCCAGCCTTGGGAGAGGGTTAATTGCTCAGAGTCGACAGCCAAGCAAGATCCTGGGTTTCACTTCAGCTGCTCTGAACTTGTTTATGAAAATTCATTATCCCTTTTCATAATTTTATGTATGAAATTGAGAAGTGCTTCATTCTGATGAAGGGTGCCTGGTATAAGCCAATGAGACTCCTCGTTTACTGTTTAAATGCTGTGTTATAATCAAAGTACCCTATTCTTTTTTCCTTTTAATCCTTTTTTTAAACTGTGAAATAGATCAAATTTACAAAACAGGACACAAAAAATGAACATCTGTGTAGACACCATGTAGGTCATAAATAGAACATTTACTGCCCTGACATTTTCAAAGCATTCTCTGCTCTTTGAGTCTCCCATGGGCCAATCTAACCAGTGCTTGTCTTTACCAGACATCACCGCACCAGCAACAGCAATAGCGACTCGGACGAGGGAGAGCCTCGGAAGAAGCGCGCCTCTTCGGAGAGCGATTCCGATGGGAACCAGAGCAAGTCTGGCAGCGAGGCCGGCAGTCCCCGGAGGCCCCGCAGACGGCAGTCGGATGAGGATTCAGACAGTGACCAGCCAGCCAGAAAGAGAAGGCCCTCGGGTTCGGAGCAGTCCGACAACGAGTCTGTGCAGTCCGGGAGAAGCCGCTCCGGAGGCTCAGACGTGGACTCTCGCCCCGCTTCTCCAAGCGCCGAGTCCGAGCGTGAGTCCGAGAGAGGCTCTGATAATGAGGGCTCCGGCCAGGGCTCTGGAAATGAATCCGAACCGGAGGGATCCAACAATGAGGCCTCAGATCGGGGCTCAGAACATGCGTCAGATGATAGCGACTAGGTTTTATTTCACAAATAAGCTTCATCTCGGGAGGAAATTTTTTTAATATATGAAAGCTGTGATAAAAACGTTTCAGATGTTTAGTCAAACAATTGTGAAATTTTTCCTAAGGCAGTTTTTTTTTCTACCCATTTGTATATTACTAAGCCCCAAGAGATACTTCCTGTGCTGGAGTCCAATATTTGAGCAAATGAAGAACATGACTATTCTTCATTATGGTACACTTCCACCTGTCATATGTGAAAACTGCAGTAAAAATAAACCCAGATGCTAAACCATTCCTACAGAGGTTTGACTGAAACTGCCAGACGTCTCATCATCTTGTGTGTTAAGCAGCATACTGTTTTGGTTTTTATTGCAATCTTTTACCGAGTGGTGCAAGAAACTTGGTATTAATGTCTCTGTTCCATTTTAAGTTGAGATTGAGAATATTTTTATTTTCTGGGCAAGGAGATATCTACTGTATAATTGCACCAAAGTACAAGTGAAAGGAAGGTTTTCTTTAGTAGTGTAATGCTGCAGCCATGTAGATAAAATCACAAATATATGATTTGTTAGGTCGAATAAGATGTGGAAAAATGCTTTTCTGTTAGTAGAATGCAAAGACCTACATAAGCCACACAATAAAATTCTTTCGCCAACTTTTATGGGTAACATCGTGTCATTTGTATTTACTCAGTACATTTGTATATGAAAATTTGGCATAAACTATGCAAATATTTGGGAGAACCTGAACTAAGCTGAAGGTTTACTGGAAACTTCTATCATTTTTTTAAGATTTTTTTTTTTTTTAAGATTTTTATTTATTTGAGAGAGCACAAGAAGGGTGAGGGGCAGAGGGAGAAGCAAACTCCCCGCTGAGCAGGGATCTGGATGCAGGGCTAGATCCCAGGACTCTGGGATCATGGCCTGAGCTGAAGGCAGACGCTTAACTGACTGAGCCACTCAGTTGCCCCTAAAGATTTTTCTTTTTTTTTCTTAAGGTTTTATTTGTGAGAGAGAGCACAAGCAGGGGGAGCGGCAGATAGAGGGAGAAGCAGGCTCCCTGCCAAACAAGGAGCCAGTGGGACTTGATCCCAGGACCCCGGGATCACAACCTGAGCCAAAAGCCAACACCTAACAGACTGAGCCACCCAGGCGTCTTCTAAAGATTTTATTTTTAAGTAACCTCTAAACCCAACATGGGGCTCAGACTTATAACCTGGAGATCAAGAGTCTCGTGCTCCACTGACCAAGCCAGCCAGGCGCCCTAAAACTTCTATAATTCTTTATAGATTTGTGGCTTTTTTTTTTTAAGATACATACTTGTACTAATTTCATACTACTAGTTTATTTTCAATAATTCAGTGACTAATAATTTATGAATAACATTTTTATATTGCACCATAGTTTGTAAAAAGCTGTAATTAGGGGCACCTGGGTGACTCAGTTAAGTTTCTGACTCTTAATTTCAGCTCAGGTCATGATCTCGGGGTCATGAGATCAAGTACCATGTCAGGCTTCACACTGGGCATGGAGCCTGCTTAAGATTCTCTTTCCTTATCCCCTCTCACTTTCTCCCTCTCCCTCAAAATAAGTAAAACTTTTTGGGGCACCTGGGTGGCTCAATCAGTTAAGTGCCTTTGGCTCAGGTTATGATCTCAGGGTCCTGGAATTGAGTCCCACATTGGGCCCCCTGCTCCGTGGGGAGTCCGCTTCTCCCTCTCCCTCTGCCTTGCTACCCCCTGCTTGTTCTCTCTCTCAAAAAAAAAATCTTTTTAAAAAATTAAAAAATAAAAATAAAAACCTTTAAAAAGGAAGCTGTAATTTAGTCAATAAGTATATTGGTCATTGAGAATGCAGAGATAAAAGGACTTTCCTGCCAAAAATATAGTGAAGAAGTAAGTTCATTGTCCCTATGGTGTGAAGGTAATGTTTGCACAGGTTGTGGGTACAGAAGGGAGGAAGTCAAATCAAGATTTCCTGAAGTTCGGGAGACCTTCACTAACTCAAGGGACCAGGCAAGTGAAGAGTCAAGAGAGGGCATTTGAGGCCATGGGAGGAGGAACTAGAATGTAAGGGAACTAGAACGTAAGAGGCGGTATGACTGCCTGCCTTTGAAAGGTGAAGGGCCTGCGATTCAGAAGTTCATGCAGCTGGTGAAGGGGAGATTTGAACCTGAATCCAGGCCTCTCTGCTCTTTCCAATGTCACATATAACAAGGTGAACTGCTTAATCCCCAAGTGACAAAAATCTAAGTTTATTTATTTATTTTAAAGATTTTATTTACGTTTTTGACAGAGAGATCACAAGTAGGCAAAGAGAAAAGGGAAATAGGCTCCCCGCTGAGCAGAGAGCCCAATGCAGGGCTCGATCCTAGGACCCTGAGATCATAACCTGAACTGAAGGCAGAGGCTTAACCCACTGAGCCACCCAGGCGCCCCAAAAATCTAAATTTAAAAACATTTCCCAACCAATGACTCAACATCAAGCAGTAATGAAAGCATGTTGGTAGAAAGTCCTTCAGAGAGCTATTTATGGAGGAGGGATTTAACGTAATGCTGTTTCCCTACTTCACGTTTTTGGTTCCAAAGGTGCTTTTTAGTACATACCTCTCTTTCTGAAGTGAATAAATAAAATCTTTAAGAAAATAATAAGGCTGGGGCGCCTGGGTGGCTCAGTGGGTTAAGCCTCTGCCTTCAGCTCATGTCATGATCCCAGGGTCCTGGGATGGAGCGCCGCATCGGGCTCTCTGCTCAGCGGGGAGCCTGCTTCCTCCTCTCTCTCTGCCTGCCTCTCTGCCTCCTTGTGATCTCTGTCTGTCCAATAAATAAATAAAATCTTTAAAAAAAAAAAAAAAGAAAAGAATAAGGCCACCTGGGTGGTTCAGTCGGTTAAGCATCTGCCTTCAGCTCAGGTTATGATCTCAGTTCAGGGTCCTGGAATTGAGTCCTGCTTTGGGCTCCCTCCGCCTGTCACTCCCCCTGCTTGTGCTCCCTCCCTCTCTGTCAAATAAGTAAATAAACTCTTTTTTTTTTTTAAAAAAAAGGAAAAAATAATAATACTATATCTTAAAAGTTACCATCAAGAAAAAAAAATGTTGGGACGCCTGGGTGGCTCAGTTGGTTAAGCAGCTGCCTTCGGCTCAGGTCATGATCCCAGCGTCCTGGGATCGAGTCCCACATCGGGCTCCTTGCTTGGCGGGGAGCCTGCTTCTCCCTCTGCCTCTGCCTGCCACTCTGTCTGCCTGTGCTCACTCTCGCTTCTCTCTCTATGACAAATAAATAAATAAAATCTTTAAAAAAAAAAAAAAAAAGAAAAAAAAATGTTAACTATATCCGATGACTCTTGAAACTCATCATTGAATCCTGCCCTAGTTCTTGGTTTTCTCTCAAACCTTTCTGATTATCCAAGCCACCTATTTTATGTTTCATAGCTCCCAGTAGCTGGGATGTGCCAAGACCTGTCAGTGTCCTAAAGGGGATGATCCCAGAGGACACCTAGATTCAGGCTGATTGGAAGCCAGAGCCTCAGGTGGCAGCAATGATGACTCGCTAGTAGGTTTCTTTCACAGGAGGACTGAGTTCTGGGTCCATTGCCTGTTGTTGTGCCCTGCGGCTGGTAGCTACTTATGATATCGGACAGCTGTAGCCAAGCAGAGAGAACAAAGATTGCTTCCACTGGCCTCCATTCCAGAGACCGCAATCAGTGGCCAGACCCAAGCTCCGGAACAAGCAAACAGCCGTCTTTCTCAGAAAGACGGGTTTGTGTCGCAGTGTGCTCTCTGCGGTGGCCAGAACAGCTCTGAAGCTTACAGACCCCCGAGCCCCAGGAACGTAGGTGCCCCTGGCACCCAGAGCCAGGAGAGCCAGGGGCAGCCCCTGGGCTAACCGGCACAAAAGTGGGGTACCGTAAAAACCATGCACCAGATGCAGGTTGAAGCTCATCTCCAGGATGCAGAGCAGAGGGGGGACGTGAAGACAGTGCCCCAAAGATACCCAGGAGACGGCAGAGAGCGCCCACTGGTTTCCTTCTGTCCAGAGGGTACCCCAGCAGGCCCCTGCCCCCAGGTCCCACGCTTTAAAATTAGCAAATGAGCTGTTCTCACGGAAGGACAGAGCACTTTCCAAAGGCTCTTCTGCACTGGGTTGTGGGGTGAGTGAGTCCACGTGTGAGTTCTCTAAGAGCTGTTTCTCAGTTTGTGGCAACCCCCCACAGGTCTTTTGGGCTTGAACCTTGTTGGTTTTCAAAACTAGCTGTTCTGGGGGGCTCGTCTTTCAGGAGGTCTTAAAGTTGGGAGCCCAATATGGGGTACCAACTCAGGGAGAAACTCTGGGTTTTTGAGTTCCCTCCCAATTGTCCGTTGCTGTTGAGGGATGGCAGGTGAGGGGGTTGGGGGTGGTGAGAGGGTTGGGGTGGGGAGGTGAGGGGGTCGGGGGCTGGGGGGTAATGGTGAGGTTTCTCACCCTTTCCTACCCACTTTGATGTGATTTTTTCCCCCCATGTGCTAGATGTGAAGGGGTCCCTCTGCTAGTTTTGGGGTTTTTTTTTCAGAGCACATTGTTCCATGGGTAACTATAGGTTTAGTGTATCCAAGCGGGGGGTGGGTTCAGAATCCTCCCACGTCGCCATCTTGAGCACACACCTCAGCCTTCCACTTCTTAGTGGGAGTGGCTGTCAGCAGGATAGGCGGCCAGGGATAGCTGGTTAGGAGCAGAAATCCTGGAATCCAGGTGTCCTCGAATGGAATCTCCCTTTGTGACGCTGACAAGCCCTGTGACCTTGAGGAAGTTACTTCCCCAGTTGAGTCACTCTCCATTTTATAAAAAAATCCATCTCCGCCCCAAAAGTTCTTTTTCTTTTCTTTTTTTTTTTTTTTAAGATTTATTTATTTGAGAGCAAGCAAGCATGCATGGTGGGGAAGGGAAAGGGGGAGAGAATTTCAAGCAGCCTTCCTGCTCAATGCTCACGGCAAGGCCTCCAACACGGGGCTCGAGGTCACGACCCTGAGACTCAAACCCGAGGCAAAATCAAGAGTCAGACACTTGACAGACGGTGCCACCCAGGCGCCCCTCTCCTACACGGTAAGTTTTTTGAGAACTTCAAATGGCTCTGTATAATTAGAGAATGTGATTGGCATTGGCCTTCAAGTTAATTCAGAACTAGACGATGTACCACAACTACTGGAGCTATTAAACCTTAAAACAAATTTTACTTAAGTTTAGGCAAGAAAACCCTCTTTGTTACTCTGACTGAATCGCAATCACTTCCTTTGCTAAAATTGCTATTTTGGGGGGCGCCTAGGTGGCTCAGTCACTGGGCGTCTGCCTTCAGCCCAGGTTGTGATCTTGGTCTTGGGATCGGGCTCCCTGCTCGGCGGGAACCCAGCTTCTCCCTCTCCCACTCCCCCTGCTTGTGTTCCCTCTCTCACTGTGTCTCTCTCTGTCAAATAAATAAATAAATCTTTTTAAAAAATTGCTATTTTTATGACGTGGGTTTTCTGAAGCGGGCAGCTCTGCCATTATAGCGAAAGGCTATACGTAGCTCCTACGATTGCTATGAGGGTTATGAAGGCAGGTTCAGCAGTGAGCCTGTGAGGAACTCCCAGGAAAGTCCTCCCTGAGTCTGAATGGGGTCTGAAGGTCTCGACCTGTTTGCCAAGCTCACTGATCTTGTTGAGACTAAGGGGGGACTAGGTCACCTACGCTTTCATAGATCATCTATAAAAAATTCTTGGCTTCTGCCTAGTTCTTCTGGAAACAATTATTTTCTTAACGATTTTGTTTAATAGAGAAAGAGCATGAGTAGGGGGAGGGGCAGAGGGAGAGAGGGGCTGAACACAGAGCCCGATCCAGGGCTAGATTCCAGGACCCCAAGATCATGACATGAGCTGAAATCAGGAGTTGGGCACTTAAACCGACTGAGCCACCCAGGCGCCCCTGGAGAAAAATAGTTTTAATCTCCAGGAATGTGACTTCCTGGAGCTTTCTAAGTATCCCTTGTTTTGATTCTACTAATGAACAATTTCTTCCCTGGGAAAGTAAGTACCCAATAGAGTCAAGATAGACCTTTTAAAGGAGATTAGTATCCACTTCTAAAACCAGAATTTGGAGCACAGCCCGGTGCATTTTTTTCCCCCTAAAGGTAGTTTCTGATGCTTTGGTCTTTGGGGAGTGTTTGCATGGTCTGTCACAAGCTAAGCGCGCGCATCGGGACCACAGGGAAGGGTATATGCTGCAGACCCCTCAAGTTCATCCAGACCTCAGTGCCTCCGCTGATGTGGGAAGAGCAAACCTACAGACTGTCGTGGGGCCTCACTTGGCATCAGGCCTTGGCTTCTAGCCCCACTCTGACACTCACACTGATGGGACGAAGCACTTCACTCTTCAGCATCAGCAGCCCTATCTATACACTAAGCTTGTTTGAGGGTGCCTAGGTGGCTCAGTCAGTTAACCGTCTGCCTTCCACTCAGGTCATGGTCCCGGGGCCCTGGGATTGAGTCCTGCATTGGGCTCCTTGCTAGGCAGGAACCCTGCTTCTCCCCCTCCCTCTGCCTGCCTGCTTATGCTATCTCTCTTTCACTCTGAAATAAATAAAATCTAAAAATAATAGTAGTAATAATGTTTGAGTTCCTTTTAAGTTAAACATTCTAGGGTCATGGCAGAGAATTTTGAACAGACTGTCTAGTCTACTGCAACTTCTGGGTAACGAGGTCTTTCTGTTCCAAGGAACTAGAAACCATGTCTGCATTTTCAAGCCTAGTTTTTCCATAGATACAGATTATATTTTTTTGCATATGAAATTATATATTTGCTCTTGATTTTTGCTTTTCTTTATTCTGTTTACTACAGTCAAAATGTTTTTGTAACATTTGTTCTTCTGAACATACTGAGTTTTAGAAAATATCTCAAATTTTTATGCATTTTCCTTGACCTGGCTGATGTATTCTAGATTGATACCATGGTCACCCTCCGGGGGCCCATCGTACGTGTTCGTGCTGTCCACAGCTAAGGTGTGAAGAGAACGCTTACTGGGTGCAAGACACTGGGGCTGGATTTTAAAATGTCTTATCCAGAAGTCACTGAATTAGCGAATTCACCTTCTGGTCAATTCTGTCTCCAAAATCTCTAATCCAGTGTGTGTCCCCCCAGCGTGTTGTCCCCGAAACACTAGTCCCAAAAGAGATTCCTTAAAAAAAATTCTATAGCCATGTAAGTGAGGGAAACGCTGAATTCTATAGTCCTTTGCAGTTAGGATGCTTTTGGTGATAAACCACAGAAAATGCTATTTCAAACTGTTCTAAAAATTAAGATTATTGTGTCCTGAGCTCGACATGTGGGGTGGGGGTGGGAGGAGGAAGGGACAGTTCAGTCAGAAGACCATATTGTCAAAAACTCTGCTTCATTCATTCATGTATGATGCATATAGAAGAAGGTGTGATGTAGTAAATACGAACACAATACCTCTAGCCCTCGCAGAGTCTGCCTGTATACCCTTTCTCACTTGTGCCCCACTCCATCCCGCGTATGATACCTCTAATTGGTATTTACCCCTCTTTTGATGATCCGGGGTCATGATTCAAACATTGGCTATTGTCGTGTGCTCCTGTAGAAAGGGAGGTACCTCAGGCTGTGAACAGCCTTTGCCCCAAACCACCTCAGACTCCATGGATTGAAATAATCTCTTCATAGGTCCACCTGAGTGAGTGAACTCGAGAGCAGGGATTCTGTCTTTTACATTTCCCAAGAGCCAAACCCTAAGACTTGGCAAGAAGTAGTTACTCATTTATATTTTGTTCTTAAAATCTAAAACGAGGGGCGCCTGGGTGGCTCCGTGGGTTAAAGCCTCTGCCTTCGGCTCGGGTCATGATCTCAGGATCCTGGGATCAAGCCCCACATCAGGTTCTCTGCTCAGCAGGGAGCCTGCTTCCTCCCTCTCTCTCTGCCTGCCTCTCTGCCTACTTGTGATCTCTGTCAAGTAAATGAATAAAATCTTTAAAAAAAAAAAAAAAAGGACAGGGCTTGGCTCTGAGGTCTCTGGTACAAGAGTTCCAGCAAATTCACTTTGTAGGAGTCCTGCTTGCCCTTGACCTGTGACTGGCAGCCATTTTGTCCACATCCAGGTGCCCCTCACCCACATGGTGGCCGCTGCCCAGGGTGATGCCTGGTTATCTCTGTGTCTGTCAGTTGTGAAGGTGGTTGTTTCTTAGAAACTGTTCTTGCTCAACAGATTTTGTTCTGATTTTTACAATAGTGAAGGCACCAAATGTTCGTCAAACCGATGAAAGATCACTGCTCTTGAGCATGATCTTAATAAATGAACCTGTGTGTCGGGTCTCTAGTGCAGGACAGGCTGGGTTTATCTCAGCAGGGTGGAGTATCTCTGATAGCATCTTCTGCCTGAGAGGGATCAATGCCAAAACCTTTGTTCTCTCCTGGGCTGTTTTGTTCTCAGGAACAATGCTGCTTTGATTTCTCCAATGGGAGCCAGTGCTCCAAGTTCCTTTGCTGGAGAGAAGGGGACACTTCATTTCCTGCCTTCAGCGGCTGCTGGATTGTCCTGGCCCGCTTGTGTGTGTAGACCCGCTCCTCCCTACCTCTCCTCCTGCTGCTTCCAGCTTGAAGGGGCAGCAGAAGCAATGGGAAGGTGCACTCTTGGACCAAGGAGGGGTGAAAAGGGAGCACCGCCATATTCCTTGACCTTGAGCAATTAAGTGAGAGATGAGTGCTGGGGTTGGTGTGAAGAATGGTAAAGCCTTGCTTTAGCGCCAGCGGCCCTCTTGTGGTCTACCCTGAACACTCTGGTCTTGGAATTGTGTACACCGTTCTTTTGCACAGTTCACAGAAATCACAGAGCTCAGCTTTCACCTGTCCCATCCTCCTCCAGGAAGACTCAGGCACTCTTCATGTTGGAATCTCATGTTGTGAATGGCTGATCTTGTCAAAACCTCGATTCCAGATAGAATGGAGGCTCTCAGTTGTCCTGTGAGCTGGCATGGACTCCCACTGACTCCTAGTCACCTCTGCTGTGGCCACTGGCCCTGCCATTTGCACCTTGTCATGGGGACAGAAAATGCTCTACAGTTATTTGGCCCCAGGGAATGGGGTCTGAGAATGGGGAAAGGGTTTGGCCTTTGGAAAGAGCTGGAACTCCATCCATAGTAAAAGGAGGGGAGAGCTGTTGTTGGCGAGTTGGTCTTTTGGAAGGTGGGAAGGCATGGGATGGAGGGGGTGCAGATCGAATTGCTTATCAGTGAAGTAGAAGCTGAGTCCAGGCCACCACACCCGGGGACGCAGAGTAATCCTTGGTGGCCAGCCAGGGAGCCTGTGTTATGCTGTGTATCAGGGCTCACTAATCACCTGGGGATTCGGATCCAGGAGGTTTGGAGTGAGGCTCCCAGACAACACTAGTCCAACAACTCCAATGTGAGTAGCCAGGTCATCCGTCATGACAAGCGTGCCCTTGCTGGGGGAGCACCCACCATGGTTTCATGGGGGCTGTGGTGTGGAGAGACAGGGAAGGGAGAGGGAAGAGTCTAAGAAGGCTCAGGGAAACAGGAGAAGGGAGGAAGTCATGACTTGGAAGAGCAGGGGAGTGAGTGTACCCAGAGGAGTAATCGGATGGGGTCAACTTCTAAGGGTCTGGGTCCTGGGGAGAAAAGAGGACAGAAGTGGCTGGAAAGTGCTGGTGGGAAGCAAGGCAGCCAGTGGCATGAGAAGGAAGACAGCAAGGGGAAGTGATCAGCTCAAGGAACAGCCTGGTTGGGGCGCCTGGGTGGCTCACTGGGTTAAGCCGCTGCCTTTGGCTCAGGTCATGATGCCAGGGTCCTAGGATCACGCCCCATGTCCTGGCTCTCTGCTCAGCGAGGAGCCTGCTTCTCCCACTGCCTCTGTTGCTCTCCCTGCTTATGCTCTCTCTTTCTGTGAAATAAATAAAATCTTTTAAAAAAAAGTAAAAAGAGTGCTCTTTAAAAAGAGCACTATAATAATAGTAATTATAAAATTAATAATTTTACTCATAAAATAAGTTTACTCAAATTCATCACAAATGTTTGACAGAGTCTTGGTCTCCAGCTGTGTCCAAACCCCTTCCTATGTGGTTTTTAAGAGAACGTAGCTTTCTTTCCCTTCCATGGCATATGGTTTGTGATCCAGGCATGAGAATCTATGTTTGGCCAGAAATGTACCCCACGCGGTCACTTACATCACATTAAGACTTTTGGTCTTTGTATTTGTCTAGTAGGTGTGTGTTGTCCTGATATAGCATACTGATTTTTATTTATTTATCTTTAACGATTTTATTTGTTTACTTGAGAGAGAGAGAGAGATAGCAAGAGCGGGTACTGGTGGCTGAAGGAGGAGGAAAAGCAGGCTCTCTGCTGAGCAGGGAGCTGGCTGTGGGGCTAACTCTTTAGATGGTGTGATCAGGCCCCCAGGAATAACAATTAAATCTGTGTTAAATTTCCCTGTGCTTTTTCGGTTTGGTTTTGTTTTCTTCACCAAGCCCAAAGGGGGGAATCTCCATCCATGTTAAAAAAGAGCATTAGGGGACCATTTGGTGTTCATGTATCCTCGCCAAACAGTATATCCTTGTGCACAAACTGAGAGGGTCTGGTGTCACTGGAAATAAATTGTTAGCACTAAAATGCCAGGCCCGCCCTCTCTTGGGGATAATCTGGGGATAGAAAACTGCAGGGCTGTCATCTTTTATTTTCCCCACCTTTGGAAATCAGTGCCAGTTTTGACCATGTCTGATGGAAGACATAGGAACTTCAGATTAATCTTCCAATGACCAACTATGTGACTTTAAATCATGGCTTCATTTGAATGGTGGCTGAGTCCCTTAGCCCTGATTTCCTGCTGACTAAATTGGGGTAAAAATATCTGCACACCAGGACTGCTCTGAGACTCCAATAATGTATGCCGTGAGCCAGGCACTTGGGCTCCCCAAAGTTAGCCTTTTTCTTACTGGTTGACTTCCTGTTGTGAGTACAGCAAATATTTTTCTTTGTCTTTTGTTTTGGGAAAAGCAGGTTAATGAGACAAATCCATCAATACTTTCCTTTGTGGTTTCTGGATTATTTTCTTTTCCATGCAGAGGTGGATTTTCCATGAAGTTGAAGAAGCTTATGCTTCAGGGTCCCCATCTCTTCTGGCCCTGAACCTAATTCTGTATTTGTAATTTTGTATTCTCTTCCCGAAAAGGGCCCCTCACATGATTTTAAACTTCAAACCCCACAGAATCTGGAACTGCCACCGTATCCTACTTAGAATGATCACCTTGCCCCAAATTAAGAAAACCTTTGATATGATTAACTTTATATCTTTTCACTTATTTTTATTTCTAAGTTTTCAGTGCTAAAATGGATTATCATGATGTTCAGTCATTTTCTTCAGAGTTGATTTTTCTCAGATTTAAATAGAGCTGCGCTGTTCATTCATTTGTTCATCCAAGTGCCTCCCTCTCCTTCTGCACCCAGCTGAGCAGTGAGGCAAGTTCTGGGGAAGGGACCAGAAGTGGGGACCAGAAGGCATCATGGTGGCGGCCATGGGGCTGCTGCTAGAGTAGATGTAGCACAATAGTTGCTAAGGGCTGAAACCGAGTGCCGTGAAACTACAGAAATGTACTCTCTCCTAGTTCTGGAGTCCAGGAGTCTGAAATCTCGATGTTGGCCGGACACCTGAAGGCTATAGGGGAGAATGTGTTCCAGGCTGTTCTCCGAGCCTCTGGTGTTGCTGGTGATCCTTGGCTTCCCTTGGCTTGTGTAGAGACGTCACTCCAATGTCCACCTCTGTCTCGGACCCCAACCTATTGGACTAGGACCCACCCTAACAACCTCATCTTGATTACATCTGATCGGAGACCCGATTTCCCAACAAAGTTACATCCACAGGTACCTGCAGTTAGGACTTCAGCATCTCTTTTGGTGGGACACAACTCAACCCCCAACAGGGGGATCTGGAGGCTGATTGTTCCTCACCTCAGGTCCTGTGGCACAACCTTTGGGGGCCACCTGTTCCTTCAGGTGCTCTGATCGCACACTCCCAGGAAGGTGAAGCTCGCTGCCTCTGGGTGAATCTCTTCCTTTCGTTCTTTTCCTTCTGTACCCTACCTCCCCAGTCAGGCTTAGCAGTGATGAGTGCCAGCTCCTGAAATGAGTGCAGCATTTGAATGACAGCCCCATGACAACACTGTGTCCTAGAGCATCAAAAGAGCCCCCAGAAGGTGCTCATCACTACTTGTTAAATCAATGAGAGACCTTAGACAAGCTCCTTCACTTTTTTGGGACTCAGTTTCGTCATCAGTCAAATGGAGATCGAAAGTACCTGCCTCAGAGAGGTTGGGAAAATTAAATGGGATGATTAATGGACCTAATCCAGCCTGCATATGTTACCTGCTCAAGCAATGTTAGCTAGAATAATCACAATAATGCGCCATAATAAAGCATGGATAATACTCATGAATGATTAATATTATTAATAAATAATACTAGCAATCCTCCAAAGGCAGTTCATCCCACTTAGAATACAAGCCACAGTCCTCACTGTGTCTAGCTAGATCACATGTCCCCCAGCCTCTCTCTAGCCCTTGCCCCTGCTCTCAGCTGCACTGGCTCCCTCGTGGTTCCTCAGATACCCCATGTGTGTTTCCATCTCTGGGCCCTTGACTTTCTTCCCCTGTGCCTGTAAGGTTCTTCCTCCAGACAGCTGCATAATTCGTTCCCTCACTTTCTGTAGATCTTTGCTAAAGGGTCACTTGCACATGGGGCCTTCCCTGAACGCCCCATTTCAGCAAGCATTCACATCACTCCCTGTGACTGTTTTCTCTACGTGTAGCACTTTCTCACAGACCCTTTCTTGTCTCTCTCCTATCGGCCAGAATGTGTGCTACATAAAAAGCCTTTGCCTCATTCACTCTCCCGTCCTTAGCTCTGCGGTAGTGCCCAGCATGTAGTTGGTCCTCCTAACTGAGGAGTTGAGCCAAATGGACCCATAGAGCCATCCCACAGCCATTGAACAGTTTCTTGTTACCTGTCTGGCTCCTGGCAGTGACGCTAGGTGGTGGCCAAACCAAGGATTCTTTCATAGATATGGCAGATGAAGCCCAGAGAGGAGAGGCAGTTGGCCTAAGCTCTTGGGACTAATCACTTGGGAAGCCGGGATTCCCAAGTAACTAGTAATTTGAGTCACAGACCAGACCAGGCTCTGAGTCCCATGCACTCATGAGCAGCCCTCGAGGAGTCACTGTTTCTCAGTCACACTGCGGTGTCATCTGCCGCGGACAGGGGGACCAACCCAAAGCCAATGCTCACTCTCCCCCACCTTCAGATGAGCATGTCCAGGAGGTTTTGGTCCTCTTTCTCTTGGGAATGTTCAAGACCAGTAACCCTTGTAGCCTCCTCCAGACAGCAGTGGGGTGTCTTCTCCTGGGAGCCCAGCAAGAGTGCGACAGAGACAGGAAGCCTGATCCTGGTTCTGCCCCGTCTTCCTGGACTAAAGCCCAGGGGAGGTGGGTGGGAGGACAGTCTGTGGGCCTTGGCAGCCTGTGTGGCTTCAGGGTCCTCTTCCTGCTCCTCTCTGCTCTGTGCTCAGACATCTCCTTGGCCAGAGCCCAGGGCTTCCTTGAAGGACACCCCTTGGAAGGCTGTCTCTAAATCTAGTGCGGTGAGGGAGCTTGGAAGTCCCTGTCCTCCTGGGGGGAGAGGGAGATGGGGACTCCCCGGAGCTAGGTGTAGGTGAGGTCGGGTTCCCTGCCTCTGCCTAGTGAACCCTCCCTCAAATGCTCGTCAGGAGAATGACACTTCTTGAAGCCACAGCTTCTCCAGCCAGTTTCTTCCTCTTGGCTGAGGGCGGCTCATCACCTGCCCATGATGGCGGCATGGTCAGCTCCTGTCCATCTCCCCCGCTGACCGTGGATGCTTGCGGAGTGGAGGCAGAGATGGTGTCCGACTCCTGCCATGTCCGGCTCCTGGCAGTGCTGGGGTGCTCACTTCTGAAAGTCTGAATGAGTAAGTGAATGTGGCGAGATGAGTGCTTTGTCATTGGACTGGAAGAGGATGTGGTACAGAGCAGGACAGTTAGGCGGGCGGGTGTCAGCTGGGTCCCTTCTTCCTAGAGTCACCTTGGAGTCAATGAGCTAAGTTCCAGACTGGACTCTTACACGAGAATCTATCTGGATCCTGACCCCAAGTTTGTAGTTTGTATCCTTTAAGAGTTTCACCCCCCCACTTTTTTTTAAACTGTCCTAAATTGTTTATTAGGTAAGAATTCCGCAAACCTTCCTTCCATCAGCAGTAATGGTGTAGCCGGAGCGCACTGTGCTTCTCCAGGCCGCTCAGGGAGGACCGCCGAGTGTGGTGGGACCTGTGATCCTTTCCAAGGCCATGGCTCCCATGGCCTGCAGAAGTCTGTCCTTGCATCTCCCTGTGCTTGTGGACCAGTTTGGTGATCCATGGGTGTCAGGGTTTCCTCTGTTAACTTTATGGAATGGATCAGTGAGGATAACCTCAAAGAATCCGTATGTGGAATCTTTGCCAACCTAGTAAGAATTCAGGACTCTGAGAGCCACACAGTGGCCCCCAGCTCGCTCCTCTGCAAGACTGAAGGCTTAGGTCAGACTTCAGCCAGTTAGCACCACGATGGACAGGCTTGACTTGTAATTGGACCTTCTTCCTCATGCCCTAGTTATAGAAAACTCAGGCCCCATGAAACCTGGATGCATTGTTGCTTTCCATCTCTATTTGTTGGCACTCGTGTCCGGCACTGTGCTAAGCCCTGGGAATGGAGGAATGAAGAAGAGACACTCCCTCGCCCTCTGGGAGCTCTTAGCACAGTGGAAAGGCAGTAAGCAGCTGGTCACAGCGCAGCAGGGCAGCTGCTAGAGGGGGTGGTGGGGAGGAGAGGCCTCGTAGCAGACTGCTATGGCTGTCTACCCAAGTTCCCTTCCAGAGTTCTTTGTTCCCTCCTACACGGTCCGTCTTCATGGGACGCAGGGCCTGCCTGACACAGCAGGGGCCCAAAAGGCCAGATCCATGCTCTGTTCAAGTGAACAAAGGCAGTAAAGGGTGATCTAAGGCAGGACACGTGATCTAAGCCCAGCCAGTTGCGGGCTTCTGCCTGGAGCTCTGAACCTGGACCTGGTGTCCCTGGAAAAGTCCGACGCTGGCACAGGAGGCCCTGGGGTCTGAAGAGAATACTCACAACACTGCTCTAGCGGAGTTCTGTGACTCAGCCTACCCAGCTTCCCTTCATCCCCCTTCCCTTCTAAGCCTAGTTCTCAGGGTTTCCTTTGCATCCCTTAACTGGGATGCCAATAAATTCCCTACTTTGTCCAGAATGTGTCTCTTTGCAACCAAGAGCTCTGATTGGTACAGATTCCTCCATCTTGGCAGAGGAAGGCAAGCTTTCCAAATGTGGGACATTTTATGCTAATACCTGAAGGGATGAGTAATAGGCTAGATGAAGGGAGGGAGAGGTGGGAAGAGTAAAGAAGGCCCACAGACAGGAGCTGGAAAGAAAAAATATATAAAGGGGCAAACAGCAGGTAACTTCATTGTTAAATTAAGGAATCTGTATTTTCTTCTAGGAAAACTTGGGGCCACTGAAGGGCAGAGGAAGGACCAGAGTTTTATAACTGTGATCTGAAGAATGGACTGGAAGGAGAGTAAGATGACCTAGAGGACACCCCTTGTCAGTCGCAATAGTTCAAGCATAAGACAGTTGGGCTAGACTGGGCTGTGCAGTGAGATGGCGTTGAAGCCACGGACTTCAGATAGTGATCTGGAAACGGACAGAATGTGGGGACTGGTTGGGAAGGAGGTCTCAGGTTGGGAGAAGGGGCCACATTCAGGGCCAGGAGAGGACCGGTTGGTATGGGGGAGCTTGAATTGCCTGTGGTACATTCAGATAAAATGTCTAGAAAGGGCTGAACGCATCCATTGGTGACCTGGGAAGGTTTGACTCAAAACAGAGGTCTTCGGCATGTAGACAGACTTGGAACTCTAGGAGCTGAGTGTGGGAGGGGAGTCGAACAGTAGCATGTGTGGGGCAGGCTAGAAGAGAGCCTTAAAGGAGATGGAAGAAGCAGAAGGCCAAGAAATAACTGCTGAATGCTTTTGATAGGTCAGTTAAGACTGAGAAATGCCCTTGGATTCATCTGCTGATTGGCAGCTCAGGACGGAAGCGGCTCTTCCTGAGAAGTCGGAAAAGCTACTGAGAAGGTAAAGCACAAGTTCACATGTGTCAAAGGCCTCCTCATGCGTGAGAGCTCTCTTGCTAGGAAGGGACCATTTCTATTACCTTCTGCTATCAGGCCTTGGCTCCATTTTAAAAAATCAACCAGAGGGGGCGCCTGGGTGGTTCAGTGGGTTAAAGCTTCTGCCTTGGGCTCAAGTCATGATGTCCTGGGATCGACCCCATCAGGCTCTCAGCTCAGCGGGGAGCCTGCTTCCTCCCCTCTGCCTGCCTCTCTGCCTACTTGTGATCTGTCTGCCACAATAAATAAAATCTTAAAAAAAAAAAAAAAAACCAGAGGAATGAAAGTAAGTTATCTTGCCTAAGATCACACTGCACAGTAGAAGTAGGGATGAATGCAGTCTTAGAACTTGAAAGGAACTTAAGACCTATGTCCAGGGGCACCTGGGTGGCTTGGTTAAGCCTCTGCCTTCTGCTCAGGTCATGATCTCAGGTCCTGGGATCAAGCCCCGCCATTTGGCTCTCTCCTCAGCAGGGAACCTGTTTAGCCCTCTCTGCCTGCTTGTGATGTCAAATAAAATCTTAAAGTACACCAAAAAACCCCCACCTATGTCCAGATCCTGCCCCATAGGATAAACTTAATTTGTGATTGGGTTCAATAAATATGCTTACTGTGCGTAGGTCCTGTTCTAGGTGCTGGGGAAACAGTGAACAAAAAAATGTCCATCTCCTCACATGTTGGAGTCCGATATAAACACATAGTCACAATAATGGTGGACATGGCGATATATGTAAAGGAGGTTAAGAGGTATAACAAGGGCTGTTTTCACAGGGGAGACAGGCCCTTACTAATTAACCTGACAGTTGAGCCAAGGCTTAGGGAAGACTACGGGGTGAGGGGAGGAATGCATGGTACATCCCAGGAAGCAGGGCAGAGTGAACAAGGGGCAAAAATAAGAAAATCTGATCAGATTTACTGGGTATTGGGTAAGGACAGGAGGGCACTAGATCAAATGTAGGCAGTGTAGGCCAGGGCTAGTGTTTTGACTTATAATTCTAAAGGCAAATGTTACCAAGTTTGTTGCTACACAACTAAATTCACAGTAATTCTCATAAATGTGTGGCTTCTACCTAAAGACACAACACTATCAAGTATCACAATGTTTATTGATAGATACAAGTATATAAATCAGGGCATGAACATGACTTGATAAATTAAGTAGACTTAATTTCATACTATAATAAGAGGGACCAATTCAAATTCTCACCATTTGTTTCACAACCACAAAACCACTTCAAGGGCATTAACGATCTCTCAAACTGATCAGTTTTGGTGCAAGTAAACCATGTTTCTTTTAAAAGACTTGTGCACTTGCCCAGGCTCAAGGATATTAAATCTAGCACATAAAGCCCATTACTAGAGGTAGAATACAGGCAATATACTATTACGGCAACACCATCAATTACAGTTAAGAATTTTTCTGTAACAACCAAATGGATAATCAAATATTGCAACAACTCAAGTATACTGAGCAAAGTGCATTTCTACAGTATTCAGTGTTGCTATTCAGTTTTCTAACTTAAACAGCCTATGGTAACTGGCAGCAAGAAGGTCCTTGCAATAGACTGCCTCTGCTTGAGAACTCAGGATGTAATTATTGCATGCTGCTAATACACTATCTAAACATTAAAGATACTCCTAAAATATTTGATGGTAGACTATGATTAAGACATTACACTACAAAAAAAACCTTATGCAGAAGGAAATCCTAACTGACGTGCTTCTGCTTTAAATATTGTGAAAACATTACAGCGGAATGAATTTTCGCAGTGGTTTAGGTCAGATGCAGTTACGTCATAGCAACAGTATGTTTTGCACATTAAGGCTTTGGCTGGTTCTTTAGTCAGCTTCTTCCTCGGACTCCTCTTCTTCAGCAGTTTCTAGCCAGGTTAGCCACTGATTCACCTGTGAATTTGTCATTCCATAAAGTTAAGCCACACTTGCACAAGATAGAAAAACTCAAACCAATAGTTGATTTAGGACCGAGCTACCAAACCCACCAAAGGAGAACTTTTAAGTAGTCTATACCTTTTATGATTGCAAAAGCCTTCAGAACACATTGCTAATTATTGTCTACTGGCTGGGAGTTACTTTAAAAAGGTGTGGACGAGTTGTACTTGGGAAGCGATTTACAGTCTGTGAGCCTGGGTGTCATTCCATGATACTGCTTCCAGTTACCTCTCAGGTTCAGTAAGGGACAGGGGGCTCCTCCCAAACCTAAGTTTAGCAGGACTGGGGAGGAAGAGGAGAGAAGATTTCCTGAAGCAGATTTCCAGCCCCACCTCAGGATTGCTCAATCAGATTCCTAAAGGACAGGGCTAATGATAAATGCTTCACAGATACTCCTCACAAAGACACTGTAGAGACCAGTGTTTCTCAAAGCCTGAATCCCCTGGAAAACCACAGACCACTAAATCTCTCTGAAACCTGTTTAAACCACTCTGTGAGTGATCATGTACAGTGATTTTAATATCCCCAGAAGTGGGGCACCTGGGTGGCTCAGTCGTTAAGCATCTGCCTTCAGCTCAGGTCATGATCCCAGGGACCCTGGGATTGAGCCCTGCCTTGGGCCCCCTGTTCTTTGGAAAGCTTGCTTCTACCTTCCTCACTCCTCCTGCTTGTGTTCCCTTTCTTGCTTGCTGTCAAAAAAATCTTTAAAAATAAAATCCCCAGGGGTGCCTGGGTGGCTCAGTGGGTTAAGCCTCTGCCTTCGGCTCGGGTAATGATCTCAGGGTCCTGGGATCAAGTCCTGCATCGGGCTCCCTGCTCAGCAGGGAGCCTGCTTCCCCCTCTCTCTCTGCCTACTTGTGATCTGTCAAATAAATAAAATCTTAAAAAAATATTAAAAAAAAAAAAAAAAATGAAAAAAAAAAAAAAAAATCCCCAGAAGTATAAAGTTCTTCGCCTAGGGCTAGAATGCCACACTAAGATCTAAAACTGAGGTGTGAAAAATCAGAAGCGATCTCTTTTTTTTTTTTTTAAAAAGCTTAAATCCAGTCTTGTGTAATTGTTCACAACCTTTCTAAGTATATTTCTAAAAAATGCTAGCCATCAATAACATTGCATATCACTTGATTGCGTATCACTAGATTGCATATCACTAGATTGAAGCCTTTCATCACTTCATGGCTCTCCCTCACTGTGCTAACTGCTGACTTTACCAGAGATTCCAACAGTACAGAAGGAGAGGTACAGATAAATCTAAGTATTTAATGAAGAGCCTTTAAAAGTGAACTATAGGATGCAAAATACCATGTAAATTGAAAAAAACAGACTACAATGACTAACAAAACATTTACCTGGAACAAAGCCTTGCCTTTCCCAGGAAACTCTTGGGTTATATCTTCTTTCCAAGCCAAGAAAGCTTCTTCTTCAATAATTTCCATGTCATAAAAGTGAACAAAAAAGCGGAGTAACATGCCTACAAGACAGTATGCAATCCCGTTATCTAGTGCACTGTAGGGAGACACGGCCCCCACTCACCGTCCTTCTCCCACTCACCTTTGGGGAAGTTGCTGTTGTAGCAGTGCACCTGAAGAGCATACAGGGCACTGACTTGCAGATCAACGTGATCATGAAGGAATTTCTGCATTACTGGCTTGAAAGAAAGAAGCAGTTGTTTTTCCTGCTCTAACTGTTCTTTGGAAGGAGCAGAGGAAGAATCTGTCTCATCACTGGGTGGGTTTACTTCACTAGAAATATACTGTAAGAAGCTGCAAAGAAAGACTGTGTTAGAACCCAAAAGCAAAATTTTCCAGCTTAAGAAAGACAATTCTTAGTCCCTTGCCTTAGACGTTTTCTGGTAAATAAAGCATTAACTCTGGACTTTATCTTACCTAGTCATTAAGATGTTCACAAATCCTTTATCTACATGAAGTTTGGGGGAGATGTTATCTTTAATCCATTTATATATGGTTTGAGGGGATGGATCCAACTTTATTTGCTTCAACAGTTCCTTCTCCAATTTGAGGAGTGGGAATAAGAAACTCAGTCCCTTCCCTTCCAAAATCTCCAACATGCGGTCCTTATTCTGATCAATTTCTGAAGAGACAAAAACCATCTCCATCATTAGGTAGTTCATTTTAGCCAGCTGGCCGGTCTAGAGAACAGTTTCACAAATTATTTCCCAAATGTACGAGATTAACATAAAAATAAACCCAGCAAAGGAAACACTTAGTATTTGGCTCAAATAGTCATTAAATCATAATCACTTTTTACAAAAGGTGACCTCTAGTCTGTGGTAATGCTTATCACTAGGCTGGACAGGATAATAAAAACTGTGAAGATCTACATAAATCCACTCAAAGTACTAAGTAAAACTCTCTAGACTTGCTATTCAAAACAAAAAAAAATCCCCAGCATTCTCTTACCTGGGAGCATTTTCTGCATATTGACCTTGCTTTGTTGAAAAAGTTCTGTTAACCATTCTCGATCTTGTAATTTAGCTAACTGCTGAAGACAAAGTAAGAAGAGAGGAAAATGGGTGCCACTTTCCAGTGGTTGAGCTAGTTCTGAAATGCTCACCAGCTCTGAAATGATGGCACGAGCTGCAAACTGTGCTAAATATGATTTCACCAAAGGGATGTCAACCTCCAGTTTGGGGCACTGGTCCAATACATTCAGGAAAGCCTTAGAAGGAATACACAACAATCAGTTTATCAGTTCTCAAATATAAATGCAGAAGAGTCCTCACAGAATCAGACAAGCGTTTACCTGCATGAAGTTGTCACTTGTGGCTATCCCTTCTTGTTTGAGCAAACTGATCAAAGAACTTGCTTTTTCTTTATCTTCATCACTTCTATCTAGTGACAGGATAATTACTTTGCTTAACATCTCAGGAAGAAAGTGTTTAGGAGCCCTCATTTCTCGTACACCATTGACCGCTTCATTTGCATTCCCACTATTCAGATATTCAGTCACAACAGTTTCCTGAAAAGAATATAATCCAAGTATCTTTAGTATTTCCCTAGTTCAGATAGATACACTCCATGAATTAACTATGGGATATTTGAAACTTACAGTTAGTTTAAGTAGTTCTTCCTTCGATGGTGGTGGCTTTTACTGGTCTTAGCAGGCTTTTCCTGGATAAGTGGTGGATTAGTTTTGAGACCAAGCTGAGGTGTCTTAAAAAACAACAAAAAAACCCCTCATGAAGTTAAAAAGAAGACACTAAAAGTCTTCAGAAAGTCCTCTAACAAGAGAAAATGTTGTTGTATTATAGACCTACCTGTCCCAGAGGCGGCGTTTGAGTGCGAGGTGGTTGTGCACTAGGAGGAATCATAGTTATCTGGGGCTGAAGCTTTGGCACTTGATTTTTATTCATTAGGAACGACTGAGCAGGCCTCAGGCTAATCTAGAATTAAAACAGATCACAACAAAAAATCGACAACATGGAGATGGCAAAACATTAAATCCAACATCCACAATTAATTCAGCATAAACAAACATCCCAGACACTAAGAGAGAAATTCGAGAACTGATGGCTTAAAAAAGTTGCTCCATGTTAACATAACTTTTAAACAAGAACACTAAAGATCTGATCCAGACGAAAGTAAGATTACTGTTACAAATTATTTTGTACTAGAATTCTCCTAGGCGAGATCACAAAGTATTAAAAATCAGAAAATTAGTCATTTACAGGAAAATCACAATCAAAATCTTGACAAACCATTTTCTTTGCTCTAACTCAAGACTTAGAGACTTGCCCTCATATCTCATAATCTTCGCTCACAGGACGCTGGAATCCAAAGAAAGAAGAAGAAGTCACAGAAAAGAAAGAAGAAGGTGAAGAACGCCAGCATTAAGTCCTCTTCATAACGCGTCTTATTTATAATCATCGGGCAATAGATTTCTAAATTGGACAACTTTGGTATATAAGTAACATAGGCAAATGTACCTCATCTGCATTAAGCTGTCCTTTCTTAGAAAACCGAGGTGGCATATCCTTCGACTGTCCTTGCAGCTGGGATAAGAGTCCCTGACTCTGGTTATGGTAGAGCTGGCTTAGCCCCTATTTTAGAAAGGGAGAAAGAAAGTCTAGATAAAAAGGGGTCCACAATTATGGTAATCAAGTACCAAAGGGATGAGCCAAGCCATAAGGAAAAGTTTAAAATGAACTTGCCCAGAGGAAGCAAAAGATGAAAACAAGGGAAGAATAAAATCTAGCCTGTCAAATAAAAGTGCTTCAATTTTACTAAACTTAAAGATAAGCATCTTACCCAATTTTAAATAACTGTCATACATATGTATTTGGTCTAGGAAAAACATATATGACTGTAAAATATCTGAATCTTTAAAAGAGCAAAAAGTAAATCATATACATTACTGGATTTAATACTTGTTACCTAAGCATTTTCAATGTTTTCTTACCTGGCTTTTCATGAACTTGCCTCCCATCTCTCCAAACTGCGATTGTGTGGGAGGCATGATGTGTCCCCCATGGCCATTGAAGAGTTGATTGGAACGATGACGCCCCATGGTGGGTGAAAATCTATCCTGTATAACTCCTGGGCCAGTACCAATTCCGCTACCTTAAAATACACAGATGAACAACTCTTTACAACTCTGCTACTATTAAAATGGTGAAGGGTTTTTTGTTTTGGTAAACTGAAACCAGTTTCAGTTAAAAATCACCTGGCATTTGTCCAAACATATCAGCAAGTCCTCCAAGTGGGTCCCTATCCATTTTCATCCTGGGTGGATGAACGGTCCCTCCAGAAAGAAGTCACTTCTCATTCCTTGAGCCATAGGAGCAGGAATAACACCCCTAGATCCTTTAAAATAACGTGAATAAACACCTGATTCCAGACACTATTTTTACCTGAACACTAAAATCCTTATACTGAGAAAAACAACTTCTAGACTACTAGAGTGCTAATTATGTAATCTCTATATATAACTCTTTCCCATAACACTATACAAGGAACTAAAGACACTAAGCTCCACCAGTAAGAGTCTCACTCCAGTGTTAACCGATCGTTGCAGTTTCATAACTTAACCACCCGATTAAAAACAAACCGCCAGGGCGCCTGGGTGGCTCAGTTGGTTAAGCAACTGCCTTCAGCTCAGGTCCTGATTCCCGGAAGTCCCAGGATCAAGTCCCATATGTGGCTCCCAGCTCCATGGGGAGTCTGCTTCTCCTTCTGACCTTCTCGCCTCTCATGCTCCCCCTCTCTCAAATAAATAAATCTTTAAATTTAAAAAAAAAAAAAAAAAAAAAAAGGAGCAAAACCACCAGCCTCTTACTTTTACGCATCTTGACGGATTTGATTGATCGTCTTGGTCCATTGTCAAGAAAAGCCTTGCGAGGGAACCCAATGCTGTTCTCGCAACTCTACGGTATCCTTTAATTTAAAAAGTTTTAGTAAGTTTTAATATTCCAGAAGAGAAGAATAAGCTTATCAACTATTTAAACCAGTTCTACCTGCAGCAGGAAACGAATCCTCGCTGGCAATTCCTTACTTAACATCAAGGAGCACATTCGGGCAAAGTTACTGATCCATTAAGGACTCATAAAACAGAAATACCTCATTAGAAAAAAGTGTTATGGCAAATATATACTACTTACTTAAATCTTTTAAAGACTTCTTCCTTTATAATCAAGAATAGGCCAATCCCCTACATCACAAAAACAATTCTTTTGATTTAAATAAAATTAAGACAGGCTATTCAGCCACACACATACCTTGGCTCGTTCATGGTCTAATCTAGGTCCCACTGTCCTCATTATCTGACAGAGGCACTCCAAATCCTCTCCCAATCTTTAAGTTGGACCTCTCTTCTTCTTTTCCAAAAGCTACCAAAGAAATAAATGCCACAGGTTGACAAAATCTTGTTTGGTTTATCGTTTTAACACTTGTCCTCATGTGTGCATGATGGAGCACACTCATACACAGTACTAAGAACAGTTACTATTTGGCCACTATACAAGAAATCCTTCCAAATTAAAGCAATTTTAACCAAAGTAGGTAATTCTAACCCCTAGTTTACAAATACACTGTGGTGTACTTTAAATACCTATTTGTAACATTTAAGTAAGTTCTGCTAGCCATCTGGAATATTTAACAAGCCCACCAACATTCTACAATGGCACGAAGCAATTATAATGGGACCTTCCCCCACACAATGTGTACCCACCCAGTGGCTGATCTAAACCAAAATTCCCATACTTACTGTTTTGATGCACTTATGAAGGATAGATTCATGAATAAGATCAAGCTTTCCAAGTTCTCCAATGAATTTGATGTTCCCCAACATCTTGATCTTAGCAATGGCTCTCTGTTCCTCCTCCTCGGGGAGGAGGGGATTTTCACGCTTATCATAGACTGAAAATATACAACAAAGGAAAAAAGTCAACTTCCAGAATAAAGTTGAAAATACACCAGTACCACGTAACAAATATAAACTCTCACCATACACATTTCTGGTTCGGTTTTCAAATTCATCTTGTAATTTGGAAATTAGGAGGCGTCTGAATGTCTATAGGAAACAAGACATTTGGCAGGTTTTGTTAATGAAATCTTTCAATCAATTTTAAAAAGTTAGCAAGCAACACCACCACTTACTTGTGCTTTGCTTCTGTCCTGGTTGACCCTCTGCTGCTGGGCCATCAAAGTTTGGTGCATCTTCTGCCAATCGCAGACATAGCTGAGCATACAGTGAGCTATACTTTGGCTCTTCTAGGGCTTGTCCACAATCTACAGAAAATGACATTTTTAAAACTAAATACTACTTTTTGAAAGAACCCTTGCTTTAACTTGATACCCTCCTTGCAAGTCTTAAGGATCTTAATTGTCGTTAAGAACTTAAATGTCGTAAAAGATCTCGGCCTATCTACCTTATGCATGTAAAATAATTAGCACACACCCCAGAATAATACAAGCAAATATTAGCTCGAAAATGGTACCAAAAAAGTCCAACTGTACAGATTTCATGAGTCACATCCCACCACCAAGAGTTGAAAATATCTTGGATATTGAAACTATAAACAGACACTGGAATCTTACTATCAACTTACCCTACGATTCATTTCCAAGACCAAAAGAGGCTTTCCACAGAAAAACATAACACCACCCCCCAAAACCTGATTAGCCTGTGCTTTAGCCCCTAACTCTCCACACATAGTATGAACATATATGTATTTTTTAGCGTGAACAATTTATAAATGCACCCTTTATATCAGGACAACCACACTTGCTATAAGCACTGTGTAATGTATCAAATTATCAGATCCCTATGTCGTACACCTGAAACTAATTGTTAACACTGTATGTCTAACTATACTTCAATATAAAATAAACAGCCACCTCTTAAATCTGATGCTTTCAAAACTTAGTGGTTCTTTTTTTAAAGCACCACCACAATTCAAAAATAAATGTATCTAGCTCACACCTGAGTTTTAAGCAACAATGTAAGTTGTACCAAAAAACCCTTGGATCTGTTACTATTTTCTTCAGTTAAGCCAACTTTTAACTACCAGCAGTTTGACCCTTTAAGGATGAGTTTAGATCTACACCCCCATGAGGAAGCTCAAGGATAGCTTGTTCAAACTTTCAGGAGTAAGCTATTTAGTATGCTGGGGAGAAAGGAATTGCACAAGTGTCAGGCAACAAAGAATTAAGAGTGAAAAACAACTCTTTTAAATTATGTTAATTTTTTCTTCCATCACTTACTATCTAAGACCTATCTTCTTACCCATGTAGCCAAGAGTATGTTAAAATAACACCTCTATTATTTAGATCATATCTGTACCTGGGTTGGGGGTCCCCAGTGTTTTGATAATTCTTCTCGCTACCTCAAAACCCAGAAAACAAGAATCTCATCATCAAGGCTAAATTCAGGAACTAAATACCATATGTTCCATGCTTCAGTGGGTTACACACCAGGCATGGGAAACATCAGGACAAAAGGCTTGTGGATTTTAACCCCATGACTGTAAGCAACTCTAAGCCTCAAGAAACCTAAACCTAAACCTATATGCTGCAGTCTTTGGTTAAGATAACCGAACAAAAAAAAAAAAAAAAAAAAAAAAAAAACACTGGAAGTCATTAAAATACACACTTTGGACATGAACACTGCTTCTGGATATATAGCATATACACAAGACAACCATGGCCAACTCATCTCCCAACCTTTTAGTAAAAAGACAAAAGGGATCTACACACTTACCCTCTTACTTTCCTGAAGATTGCATCATGTCGTTCTTTTTCATTTTGCGGAGTTGTTGCTGCGGAGTTGTCATCTCGTCTAGTGCTTCGTGCAGGAATCCATTTCTGAGCGTTTTGCCCTGGGGTTTTCCCCAGGAACTCGCTAGTAAAAATTGATATTTATAATTAAAACAACTTAAAACCTTACTGTCACATATCAAATGTCATACTGATCAGACATCTTTCTAAATAAAAAGTTTACATTTTTTCAACGTCCTGTCCAACTAAGCAACTCACAATCAGTGATTCTCAAACAGTGTGCATCAGAATCACCTGAAGGGCTTATTTAAAACAGATGGCTGGACCTACCCCCCAGTTTTGTTTTAGTGGAGCTGGGCAAGGGCCAGATAATTTGCATTCTTATTAACTCCCAGATGATGCCAATGCTGCTGTCCCAAGAGCCACACCTTTAGAATATCTTCTAATGTCTTATGACCATGCTGCATGCATAGGGCTTTCCTATGGATTAGTACGATAACTGCTGATTTCAGAAATAACATTAGTGAAAATAATCCAAAGAGTTAAGGGGATAAAACAGCAGTCTGAGAGCGCTAATTCAGATGATTTAGCAAAAGAACAATCAAGAACTAATATTCTAAATTAAGGATATGCAGCAGAAACTGTGCCCAGTAGAATTAGGATTCCTAGTAGTATCTATTGCTGTACTCTTATGCATGAGAAAAGACTTAATCTAAATCTGCCTTATAAAGCTCATTGTTACTACACACTTACTATACCTGTTGCCAGCAGTCTTGGGATAGTGCTGAGGTGCACCCCTACTTCCTCCTCCGCCCGAAGAAGCACTATTTAAAAATTTAAAAAAAATTGTTTTTTTTAAAAAGTAGATGCCAATTATCTACACCTAAAAGGGCTACTAACGGATCTCCTTAATTATTTCAGAAATATTTCTGAAATAATTATTTCAGAAATTACACCACAGATGGAAGACTGAACTTGGGCCTATTGAAAATGACATTTATCCTCCAGATGGCAAAAATAATGAAAATTTTAAAACTTTTAAAAAGTACATGGTATATTATACATTAAACCTGCAACACATTCAGAATTATTTGGTGTGGTAATTCTTTTAATCTTGTGATTAGACTCTTCATAACAAATACCAAAAATAAATCTACACATACCTGAAACGAGAAGCACCCCCTTCTGCAATCGCACTCTCCACTTTGGCGGCTTGACAACGAAGAATCTTCAAAAGAATAATATTAATGGATGGGGTGGGGAGGGAAGAGGATGGGAGAAATGAAAAACCTAGAATGAGAAAGAGTACCAAAATTAGACACTGCTAATACATGAACCTATAAACCCTTCCTTCCAATTGTAATTTATTTTAGATCTTGGCACTGCAGTTGACTGAACTTTCACTGCATTGCAGATCGCCTAAGACCTAAAATAGAATGTACTCAAACACAAGTGGACAGTACAATTTTATTTTGTTTAGCCACCTGGAAATTCCTTTTATGTTCAAAGATGCAAAGAGCCTTTCACAGGAACAGGAGACCATCTGACTGCGAACAAATCTTTTCAGAGAGCCACATTCTACCTTCTTGAGAACTGAGCACTAAGATCGGTAACAGCAAATCTAACTCCATCAACATGAGCACATTATGTGTTAAAACGTCCTAAGCCTTCACTGCCTCGACGACGGGCCCAGCGGACTAGTAAGAATAACTCTAAAGACTGCCGAGCAGTTTTCTTCACTGCCCATTCTTTCAAACTCCCCCGCACAGAGGCATCGGGAAGATGCGAGAGGGACATGGGTATACAGTGGCTGGCACTCAGAAGGCGGAAGACACGGGCAACAACATGGCAGCAGGAACCTCCGCCCCATTTCCCCCTTCCTGGGAACAAAAGAGCACAGGATTCCTCCCACCCAGGCTGGAGTTAGGGAAGTGCTTCCGACAACCTCCCCGCGAAGCCGCTGGGGGCAAGCCTCGGCGGGGAGGAGCTGAGGCCGCCCCCGCCGGCCCAGCGCCCGGCTCTTTGTTCTCCAGGCAGGAAGGCGGCCTCTTTTCCCACCCGCCGCCTCGAGCGGACCCCCTCCCCTCCCCATAATCCCGAGGGACTGACAGCAGCCTCTCCGTTTCCTTCCCAGCTGACAAAAGGACACAAATTCTTGTTTTCTCTCCCCTCTACCGTCCAGGCGGGGCCCGCTCCCTGCCGGCACTGGGGGCCTCAACATACCGCCCTCCCCGCCGGGAGGCCGGGCTCCAGGACTCCTGAGCCTAGGGCTGGTCCAGCGCCAACGGCCGGGCCCTCCCCGCCGGCCGGCACGTCGCTCCCCGCTGCGGCGCGCGCTGCCCCGCCACGCTCTCTCCCCGTCCGAGCACACCAGCGCCTCGGCCCGCCCGGACCCCGGCCACCGACAGCCACGAGGCAAGGCTAGGGGCCCGCCATCGCTACCGGTTTCCTTCTACTCCGAGAGCAAGGGGAGAGGAGAACAAAGGTGAAGAATTTCTAGGTGCCCGAAGAGCGGAAAAAACGCTAACAAGAGTCGCCCCGCCCGTCTCCGCCTGCGGCCGCCATTTTGTACCGCTCGAGAAGAAGCGGTCAGGGCACGGCGGCCATTTTAGAGCGCTCTATTCGGCGGCGGCGGCGGCTCTACTCACCTTCACCGAGAACTCAGCAGCTGCCGCCGCAGCTGCTCCTCAGGATCCGGTCGTCGGGGACAGGGAAGGGAGGGGAGAGGGGAACGGAAAACAAAAAAGGGGGAGGGAAGGGGGAGGAAGGAGTCGGAACGGCTTGGAAACGCTCAGCTCAGAGGAGTCGCCGCTGCAGCCACCACCCGGTACTCGCCGCCACCTCCATAGAGCTCCAACTCACTGCTGGCGCTGAGGCGTGTCTGAAGCCGAACTTATCACTCTGGGGCAGCCGAACCCACCAGAGCCGCCCCGAATGGCTCCTTCGTCGCCCAATCAGCAGCCTGACTGCTGTCTGCCACCAATCCGTGCAGGGCGGCGGGGAGGAGCCACAGGGCCAAGCTCGGTTGCAGCGCAGCCCCGCCGCAGTGCGCAAAGCCATATTCGCGAAGGCTCTGAGGCCAAGCTGGTGGCGTAAGGGGAGCTGAGCACTGTCGAGTTGCGGGCCACTTGCGTTAAAGTCGGATAGCCCTTCTGATGTCTGCGTTGGTGTGGCTGTCTTATCTTCCTCCTGTGTCTTTCTTTGTTCCCGGACTCTACAAACATGCTCCAGTTGCACACCCCCTTCCCTCTACCTCATTTCTCAGCGGGCATGGGGGGGTGGGGTGGTGCGAGGGATTCGCCTTTACCCTACCCTACCAGATTCCTGTCCGTGGCGTGTCAGAGCATTGATCTTCCTGGCGCCCCCAAGGCGCCGTGGTTGCCTCTCGCAGGGCGGGCCTCCCCGGGACGGGCCTGTAGGGTTGAGGCCTGGCGCCCCCGGGGTGCAGTGCCTGGAATAACTATCAGTCCCCAGGTGCTCAGCGTCGGCAGCTTTAGGTGGGGGAGCCGGGGAGGATAGGGTTCAGGAAACTAGACGGTGCACCCAGATGGGTAAAGAAGGCTCCTTCAGCTCCCTATTTATTCACCCCTGCAGAGTGAATGAGGAAAAGGATAAAAGGAAGGGGTTTATGGTCTTTGTACTTCACAGGAGAAGCAGCTTTTCCCGAAGGAACGTCCGGCCAGCGGTCACGGAGGAATACCCAGACCATACCAGACTTCTTGGAAGAAGTGTTTGCGGAGCGCGGGCATTTGGAGGATTTTAATTGATAGCTGCTGGTTTTTGTTTTGGGGTTTTGTTTTTAAGCGCGTTGAAGACTGTCAGCTGTGTATTTCCATTTTATGTAAGGTCCACCATAACAATAGGATTAGGCTTTTCAAAGGCAGCAGATGAACTATTTATACTCCTCAGGTAATATTTTAAAGGAGGACTACCTTAAAATGAAGTGTTCCATCGTTTGCGACATTTTAGCTACATAAAAATGGAAGTCCAGGCTATACAAAAATGGAGTCATATTTCCATATACTTAGCAGAAATTTCCCCATCTTCATTTTGAACATGCAGTTCTTGATACAATGTGTATCAAAAGCAAGAAACTGTGTTTTAACATGCATATCTTTTAAAGAAAGTGTCCAATAAAGGCTGGATTTTCAAAGACCAGCCTGTGTTTGACATGTCAAAACAGCTCTTGGTGTTGAAAGCACCTAGCCGGTAATAGTCTTTATGAAAGTTGCAGTTTTGTCCTAGGACGTTTTTAAAACCTGATAATAGAGGGGTGTCGGTGCGTCTCTGAAGATTTCTAACACAATTCCAGCATCTTTACATCTTTGTCATATATGAGGGGGTTCACTGCCCCTCATATTACTACAATTATTGCTATTGACTTAATAGCTTGAACTTAAACAAGTGGAAAATACCTCATTCCTGGAGTTAGTTACATGTGGAAAATAAGACATTTTGGGGAAGGGTGAAAATTGTGTTCCAGATACTAGAGGTTTCACTTTGTAATTTCAGGACCCCTGTCGCTTCAAAATAACACCTGAACAGTATTTTTAATATTATTACAGGGCTCTACAGTTTGCAAAATGCTTTCATATATGTGATATTTATTTTTTAAATAACTGGTTTACATTCTTCATAACTGATAACACATTAATCTGAAGGATAATGCTCAAAAACACTAGATCTCAAAGAGAATATTTACCGAGCTCTAAAACCAAGATGGTCTTTTGAGGAGTCTGAAACTCAAAAATAAAAAAGGTTTTACTTAATCTTTGATCATTGTGAACCCGGCTGCTGTGGACTTTGCAGTGTGTGTGTGAGAAAGTGGGCTGGGAAAAGGGAACCCAATATAAAAAGGTGGAACTATGGATAAAACATAATCTTTCAATCAGTAGGAGAGATATTCACAGTTTTGAATGTTTCCATCACATCCTAGATGTATGAAATTCAAGTCATTATCTGGAATTTAGCTTTTAGTTTATAGAAAATTGAATTTTAAATACACCCACTTCAATCTGCTGGTTTTAACATTTCCATTTTATGTCAGTTTTCTGTAAGACTGCAAAACTCTTAGAATCCTGACTGACTTGTTAACTCATATATTGTTGCATTCTTTTAACTAATCATGTCAAATGTTTGTTATTATTCCAACACATACAACTCCACAACAGCTTAAGGCTTCCCCATAATCATACATCTCCAGCTCACATCTCTAAGTTCAGCTCTTAATTTCTAACAGCCTATTACTGATCAGCGATGCAAACTTGCAGCCAATATTTCGTTTGGGCCACATGGTAATTTTAAACATTTGAATTAGTTGACATTTGAATTTTAGGAGATTTTACACAGAAGTCTAGATATACATCTTTTCATGAAAAATCTTAAAATACGGCAATACTGGGCCTGAAATTCCAACAGGGCAACATTTAAGTATAGCTGAGTAGTGACTCCCTCATTTAAATGTTTTCATTTCACACAGTTAAATCTGACTTGACCCATTCATTTATGTTCCTATCTGGCCTCTACAGCCATTTTGCTTTTTTGAGTTATTTGTTCAAACTCATTCGGTATGTAATTGATCATCATCCTATTATAGGGAAAGGAGTCAGACTTGTTCAGCTGCTCTTCTCTACTTCTTACTGTGTACTGTGGGCAAATTATTTAACTGCTCTCTCCTATTAGTTTCTAAATGTGTAAAATGGGAATAACAGTATTTATAGAGTTATACAGATTAAATGAGATAATTATGTAAAGCACATAGCATAGTCCCAGACGTAATAATTACTTAATGTCTGTTACCATATTATCAATAATATTGCTTAACCAACTGTTTGACAAGTACTGTAGTTTTGCTAAGGATTCCACTATTATTCTATACCAGAAACTTGACTACCTTTTCTCTTTCCTTTTGATCAGGAACAAGATTTCACCCTACTCCAAAATGTCTTTTATTTTCCACAAGTAACAAATGAATATTCAATTAAATACTAAGTCCTTGTGTTACTTCCCCTAAATTCATCTTCCTTACAATGTCATTGCATACATGCTAATGTAGGCCTTAGTATATTTTTCTCCTAAATTATTGAAAATTTCCAGTTGGTCTCCTATAATCTTTTACTCTGTATACTCATATTAGTCCTCCTTAAAACACTTTTTTTTTTTTTTTACAACATATTAACCATGCTCAAGAATATTGGTGCTTTGGGGAGCCCGGGTGGCTCAGTCATTAAGTGTCTGCCTTTGGCTCTGGTTGGTGATCCCAGGCTCTTGGGATTGAGTACCACATGGGCCATCCTGCTCTGCAGGACGCCTGCTTCTCCCTTTCCTACTCCCCCTGCTTGTATTCCTTCTCTCCATGTTTCTCTCTGTCAGATAAATAAAATCTTAAAAAAAAAGAGCTTCACTATTTTCTATCAGTTGATCTCAACCTTCACTGCACAGACCTTTTGTTATTATTTAATGATGTTATTTTTAAGTAATTTCTAAGCCAATGTGGGGTATTGAACTCATAACCCTGAGATCAAAAAGTTGCACACTCTAGACTGAACCTGCCAGGCACCCCCCTGAGGACCTTTTAAAATAATGTCCAGGGTGCATCCAGGAGCAGATAAATCTGAATCTCTCAGAGTGGGACCCAAGCATCAACCACTTTTTTTTTTGAAGATTTTATTTATTTATTTGACAGAGAGCACAAGTAGGTAGAGAGGCAGGCAGAGAGAGAGGAGGAAGCAGGCTCCCTGCTGAGCAGAGAGCCCGATGCGGGGCTCAATCCCAGGACCCTGGGATCATGACCTGAGCTGAAGGCAGATGCTTAACCCACAGCATCAACCACTTTTAAAGCTCTCCATGTGATTCCAATGTACAGTTAAGGTTTGAGAACAACTGTTTTAACAGGTCAGAGTTTTACAGGAAATGAAAATTTTACAGCTGAAAAAAACCCTAAGAAAAGGAAACTGGGTTCTAGAAAAGGTAAAGGACTTTCCCCAAGTAGGGAAACAAGCATTAGAACTCAAGGATCCCAGTTCATAATGCTTTTCCCTAGCTTTCAAGCCTTTCATATTAGGGCCCTACCCTACCTCTCTGATGGCTTCATTTTTCACCACTCCCAGAGACACCCAATCTTTTCTCACAGAGCCAGTTAAACCGGTATTGCTGCCTCAAAAAATTCACTGTCCTGATTCTCCATTGCTTCCAATTTTGAAGCCATCCTCATTTAAACCCTCTATCAATTAATTTCTGAAGCACAGATAGGAGTATATAATTGCCCTGTTCAAAAACCTCAGTAAGGTTTCCCATAACAGAGTAACATCCAAACTCCTTAGTTTGGCATAAAAGGCCCTTTGCAAACTTGTTTTAGACTATTTCCCTGTTCCTAGGCACATCCCTCCTCCATTCCTAGTTATCCATAACTAGTTCTATGGTACTCAAATTTTGCTTTGTTATTATACCAGTGTTCTATGTCATATGACTAAAATTTGGAGGTCTTTGTCTACTTGGCAGAAAAAAAAAAAGCTACTGAGTTAACTTATTAGACCTGGAGCTTGGGCTCAATCTGTCTTTAAGGAGCTCACAATCTAGACAGAAGATACACACACCAATTACATAAAAGGACAGGGAAGGATAGAATGAATGCTAAAGGGAGCCACCACGAAAAAGTGCTCTAAGGTTTCATGAGGCTGTGGCCATCCTTCCTTGAGTGTCAGATGATGATTTGGCACTTCCATATGGGCAAAGAAAGCTCCTGAGCTGATCAGAACTTTGATGACTTTTAGCTTAAAGCTGATCAGTTTTAACTGATTGGAGTGTTGTTTTAGGGAAATCAACCTTGTGCCTGGAGTAGAATAAATTGAAAGGCAAACCTGAAGATGGGGAAATCAGTTAGAAGGTTATGTACTCTATTATTTTTATGGGGCTTATTTTTATCTCCATTTCAAAATCAAAAGGTCCTTGAGATAGGAACATTTCTTTTGCATTTCCAGTAGAGTTCTTTGTACACAGCAAGAGCTGAGAAAATATTTATGCATAGTATCCTGTTGACATTTATTCATTTTTCTCTTGGCCTTGGTAACTTTACATTTTCCAGGATTTCCTCCCACCTCATTGTCTCCTTCACCAATTCAGCTGTCTTTTCTGGCTTCTCCTCTGCTTGACCTCTAAATATTAAAGTACCTAAGGATTTATTCTGGACCTTCTTCTCTTCCCTCTGATTACTTTCCCCCATCCTATGACTTCAAATACCATTTACATGATGATGATTTCCACATTCATAACTCCATCTCTGATTCAGCCCTCCCCCCATGCAAGCTATAGATATAAAAATCAAATTGCCTACTGAAATTTCCGCATGGGTTTCTGAAAGGCATTTCAAATTTAACATGTTCAGAATAGTTTTTCCTCCATTGTTCACCATCTGCCAGTTGCTAAGGCTAAAACCCTATGAATTATTATTAATTCTGATCTCTCTTGTCCCATATCCAATGCATCACAGTTCTACTGGCACTATCTCCAAAATATTTCTTGAATTGGTCCACTTCGCTTGTCTACATTGCTGTCACTTTAACCTAACCACCATTATCTCTAGCTTGGATTACTCATCTCTTGCTCTCTAACACATTCTCTACCCAGAAGCCAGTCATTTCTTAAAACTGAAAATCAGATAATACCCCTTCCATGTTTAAAACCTTTTGGTCATGGATATACATTATATTCACTGTGAAATCCAAACTTCTCATTGTGGCTTAGATAGCTTTACATGATTCAGCCCTTGAATATCACTCTGGCTTCATCTACCATGTTTCTCCTTGTCCTCTACACTTTAGTCAAACTGGTCTTTTTTTCTGTTCCTCACACATTTCAAGTTCCTGCAAAGTTTTCTTTTCTTCAAACATGCAAAAGCTACAGCTACTTCTTTTTCAAGTGCCACTGTCCAAAAAGCTCTTTTCTGGTTTTTTTTTTTCCATGGCTGGCTCTTTTTCATAATTTAGGACTCAGCTTTATTAACTTGTGGTCACCTCTTTAGAAAAGCCTTCCCTCCTGATCACCCTATATAATATTGTCTTTTCCAGCCATTCTATCATTATGATTCCATTTATTTTTTATAGTCCTTTCACTATATGAAATGATTTTACATTTTTCCTGTATATTGTCTGTTTACTGCATTACTATGTAAGCTGAATGACAGCAGGAATCCTATCATTTTCACTGTTATATCCCTTAGATACAGTGCTTTTGAATAGTTTTTGGCATATGGTAAATATCAGTGAGTATTTATTGAATATAAGAATATATATTCCTCTCATTTGAGTCTCAGTACAAATCATGTGGGTAGGTAGGGAAGTGTCATTTCCCCCATTTTAAAGATAGGGAAATTGAAAGTTAGGTGACTTTTCCAATGTATTAAGTTAGACTGTGGTAGGATTTCATACTTTCCCAAGTACACCAAGCTCTCTCTCTTTTACAGCAACATTACTAACTACAAAGGGGATATTCCTTTTTTTTTGGGGGGGGGTCACTTATTTATTTATAGATTGTATTTATTTGTCAGAGAGAGAGGGAGAGAGCAAGCACAAGCAGGGTGAGTGGCAAGCAGAAAAGTAGGCTCCCCACTGAGGAAGGAGCCCCATGGGGGACTCAATCCCAGGACCCTGAGATCATGACCTGAGCAGAAGACAGATGTTTAAGCGACTGCGCCACCCGGGCATCCCTTTTTTGGTCACTTTTGCATGCAATGTATAAGATGCTTGCATAGTGTCCTGTGGCTGTTCTAATAAACTGTCCTAAAGTGGGTGGTTGAAAACAACATAAATTAACTTCCTTGTACTTCTGGAGGTCTGAAGTCTGAAATCAAGGTGTTGGCAAGACTGTACTTCCTAGAGAGGTTCTAGAGAATGCTCTAGAATCCATCTCTTGCCTTTTCCAGCTTCTGGTGGTTGTTGGCATTCTTTGGCTTGTGGCTGCATCTCCCTCTGCTCTGTCTTCACATTGCCTTCTCCTCTGTGTCACAAAACCTTCTCTGACTTTCTCTTATGATACATATGATTGCACTCAGATAATTGAGAATAAACTCCTCTCAAGATCCTTAACTTGTGGTGCCTGGTGGCTCAATTCGTTAAGCGTCTGCCTTTGGCTCAGGTCACGATTCCAGGGTCCTGGGATGGAGCCCCGTGTAGGGCTCTCTGCTCAGCAGGGAGCCTGCTTCTCCTTCTCCCTCTGCCTGCCACTCCCCCTGCTTGTGCTCTCTGTCAAATAAATAAAATCTTAAAAAAAAAAAAAAAGATCCTTAAGTTCATTTTTTGCTACATAAAGTAATAGTCACAGGTTTCAGGGATTAGGACATGGACCTATCTTTTGGGGGAGGGGGTCACTTTCAGTCCACTAAATTGCTCATAGCTTTTTAGTGCAGAACTAAATTCTTGGAACTCTACTTGTAATAGTTAATTTTATGTATCAACTTGCCAAAGCCATGGTGCCCAGTTACTTGGTCAAACATTCCGGATATTTCTGTGAAGGTGCTTTTTGGATGAAATCAACATTTCAAGTAGTAGACTTGGAGTAAAGCAGATTACCTTCCATAATGTGGGTGGGCCTAATTCAATCAGTTGAAAGCCTTAATAGAAAAAGGAGCAACCTCTCCCAAATAAGGAATTCTGCCAAAAGACTGCTTTGGACTCAAACTGCAACTCCTCCCTCGGTCTCCAGCTTGCCCCGTCAGATTTTGGACTCACCAAGTCTCAACAATCACATGACCCAACTCCTTAAAATAAATCTCTCTCTGTATATAAATACAAATTTCGCTGGTTCTGTTTGTCTGGAGAACCCTGACTGATATAGCAGCTATTTGGAAAAATATTCTGACCAGGTAGAGTTGTCTTCTTAGAGATCAATCTCATTTTCTTACTTCCTGTGGAAGGTTGATGGTTAACTTAAAAAGCTGGTCATTTAAAAAGAATACCTGGTCTTAGGTAATTTTTAAAGTGGAACTACAGATATGCAAGACATTTAAACACACAATTACTAGGGTGTGAGTTTTAAATGCCAGAGGATGGGTTAATTCATGCTGTTACTTTGAGAACTTGTGTATATATTTATATGTACTGGAGTGGAGTTCATCTACCAACTTGTTTGAAAAGTTACGTAAGTTACTTAAAAGTACTGAGAATTACAGAATTTTCCTAGAGATATGCTCTATGAATAAATGTTTCTCTTTATAAATCTTTTTCTGGTGAAAGAAGCACCAATCATGATAAGGACCCGGTATAAGTGTGATGACAATATGCATAATGGTAATAATACTTCATAGCTGTGCAGTACTATTTTTCTGAGTAGTCGGATTACAGAATCTTTGAGGGGGATGGTAAAGGATAGGTAGTAATATTACAATTCTAGAGATGATGCAACCGAGGCACTCCAAGATCTATACTTAGGGTCTTGCCCCTGAAGTTGCCCCAGGCATGGTCTAGAAACTAGGATATTCAGTTTCCTGGCCAAGTACTCTTCCTTCTTTTAAAGTTGTTTGTCTCATATGTTTCCTGGGTTGGGAATTCAGGATCTCTGATCCTTCTGCAGGGTTAGGCAGAAAACCAGAGCTGTACTTGCTGTATGTTTAAATACTCTGTATTACTAGAAATTTTGCCACAGACTGTAGTATAATCCCGAAGGACTATTTCAATGATGGAGTGAAAATTTCAAAGATTTATGAATACTGTTAAGAATTCCAGCACATCTGGACCTGGAGTACTCTAGTACTCATCATGGCCTCTAATTTTAGACTAAAAATATTAGTGAACATGGGAAATATCTGAGAAAATGAGAAATGGGAAAGTTCTGTGATGTCAGGTAAAGGAGTTTTTATAGCTTAACCAGCTGTGTACTTTGCGTGTGTGTGTTTTGAAACTTAAATTTTGGCAATGAAATTGAAATGTAAAGGTGTATATTTTTACCCATCAAATTATAAATTCATTAAATGTGACTGCTCTGGTTCATGTAAAAACTGCTCAAAATACAGTAGCCATACTATCAATACTTACGGTAGGAGAGTTTTTGTGCTCCTAAAGATAATATTTAATGACTTACTAAAAATAACTTATATCTTCAATGATTGGATAATGATATGCTCTATAGAAAAAGAATAGAGAGCCAATTATAAAAGGGAAAGAAATTTGAAGATAGTGCTGCAGACCTAGGCATAACAAAGTGAATTTTGGTTGCTCCTGCACAAATACTTACCTTTCCTTGGCTATAAATATACTGTTCTCTGGTTGAGTTATATTTTATTGTGGCTGATTAGATAAAGGGTAGAGAGAAAGAACATTTGTGAACCAAGGAACTCAAAACAGAAAGCAAAGTATCATAGTGAACCAACGTTGATCCAGTTACACAATGCTGTCTCAGAGACTTCACTCTTTGTCTCACAGCCCTGCACATCTTCATTTGTACATCCCTGCAGCTGAACTCAGAGCCTGTCCATGACTCCTCCCCTTCCTTAAAAGAGAGAGTAACTTTCGGAGTGCACAAGTCAACAAAAATCTCGGTTTGAGATGTAGAATGATAAACCAGAAAAAAAGGGGTTCTTATTTTTAGGTAATTCACTATATCCCTTTTTAGATTCCCCCCCACCAGCCATCATTTAAATTAGAACTACATATTTTGTTTTAGAAAGGATTCTTACTCTCTTCTAGACAGAATATTTTAAGTTTGTCTGCTTTCTGCCTTCATTCCCTGTGATTGCAAGGCGGAGATAAAATCCAGCTGGATCTGGGAAATAACTGGTGAGAATTAAATAAGTACAATTATTCAATGGTAAATTCACTCACATCTCTCTAATTCAGCTCACCTTTCCAAATCTCACTAGAGCCAAAGGGCAAACACATATATACTGACACACCACCAAATCAAAACCAGAGGGGTTAAAAAAAAGGACCAGAGTCATCTCAAGGTCCAAAGTAATGATTTTTGAGAACTTGGAGAACAGATGATTTGGGAAAGAGAAAGTATTGTTTATTTTTAATTACAGGAAAATAGGAAAAGATATAATTTTGACAATCCCTGGTAAATTTAAGGGAGATCAAGATCTATGATTATAAAACGCACTTCTAAGCTCTTAAAGAAGACAGAATATAAGATAATACTAGAAGGCAAAGGATAAATATTCTTTCTTGCATATAAGAATCAATGAAGAAAACCTTGAGGGCCTATCTAAATGAACAGCTACCTTTTTCCATCATTATCATCTGTAGACCAAATGCAGCTCATTGAGAAACAAATGCAATGTTTAATGTTAATTTCTGCTTCAACTCTGGGTTCTGTCTCGCCGTGTCTGGCACACTGTGGTCATTCAATAAACATTTGCTGAATTATTAGTGTGGTAGAAGTAACACAGGTCTCTTCCCAACACCACCATGGGTCAAGTCATAATAATAATTAACAACACTGTGCTTACAAAGCTACAAAGCTATGCTCTAAATATTTTACAAGTGTACACCAGTCCTAGGAGGTAGTGGATACTTTTCTCTCTTTCACAGAGAAGGAAGCTGAGGCACAGAGAAACAAGAAGGTGGGAGAATCAGAATTTGAGATTAGGTAGCATGGGTTCTAAATCTCAAAATCTATACCACCACGTATATTGCCTCGGGGTAACTCCATGCTAAATTAAAGCAAAGTTAGGTACCAGCCTGACCCAAGAACTAAGAGGAGGCAGTGTGCCACTAGGCTGGGGAATTACCATAGATAGGAGTTGGCTGATAGTAAGCCCTGGGGATCAGAAAGGGCCTCTGCAAGCTTACGGAGATGGATGGACAAACTTGCTCAGATCCACAGCTTGGTTAGTGGATAGTGAATTAGTAGATTTTAGATCTTCGAAGGGTCTTTCAGACCACTTGTCTGGCCACTTTTATGTTGTATAGAAATTGGAAAAGGAGAGAGAAAAAGGGGGAAAAGTGGGGTGGGGGGAGAAGTAGAGAGGGAAAGGGAAAGAGAAAGAGGGTTTAGAAGCCAAGAACAAAAACTGGGATGGGAGAAAGGGGAGATGGAGCCAGAGTTGATAAGTATGCTCAAACTGATGGAGTTTCAAAAGCTTCCTCTTACCTTCATTCCTCAAATTCTGCTCCTAAAAAGCCTTGTTCCTTTTGATCAAAGGAACAATATAAATACTAACAAGTAAAAATGAACATGGTTTTTTAAAAAAAAAATCAATCTCCCTCAAATCAATCTTATGACAGAAAGACTAGAAGGAGAAGGAATATATCAAATTTAACTTGACTTGGAGTTTTTAATTTTACGCAGTATAACAATCGAAGGAAACACTTAATTAGAAATTGTCCTGGGTAGACAAGAGTAAGTACGTGATTTTTTTTTTTCCCTTCACTGACTAAAGGGGCCTGCAATCACCCTTGGTCTAATTGCTACATGTAAATCCACAGAACCTATAAGTAGATGCACAGATAAACCACTGATAGGGCAGTTTGGACAAGTGAAGAGTAAGGGCAACAGTTCTTCTAAAATGGCCTGATAAGCCATTCATATGCAATTTCCCCCAGGACTTACAAGTCTGAGACCTCAAGGAAGGAAGGGGACAAAGGAGGTGAGTGGCACCCTCAAGGAGGCTATGGAACAGATACCATGAGTCTGGTCATCAATTAACCTGTGTTAGAACACAAGGTTGTACTTTCTAAATTGGAATTTTCCTTTTTATAGTTTCTTTGCTGAACTTCCTTTTGGAACCCATTATGTTTTAATAAAACTCATTTTGGGAAAAACAAAACAAAACAAAACACCTCAAAGGCACTAACAAGGAAATTACCTACTATATGCCAGGCATTGTTCTAAGAGTGCTAGGGATATGATAATGAAGGCAGAAATGGTCTCTGCTTTCATGTAGCTAAAAGTCTTTTGGGGAAGAAAGACGCTGAAAAAGAAATTCAAATGTGATGTGTTATGAAAGAGGAAGTACAAGTTGCTAGGGGCATTTGTGGATAGAGCAATTAGACATAAGCAGAACAGAAATTCTCAGTGGAAAGAAATCAAAAGCCAAAATAAAAACCAAGAACTCTCAAGAATAAGTGGGAAGAGATGGAGATCCATGAAGTTAAGATTTTATTCTTTTGACATCAAGTGGGTTGAATATTTCAATAAGGTAAGAACCCTTTTTTTTGAGGGGGGGTCTTTGTCCAGAGACAGTGGGAGCACTCTGAAAGATTTGGTCTGAATCCAGGCTCTTTTATTATTTTTATGGATTAATTAAAACTGTTATACGCAATAGGAGTATAGAATATGGGAGACAGGGCTATTGTCCAGAAGAGCTCATAGCCTAGAGAGACAATGTATAAAAATGAAAGAAATACAATCAGTTCGTCAGGAGACTACAAATGAATAAAGCCTTACAGAAGGCAGAGGAAGAAATTGCTATGGGCAGTAATGATAAGGACTAAAGCCATGATGGAGACGTCCTATTTTAGAACTTATTGGTGAGTTATGACACTTCAAGACAAGGCTTAGAGTACAAGCCTGGGGCTTAAAATTAGACCACGATTTATCAACTTTAACACTATTGACATTTTGGGCCAGATAATTCTTTGTTATAGGAGGTTGTCCTGTGTATTTTAGGATTTTTAGCAGCAATCCTGGCCTCTACTTGTCACATCCAGCAGCAACATTCCCCCCAGTTATGACAACCAAAAATGTCTCCTAGCATTATCAAATGTCCCCAGGGAGGCAAATCACCCTCCAGCTGAGAACCACTACATTAGACCCTGATAGCATGTGGAGCCTTGCTCATGGCATATGCAGGTTCAGCAATACAGGGGAGATTCAGTAGCCAAAGATGGGTTGATCTACCGTCATGAGGAAATAAATAATTGACATCAAGATTACACATTCTAATATCTAGGAGGAGTGTCTTGGACTCCAGAATGCCAGGCAAAAACTTCCCTTTCAGTATGAGACATTATGGGTTCAACTGTCCTTGAGACTAAATATCCAATGATCAGGACTAGATGGCTATTTATGGGCCAACTGAATAGGGAAGATAATTTCATACTATGTCTCACTCAAAGGGAAGATAAAAATCTACTCAAACAAGTATCTATCAGGGATCTACTGTACACCTGTGTCAACATATAGGGGATGAACAGTCAAGTCATGAAGAGCTGAGGCAGGCAGACACAGATGTGAAACCCCTTCTTTTAAGTTTGGGCTTATTCATGGGTGTTAGGGAGCTGGGCTAGATAACTCAACTCCAAAGTTACAGATATGAGATAAGGGAAGACATTTTAATATATATTTAATATAACATATATTATTATATATTTCTTAGCGTCTACTATGTGCCAAGTACTTTATTTTTTTTTAAAGATTTTATTTATTTTCTGTGCCAAGTACTTTAAAAACATTACCTCATTTAGTTCTTTGAGCAATTTCGAATTACTATCCTCATAGTATAGCCAAGGTTTAGAGAAGTTAATAACTTGCCCAAGGTTATACAGATAGTATGCAGCTAAGCCAAAATTCAAACCCAAATTTGTCTGCCCCCCCAAAACTCTGACCTTTCCAATTGCCACAGTGTGATAAGAAAAGAAGTGATGTGAATGAAATTTCAGTTTCAGTAAGGGGTAGGGATGGGGGAAATGAGTAGGCTCTGGCTGAAAGAGGAATTGTATAAGGATGAGTCTTTACCCATACATACAAAGATTCTTAGCAAACATTTAATGCAAATTTGTAGAATAGTATTGTATTTAATTATGGGATTATGGTTGAGGGAGGTACTGATGAATGCACAACTTCCATTCTACAGAATAATAATAATACTTGATGTGAACAAAATGCTATGAGAGCTATAGCTTGATGCTCAACCTCTTTCTAATCTGAAAAAACTGGAAAGCTAGTATGTGACATTTCCCAGACTCCTTTTCAGTTAGGATTCCAGATGTGATTCAGTTCAATGGATCTTGTGAGAAATGAATTCAGAACTGAGCCATGTGAGGAGAAAGGAAAGAAACATGGAATCTAATTTGCTTGTGTGGATTTGGCAGAGGTGATGTATGTGATTCTGGAGTTAGCAGTTTCCTGTAATAGCAGCAGCAGCAGCAGCAGCAGCAATAGTAATGCGGTTCCGTAACAATGGCAGTAGCTTCCCAGAGCCACAGTAGTGGGGACTTTTCTAATCATGGTGGAAATGGAATGGTTGTAAAGGCTGAAGGTTATTCCAAGGAGTTGGGCCTAGAAGTTGCTCCTCTACTTTTTTCAATGATTTTGTAAGCACTCACCTCCTCATTTTAAATCTCTTTTTGCCTAAACTAGATGATTCTGTGTTATGCAATTGAACACTGATGCAGTAATTTAAGAACAGTTGTTAATGAATGATTTTCCAGGAAATAGGAATGTGGGATGCCTTATCTGACTTGGATGTATCTGAAGGCAGCGAGAATCTGGTTACTATTAGCGGAGACTGGTAGTCCAAGATACACAGAAGAGAAACAGTTATTTAAATTATCACCTATGGACTAGTAAACCAGTAAAATATAAGGCAAAGACCACTTCTGCCATGATATGGAAAAAGTCTCCCTGAGAATAAAGACAACAGAGGAAGGCAGAGTCAAGTGAAGGCAAGGGACAGATCCTTATAGATGTTTGAGAGTGTGGATCCAGGTCTATCTGTAGACTTTTCAGTTACATTAGAAAGTATATTCCATTTTTGCTTTAAAAAATCATCATTTGGGGACCCTGAGTGGCTCAGCCAGTAAAGCGTCCAACTCTTGATTTCAACTCAGGTCATGATCTCTGGGTTCTGAGATAGAGCCCTATATCAGGCTTGCACTGCACATGGAGCCTGCTTAAGATTCTCTTTCTCTCTCTGCCCCTCCCTTGCTCTTTCTTTAAAAAAAGTAGCAAAATTATCATCTGGTGTTATCTAGAATGAACTGCCTATCAAAAGTAGACTTTGGTGGACCCCAAAGGCTGCTAAATCAGATTATTATGAAACGCCTAAGGAAACAAGGTAGGGATTACATCTAATTGTCTAGAAAAACCTAAAGAAAATTAGAGGCTAAAGATTCACATTCTTAGCTCAGGTATGTTTAAAAACCAGGGTTTTCTATGACTGCCCTAAAAACATCCTTATCACTTAAAAAAAAAAAAATTTATTTATTTGAGAGAGAGAGAGAGAGAGAGTCGAGCACACAAACGGCACAGCACCAGGCAGAGGGAGAGGGAGAAGCAGGCTCCGAGCTGAGCAGAGAGCCTGTGGTGGGGCTTGATCCTAGGACCTTAAGATCACGAACCAAGCCAAAGGCAATGTTTAACCCACTGAACCACCCAGGTACCCCATATATCCTTAATCTCTTAGAGCCACAGGCCTAACACACCAAAAATTAGAAACAGAATCTTTAGTAAAATGCTATGTTACGATAGAGGTAGAATTAACAGCTTCACTTGATCTCTGATGTGGAAGTTTCAGTACCGACAGAGAGTTATATTCCAAACAAAAATGGTATCCTGTGCTGCCAAACTTCACCGAGTGTCCCTTGCCTGGAGAAGTAGCTTCCTTCTTGCCCTGGTCTATCTTCCTTGAAAACTCTAGAGACCTTATAGTAACCAATCTCCAAGAAGATCTCAGTGATTTGTACCTGTTAGTATTAAATGCCCCTGGTAGTCCCTTCCAACAATGAATATGGCTGACCTTTATAACCTATAGGATATCACAGAAATGATGATGTGTGGCTTCTAAATGCAGGCCATAAAAGACAGAAGTATGAAATCCAGGAAAAGGTTTGTGAAGAAAGAAATATTGAAAAGGTTGTTATTTGTATTGGCTCATCCACCCCTAATATAACCCCAAAAGGACCTAGAGCACACCCTCTCTTCACTCTATACATGAACAAATAGAGTGATGAGTCCAGCACAAGATCCTTGAATGTTACTGTAATAGCTGTCTTCTGGGGATGAAGTTGCATGTGGTGCATTCAAATGGGTTTTCTACCAAGGTCAGGTAGCAGAACGTAAAGGCTATAGACACAGTGGGCACAATTGCCAATAAAACATTGTACAAGATGTAGTAATTGAAAGGTTTTGACCTACGGAGATCTTGTGTTGGTGGTTAACTTATGTATAGAGTTTCCAGTATTAAAATAGAAGGATAGCTGGCTAAGGTCATACATATTTGTGTGACTGAACAATCCCTAGGTTGGGAAAACAATGGCTAGAGATACCACTAAGAGTAATGCAGTAGCTTTCACCCATTTCCTAGTTCTGGAAAGTTCACAAACCCAGAGGCCCTTGAAGACAGAATATGCTAGGTACCTATGATAAAGGATCTTGTGATAACATCAAAAGAATGATGTGTGACTCTCTCAGCCTTTCCCCAAAGGGACATACAGGTATTTCCTAGTATAAAACTGCACTGGTAGGTAGGAAAAGGGAAGACATGGACAATGGTGTTAATCCCTTGCGACCCAGAATACTATGCACACAAGACTCACTGGTCTTATTGTATATCCTCATCATTCAGTAGCGGATTGCGTTTAGAACTCTTGAGTGGTCTTCTGAAGACTCAGTTCCAGTGTCATCAGAGAGGGAAAAATTTGCAAATTGGCCTACAGCAGAGATTATTAGTAAATTAGAGTCTGAGGGCTAAATCTGGCCCACATCCTGTTTTTGTAGTTTTAAGAATTGCTTTAACACTTTTTTACATTTTACTTATTTGAGAGAGAGAGACAGAGAGAACATGAGCAGGAGGGAGGGGCAGAGGGAGAAGCAGGCTCCCCACTGAGTAGGGAGGCCAACATGGGGTTTCATCCCAGGACCTTGGGATTGTGACCTGAGCCAAAGGCACATGCCTGACTAAGCCACCCGTGTATCCCGGCTTTTACATTTTTTGTTTTAGACAAAAACAAAGAATATGTGACAGACACCATATGTGATCCTTAAATCCTAGAATATTTACTATCTGGCCCTTTGTAGGAGAAAGTTTGCCAACTCCTGTTCTACAGTACTATTGTGAACTAGCAACTAACACAGAGTGTTGTTTCTCCCTTATCTGCAGCACAGGAGCTGGGAACCCTTGAGTGGGATAGACACCTCCCGCTCATACCTATTGATCTACCCATAAAATGTTTTGCTTCCAATTCCCATAATTTTGAGGTTTGACCATTTAAAGAGCTCAGTATCCAAGGGAGGAATATGTTCCCCAGAAAACAATGGTTCCACATAACTGGAAGTTTATACTACAAATTGATTATTTTTGGGCTTTTCTAACAGAACAATAGGGGGAAAAAGAGGTTATAGTGTAGGCTGGGACAACTTACCCTTGATACCAAGGGAAAGTATGACTGCTGCTACATAATAGGAACAAGGATGAGAATGTCTTGAAACCCAGGAGATGCTTTGGGTCACCTCCTAGCATTGCTATGTACAGTGGAAAACAGGAAACTATAGTAATCAAATTCAAGCAGAAGCACCAAGGACTCATTCCTGAAGAATGAAAATTACCGCGTCATGTGACAACCTCAACCAGCTGTACATGCTGGCAAAATGAATATGAAATAATGATGGATGTTACAAAAAAAAAGCCTCAAGACCAGTTATAGAAATGAGGATATAGTAGTTACCCATCTCCTTTGTTCTGTTTTTTATATATCTATATACATTAATCATACCTATTGACATGTTTTCATCCTACTTGATATAAGGTATATTTGCAGTTTAATTAATGGTATTGTATTGATATTAATTTATTAATGTGTGTAATTTTAATACGGTGAATATAAGATGTTAACGTTATAAGAAGCTAGGTGAAGGGCATTGGTACTATGTTTGCAGCTTTTCTGTAGGTCTAAATTTATTTCAAAATAAAAAGCTAAAAAGCACAATTGTCATAAAAACATATGTATTACAATTTAGAAATACACATAATAAAGTGATAAAATTTTAGATGCAACCTGGCAATAAAAAATAAGATGCACTTACTTAATGTTTGGCCTTTTTTAAAAATATAAATGTCATTAAATATTTTTTCTAAATTACACTAGTTATACCAGGATTTTCTTCTATTATTTCTTCAGTTAATGCTGCCTTAAAATTCTCTCTCATCTCTTCTTTGAAATTGTGAGAGAAATATTGGAATCTCTGGATTTTTCTTTCATCTTAAACGACCTCTCCTTCAGTATCTTTGTTCTTTTGGAATAATTTTTCCGCTTATTCTTTCAGTTTTTCTAATTTGCTCTTCATCAAAGTCCACTTGCAGCTTAGACCATGCTTTAATTTTTTAATTTTAACAATCTTTAACTCAACCTTTTTTCAGGAAATTTAGACACAATATTCTCTCACAGGCTCTTATATTTCTCTGGGCATATTCTGCATAAGGATTCAAATTTTAAAATACATGTAAGGTGCTTATTAGAACAATGCCTGATACCACACCTATTATGCAGTAAATAATTATTATTTCTAAGATCCTCTTCTGCTTTGTCTAATAACTATTTGCTTGGGTGTTAGTTCTTCTGTTGATTGGTGTCAACCTTTCACAGCGTTGGTTTTCCTTGGATATTTGGTGGTTCTTGATTTTGTATTCATCTTCCTTCAGTATTTGGTGGTTCTTTGTCTTGGTATTCCTTGTTCTCTGTGCATGATGCTGTTCCTCTGCCATAGTTCGCTCTGGTGATTGTGAGGGAGGGCACAGTAACTAATATTCTGGATGTGAAATGAGGCTTCTTTTCTTGGATATAGCCTCCTGGGGTACTGCCTGGTTCATCTGCTACAAGTTTCTAGAGTCACTGAGCTAGTTTAGGGGCAAATACCATTCCAGAGTGCCCCTAACTTTGAAGAATGAATGGAAGGAGAAGCCAACTCGACCAGAGTTTTCAAATTCCATTCCCTTCTGGTTGCTCTAGAACACTGTGCCCTACCCCTACACCCCAGCTCCCTGTTATCCATTGGCTCTGAAGCCTGACTCTTGCTCTTATTTCATATGCCCTCTGACTTTCAGGGAGTCCTCAAAATTCCAAATCTGCTGGCAATCCTGGGCTCCAAAAATCTTCAATAATCTTGATTGGGTTTTTTTTGTTTGTTTTTACAATTCTGTGTCTTGGTTCACCCGGCAAATTGAGATTCATACATTAAGACTCAAAGTATATTTTCTTCGATTCGTAATTCTTTAACCATATTTCTTCTCTGAACTTACATAGTTTCTTGTATACACCTTTATTGCTATTTACAAGTCTGTTTCCATTCCTACTAAACTGAATAAATGAACAAATAAACGATATGCTTTCCAAAGGTCTATCAATGACACTAGTGTGCCCACCAGATTATTTTCTTTATGTAGTCTTGAGAGGTGACTTACACTTCATGTCCTTTTAAAAGATTTATTTATTTATTTATTTGACGGAGAGAGAGAGATCACAAGCAGGCAGAGAGGCAGGCAGAGAGAGAGGGGGAGAAGCAGGCTCCCCGCTGAGCAGAGAGCCCGATGTGGGGCTCGATCCCAGGACCCTGAGATCATGACCCGAGCCGAAGGCAGAGGCTCAACCCACTGAGCCACCCAGGTGCCCCTCATGTCCTTTTAGATGATAAACATTCTGATATCACTAAAATTTGAAATTTATGGTGCAATGGACCAAAAATGAAAAAAGTTTATCTTGTCCTATGTATGAAGAAAATGATTAGGATGAACAATCCTAGGGAAAACCATTAGGATGGAAATGGCTTATTCTTAGAGAATAGATAATTTTAACACTTTAGAATGATTCATTTCTAGACAAGTTTATGCTAACACTACATTATTATTATGTATTCAATGGGAAAAGAGTAATAGAACACTGTGGGCTTTGTCTGGTAGATGTGATTTGGACTCGTTTGCTACTTACTGGCTTTATCAGACTGGATAAGCAACTCAAATACTCTGAGCCTGTGGGAGGGCAGTCTTCTAAAATGGCTCACAGTGCTCTCTGCCTCCTGATACTCATGCCTCTGTGTAATATTTTTTTGGGGGGTGAGGGTGGGGGATATATTCCCTATGCTTTACTTTTCATCCCTGTGACTTATAATTAGAAGTTTGTATCTCTTAATCTCCTTCACCTATTTTTCCCATTCCCCTAAAACCCCTCTTCTTGGGCAACCACCAGTTGGTTCTGTGTGTTTATGAGTCCGTTTCTGTTGCAATACTCTCTACTCTTGGATGTGGGCTGGATCTAGTAGCTTGTTTTTGGTCATTAAAAATAATAGAAATTCATTTCTTAACAGTTCTGGAGGCTGGGAAATCCAAGATCAAGGTGCTAACAGATTCAGTGACTGGTGAGAGCCTGCAACCTGTTCATTTAGTGACTTGCTTTTAATGGAGAGAAGACAAGGAAAGTGATAGGATAATACTTCCAAAATTAGATTGTAAAAGTTTGTGACTTCTGTCTCACTGGCTGGCTCTCTCTCACTTGCTCACTTTGATGAAGCCAGCTGGCATGTTGTAAGCAGCCCTATAGAAATGTCCATGTGTTAAAAAGCTGAGGGCAGCCTCCCACTCAGTCCAACAGCCTGTGAGAAACTGAACCCTGACAACATGAGTGAGTTTGGAAGGGATGCTTCCCCACCGAAGCCCTGACATGACTATAGTCCTGACCAGTAACTTCACTGCAGTCTGTGGAAGACTGAAGCAGAGTCTGAAGCTAAGCTATATCTAGATTCCTGACTTATAGAAATTGTGAGGTAATAATTTGTTATACAGCAGATAATGCAAAGCCCTAGCTTCCTCACCTCTAAAAATGGAGTTGATAGCCTACCTCACAGAGGTATCATAATTAAATGAAATAATAATATAAAGCATTTGGCACCTAATATATATTTTTGGGGTGGAGTGGGATGGGGGGATGGGGTAACTGGGTATTAAGGAGGGCACATGTGATGCGCACTGGGTGTTACAACTAATAAATCATTGATTACTATATCAAAAACTAGTGATGTACTATATGTTGGCTAATTGAACATAATTAAAAACAGAAAAGATTAAAAGAAGAAGTTCTATAGTTGAAGATCTCTGGAAAATAGTGCCTATAATACACACCACCCTCTTAAAATTATAAAATGCATGTAAGAGCCAAAATCCTGCCATAAAAACAGCAAAATTTAAAATCCTTAAAAAATATTTATTTATTTATTTTACCACCATTAAGTTTTGGGTTATTTATTGTGCAGGAATAGTAACCAGGACATCACTCATACCCTTGTGATAAACATTTCATAAAATATGTGTGAAATACTTAGAAGAGTGTCTAGCATATATTAACATTTACTAAGTATTAGGACTTATTCTCCAGGTTAGATACTATTACAGCACTAGAACTGCAAACTTTCAACTTATGTTTCCCTTTTAAAAATTTGAAAAACTATCGTCCTACACTTTTTTCCTCCCATTTCTGCCATTTATTCTTTTTTAAAAAATTAAATTCAATTAATTAACATGTATTATTGGTTTCAGAGGTACAGGTCAGTGATTCATCAGTCTTATATAATACCCAATGCTCATTACATCACAAGCCCTCCTCAATGTCTATTACCCAGTTACCCCATCCCTCCACCACCTTCCCCTCCAGCAACCCTCAGTTTATTTCCTATGATTAAGAGTCTGTTGTGGTTTGTCTCCCTCTCTGGTTTCAACTTGTTTTCTTTTTACCTCTCTTCCCCTATGATCCTGTTTTGTTTCTTAAATTCCACATATCAGTGAGTTCATATGATAATTTTCTTTCTCTGGTTGACTTATTTCGCTTAATATAATACTCTCTAGTTCCATCCACATCATTTGCAAATAGCAAGATTTCATTTTTTTGATGGTTGAGTAATATTCCATTGTGTATATATACACCACATCTTCTTTACCCCTTCATGTCAATAGACATGTGGGCTCTTTCCATAGTTTGGCTATCGTGGACATTGTTGCTATAAACATTGGAGTGCAGGTGTCCCTTCAGATCACTAGATTTGTATCTTTGGCGTAAATCCCTAGTAATGCAGTTGCTGGGTTGTAGGGTAGCTCTACTTTCAACTTTTTGAGGAACCTCCATACTGTTTTCCAGAGTGGCTGCACCAGCCTGCATTCCCATCAATAGTAAAAGAGGGTTCCCCTTTCTCCAGATCCTTGCCAACACGTGACTTTAACTTATTTTAGCCATTTTGACTGGTGTGATAATAGTTACATTTAAAAAGGTAACTATTAACTCAAGTCCACTAAATTTTATCTCTACTGGGTAATGTCTTGTTATAACACTACTGACATTAAAATAATGGTTTTTAATAATGCTATAGCATTTTATAGTGGTTCTACGTACATATCTTATTTCTCAGAGTAGGAACATGATTAAAACTGTGGCATAAGAAATATATGGTTTCAATCCTGGGTTTCTGCCACAGAGTTCCTAAAACTCAGGAAATTCTTTTGTCCTTCATTAGGAGTCCCTTCTCAGTCTATGTTAAGGAAGTGACTTAGATAGGGCCCCCAGATAGCCTCAGGATGGGGCTGGTCACCAGAAAGACCTAGTAGTCAAAAGATTGGAACTTTCACACCCACCCACTGACCTCTGGGAAGGGAGAAGTAGGGGAAGGCTACAGATTAAATCTCTGTAAAAACTTGTGAACAAACTGAGCTTCTGGGTAAGTAAACACATTAAGATGTGGGGAGAATGGGCTGCACAAGAGAGCGTGGAAGCTCCTTGCTCCAACCTATATACCTTGCCCTGTGCATCTCTTCCATCTGGCTGTCCCTTACTTACATCCTTCTATAATAAACTGGTAAAGGTAAGTAAATGTTTCTCTGAGCTCTGTGAGCAGCTCTAGCAAAGTAATTGAACTGGAGGAGAGAGTTGTGGGAATATATGATCTTTAGCCAGCTGCTAGGTTGACAACCTGGACTTGCTATTGGTGTCTGAAGATCCATCTTATAGGATTGAGCTCTTAACTGTGGAATTTGACACACTATCTCCATGAGTAGAGCCACGGTTGTTTCAGTGTTTGACTGGCTAAATATTAGATAAATGCTCCATGCATACACCAAACAATTCTTCAGTGGTTTTCATAACAGGGTTTAAGAAAATAAAGTTTGAACTTCAGGCCTTTCTTTCATAAGCTCTATTCATCTCTCATTTTGGCAGAGTTTAGTTGATAAAAGTCTGCTTTTTTAGAGTACAAAATTAAGCGAAACAAGTACGATTTATTGGCGTTGCACTAATTAAGGAGTGCTGGACTTATTAGATGATTTCAGGAACACTGAGAACCTCCTAAGTGGTAATCAATTTACTGTAAAATTAGTAAGACTCAGAACTTCAAGCTCACAACAGACTAGAGCTCTATCTGTATTGTACCTGACTTGACACTGAAACCTTGAGAGTACCTTGTTTTCTAGAACAAGTACACAGTTTGTCAGAGAAAAATTTCTTTCCAAAGCTTTCCGGGAAAGGGATATTGGCTTAGTTCCCAATGACAGCCGTCTGGTCAATTTATGGTGCTTTGATAGACCATATTTATATTTATAAGCTGGAATGGGTACTTGAAAGTGAATTGCTGTTAAGGTAGATGTGTTCTAGAGTGATCTTTACTGCTGCCTCCTTAAATAAAGATAGTGAATGAATGTTGCTGAGTGAACATGGGAGCTTCCAAAACTATTTGAGGCTTTGACAATATACATGACTTCCTAATTCTTATAAAAGATGATGTCTAACTTTTTCATTTATGTAGAAAAAAATTTTGCATTTTAAAGGGCCTTCTGTAAACCCAAAGTACTCTATGTTAGCAATTAATTATTCCATAGCTGTATCATGGTTATATAACCTACCACAGAATTGCTTAACATTTATGAAGTGCTCTGAAAATTGCCATCAAGAGTGATCTTTAAAAAAATAATTTCTTTTTAAATCATCTCTATATCCAATGTAGGACTTGAACTCACCACCCCAAGATCAAGAGTTGTATGCTCCACCACCGAGCCAGCCTGCTGACCCCAGAGTGACTTTTTTTTTTTTAAAGAGAGGGAAGGAGAGAGCATGCTGTGCGCAAGAGTGGGAGGGTATAGGGAGAGGGCAACAAGAGAATCTTAAGCAGGCTCCACACCCAGAACAGAGCCCAATCTTGGGCTCTATCTCACCACCCTGAGATCATGAGCTGAGCCAAAATCAGGATTTGGATGCTTAAATGACTGAGCCATCCAGGTGTCCTCCAACAGTGATTTTTAAAGTATTGTTTTTGGAGGCACCTTGCTGGCCCAGTCAAAAGACCATGTGACTCTTGATCTTGAAGTTGTGAGCTCAAGCCCTGCACTGGGTGTAGAGATTACTTAAATAAATAAAACTTTAAAAATATAGTTTTTGTAGCATGGTGAAAAGCCTTGGAACAAAATCTTATTCTGTTATTCCCAAACCAATTCGGTGCTCTATCATTAAGACTAGAGTTTCCCTGCCTATTTGGGCAGGGAGGTAGGGGCTACTTCTTTATAAGAAATCCTGAAATCATCTGGTGGAAGGAGTTCAAAATTAAGTTTAAAAATAATTCCAACAGTGAAATTCCCGAGGGTGAGTCCCTTTTTCTCTTCTACCAAAAATTCTGGAAGTCTCTTCCTTGAGGGACAGGGGAAAGGTGACAGCAAAAAGGACATGGTGGTAGCATGAAGAGTTTACTAGGTGAGGCTTAAAGACCTAGTATCATCTCTTCACTCAATAAAAATATATTTAAGGCCAAATCTGTGCATTTTTATACATCATGGACCTTTGTTTGGTTAATGCATTACACTTATTTATGACAAAATATTATCACCATTAAATTTTTACAGGCTTCCAAATTTAGATGGCAAATTTGTGCCACAAAACCTAGCATGGAGATACATGGGATGAAAAGAAGTCCAACATATGTTCCCTGGTCTTAAGACTGGAAATGGAGAATCCTTCAACAAATACGTACATTTTCTAAAGGGGTCTCTAAAGTCCTGGGTCTCCTCGGAAGTGTATGAAGTGCCCAGTATCACCTAACTTTGAGCTCTTCAAAGATAGGGTCCTACAGAGTGGATATTGTCTATACTAATGATGACAATAGCTCTTCCCTCAGTGCCCTCCGACATATTTACAAATACCCCTTGGAGATAACCTAACTCCAACCCCTTCTCCTGTTTGAGAACAGGCTTCCCATTGTACTTGAAATAAAATCCATATTCCTTATACTGGCCTCTAATACCCTAAGAAATCTGATTCATTCCTACATCTTTGACTTCCATCATGCTCATGATGCTCTTTATTCCATACATTCTAATCTTTCTGTTCTTCAAACATACCAAGCTCTTTCTGATACAGGGTGCTTGCATTTGCTTTCTCTCCATCTGGAATATTCTCCCAATCCTTCATTTGAGAGGCTCCTTATCGCTCAGGCTTCAGCTCAAATATCACTTTCTTTAAGACTTCTCAGATTAACTCAGTTAATACTCTTATTAAACTTAAAAAAAAAATCATACTGTATTTACCAGGGTCTTCAACAAATTAAAGGAAAAATAAACAAGTTTGTTCTCAAGTTAATTTCTAATTTAAATCACATACCTGATTCACAACTAGCCTAATCTTAGCTAGTAAGTAAAATACATTTATCAAGCTGTCCCACTAAGAGAAATAAATGGCATTTGATGATACCTAATAATGTCAATATATGCATGGATTTTGTTTCTCATCTATAAAATACTACCCATGGCAGAATTCTGAATGATAAAACTATGGTAGATGGCTAAATAACCAGAGATCAGGCTATCCATTTGGGATGGCACTCATCTCATCATTGTGGTTAAGGTGACCAATAATTTCTAGTTTTATATTGCTTTCCCTTTAGACTACTATGTTATGATGATTGTGCCAATATTAATAGAAAATCCAATGTAAACTATCTTAAACAATAAAGGGCATTTATTAGCCTACATAACAAAAAAATTACAGGCAGGATAGTGATGAAGCATGGTTCAGTCAGGGTTCTGGTTTAATTTCTTACTAAGTTTTTGGCTCTCCCTTCTTCTATGTGTTGGGTTTATCTTTAGGCTAGAGAGATGCAATTCTAGGTCTCCCAAGTACATAGGACCTTTATTTTCTTAACTAAGGAAAATCTTTTCTCAAAGTCCTTATAATAAACAATCTGCCCTTGCTTTTCACTAGACTGTACTGGGTCACATGATACCAATTCCTGTGGTCAGAGTAATACTATGCCTTAATAAACTTTGATCCAGGCTTCTGAACAATTTTTGTAAGTGCAATGGCATTACACTGACCAATGTTTTTCAAATGGTGGACCGTGACCCAAGAATGCATCATGAAATTAATCTTTGGGTCCTAATCATCATTTAAAAGATTAAACAGATTTGAGATTGCATTGCACATATACTATTTTATGAAACTGGTGCTCACACATACACATCTGGATCATAATGTAAAATCTGTTTCTTATTATGAATTGGGGTCAAAAATGTTTGAAAGCCACCATCTTAGGCAAAGTAGGTTCACTCTGTAAACTGTAGTGGAGTTAGTTAGCTGTCGCTTAAGTACACGGATTATGTAAGGAAAAAATGGATACCTGAAAGAAAACTGATACAGTTTGGAAGAGGAAAATAGATGCTGGGGATAGGGTCAACAATTTCTATTGCGGCCTGCCTGACACTTAATTATTTAATCTATACTGGATCCCAATACAGTCATAACCAAGCATATTTTAATTCTTCCAATGTTTTCTCGATTTCAAAGTATACCTCCCTTTCAAAAAAAGCACTTCATTCCCTTCCCAGTTAAGTTTCCATGGTGGGGCAATATATAAACTTTTATCATTTGGTTGGTAGAAAGTATTATGGCTAAAGATTCATTGAAAAGCTTGGCTTCTCCATCATAAAGGATGAATACCCAACTTTTGTATCAATATGGACAGGACTGGAAGAGATTATGCTGAGTGAAATAAGTCAAGCAGAGAGTCAATTATCATATGGTTTCACTTATTTGTGGAGCATTAACAAATAACATGGAGGACATGGGAGATGGAGCGAAGGGAGTTGAGGGAAATTGGAAGGGGGAGAGGAACCATGAGAGACTAGACTCTGAAAAACAATCTGAGGATTTTGAAGGGGCGGGGGGGGGGAAGGTTGGGGGAGCCAGGTGGTGGGTATTATGGAGGGCACATATGGCATGGAGCACTGGGTGTGGTGCATAAACAATGAATTCTGTTACGCTGAAAAGAAATTTAAAAAAAAAAAAAAGTATAAGTAAAAAAAAAAAAAAAAAAAAAGCTTGACTTCTAGGGAAAAAAACCCCCATATTCCAAATAACTGAGCAAATCTTTATCAAGGTTTAAATTTAGATCTTAGGGGCACCTGGGTGGCTCAGTGGGTTAAAGCCTCTGCCTTCAGCTCGGGTCATGATCCTGGGGGTCCCATGATCGAGCCCCGCGTCAGGCTCTCTGCTCGGCGGGGAGCCTGCTTCCTCCTCTCTCTCTGCCTGCCTCTCTGCCTACTTGTGATCGCTCTGCCAAATAAATAAATAAAATCTTAAAAAAAAATAAATTTAGATCTTATTTGACAAGAACTTTAGAGCTCATTTTAGTTTAATCAAAAACTAAGGACTACAGAGGATCAACTTATCTAAGGTAGTTAATTAGTTGCAGAACCCAAGTCTCTTGACACCTGCTTCAGAATTCTTTCCATTGTACTAATTAATAGTGTAGCTATGCCAACTTTAAAAAAATGAAAGTACTGAACATGAGTAAATTCCAGAGGCACCTAGATTTACACTGTTGAGGGATTCTTTCAAGAATTGTAGGTAAATTATATTTTTGGAAGTAATACCGCATTTTTAAGGAAACATGGGAGCTTACTTACTGTAGTCTTTGATAGGCGAAGAATAGTTATTGCTTTGTATGTTTAAGGTGGCCAAAGAACTTTAAAGCTGATTTTTATAATGTTACAGTATAAATTATATTTCACTTAATACTTTACCTTTTAAGGTAGGGAATTCAATCACTGAGCACTTTTTGTACAATTAGAAACTTACTAAGTTCTATGAATGATTCTAAAGAAGTCGTAGATACAAAAAATGACAATCAGTGGATTTATATGTGTGTGGTACTAGGAAGCAATCCTCATTAAGAAATCAAGGCAATTTCAATTACCTTAATTTTCATTACTAGTATTTTTAAAATCAACTGTATGCCCAATGTGGTGCTCAAACTCATGACCCTGAGACAGAGTCGCATTTCTACTGACTGAACCAGCTAGGAACCCTACAATTTCAGTTACTTTAGATTCAAAGTGGAAAAGTCCTTTTGGGTTAGATAGCACTAAGTGAACTATGTTTCATGTATAGGCAGAAAGGGTAGCTGTCATTTGAGGATGCCCTAAGAGTCTTTTTTTAGTCCCCAAATCTCTTCCTTTAAGAGTTGTTTCCTCTTGGGGTGCCTGGGTGGCTCAGAGATTTAAAGCCTCTGCCTTCGGCTCAAGGCATGATCCCAGGGTCCTGGGATCGAGCCCTGCATTGGGCTCTCTGCTCATCAGGGAGCCTGCTTTCTCTCTCTCTTTCTCTGCCTACCTGTGATCTGTCAAATAAATAAATAAAATCTTAAAAAAAAAAAAAAAGTTGTTTCCTCTTTTGGGTGAAAGGATTTATAAGAGACTTCCCTCTAGCTCCAGAAAGAGCCTCTAGTATCTGGAGTCTTAGGGAGTACAGACAGTGCTCAAGATTTGCTTTGCTTTTATTTAAGAAAGGCAAAGTCTGAAGGGTAGGTAGGGTTTAAATATGAAGGATAAGAATCTTCTGTTCTGGGATTCAGTCATGGTACCTACAGTAGGTTAGGGTAATAAAGAAGTTGCTGTCTGGAACTACATTTGCCCATCAGCCAACAGGTCCCAGGCCCACCTTCAGGTGCTAAAAGTCCACTCTCAACTAGCCATACATGGTACCCATAGGTTAGTCTGAGAGGTTACAGATGAGAAATTGGCATTGAGAATCAAGTTGGGTAGTGTTGGCAATAAAGTGGTCTATTATCAGATAGCAGGGTCCCAGTCACCAGACTTGGGTTTAACTCAAGGATCTAGACCCTCAGAGAAGGAGGTTTCAAGTAAAGAACCGGAAAGAAAGAGAGGTCTTGTATCTCAAGAGGATGATACCCTGAACAAATAACTTAAGGGCTCAGGTTCAGTAATCATGAGTCTCATTATCAAACTTGAGGTATCAGCCAGACAGACATAATGCCATATTATGGCATTATGTGTGCCTCTCAAATTAGGATAGATTTAATTCTAGGATTAGTTGACAAAAAGTACTGCATGTAAGAGCAATTATGAATCTTTCTTGAGAATAATTTTCCTTGATGGCAACTTAATCCCTATTTTTACAGTTTTATATTAAAGTAAGCAGTCATATTTTGAAGTAGACAGCTAATTTTAGGTGAATCTAGAGAAGAAAATACAGGATTTCAAAGAAATGTCCAGACTTTAGTAGGGAGTTTTAGCTATGCTCCAAAGTCACTGTTTGATGCTCTTTATAAAGTTTGAAAGGCAATGACCATTAAAAGTACCATCTATGGGAAAACACTGTTCTTTGTTTTGTTTTGTTTAGTAGGCTCTACCCAATGTGCGCCTTGAACTCACAGACCCTGAAATCAAGAATTATATGCTGTACTGACTGAGCTGGTCAGGGACCCCAACATTTTAAATTACATTCTGCTACTTCATGTGTGACCTTAGGCAAATTCAAAAATTACTTAATCCCACAGGATTGCTATAAAGATTACTGAGAACATACAAGCATCCAGTAAGATAAAATGGGTGATTAATAATGTGACAAAACCCGGGCTAGAAATGCTTAATCTTGCTGCCTTAGATTAGGTCAGGTCCCATGGACTGGAGGACTGTTAAGATGCCAGAGAACAAAAACCCAGACTAGAAGTGAATGTGTAAGTAAAGTTTAAACGGGACATGACTGAATATAGAAGAGAACTAATATACATTGTGTGTCTTTTCCTATGACCTGTTAAGAATTTTAGATACATACTCATTTAATCCTATTAATAACCCTCAAAGAAGGCATAATTTTACAGATGTGAAAAATGAGGTATAGGAAGGCTCAAACTACCCAACGTTAAATAGCTAGCTACGCAGAGGAGCAAGTCCCCCAATGTAGTCATGCTGCCACATTCTGCCTTAGTGAGGGGAGGTCCTTCTACTCTCCAAAATGGGAACTGGGTTTGAGTAAGTGAGATTAAATATATACTAGCTACCTACATAGGAGAAACACAAAACATATGACACTGAGCTGGTGACCTGAGATATGTGATGTGATGCAGAGATCGTAGGGACAGCAAAGTCAGATCTCCTTCACAGAATTCTAAGGATAAATTGATAGGGGTTTCATATCTAATTATTTTCTTCAAGTACAGTAAAACCTCATTTGTCTACAGTATATGGAATTTACAATACTCTACATAGGAACTGAGAAACAACAAAAATATCTGATAACATTCTTCATACTTCCCTCCCCCAATAGCTGAGCTTAGATCAAAAAGATGTGATGTTATTTAGTGACTTCTGCCTAATGACCTGAATTCTAGGTAAAAGAATAAATGAGCCAAAACGACAAAGGGTAACTAACATTCTCTACACATGCAGATATACAAATATAAACTACCATATCCTATTCCATTTTTTGTTGATTCACCAAAATTTTCTCCTTTACTGGGAATTTTACTTTAATAAGGCCTTTTGCTAGGCAATGGACACACAGAGCTAAGTAAGACCTTGTAAGAGCTTAGTCCATTTAACACTGGGAATCATGAGGCCACCAAGAGTTCACAGCTGGGACACGCACAAAAAATAGGGCCAAAACAGAAAGACATAGAGAATCAAAGTACCAATGATAAATTAGGTCAAACTATTCAAAAGCAAATAGGAGTTTGTCAGGAAGCAAAGGGAAGGAATATTTTTTTGAGACCTGAAAGCATGAAACAGTGTGATGTGTTCAGGGAATGGCAAGGCATTCCATGTGATTGGAGAGCCGGGGGTTTAGCAGGATTCATAGTGATTAGATCCTAAAGAGATACATTATGCTAAGACATATACATTAAGTCTTGTGGATCAACATTTCCCACAGTTAAGACCATAGATTCTTTGAAATCACAATGTGAAGAAGAAATACCAATAATAATACATACTTAAAACTTCTGATTCTTTAGCTTAAAATCTAAGAAGTATAAAAAATATGAATCATTTTATTTAAAACCCCAAAATAGCAGAGATGAAATCATCTTTTATTTTCATCTTATATTTGGTTATCAAGAGACATGCAAAACCCTCTTAATTTTAATGAGAACAGTGTTTTTGTGTCTTTTTATCACATATCCGCTTAATATTAGGTGTAATGTTGCTAAGTCGAATCCGCATATGAGGTGCAGCATCAAGTCTTTTCCTGTATTTCGTTTTTGTTGCGGCATAATATGAAAATCCTGTTTCACACAGGTGCATTGTAGCAAAAGGAAGAAGTACACGAACTGCACGCCTCGCAATGCTTGGGTACTCTTGAATTAGGCTACTCCAAAAATCATTTAGTGAAAGTTCACTGAAATTTTGTTTCACTTGAGAATCAGATGTTAAATCAATCAGGCTCTCATAGTCCCGTGCTACTAATGAGACTGGTTTAACAGTTACTGTAAATGGATTTCTAACCCAAGTGTTATTGTCATTTGTTACAGGAAAATATTTTAACAGAGTAGAGCGCAAACCCCTTAGGTGCTGCACAATGGCACTACAAATATCTTTATCAACTGTAGAATTAATTTCAGTCAAAAAGTCACTGAGCGTAGGAAAACAATCAAAATTTTCTTCTTCTACAGATGAAGCCCAAAACTCTAATTTTCTTAACAATGATGACATTTTATCAAAAACTGTAAAAACTGTTACATTTTTTCCTTGCATTGATAGGTTAACCTCATTTAATTTAGTAAAAATATCTGCAAGATATGCAAGTCTCAGCAGCCAAGATGAATTTGTTAAACAATCAGATAGTCGAAAAGCAGAATCCATGAAAACCAATAGTTCACGACGAAGCTCAAAAAGTCTTACGAGAACTTTACCTCGGGAAAGCCACCTCACCTCTGTATTCAGAAGAAGCGCTGTGTGCTGGGCACCCATTTCCTCACATAAAATTTTTAGTAGCCTGGATTGATGTGGTCGAGCTTTAATGTAATTGATGATTTGTACTGCCTGATCTAGCACATTTTTCAGAGATGTAGGCATTATTTTAACCGCTAGTGCATGTCTATATAATAGGCAGTGACTACTGGTGCTTTCGGGAGCCACATATTTTATCAAGGTGACAGCCTCAGCAATTTTCCCGTCCATTGCCCTAGAAGCATCGCTACAAACATCAACACATTTTTCCCATTCTATTTCATGTTTCTGCATAAAACTGTTGATGCAGTTGAAAATTTCTTCACCAGTAGCATTACTTTGCAAAGATTCACATAAGAGTAGGTCTTCCTCAATAGATTTATTAAACCTATAACGAACAAACACAAGCAGCACAGCCAGTCCTGAAACATCAGCTGATTCATCTAGCTGCAGTGAAAACCCATCACAAATTTTCAGTCTACAAACAAGCTCTTCTTCAATATCAGCAGCAAGATCCTTAATTCGACGTGCAACAGTACTATTTGATAGTTGTACTGCATCTATTTTTTTACTGTATTGTTCATCAAACATTCGCATCACAACATCTTTTGCACAAGGCTTGATAAGCAATTCTCCAATAGTATGAGCCTCTCCACTCAGGGCTATATGGTAACTTACATTGTATGATGCCTCTGTAGCACTTTCATTATCTGTATTGACAATTTTAGGTGTTGGAGGTTTGTTATTTTCAGGTGAATCAAGATGTTGCTTGAAAAAGCTTATGTCTTTGTCTTTGTAGGCAGCATGTTTAGTTTCCAAATGTCTTCGAAGTTTACTAGGGGCCAAAGAACTATTTGATAAAATTTTCTTACATAACACACACTGAGCATGAGGTGCATCTCTATTTCCAAAGTAAGTAAATCCAAAAGACAAGTAACTTTCATCATATTTTCTTCTTTTTGGTTTCTTACTAAATGTTGTTATTTTGTTGGAATTGGACATAAATTTGACCCTGGAAAGCTCACCTTCTGATTTTTTAGAAACTGAAGGCTGCAACTGTTCATCCTCCCTTTGTAATATTCCAACCTTTTGATCATTTGATTCAGACACAATTTGGTAACAGAAAGATTCTACTTCTTGTTTAAGACTTCCTTGTTTCAACAACAGATCCATAGGCAATGTGTTTGTGGTACAAAACATGGTTAATTTAGAATAAACATCAAGTATCACAAATGTGTTGAAATTATACAACAGGATACACAGAAGATGAGCAATCATCAAAGAGATGATACAGAGCAACACATCAGTTAATTTGTAAATGCTGCCTATGCATCAATGAGCAGATGGAACATCACACGTTCATGTATCAGGTGATTTCTCATGCGACTTCCTGGTGCTCTCAGGTATGGCACACCTTTTCTTAAGCGTAGATTATCACATAAAAATAAAGCTATAGAAATGAGTTTAGTAGTCTTAAACTTATATTTGAAAATAAACTATAAAGAAAACGATTGTTAGCATTGATCTTTTTCTCAGAACACTTATTAACGTAGAGAGTATTAATGTTCTATAAAACACATCTTGGGAATCACTGGGCTAAGAAATAATGAAGAGTTGGTTAAGTATATTTTTAACGAAGGGACCTTGAGGAATATGTCCCACGGCAGGGGTTGGCAAACTTTTTCTGTAAAGAGCAATACAGTAAAATTTTTGACTTTATGGGCCATATCGTCTTTGTTGCAACTATTCAACCTTGTAGTTGCAGCATGGTAGCAGACATAGATAATACAAAAAGAATGGACACACCTGTGGTCCAGTAAATCTCTATCTACAAAAACAGACAGCATGGGCCATAATTTACCAACCCCTTCTCATGGCATATAGCTTTTAGCTTCCAGATATTTACTGCCACTAGATACATTCACTATTGATACTACTATACATCTGAAGCCTCCTACCAGGACTAGTGACTATTTTGATAAACTATATCAAAGACACACAAACACAGTTCAAAGTTTTGCAAGACACCGAATTCTATATCCTAAATACTGTGCTAACACTGAAAAATACAATGTAGACCAAAAGTTAGCTACTAATTCTCTGGAATTAAAATCACATAAATATTTATATCATCCAAATTAAGACCCATTGAAAGTAATGTATATTTTACTGATTATTCTATTATAGTACATTCTGTTATACTATAGGTGAAGACTTTACCAGGACCTAAAAAAAAAAACTCTTATTTTAATAGGTTTATTCCTCATATAGTTTTTAAAATCATAATTAAAAGAAGGGTAATGCAAATTTTAAATCCTTTAAAGAAGACTAGTAACTTTGCAAGCTAAGGCATACATATTTAGTGTATATCCAAATATATCTGCTTTTGATTCATATTTTATGATTTGGCTACAGAGTAAGCTTTGAATTTTCATGTCACATCCTACAGCAAATGGTTTTCCTATTAATAGCTAGATGGTAAGATACCTGAAATGAGGAGTACTCCCTTCTGCAATCACACTCTCCACCTTGGCAGCTTGACATGCAGACTCTTCAAAAGAATAAAATTAAGGGATGGGGTGGAAAGGGAGTAACCAAAAGCCTAGAATGAGAAAAATTAAAATTAGACACTGTAAAAGCAGAACTAACTATAAACCCCTAAGATGATCCTTCATTACAATTTATTTTAGATCCAGGCAGTGCAAATGATTCTTCACTGCAATGCAGTGGACTGAAACAGAAGATGCCTAGCACAGTAAAAATGCTAATATTTTCATCTCACTTAATACTCTTGTTCTATCATCGTTTTGAGACACTCTCCCAACCACAGACTTCATAGAAACACGTAACACTTTCAAAAACTAAACCTAACTTTTAAAAGTGGCCACATTTTAATGTCTCTAAAACCAAGCATTGAAAGTAATCTAAAATAAAGTTATACCGGGAAGTGTTGTATGAAGTATGCATTTTTGCTATAACCATTTTTGTCCCCTCAACCAATTTCCTGTTAGGTTACTATTGTTTATAGAATGATCGTTGTTTACTATGCTTGTAACTGCTAGATCCCTCATATAGATTATCTCATTTAATCCTTAAACTCCAGAGTCAGGGCCTAGTATTGACCGAATTTAAGAGATGAACTAATAGACTGAGAAGTCATCTGGTAACTTAATACATCTTGTAAGAGAAAAACTAAGAACAGAACCCAAAAAGTTGGCGCTGCAGAGCCCACGCACCTAGCCATTCCTTGTGTGTGCCTGAATACTCTTAAAATTTCCCAAGCACTAACGGGTGGCAGAGAGAAACGGATTACAACTGCCAGACAGTCGAGGGTTTCAAACTGCAGCAGCAGAAAGCCCTACTCCATTACTGGGAGCAAACGAGCAGTAGATTCTCATTTCCACAATCCCGATTTTAATTTAGCAACAGAGAACTTCGTGGAGCTGCTGGTTGGGGTTAGAAGCCCTCTCCCTGGCTACCCGAAGAGGACAGAATGGAGTAGGAAGCTTTGTTTTCCTCACGGAAGGCCTCATCCCCACCTCTTCTAGAGGTGCTTTCTCGAATCTCTCGAGGACAAAGAGTCTAGACTCCCTCGAGAGTCAAGTTTCTATTCCATTACCCGAAAAGGCTGGCAGGGGGTGGGGGGTGGGGAGAAACCCTGTTCTTTTGTCTCTCCTCTGGGTTAAACTGACAGGTAACACCATCCCTTCACCCCCACCTTCCGGCTGTTCCAGCTGTGAACAACACCCTCAGGGACAGGAGGGCCGGGTTAAGAGTGCAGTCCAGTCAGAAAGCCCAGGCAAAGGCGGGGGCGGTTGCCCTTTCCAGCACCTACATGCTTCTTTAAACGGTCACTTCGATGTGCTGCCTGGGCCAGCTACGCCTCCTTGTCACAGGTGCGCGATGCCAGCAGACCCGCCACATCTGGGGGCTCGCCCACCCTCGCCTCTAAAACTCTTCTCTCGCGTCCCCGGGCGGTTTCCTCAGCACCCAACACTCTCTCTCTACGTCACCTCCATCAGTGATGGAGACCGGTCTTCGCTGCGGCTGGGCTGCTGGGCAGCGCCGCGGTCCCCAGCTGAGTCTGCGGCCGCCATTTTAAACAGCTCAAGGCAGCGGCCATTTCAGAGCGCACCGCTCAGCCGCCGTGGCGGCTCTGGTCCTCACCTTCACCGAGGCCTGAACGGGGTCAAGAGCCAGTCGTCGCGGACTGGAAGGGGAGAGGGAGGGAGGGGGGAATGAAAAACAAAACAGAGGGAGGAAGGATTCGGGGACAGGGTGATGCTCTCAGCTCAGGGATACCGCCTATGCCACCTCCATAGAGATCCGGTTCGCGGCTGGCGCGGTCGCTCCTCTGAAGATAAATTTAGCACTCTGGAGCAGACGAACACACAGTCTCCACGAGCGGCTCCTCTGCCGCCCAATCAGCTCCAGAGCTGCTCCCCGCCACCAATCCACGCGGAGCAGTGGGGGCGGGACCAAAGGAAAGGACCAAGCTCGGTTGATGTGCGCCCCGGAGGCCGCCGTGGTGCTGGATTCGGGCGTGCGAGGAGTCTCAGCTGGTGCAGGACGTGAAGCGATTGTTTTCAAACTTCCCTGGGTTCCTTGTAGCCCGGTTGCTTGTTTAGAATGCAGGTTCCCGGGTACTGCCAGACAGAGTTAGTTGTCCCGTGAGGCTGGACTGGCCTCCAGGAATCTGCATGCTTGTAGCACTGGCGTTCTGCCCGGGCGGCGGTGATTTGTGTGATTCGCAATTACCCCTAAGGAGCGCGCAGAGCCGCGACTGCGGCTGCTTTCACGACGTCTTTGTTTTCCGAGCCGCACCCCAGGCTCAGGTTTCGCAGCCGCCCCCTCTCTCCCTGGTTTTCCTTCTGGAGTGGGGCAGGAGACGCCTTCTCCTTTCCCCGTCCCTCCCGACGCTGCTGTGTAGAGGGGCTTCAGGCGAGCTGAGCCTCGCGCCGGAGCTCTCGGGTGACCCCGGATGCGATCGGGGCCGCCGTGTAGGAGTGTGTAGGGATAGCGGCGTCTCCGCTGTGTCCTACGGCGGGTCGCTTGGCACCCTAGACCCTCCGGGAGGGGGGGCTTAGGCCGCCTGCACGCGCCGGCCAGCCGGCAGGACTACACCGTCTGCTCTCTGTCGCATTCGGGCGCTTTAAGCCTGCTGCTCTCCCAAGCCCCTCCACTGTTAGGAAAAACAGCATAGCAGAGGTTGCGGGCTGTGTTATTTTTCCCTTGGCGATCTGTCGTGGAGACCAGGAGCTGGGTTTTCCAAATTGACCCCTTAAAATATATACGAGTCTAGGGGTAGCATTGAACGAGTAGCATTGAACAGTAGGTCCCTCTGTAATATTTTTGCCTTTGTCGGCCCCTGAAAATATCTAAGTGAATATTGGGTCATGTTTTCAGGCACTGCACTCAAAGACAAAATCCCCGGCTTGTGGTCAAAAGCAAGGGCAGCTTCTGTTTTTCTTAAACACGCTTCTTCCATATGTGAACAAATCTCTTAGGTGTAGGAAGAAGCGTATAGATTATCTCCCTGGACGATAATAGAAGACAGCATTTGGTCCTAAATGTTTTTAAGCCAGTTCAACGTCTTCAGATTTTTAACCTATAATAAGCTATTATTAGTTTATTTTATTATTTAAAAAATTATTTCTGTGAAATCAAATAAAGTTTCAAGTTTGAACTTCATGGTCAAAGGTAGGATGGGAATCAGGGACACCTCGGTGGCTCAGTCCGTAAGTGGCTTTCTTTGGCTCAGGTCATGATCCCAGGGTCTTGGGATGGATTCTTGTATTGGGCTCCCTGCTCTCTGCCTGCCGCTCTGCCTACTTGTGCTTTCTCTCTCAAATAAAAAAATAAGATCTTTAAAAAAAAAAAAAAAGTGGGAATCATTTTTGGGAAGGGCGATACAGGTCTATTTGAAGAGCAAAGAGTTTCCTTTTGTCATTGCAGGAGTTGTCTAACTCGATAATAACATTGGAAGAGTATCCCATAATTTCATTATGTTTTATATTTCAGAATAAACTTTTACATATAAGTTCTCCATTTAATCTTCACATCTGATTTCCATCTTCAAGAACTGAGAAAATCTAAAACATTCAGTTGATGGGGAAAATAGCGCTTAAAGAAGTTCAACTAAAGTCTAGGACTTAACCTATGTCTTAAACATCTGAAGAGTCTGATAATTAAGGACTTGAAACATAAGAGTTTTTTTCTGTAATTGCTTAGTCAATAAATTATCATGTAATGTGGGTCGATGAGTCAGGTTAGAATATATATAAACAATGTAGTACTCAGACCAATAATGATAATAGCTAACATTTACTGAGTACATAGTACAAGCCAGGGGCTGTTCTACACACTTTTTAAGGTTAATTAACTCATTTACTCTTCACACACAACAACCCTATCAGATGATTGTTCCTATTTTACAGATAAGGAAATTGAGCAGATTGATAATAACTTGCTCAAGTTCCCAAATCTAATTGGTACCAGAGCTTAGGTTATGTGCGATGCTGGTTGTAGGAGCTATAACCCTGTGGGTCTAGATGGTGTGTGTGCACATGCACTTGCAAACTCGCATTAGAAAACAGTTGTGAATAAGACTATAGAAAAATATGGGGTAAGTAGGTAGAGCCTTATTGTTGAAAAGGAACTCCGTTTGTTGCATGGGGCTCAAGTAAAATAATCACTGGAAGCAGTGGCAAGAATTTCAACTGACACCCCAAATTTGCAGCTCCTGTTGCTATAAGAGGTCTGAGATAGCAATTCTATTTGTTTTGGTTGCATGAGTTAATTTGCTTTGCAGTTAGATTTACCAGAAGCGTGTGATGAGACAGGAAGCTCTGGAGCCAGTAATGTAGGTCAGAGTGTCCCACCCCCTGCCCATCATACTCCTCCATCCTTCAGTATATGTGGGCTGCCCTGGCCGGGGAAGATGGCAACCAAGGCAGGCCTGAGTGAGCTGACAGCTGGGGCCCATCTGCTGATCTTAAACTTTCTCCTGAGCAGGGCAGCAAGTCCTTCTTAAAAAAGGATCTCAGTAGTACATCTCCATGTCTGGCACTGTGTATAACCTTTATTATAAAGGTGGTAAATTAATTAAGTTTTCATTATTTTTGTGAAAGTTATCATTATTGTGATGTGTATTTTGTCAGCTTTTAAGATGTATGAAACACTTAAGAGAATTTAATGACCATATGTAAGAGATTGATTTATTGGTATTATATTTACAAGAGTTACATGGGTGCTTATAAAGATTTCACCAGCTAGCTATTAGATACATATATGTGTGTGTATATATATATATATACAAATATATATATTTGTATATATATTTGTATATATATTTTGTATATATATTTTGTGTATATATATTTGTATATATATTTTGTATATATATATATATATTTTTTTAAGATTTTATTTGTTTTTTTGATAGACACAGCAAGAGTGGGAACATAAGCAGGGGGAGTTGGAGAAGGAGAAGCAGGGTTCCTGACAAGCAGGGAGTCCAGTGCAGGCCTCCATCCCAGGATTCTGGGATCATGACCTGAGCCAAAGACAACGCTTAACGACTGAGCCACCCAGGAGCCCCTAATGGATATATTTCTAATTGTAGTTTAAAATTGCTAAGAAAACTTGACTACTTGAGCATGCAAATTATGTTAAATATTTAGGAAGCATTTAGTCTGTTAAGCCTATGAATTAATTAAATCATAGAGAATAAATGAAAGTGATTGTCCATATTTTTAGGCTAAGATGAGGAGATTTATAAATAGATGAACAACATTTATAAATTGAGCTTAAAGGCTTAAATGAGTTTACAATTTATTTATGTTTTTATGAGTTTACAATTTTAATATATTTTGCCTATTAATAAACAAATCATTCCAATTATCAATGTTTATTGTAGCTTTTATTCTCTCCTAGGACTTTCACTATTCCTTCTATATTCCATGATTCACAAAATATAACACTTACATAACTGACTTCCCACTTGATCTTCAGTTCCTGATTTTCAAGTCTGTAGACTTTTTCTTTGAATATATACCAACAGCTCAGATTAAGCATATTTATTATATTTTTAAGATTTTATTTATTTGACAGAGAGAGATCACAAGTAGGCAGAGAGGCAGGCAAAGAGGGAGGGAGGAGGAAGTAGGCTCCCTGCTGAGCAGAAAGCCAGATTCGGGGCTTGATCCCAGGACTCTGAGATCATGACCTGAGCTGAAGGCAGAGGCTTAACCCACTGAGCCACCCAGGTGCCCCTAAGCATATTTAAAACTTTAGTAATTCTCTCTAATACTTGTACCTTCCCAATGACCTCATTTATGTTAAAGATTTTATTATTCTTATAATATTACAAGCAAACTTGGAGTCAATAGTAGCCACTCTTGACTCACCTTCATACTCCATATATACAGACATCAAATTGTTACTTTCTGTTTAAGCCTGACGATTCACAGACCTGTACCCCTGGGGCTAATAATACATTATATGTTAATAAAAAAATTGTTACTTTCTTTGAATGTTGCTTAGGTGCATTCCCTTCCCTCCATTGCTCTTGCATGTTCTCTACACCAAGCTCCAGAAATGTTCCTTCTAAATTATTACTACAGTCTTGCTGGCTTCCAGTCTCTCTCCATTTAATTGGTTTTGTATACCAATATTCTATATTTTAGTATCTTCAGTGACTCACTAATTCTCTTCTATGATGGTATAGAAACATAAAACTTTAGAGCTGAAGAAAATCTTTTTTTTTTTTATTTCTTTTTAGTGTAACAATTTATTGTTTTTGCACCACACCCAGTGCTCCATGCAATATGTGCCCTCCATAGTACCCACCATCTGGCTCCCCCAACCTCCCACCCTCCGCCCCTTCAAAACCCTCAGGTTGTTTTTCAGAGACCATAGTCTCTCATGGTTCATCTCCCCTTCCAATTTCCCTCAACTCCCTTCTCCTCTCCATCTCCCCTTGTCCTCCATGCTATTTGTTATGCTCCACAAATGAGTGAAACCATATGATAATTGACTCTCTCTGCTTGACATATTTCACTCAGCATAATCTCTTCCAGTCCCATCCATGTTGATACAAAAGTTGGGTATTCATCCTTTTTGATGGAAGCATAACACTCCATAGTGTATACGGACTACATCTTCCTTATCCATTCATCCGTTAAAGGGCATCTTGGTTCTTTCCACAGTTTGGCGACCGTGGCCATTGCTGCTATAAACATTGGGGTACAGATGGCCCTTCTTTTCACTACATATGTATCTTTGGGGTAAATACCCAGTAGTGCAATTTTAGGGTCATAGGGAAGCTTTATTTTTAATTTCTTGAGGAATCTCCACACTGTTCTCCAAAGTGGCTGTACCAATTTGCATTCCCACCAACAGCATAAGAGGGTTCCCCTTTCTCCACATCCTCTCCAACACACGTTGTTTCCTGTCTTGTTAATTTTGGCCATTCTAAGTGTAAGGTGGTATCTCAATGTGGTTTTAATTTGAATCTCCCTGATGGCTAGTGATGATGAACATTTTTTCATGTGTCTGATAGCCATTTATATGTCTTCATTGGAGAAGTGTCTGTTCATGTCTTCTGCCCATTTCTTGACATGATCATCTGTTTTGTGTGTGTTGAGTTTGAGAAGTTCTTTATAGATCCTGGATATCAACCTTTTTTCTGTACTGTCATTTGCAAATATCTTCTCCCATTCCATGGGTTTTCTCTTAGTTTTGTTGACTGTTTCCTTTGCTGTGCAGAAGATTTTGATCTTGATGAAGTCCCAAAAGTTCATTTTCGCTTTTGTTTCCTTTGCCTTTGGAGACATATCTTGAAAGAAGTTGCTGTGGCTGATATCGAAGAGGTTACTGCCTATGTTCTCCTCTAGGATTCTGATGGATTCCTGTCTCATGTTGAGGTATTTTATCCATTTCGAGTTTATCTTTGTGTACGGTGTAAGAGAATGGTCAAATTTCATTCTTCTACATATAGCTGTCCAATTTTCCCAGCACCATTTATTGAAGAGACTTTTTTCCACTGTATATTTTTTCCTGCTTTGTCAAAGATTATTTGACCATAGAGTTGAGGGTGTATATTTGGGCTCTCTACTCTGTTCCACTGGTCTATGTGTCTGTTTTTATGCCAGTACCATGCTGTCTTGGTGATCACAGCTTTGTAGTAAAGCTTGAAATCAGGTAACATGATGCCGCCAGTTTTATTTTTGTTTTTCAACATTTCCTTAGCAATTTGGGGTCTCTTCTGATTCCATACAAATTTTAGGATTATTTGCTCCAGCTCTTTGAAAAATACCAGTGGAATTTTGATCGGAATGGCATTAAAAGTATAGATTGCTCTAGGCAGTATAGACATTTTAACAATGTTTACTCTTCCGGTCCAAGAGCATGGAATGGTCTTCCATCTTTTTGTGTCTTCTTCAATTTCTTTCATGAGTGTTCTGTAGTTCCTCGAGTACAGATCCTTTACCTCTTTGGTTAGGTTTATTCCCAGGTATCTTATGGTTCTTGGTGCTATAGTAAATGGAATCGATTCTCTAATTTCCTTTTCTGTATTTTCATTGTTAGTGTATAAGAAAGCCACTGATTCCTGTACATTGACTTGTATCCTGCCACGTTACTGAATTGCTATATGAGTTCTAGTAGTTTGGGGGTGGAGTCTTTTGGGTTTTCCATATAAAGTATCATGTCATCTGCGAAGAGAGAGAGTTTGACTTCTTCATTACCAATTTGGATTCCTTTTATTTCTCTTTGTTGTCTGATTGCTGTTGCTAGGACTTCTAATACTATATAAAACAAGAGTGGTGAGAGTGGGCATCCTTGTCTTGTTCCTGATCTCAATGGGAAGGCTGTGAGCTTTTTCCCATTGAGGATGATATTTGCTGTGGGTCTTTCATAGATAGATTTTATGAAGTTCAGGAATGTTGTCTCTATCCCTATCCTTTGAAGCATTTTAATCAGGAACGGATGCTGGATTTTGTCAAATGTTTATTCTGCATTAATTGAGAGGACCATGTGGTTCTTCTCTCTTCTCTTATTGATTTGTTGTAACATTGATTGATTTTCAAAAATCTTTTAAAAATAAGACAATGCAATCAATCCCCCTTTCCTTCAGTTTCATAAAAGAGAAGAATCAATCCAAGATCTATTACATGACTTTGATGTCACATTGATAATTGGTGACAAAACTGGAATAAGATCTTCAGTTGTATGGGGCATGTCTTAGAATTCCTTTTTACCTCCCATTGTACTGGACATAAAACTGTTCATTTGGCAGATATACTGTAAGTATTGTAAATCAAGCCCTTTTAAATTCTCTGTTAAAAATCCTCTTTCTGGGGCGCCTGGGTGGCTCAGTGGGTTAAGCCGCTGCCTTCAGCTCAGGTCATGATCTCAGGTCCTGGGTTCGAGCCCCGCATCGGGCTTTCTGCTCAGCAGGGAGCCTGCTTCCTCCTCTCTCTCTGCCTGCCTCTCTGCTTACTTGTGATTTCTCTCTGTCAAATAAATAAATAAAATCTTTAAAAAAAAAATCCTCTTTCTGGGGGTCCCTGGGTGGCTCAGTGAGATAAGCCTCTGTCTTCAGCCCAGGTCATGCTCTCAGGGTCCTGGGATCAAGCCCGCATCAGGTTCTTTGCTCAGCAGGGAGTCTGCTTCTCCCTCTGCCTCTGCCTGCCTCTCCACCTACTTGTGATCTCTCTCTCTCTGTCAAATAAATAAATAAGATCTTTAAAAAATCCTCTTTCTGTTGCAAATGATAGAAATCCAACCCATAAGTGAAAAAGTTATTTTTTTTAAAGATTTTATTTATTTATTTGACAGAGAGAGATCACAAGTAGACGGAGAGGAAGGCAGAGAGAGAGAGGGAAGCAGGCTTCTTGCTGAGCAGAGAGCCCGATGCGGGACTCGATCCCAGGACCCTGAGATCATGACCTGAGCCGAAGGCAGCGGCTTAACCCACTGAGCCACCCAGGCGCCCCGAAAAAGTTATTTTTTTGGCTCACATTATTAAAAAGTCCATTGGAACAGGTATGGATGGGTTCAATGGCTCAAATGATGTTGTCGGGGCTCTATTGGACTCTATGTTTTAGTAAGCCTTCTCTTAATGGCAGGTGTAATGCCTCTGTCATCCCAAAACTTATGATGAAAGATAGCATCTTCCATAATAACACTGGGGGAAAGGTTTCTGGAAAGGTCTTTCATTCTGTTTGGGCCATACCTGTGAACCAAATACTATCAAGGGAAGGAGTACTCTAAGAGGTCAACTTGGGACACTTACCTCCTTGAGTTTCGAGAACATGAATTTACTCTGATTGACCACCAGAATCTCACGGAATGTTTGAGAGGTAGTCCCTAGAAGAAAGAGATTCTGGAAAAGTAACTACCCACTAAATTTACTCTCTTTGCCCCTCATATCTGATCAGCTGCCAAGAAGTCCTCCACTGTTATACCTCTTTGTCCAACCTTTCCTCTCCAATTCCACTGCCATCCATTTAGTTCAGGATCATATTATTAATCTCCCAATCAATCTATTGGCTACTATTAGTCTCTATCAAATTTATCTTGCACGCATATAAGCACTCTATTTACACACATTAAAGTCATTCCCTTACTCAAAGCTATCCTTGTTGCTGGGGTGATAAACTCCTTGGCTTGGCATTCAAGGTTCTCACTAAACTGGTTTCAATTTTTCAACTTTTTTTTTTTTTAAGATTTTATTTATTTGTCAAAGAGCACATGAGCATAAGCAGGAGGAGGGGCAGGAAGAGGGAAGAGCAGGCTCCCTGCTGAGCAAGGAGCCTTATGTGAGTAGTGCTCAAGCCCAGGTGGGAAGTGAGGCAAGTAAGGACTGGATTGTCTGGAGCTCCCCCCTTTCTTTCGTCAGTGATCACGTAATATCTAGGTTAGTTGTTCTGGCTTAAAGGCCAAAATTAGAGGTATTAATTTTGTTGTTTTTATTTTTATTTTTAAAGGTTTTATTTATTTATTTGACAGGGATCACAAATAGGCAGAGAGGCAGGCAGAGAGAGAGGAAGGGAAGTAGGCTCCCTGCTGAGCAGAGAGCTGATGCGGCTCGATCCCAGAACCCTGAGATCATGACCTGAGTGGAAGGCAGAGGCTTAAACCACTGAGCCAGTCAGGTGCCCCTGTTTTTATTTTAATCATAATTTTTATCCCAAGCATAGAGTTTATAATTTCAAATAGCACTGAAAGGATTATAAATCATAACAACAGTAATTCTTTAGCTCCTTCTTCCCATGCAACCAACCACTTGTAACATTTTATGCCATATCTTTTGGTATTTGCCTCCATATTTCTCAGTGAATGTGTGTATAAATATTGCTGTTTGCTTGCACATGGCCCATCATCATTCTGACTCTAATCTACTTTACCTAAAATCACTAAAGCCCTCAGTTCATTGGCTCAGTCCTTCAGTGTCCCATTTCCAAAACCCTGAGGAAAGAATCTGGTCCCAAGTTATGTTTTTTTCATCAAGTCACCTACCACTGGCCAGCCCATGGGTGGGCTGCCCTTAAATTGAATTCCTACCCTAAACTGTTGCCAGGGGTGGAACAAGATGGGTGGATGCTCTAGGCTGGCCCTAATAAGTTGGCATCTAATTGTGGCAGACATCACAAATTGAAGCATTCGACTCAATTACAACTCCCTTCCAGCAAGTCTTATTGCTTGAGGCTGGAAACCTAGAGACAATATTTTCCAGAAGTTCTTACAGCTTGGACCGAAACCTACTTTTTCCTTGATCATGAAACCTAGTTTCCATAAAACAGATGTACTTTAATGAGATAGGCAAGTTAAAAGTGAACATTCTGAGGTGGAGGCTATATTTCTAGCACTTTCGTTATTTATACTGGCAGATACTGGTTTTTCTGAGCCAGCTCTGGCTCCAGTGTTCCATCCCTAAATTTCATAGGTGATGAGGGACAGAGCAGCATATCCACTTTGCTGATTCAGATAATGTCATAGCCAACAGCTATGGAGATGGCTTCCTGATTTCCCAACTCTATAAGTGTGGCAGGAGCATGGTGCCCATGGTGGACCAGTTCTGGAAGTTGTTCCTGAAAGCATAGTTTTCAACTCTGTTCTCCTGGTCCTTCCATTGATTTTATTAATCTCTAATACCTCCTGGAAAATCACTTTCTGTTTAAGTTAGCTATAGTGAAATCTCTTATTTACAATTGAATTCTAAGTGAGGCACCTTTCAAAAAAAGAATACTAGAGTATTCTTAAAATATTTGTTCAACCCTTATTTGATGGGGGGGTGAAGAGAAACTTCATTTTCAATCAATTAAAATTACAAACAGGTCCCTAAGGAATGTCAATATTTTGAAGCAATTTGGCAATATATTTCATGGTTTTTCAAGGGTTCTATTCTCTTTTCACTTGCAAATTTTCTGAACCAGACATGTTCTTGGAAGACATATTAAAAGGTTTGGAATTTGTATTCTAAAATTGATCACTGGTTCCTGGCCAACAGCACTAGTCTGCCTGATGAATTTAATCTAATCATTCTTTCATAAATCCAAGACACAAAAGCATATGACAGACTCAGCTAGACTTGGGGGTGGGGTGCTGTGAGGCATAGTGACTATAGGTCCTAGAAGAAGATTGGTTTCATAGGGCCCCTCCACTCTCTGCTACTTGCACTATCTTGGGCACATCTCAATTTCCTCGTCTGAGAAATGGGTTTAAAAACAATAACATACAAACAAATAATTGCTGGGTTTAAATGAAATCATACATGTAAAGCACTTGATAATATGCCTGGTATGTAATAAACATTGAATAGCTGTTAGATAATACTATTGCTTTTAGTTTCCTCTTTCTTGTTCTATATTTCCAGCAAGGGCAAATTTCTATTCCTCCATCTGTGTAAGAATTTGCCTGTGAAAACCTTCGCTGTTTCTATAGTTACTAATTATTCCAGTGATTTTTCAGTACCCCTTATAGAATAAGGACTCGGGCAACTGCCCAACCACCCACCTTTCAATCTGGCTCTGGCTGTGGTTGAGGAAACATTATGTGAGCAGCAGAAGCTGAAGGAGGAGGCGGTCTACTCAGAAAAGGAATATGGCAGATACTGCAGTGAGTAACAGCTTTAGTATAATCCAATTTAATTTAATTTAAAAGGCTTACATCACTTTGTCCCTTTCAATTGTGACATACCTTACAAGCAAATGCTGCCTTACAAACGTCGCTCTTTTGGTAGACATTGTAGTGGAGACCTGTTGGTCTAGAAAAAACCAAATTATTCAGCCCAAATCGAGAGGATTGAATATGGCAAATCAAACGTCCTCTCGCATTCTGGAATTGAAGGAGTGAGGCAGGAAATATACTTGCATTGAGAGTTCAGGTTTCGTACATTAATAATGGTTTACCTGGAACTTCATACCTCACAATCTCTCTTATTTGAGCCTCAACACAACCTACGTAGTGAAGCAGGAAGATACTCTTCCTCCCACTTTAGAAATGAGGAATCTGAACTTCAGAGGAGTTGATGGAGTTGTGCAAGGTCATACATATGGTTATTGGCAGAGGCAGTGCTTGGATCAATCCATTTCTTCAGAAAGTTTTCAGAATTAAGATAATGCAGTTACAGAGTAATCCTGCTAAGTTATCGATCTTAGGCTAAATAACACAACCCAAGCTGTCATTTGGAAAAACACTATGTTCTTCTAGAGTTGTCCTCTTATAGAAGGTGAACACTAATCTTACTCTCCTGCTTTCTTTGGAAGGTTGATGTTAAACTTTTAAAAGCCATCCCTTTAAAAAGGATGCCAGACATAGGCAATTTTTAAAGCCAAAGTGAAGGTTTGCAAGTCAGTTAAACACTCAGTTACTCAGGGAGAGACTGAAATGCCAGGGGATAGGGTTATTTATGGTGCTGGGCTGGGAGCTAGTATATATATTTATTCGTACATGAGTGGAATCCTGGCTCTGGATCATTTCCTGACTTGTTTGAAAATCTAGGCAAGTAATTTCTTTCTTTCTTTTTTTTTTTTTAAAGATTTTATTTATTTGACAGATAGAGAGAGATCACAAGTAGGCAGAGCAGCAGGCAGAGAGAGACGGGGTAAGCAGGCTCCCTGCTGAGATCATGACCTGAGCCGAAGGCAGAGGCTTAACCCACTGAGCCACCCAGGCGCCCCTAGGCAAGTCATTTCTTATGTCTGTATTTTGGAATTATAGCCTTGCTTCCAAGGTGTGCTTTCTGAATAAATGAACCTCTGTTTGTAAATCTCATTTAAATTTCTCTGACAAAGGCGTATCAGTGTTGACAGTTGTGAAGGGTAAGGACACTGATAATAACGATGATATGAGTGTCTTTCTTTTATGCAGTACCAATGCTCTGAGAAGCTTTGAGTGTTTCCCATGTCATATGTATTTTTTAAAAAATTGTAATTACAAACATTTCCCAAAAAATTTATTCTTTTTTTTAAAGATTTTTATTTTTAAGTAATCTCTACACCCAAGATGGGTCTTGAACTTTCAACCCTGTGATCAAGAGTTACATGCTCCACTGACTGAGCCAGCCAGGTGACCCAAAATTATTCTTATTATAATTTTTAAGTGAAAATTCAACAAAAAAATACAAGTATGATCTTACTTTATCTCTTCCCAACCCCCATTCCCCTCACTCATTAAAGTTGATCACAGTTAAAAGTTTGTTGTATACACAGATATATATGTATACATACAGATGTATGTTTGATCTATATATTTTACAAATCACTCTGCAACATATTTTGGCCTTATCAATATGCCTTGAAGACATTTTCATGTCAGCATATAAAATTCTATTTCTTTAATTTTAACAGTTGCAAAGTATTCCAATTTATTTGGTTGTTCCTTTATGGAAAGATTTTTAGTTGTTGTCTAATCCTTCATATTAGAAACAATGCTACAATACATGTCCTTGTTTATACATCTTTGTGCATCTACGTGTGCACTTTTGTGGGTTAGAGTCCTAATGTAGAGTCATTAGTTTAAACTTTAAGCCTTCAAATGTATGTACCTGTTACATTGTGCCCCCAAGAGCCTACACCAATTTACACTTCTACAAACAGCTCATGAGAGTTCCTATCTCCCATCCTTGTGCCAACATTGTTTTATATATTATCAGTCTTTCTAAATTTTGCAATTTGATAGATTAGAACTCTGATTTTTAATTTGCTTTTCCTTGATTATTAATGAGGCTAAGCATCTCTTTATAAGTTTATCAACCATATTTACTCTTCTGTGATTTGCTATTCAGAAGCTTTCTGATTTTCCCTATTAGGAGGTTTTCTCTTTCTTACTGATATGTAAAATCTATTAAAACATTATGATTATGAATTCTGTATTAAGCATGTTTTTTCCCAGCTTACTGTTTATCTTTTAAGACATTGTTAATGTTTTTTTGCTGAGGAAAAGTTTTTAATTTTTATGAAATTGGTCTTTCCACTGATGGCTTCTGGGACTTGTGTCTTCCTGAAGAAGGAAATTCTTTCATTGCTTCTACCCAAGATTACAAACAAAATTATTTTTTATTTTTTTCTAGTACCTTTTAAAGCACCAAGTGCTCTTTAATTCCTATGAAGTATATTCTGAATAGCTGTGAGAAAGGGATTTACTTCAATATTTTCCCAAACATTTAGCCAATTGTTTCAAGTCATATGCTAGCTAGTTCATTCTCATCCTAATGATAGGAGATTAGGAGATGCCATCTTTCAGAATGATCAAACAGTTACAATTCTTTTTTTTTTTTAAGATTTTATTTATTTGTTTCAGAGAGAGAGCACAAGTGGGGGAGACAGTTCAAGGGAGAGGGAGAAGCAGGCTCCCCAATGAGCAGGGAACCTGATACGGGACTCTATCCCAGAACCCTGAGATCAGGACCTGAGCCAAAGGCAGATGCTTAACTGGCTGAGCCACCCAGGCGCCCCAAATGTTTACAATTCTTTTTTTTTTTTTTAAACACTTACAATTCTTAACCCACTGAGCCACCCAGGCGCCCCCTTAAAACATTTACAATTCTTAATTCTCTTTCTAGATAAAGCTATTTGCTTATTTCTACATCAATACTGTATTATTTTATTTTAATTATTTACACAACTTTATCATCTATCTTGATCTCTGGTATAGAAAGTTTCCCCTCATTATTTCCCCCCCCAAATTATAGGGCTCTATCTTGTGCATTTTTCTCAATAATAACATTAGAACAAGCTTTTCATATATGATAATGTTAGGATTTGGGTTGGGATTAGACTTAATAGGTTAAATGTAGGAGAGTTAGCATTTTTTATATTATTTAGTCTTCACGTTCTGGGACATTTTGTGTTTTCCCATTTATTTAGAACCATTATGTAGGTTTCAATTTAGGATTTTCAGTGTACAGTAGTCCTGTTTTATCCACAATTTGCTTTCCATGGTATCAGTTATTACTGGTCAACTGGGGTCCAGAAGCAGATGATCTGCCTTCCAATGTATTGTCGGTAGGTAAGTAGTAGCCTAATGCTAAGTCACAATGCCTCACTTTGTCTCATCGTGTAGGCATTTTATCATCTCACATCATCATCAAAGAAGGGTAAGTACAATTCAATAAGAAATTTAGAGAGAAAGACACACACAGAAGCCACATTCATATAACTTTTGTTACAGTATATTGTTATAATTATTCTATTTTATTATTAGTTATTGTTGTGAATTTCTTACTGTGCCTAATTTATAAGTACAAAATAAATCTAGGAGTTTGCAATTCATATTGGTAGAAACCCAAGAAATATGTGTGAGAATAGATTCTAAGGATGTTAAGCCAAAAAGAACAAAATATAGTTTTGTATCAGGATTAATATATTGATATAGGTACCTTTACCAGATCTTCTGGATTTAAAGTGGGTTAGGTATGGGTTAGGTAAAGCTGGAAATGGCTCTAATAGTTGGCTTGGATGGTTAAATTTTAGACTCAGTGATGGCGCACATTCAGTGAAATCTGATGCCAGAATGTCCCTGCTGTGATATTGTGACCTATAAAAGCAATATATATTTAGTTTTCATCCCTGTTTATAGTACAGGGCTCCTAAAACTCTTGGAATTTTCTACTTGATAAGAGCAATAAAGGTGTTTTGATATCTGTAAACAACCCCCTTTCAACCACACCTAGATTTATGTTAATGAGGTGGTTTTTGGAAAGCACCTACAAATGGGGACTAGTTGCCAAGGGAAACAACTGTGTGACTAAAGGTGTGATTAGAGCCCTACCCCTCTCCGTTCAGGGAAGGTAGAGGGTTTGGAGAATGAGTTCAATCACCAGTGGCCAATGATTTAATCAGCCATGCCCGTGTAATTAAGCCTCCATAAAAATGCAAAAGGAGGCTCAATCAGTTCTTGATTTTGGCTCAGGTCATGATCTCTGGGTCCTGGGACTGAACTCCACATTGGGCTCCACATTCAGTGTGAACTCTGCTTGAGGATTCTCTCTCTTCCTCTCCCTTTGCCCCTGCTCACAGGCTCTCTCTCTGTCTCTCAAATAAATCTTTAAACACACACACACATACACACACACTCAAAAGAAAGTGGTTCAGGGAGCTTCCAGGTTGACAAACACACATCTGTGTACTGTGAAGGTGATACATGAGGACAGAAGCTCCTGCGCTCAAGGCCCTCTCACACCCTGACCTATGTGTGTCTTCATTTGACTGTTCATCAGTATCCTTCATCATATTCTTTCTTATGCAATAAAGTGGGAAACATGTTTCCCTGAGTTCTGTGAGCTGTTCTAGTAAATAACTGAATCAAAAAGGGAGGAGGTCATGGATGATTTCTAGTCAAGTCAGACAGAGTTGTGCATAACTTGAGGACCTACTACTTATGATTGCCATCTGAAGAGGGGGACAGTCGTGTGGAACTGGGCTCCTAACCTGTGGGATCTGATGCTGTGTCCAGATAAATGGTGTCAGAATTGAATTAAATTTCAGGCCACCCAGCTTGTGTCACAGACTAGCTTGGTGCGGGAATAGACCCTCACTTTTGGTGTCAGACGTGTTGGGACGGTGGTGGTAGTAATGTAAGAATGAAAGAGACACCAAAGTGAGTTTTTCCTATTTAACTGGTATCACCTTCTTGTTGGTGTCCCAACAAATCCCAGAGGAAGCTTTTCCCCCCCTAAAGCATTAAGAAACACATTAGTGAAGAAGATGCTAGGATCTGGCACTGCTCTATGGTGTCTGTCCTCTGTAGCCCAAAAATGATGGTGGAAGATATTGGCATTGAGATGGACATAACACCATCCTTCAATCACCTTTTAATTGTGTCCGTCTACCTCTTTTTCTCTCATAAACACATGTGGAGTCTTACTTTGCTGGGATTACCATAGGAAGTTAGAGGTATTTGCATTCCAGACCTGTAATATTTTTACCACTGTGTATCATTGACAAGTCACTTTAGAGAGGTGGGAATTTCAAAGATTGCAGACCAGGGCCTGGTGTTTTCAAACCCTAACTTCTAGTTACCAAGAATAAAAATGAGAAATGGGGGAAATTGTGGAAGAAACTAAGGAAGTGTGTTATCAGTTAGGACCATTAGCCATTTTTCTAGTTCTCCCAAGACTTAGAACTTTATCAAATATGTGCTTCTTAAAATTCCAAATTAAGTCACCAGAATTGAAATGGAGAAAATGGTTAATTTTATCACTCATCAAAGAAACTATGTTGGACCTTTGGAGAGTGAAGTCATTTTACTGAAAATTTTAGTAGAATGATTTATGGGTTTTTTTTGAAGTATAGAAACATTATTAACTAACTGAAATGCTTTTACCTTTTCACTGACTTAGTAATTTGTTTACTAGACTGAGAATAACAAGGCATTTCTAAAAGGAAAAGAAAATTTGTAGTAGATGAAGGACAGCAATCTTACAGCAGATACATTTATATCTCAACTTTAAAAAAATTGAATACCAACCCTTTCCTGGTCCAAAATTCAGGAATCCTTGGTTAATTATACTGAACTCTTGCTGAACCAATAGATGACTAAATGCTTAACCATAATCATCTGAGAGAATCTGAGTGCTTGTCGTGAGGCTGTGCCTGTGCCTTCAAACCCTGCATATCACTGCTCCTCATCTTTACAGCCAGGCCTGACCTTATAATTCCTAAAGGAGGAAAGTGGCCGTCACAGTGTACAAACACCTAGTATGTTTGCTTAAGGGTGGGGAGTCATAAACTGAAATCAGGTGATTTTTTTCCCTTTTTTATTATAGGTTATTTATTTAATGTCCCTCCCACCACCACCTTTTCCTCAAATTCATATGAGGTCAGGCCACAAGTTCCATGAGTGAATAGATTGTATGGAAACCCTCCTCTTGCCTCCCCAAGCCTACTCTCAAGCTGTGAGTTTTCCAGAATCTACTGATGGATCATTGGGTGTCCATGTTCCTCAGGACTTTAGACTTATGAAAGACATGAGGAGATAAAGTTAAGGAACATCACTGATAGGATGTGTCTCCTCTCTTTCACTTTGGTGGCAGCTAGGACACTATCAGTGTTCACTTTCCCACCTCTTCATCCTTTTTTTCACCTCAGCAGGTAGAAATTAATGGTGGGGCACCAGGCTGGCTCAGTCAGTACAACGTGCAACTCTTGATCTTGGGATTGTGAGTTCAAGCCCCATATTGGCTATAGAGATTATTTAAAAAGAAACTCTTAAAAAAATAAGACTGGGGCTCCTGGGTGGTTCAGATGGTTAAGCATCTGCCATGATCCCAGGGTCCTGGAATCGAGCCCCATGTCGGGCTCCATGCTTGGTGGGGGAGCCTGCTTCTCCTTCTCCCTCTACTGCTCCCCCTGCTTGTGCAATCTTGCTCTCTCTGTCAAATAAATAAATAAAACCTAAAAAATAAAATAAAATACAATTACAAAAAGAAAGAAAGAAAGAAACAGATGGCAAACATGAAAATATAGCATTGATTCTCCAAAATTCTGGTGTCTAGACCACTTTACACTTTTAAAAATTATTGAGGATCCCAAAGAGCATTTGTGTGTGGGTTATATCTATTGGTAGTTCTTATGTTAGAAATTAAAATTAGAGAAATTTAAAAAATATTTATTTATGCGGTAGTTGGGTGGTTCAGTTGGTTAAGCAACTGCTTAAGGCTCAGGTCCTGATACCAGAATCCCAGAATCAAGTCCGGCATCAGGCTCCCTGCTCAACAGGGAGTCTGCTTCTCCCTCTGACGTTCTCCCCTCTTATGTTCCCTCTCACTCTCCCTCTCTCTCAAATAAATAAATAAAATCTTTTAAAAATATTTATTTTTAAATAATAATAACCTCATTAAATTTTTAAAAAAGATTTTGTTTTTAAGTAATCTCTACACCCAACATGAGGCTTGAAGTCACAACCCCGAGATCCAGAGTCACATGGTGTACTGACTGAGCCCGCCAGGTGCCCCTAAAATTTAAGTCTTTTAATGTAATTATTTTGAGCTTTCCTCAGCCTCCTCTTCTTTATGTCCTTGCTGTGCTGATTTTTTTTCTATGACTCTTTTGGGGGAAGTCTCTTCCTATCGTCTTCTGCCTGTATTGGGTGCTCAACTCTGACATTAATTGCCTCTTTATCAGTTTGATCAGTAAGTCAAATATTTATATCAAGGTATAATTTACAAAGCATACACCAAGTTATATTTACCCTATCTGCTTTGTATCTTTCAGAAATTCATCAAAATTTCTTTGGTGGTGATAGCATTCCTCTCAGTTTTTCTAGTACCACTTTGTTTTTCTTTTTGTATCTTTGTTATTTCAATGACATTTGGAAGAAGTGGAAAAAACTTTGATTTTGTTTGTCAATATTTTAAACCCAGAAGCACTCCTTGCATTTGGAAATAATGGGAATTCTGACTTTTCACTAATTTAGATGGATCTTTCCCCCAACTAGATTGACTTGCACGGTGAGGTTTTGGGTACTCTAGGACTTGGAGGTTCACTCTTCACCTCTTTGCCGACTTTGGCTGTGCTGCCTCCCTCCAGAGTTCATTTCAAGGGCAGGGAGGTTATACATGCCAGAGATGTCACAGTGTATCAGCCTTTCTAGTTGGCTCAGTCCCAGAGCAATGTTCTCTTCTTACTCCAAACAATTCTTCATTGAATTTGGCAACAGGCTTTGGGCCTGGCCCTTAAGATCCCATTTAAAAAATGTCTATCCTTTTCAGTATGTTTTCATGACTTCATATTTTCTGGCATGAAATTAAGATAAAAATATCTTTCTTTCCACTGAGCTGTAAATCAAACAAATAAGATGAAAATCTTGTGGGAGAGATGTTTATTGGAAGGGAGGTTACAGGATAGAGGCTGTGTATTGTCAGCTGAACAGTGCAGAATTCAGGATAACGTCCTCATTCACCCTCGGCTTCATCATTTTTTTGCATGTGAAAATATTAGCAGCGTGTCAAGGTCTTCAAGGCCAGGAAAGGTCAGACTCTATATTGTATTTACACTGGATATGTTTTACTTTAACAGGGGTAAAGTTCATTAAGATTCTCCCAGAAAGTTGAAGTTTTCCACAAGTCAAAGGGATTTTTCTTTTAGGAAGATTTTCAAAGAAGGTATATTCATTCTGTTCCCATTGATGGTGTCAGATTCACTTTTAGGGCTTCGATATATAGTACGGACATCTTAGAAGATCTCGTTGAGGACTGGAAAAGAAATTGTATTGAAGTACAAGTTCTTGAGATGATAATGTTGCTCCACTAAGAATAAATTAGTAAGTCAACACGTGTTGACTGAATCTGGGTAAAATGGCTTTGAAGAATTTCATATTTCTATGTGGCTTTCAACAGTAGCAGATACAGCAGGAATATGAGAATTAGTCATTCATTCATAATACGTCCAACATGGCTAGTAAGAAGACATTATTGTTTAGTACCCATAAGTAATAACAATAGCACCATGGTTGACACTCTTCTCCAAAGGGGGGCTGTGGAAGAGTAGGCTATTGTTCAGTGACTCTTCATTCCCTCCCCTCTAACCCTTGTTTTTTTTTTTTTTTTAATTAATTTATTTATTTGACAGAGAGATAGGAGAGGGAACACAAGCAGGGGGAGTGGGAGAGGATGAAGCAGCCTTCCTGCCAAGCAGGGAGCCCAATGCAGGTCTCAAACCCAGGACCCTGGGATCATGACCTGAGCAGAAGGCAGACGCCTAATGACTGAGCCACCCAGGCGCCCCCCTCCCATCACCCCCTCACCACCCCCACTTCTAACCCTTATGATAGGGGTAAGTATTCTTCTCTTTTTCACTGATGATGGACTTGGCTGTTTGATTTGCTTTTGCTAAAGCAAATGGTATGTGGGGAGAAGTGATAACACAACATTTGAGCCTAAGCCTTAAGAGGAACTGTGTGCATCATTGCTCGTTGCTCTGGGAGATTTTGTGATTTGTGTGAGAAGAAAATGTCCCCAGGTAGCTGTTAGGCCTTCAGCCTGACTGTCCCGGCTTCCCTGCACATATACAGCCTAAAGCAGTCTGTCTCAACCAATCTGAAGACCTGTGAACTTGAGGAAAAAATGCTTATTGTTCCAAGACAGTTTTGTGGTGGTTCCTTATGCAGCAAAAGCTTATTTGTATAGAGATTTATAGCATTTCCTTGACATCATACAATTACTTTCTCTAGGATATTAAGATAGTAAGTAGGTACTATAATTACTGGGTTGCTATGTGAGAACAGAATTTTCTAAATTTTGCCAGGAACTTCTTCCTTGACCCATTGATTTTTAGAGTATGTTTAATGACTATGTATTTGTGATTTCTCCAGACTAGTTTTTGTTATTTATTTCTAGTTTCATTCCACTGTGGTTGGAGAAGATACTTTATGATTTAAATTATTTTAAATTTATTATTTTGTGGCCTAGCATATGATCTATCCTGAAGGCTGTTTCCTGTGTATTTGAGAAAATGTGTTGTGGCACCTGGGTGATTTAATCGATTAAGTATCGGCCTTTGGCTCAGGTCGTGATCCCAGGGTCCTAGGATCCAGCCCTGAGTCAGGCTCCCTGCCCAGCCAAGAATCTGCTTCTCCCTCTTCCTCTGCCTGCCTTTCTCCCTGCTTGTGCTCGCTTGTGCTCTCTCCCACTGTAAAATAAATAAAATCTTAAGGAAAAAAAAGAAAATGTGTTTTTGGCTGTTGTTGGATGGAATGTTCTGCATTTGTCTGTTAGGTCTAGTGGGTTTATGGTGTTCAAGTCCTCTATTTCTCAGTTGGTCTTCTAATTGTTCTATGCATTATTGGAAGTGGGGTATGAAGTCTCCAACTATTACTGTAGAACTATCTACTTTTCACTTCAATTCTGTTAGTTTTGCTTCATATATTTTGGGTTTCTGTTGTTAGGTGTGTATGTGTTTATATCTATTACATCTCCTTGATGAATTGCCTCCTTTATCAATATATAATATCCTACTTTGTCTTTCTGATCAGAGGCTCTTTCTGATCTAGAGTTGTAAACTAGATATGCAACCTATATCATTACCCACTAACATCTGCTCTAACCATAATTGCATTATGCAATAAATCCTTAACATTTGCTACACAAAAAGTACGAATGGGATGGATATTTCAAGGATGGAAATAGGCCAGTGTGGCTTACGTTTGAGTATCAAGTGGAATCAGAAAGGTAGGCAAATGTCAGATCATATAGTGGCTTTGTAAGATAGGATAAGGATAAGAAATGTATAACTTATTCTTAATGAAATGAAATTTTAGTGGAGGGTTTCAAGCATAGGAGTTACATTTTTAAAAGTTCACTCTGGGAGCTGAATGAAGAATGGATCAGAGACAGGCACAAGTAGAAGGCAGAGAGAGGGGCGGAATGTCAATGGCTTGGACCAGTGGGGCAATAGTGATGGGGAGACGTATAGACTTTGGAAGTATATCTTAGACATAGAGTGGATAGGACTTGCTGATGGATTTATGTGGGGAATAGTAGAAAATAGCTTAGTGTAGTTTTTTGGGTTTTTTGGTTGTTAGTTTGTTGTTTCTGTGTTTTGGCTTGAATATCTGCATAGCCCTTCCTGAGACAAAAGGAAGAGTAGTAGTAGGTCTTTTTTTGTTTTGTCGACTGGTTTTTTGCTTGGGGTGAAGAATAGATGAAAAGTGTTCTGTCTGGTCTTGTTAGAGATATCTATTTTAGGTAAACCTTCAAGGAAGAAGGAGTAGTTAGTTGGGTCAAATGCTGTGTGACATCAAATAAGATGAGGACCAAGCAGTGACGTCTGCATTGGCAATGTGGGGGTCATTGGTAATTCTGATAAGAGTAGTCTCTGGGAAGTGGTGGGGCCAGAAACGTGACTGGAATGAATGGCCAGAGATTGTGAGATGAAGGAGTGGAGACAGTGTATCCACATAACTCTACTAAGAAGTTCTTTTGTGGAAGATTTGAGTAGTTGGTAATAGCTGGTGGAAGTTGTGAGGTTCAAGGGAGTTTTTCTTTTTAAATAAGATAGAACACAGCATCTCTGCCCCCAGCTAAATGCCACAAGTGCTCTCTGTTCATTATGACAACCAAAATGAATTCTCATCCATTTCCAAATTCTTCTTGGAAGGGAAAATTCTGCCTTCTCCCTTTTCCAACTACAACATGTTTGTGTAACGATGCAAATGATGCGGTAGGGAAGGAGAATGCAGGACAGAAAAAGCATAACTGCAAGAGTGAAGACTGAATGCAAAAGAGGATGGGATCAAGATTGGGCAGAGATTCCCATCATAAGAAAGCAGAAGCAAAGAGAATGTGGATTGAGTGGGTAGGTTGGTATTTTGTTGATAGAAAGATTAGAGAGAACTGTTAGTTGCTTTTAAAAAAAATGAGATATAATGGATGGTTATCTGCTATGTGTAGAGGTAGAGGTATTGGGAATCATGGATTTGAAGAGGGAGAACATGGGAAGTAGTTGTTTTGAATGATAGAAAGTGAACACACTGGGGAAGTGTTATCAGGTTGAAAGAAGCTTGAGTATCCATTTGAGATTTAATTGTTGCCAATTTCTTTTTTTAAAAGATTTTATTTTATTATTACTATTATTATTTATTTTTATTAATATATACTGTATTATTAGTCCCAGGGGTACAGGTCTGTGAATCGCCAGGTTTACACACTTCACAGCACTCACCATAGCACATACCCTCCCCAGTGTCCATAACCCAACCACCCTCTCCCTACCCCCATCCCCTCAGCAACCCTCAGTTTGTTTTGTGAGATTAAGAGTCTCTTATGGTTTGTCTCCCTCCCAATGCCATTTTGTTTCATTTTTTTCCTTCCCTACTCCCCAACCCCCCCAAGTTGCCTCTCAAATTCTTCATGTCAGGGAGGTCATATGATAATTGTCTTTCTCTGATTGACTTATTTCGCTCAGCATTATACCCTCTAGTTCCATCCATGTCGTTGCAAATGGCAAGATTTCATTTATGATGGCTGCATAGTATTCCACTGTATATTTATACCACATCTTCTTTATCCATTCATCTGTTGATGGACATCTAGGTTCTTTCCATAGTTTGACTATTGTGGACATTGCTGCTATAAACATTCAGGTGCATATGCCCCTTTGGATCACTACATTTGTATCTTTAGGGTAAAAACCCAGTAGTGCGATTGCTGGGTCATAGGGTAGCTCTATTTTCAACTTTTTGAGGAAACTCCATGCTGGTTTCCAGAGTTGTTGTGCCAGCTTTATTATTATTATTTTTAAGTAATCTCTATACCCAATGTGGGGCTTGAATCTACAACACTGAGATCCAAGAGTTGTATGCTCTGGGGCACCTGGGTGGCTCAGTTGGTTAAGCAACTGCCTTCGGCTCAGGTCATGATCCTGGAGTCCTGGGATCAAGTCCCACATCAGGCTACCTGCTTGTCAGGGAGTTTGCTTCTCCCTCTGACCCTCCCCCTTCTCATGCTCTCTCAAATAAATAAAATCTAAAAAAAAAAAAAAAAGAAAGAAAGAAAAGAAAAGGGTTGTATGCTCTACTGACTGACCCAGCCTGATTGTTGCCCATTTCTACCAATCAACTCTGAGCTCTGAGAGTGCAGAAATGGTGTCTTTTCTGTTGTGGACCACTGTATCTGCAGTATCTGGCATGGTACCCACTGCCTAGTAGGTACTCAATAAATATTCAATGATTTAATAATGCCTGACTCCCTGTTGAAACTGCTATCTTAGAAGACACCTGTATTTTTTTTTAACCAGTATTCCATAGTCCTTGTTTTCCAGACATCATTAACATTCATTCATCACTTCATCTCCTTCTTCTGAGACCTTTGTGCCTTCGGCGGTCTTGAGCTGATCTGCTTATCCAAATGACACAGTCCACTTGCTTATCCACTTGCTGTTGACGCTTTGCTTGGGCTTCCCTTGTGGATCTGCTTGTTGTGTACTTAGTTTCCTTGCTATCTCCTCCTATAAACTCACATATTCTCTGAAGAACTCCCAGCTTTGTGCATTTCCCCCCTCCCTCTACTTCCATCAGCATAGGCACCCTCCTCTCTCCAGGTATCAGTTTATTCCCTCCTTGGGGAATCCCAATATTCACAAGATACACTAGCATTTTACAACTTTTCACTTTTTAAAAAATTACACGTATATTACATGCATATGTAGAAAATAAATAAAAAAAAAACAGATACAGCATCTGCATACTGAAAGTATCTTTCTCAAACACCATCTGGTAGAGTGCATTGATTGCTGTTTTTCACTCCTTCCTTGCCAGGAATATTATATATCCCTTCCCCCACTGACTTGAAGCTTGGCCATAGGGCTTGCTTTGGCCAATGAGATGTGAATAATATGACTTACATTATGTCTGAGGAGAAGTTTTAAATGTGATTGTCTGATTTGGCTTGGCCATTTGAGTTTCTGCTTTTTGCCATGAGCACAGCACATCCGAAGTGAGGGCAGCTCCTTCTGGCTGGGTCCTGGAATAAGAAGAAATATAGAACAGAACCAATCTAACCCATAACTTGATGCTCTGTAAAGTGAGAAATAAATGTTTCTGTTTATAACCCACTGGAATTTTGTTTTTCACTGACATTGAAGGAAGAGCTAAGACCCATGACTTCCTCTAAGAATTGACTTTCAAGGGGTGCCTGAGTGGCTCAGTGGGTTAAAGCCTCTGCCTTTGGCTCAGGTCATGATCCCAGGGTCCTGGGATCGAGCCCTGCATCAGGCTCTCTGCTCGGCGGGGAGCCTGCTTCCTCCTCTCTCTCTGCCTGCCTCTCTGCCTACTTGTGATCTCTGTCAAATAAATAAATAAAATCTTAAAAAAAAAAAAAAGGAATTGACTTTCAAGCTCAATGCTCTCAATCTCCAAAACAAGGATGTTGTGCATGGTGCCACACTCTCCTCTTGTACCCATTGATCAGGACATTCTTCTCCACTGAACCCAGATATGACCTCAGAATCCTTGTGAATATGGCATTCCAGGGAGCTACTACAAATCAAACAGAGATACCTGGTGAGAAGAAACCTTTATGCCATTCTTACCCTACTCTATTCTGTCCTCTAAGTTTACTGATCACTTCTGTTTAAATGGGTTCTTCAAAGCAGGAATGCCATTGGAAGTACCAGTCAGATCTGCCTTGGCTCAGAGACCTCATTCTTTATTTTTAATGCTTATCATATCATTAGTGTCTTGGAAACAATAATACAAGATGAGAAGGAAACAAACCCACAAAGGTATGACTTGCTCAAGGTCACATACTAGGACTTGAACCTGGTCTGTTTGCCTCTAATGCCATGATCTTTCCATTATAGCCATAGGGCCCAAGTATGGCTAAGGGATTCCACTGGCTCGAGCCCTTGGATTTCTTCTCTCTCTGGGCCCCAGACTCTTCATTTCCTGGACTCTGGAGACACTGAAGCAAATTGGTTCTTTAGATCCCCCTTCCTCCAGAGAGCTGATATCCAAGTCTCCTTATAGATGAAGAGAACTGTTAGGGGATTGTAGCACAAAGGAATTATGAGTGGGACTAGGAGAGGCACATGACTGGCTCAGGAGGCCTGTCTTGCTGGCAAATGCATCTTCCTGAACTCCAACCAAAGCAGCATCTGGGCTTTGTTGAGGAAACTGACCAGGAAAACCAAATATCCTTCACATGTCATTAAATGTCAACATGTCCATTAAAAAGGCATAGTGGGGTCTCCATCAAAACATGGAGTTGGGGGATGTGGTAACTAACCTCTGTTACTAGTTTTCTGGGTAATGGTAAAGGACAGAGATTCACTGGAGTGGTGGTTCATGGTTTTACCTGCAAGGCGACTCATCCATCTACCTGCAAGGCAGAACCAGTCATGATAATGGGGGTTAATACATCTGAAAAGAATTCTCTGCTAAAATATAGGGGTTTCATGGATTATCAGGCTAAATGTTCATCGAAGCATTTATAGCTCTGTGATGAGGTTGCTTTTGCCCTGTTTTATGTTTATCCTTCAACTGATGTCATTTTTTCCCAAAGTGGTTATGATTTTGGCCTTGTCACTTCTGTCACCAGGCAGCTTCCAAATTGCCCATTCTTGGCAATGTTTAATGCTTTGTCCCCTGTCCTGCTGTCAGGGGCAGCTCATTTAGGCTGCCAAGAGGACCTGCTTTATTGCTCAGCGAGCCAAGGCCTAAGCTGTTTCATGACATTTCAACATGAATCAATGATAGAAATTTCAATTTGTTCCAGAAGAGAGTTGTCAACAGGCCCAGAGATCAGAAAATGAGTAGCCAGCTCTTTTGGAGGCATTGGTTTGAGCGTACAAGGATGAAAGGCATGCTCATTGCTGTTTCAGCATGCATTTACTCTCTGAATCTCATCCTTATTTATATGTGAGTACTGCTTCTGAAGAAACATGAGTAGTCTTGACACTTGCTCATGAGTAGAATTCCTTCTTATCTACTTTGCTCAACATAGTGACCATAGGTTTTTCTTGCCTGTCCCCTTGGCAGACTACCCCTCCTCCACTCCAGTGAAAGGAGCTGATTTCAGACCTTGGTTTCATGGGTAAGCGTGTGACTCAGGCCTGTCCAATAAGAAACATGGATTTGACGTAGGCATGGGCATGTTAGCTGTGTTAGTCAGGATCCTACAAACATATGAAACTCTCAAACTGGGTTATCAAATAACCTGCCCACAGAGGTGTGGGCAGAGTATAAGAAAACCCTAAGAGAAAATACAGTTCCTGGGCTTAATCAGAGCAGGGTGTTGGTACAACACATAGGTTGTAGAGACATGATTGAGGAGCCATTAATCGAGCTCAAAGGGAGAAGGGTGAGCAGAGAGAGCTGAGGCAGGACCTGTGACTATTGACCATGAGACATAGCTAATCCATGCAGACTCTTGCTAAGGGAACTGGAGGGAATGAACGCCCTCATCTCATTCTTTTCTCTTCCTTCAGTCTCCTGCTGGTCTTCCAATGACAATGCCCAAAGGAGAGCATAGGGGAAAGAAGCTACTGATGTATCCACACAGACCAGCCTCTCAGCTTCAGAGCAGGGAGAAGGGTGGAGAATGGATTTGAAGGTCAAGCTGAAATGTTCAGCCCATGAGCCAATTCAGGCCAACTGACAGTCAATCCTGGAACTTCGGATGGAACAAGTAGGAAATAGGTACTCTCCGTCCACTGGGATCTCTGTGGAAAAGAAGCTTGGAGCTACTGGGGGTCCTCTTGTCATCACTCCAGAGAGAGGACAGCAGAGCAAAGAGATGGGGACACATTCCCAATGACACCACTTAAGTGATGCATTACTTTTTAAAAATTTAAGTGATGACACACTTGGATCCAGTTACACTTGGTGACTTCCCCTAGGATTTTCAGTTAGGTGCCAATAACTTCCCCTCTCTCAGCCAGTCATATTTCCACACTTGCATTCGAAAGAGGCCTGATGAATACACAGGCTGTTCAGGTTAGTGTACTGCACAACTTAGCTCCTGGAACCTAGCAGATGATATCCTGCCACATCAGCAGCCGCTTCTAACCTATTCATTTCATTAAATCTGCTCTCTTTGACTTTGCAGTTGCCAGCCCCTGTCTTTCCACAATACTCTGTAGCTGTAGCTTGTTCCTTGGCAGTCCTGAGATAGCCAGGGTATTCCTGACCCAGATGCATCATGGGACAACATCTGGAATTCTACGAATCCAATGTGTTTGTGACAGTATTCAGTATGGGAGAGGCACTATTTCAAAATAGGAGGCACTACTTCAAAGGAGGTCTCCTTTGGTAGGGTAAAAGGCTAGAATGAATCTAGACCTCTGATCTAGAGGTTAGATTATTTGCTTTTTAAATTTATTTTAAATTTTTTAAAGGCTTTATTTATTTGACACAGAGATACAGAGTACAAGTAGGCAGAGCAGCAGGCAGAGGGAGAGGCAGAAGCAGACTCTCCACTGAGCAGGGACCCTGATGTGGGGCTCAATCTCAAGACCCTGACATCATCACCTGAGCCGAAAGCAGCCGCTTAACCAACTGAGCCACCCAGGCACCCCTTTTTTTATTTTTAAAAAGATCTTAGTTTTAAGCAATCTCTATACCCAATATGGGGCTCAAACTTACAAACCTGAGATCAAGAGTTACACACTCTACTGACTGAGCCAGCTCAGTGTCCCTGAGTTTAGATGATTTAATTGAGTTACTGAAATGTGAGCAAAGTTTATAAATGCTAGGCCAGGTCACATAATTCCGTGGGAGAACTATTTTAACATAAAGCTCAGTTCATGTGCTCAGCTTCAGAAACACCTGTTTGAGAGATACTTTGCCTCAAAGGATGCTTGATAAGTCAGCATCTCTGATAGGTGGTGTGTCCTCTATTTACAGCCCTCTCTTTGGAACAATGTACGTGTCCTTTATTATTATGCTTTTCACCAGCAAGAAAGAAAAGGGAAATAGTTTGTGGGCAGAGGGCTAGGAAGATTCAGTCTTCAGAGCAGTTCTGCATCTTGACCTTCTCCTGTCTCCATCTCTAACATTCTCCCTGTCCATACAGAGCAGAGAGTGAAAAATCCCATCTGTAAATACAGGGCTGGGGGGCAGAGGGAGGCTGGAGCACCATGTGGCAGAGCACACAGAGCACAGACTTGGACCCAGGTTCTTCTGTTCGCTAGCTGTGCAACCTTGGCTTAATCTCCCTGAGTTCCTGTTTCCTCTTCTGTAAAATGGAGAGAATATCTTCCCCAGAGCATGGCTGGGGGGACTAAATGAGATCGAATGAACAAAACTTCTAGCATACTGCTTGGCAAATGTCTTCATAAATGGCCATAGCAACATCAATGATGCCGGGTCTGGGCAGGTCAGGATCGTGGCACATGGAACACTGAATCTGAAACCAGCACGATGCCTGGCATTCAATAGCAAATGCTAATTCCTATCTCCTTCTTCACGCTTCCCCAGGAGTGTTTCTTCCCTCCAGTGGAATTCTGTACTAACTGAGCAGGGATGTATGGGAGGATGGAGGCAATTAGACTTTTAAATAGCTTCTTTGATCCCATAACCCCAAGTCTGAGTCTTAGCCTAAGAAATAATCTAAAGAAAGAGAAAGTAGCTTGTGCCAAAATGTGTACTACAGGATTATTTATAATGGTTAAAAAAAACCTGCCAATATGTGATAATGAGGTCAGTTCAGTTATGGTAATTAACTAGGGTTATCCTGCAGTCTTTGAAATGATAACTTCAAGACTATACAGCAACATTAAAATATTATTTAATATAATTTATTAAATTATAAACCCGGTAGATTAAAAGAGGACACACAGAATTGTGTTTATAGTCCAACACACCATGACACAAGCTTGTGTCCATATCAGGGCCCAATTGGAATCTCTGTTCCCCAAGTGCTTCATTTTTTCATCTTTACACACTAGGTTTGTATTCAGATGGGGACATTCCCTAACTTTTTAAAACTCAGTTTATTTTTTGACCAGGTGTGAGTATTTTTTATGTATAAACCTTATCCGGGCCAATAGAGAGGGCACTAAAAAAATAAAAACAATGTGATTCTTTGGGGTAACAGGCATCGTGATAAGTGTTGATAATGCGTTTTAACTTCTGCTGATGGACGCATGTTTAATTAACAATATTTTAAATCAATATTAAATAAAATATATTTAATTATTATTAATAATGTTTAGTTAAAAATGTACATTAGAATTGTGGAATTATCCTTCTGTTCTTGTTTTACTTTGCATAGGGAACATGAATTATTGAATATTAAGTATTTTGAATAAGGCCTGACGTAGAGTGATCAATAAATAAGAGCTTACAGCATCACCATTTATTATATACAAGGTACTACTCTTCTATGAATGAACCCTTATAATCCTCATGACAATGCAGTGAGGGAGGGACTGTTAGTATCCCAACTTTAGAGATGGGGAAACAGGCGTAGGGAAGTTAAATTTCTTGTCTAGGGTCACATCACTAGTAAATGGCATAGCAGGAATCGCCCTGGGGTCAGGTGCCCAAATCTCGCTCTTCCTCATTCTATCACAGTGCATCCTCATAAAGGAAAGCCGGCTTATGGAAAAGAAAACCAAATGTCCAGCTGAGCTTTTAGCGGAAGTTGGTCTTTGGGTCCCTAAGCCTTTAGGGAAGGGGATGATGAGGGTCTGGAGAGGTAGAAGAGAGGAGCAGAGGCTGGCTCTGGCCGTTGTGTCTCTGCACCTTCTGGAGTGGAGAGAACAGAGAGGCTGGGAGTAGGGGAACCTTGAACTCATTCATTCATTGGTGGAGAATGTCCATGACAGACATGCAGCTAAAGTCAGACCCGCAGTCTGGCAGGCAAAGAAAAGGCTCTGAACCATAGGCGGGCCACTCTTAACTTCCAGGGACTTAGAACTGGATGCTTGTTTGAGATACTGGGAACGACATACCCTCCCCTAGCCCAGACACAATTTAGTGATTAGGAAACAAGGCCCCCAAGATGGCAAGTACCTTGCCTTCTGATGCCTCATAACATTTCCCCTCGTCAGTCACCCCAAACTTGTAGACAGAAATGTTTGCAGACAGGCGTGAGCCTCCCCATTCTGAATACGAACCATCCGTGTGCTGTCAGGGCTCTGCAGGAGGCAGTGTTGCCCTCTTCTCTCAGACCTCCCCTCCCCCAGAGGCCAGAGAGCCTCCCTCTGATGGCAATGCGACAGTTGGGGCGGTGGTGGGGGAGGGGTGGGCCTGGTGGGATCCAGGCAAAGCCCGCATGAAATCAGAAGCTGGGCCCAGGGCAGAGCTGTTCCTGGTGAGGGAGGGATTCCAGGAATTAGCACTCAAGTTGGGGCCAGCTGCCGGGGGCTTGATCGGGGAACCCCCAACTACTACAATTGGAGGTCAAAGTAAGGCCGAGGGTCAGAAGCAGACAGGGACCATAGGAGAAAATCCTCACCCTCTGCCTGTCCTGGGAATGATCTGGCTGAAGGAAGAGGATCCAGGGGCTGGGGCTGAATCACGGAGTCCTCACCTGAGACCAGGAGGCGAGCCAGCACTGCCGAGAGAGTTGAGTCAGAAACATGTGAGAGGTTGTGGTCTAAAAAGGGAAGCCCACAGGGTCACCAAAGTGAAGGGGCCAGAAGCAGCAATGGCAGCTGGGATATGGAGCCAGGAATCTGAGAACAGGGAGGTGAGAGCAAAAATAGTAGTTCCAGGGTAAACAGGATTGGCCTAGAACAGGTGCGGCTTGTGGTGGGCCAGCTGGGGCATGGTGGGTATGGGTCTGCTAAATTTAAAGGGCCAGGACTCAGTAGTCTGGGGTGGGTCTGAGATGTTCTGGGCACCCTTTGCCCTGGACCTGGAGCTGGCGGGCCAGCTGAGTCTGTGGGGCAGAGGAAGGCAAGGCGAGTATTGGAGATAAGGACAAACCCCAATGGGTATGAGGGTGGAGGAACAAGCCTGAGCACTGGGACCTCGGTGTGGTGGGGCCTGCATGCTGAGGCCTGCCTGAGAATGTGGTTTGCGGGACAGCGGGACCCATGAGTCACCAGCCCCAGATGTGGAGCAGATGCAGCTGGCAGCTTTGGCCTTCTCCTTTGCAGATCTGACCACTCCTGGACCAGCTGTCAGGCTCAGGCCACTGGCCCTGTTCCTGGCACAGAGAAAGCCCCAGAACTTTCTCCTCCATCAGCGATCCCTCTCAGAGATGTTTTGGAGCCCCACAGAACCACATTTGGGTGAGCACACACATTCTCACAGCCAGGCCTTACAAGCTGATTTGATGACGCATCCAGGCAGAAGGTGGACCACCCCGGTCATTAACTCATTTCCCCTCGTGGGTGAATTCCTCAGTGAGTGGTTCGTCTGAGGGGTGGAACTTGCTTTTCCAGCACACACAGACCTGTCTGTCAGCGTACACTTGGCTGCTCAGAGGAATCCTTGGCACCTCCGAGGCTGTCCCTGGTTCACCTCTGAGGCCACGTGCTTTCTCTTGCCCTCGACTCCAGCTGCTTCCTGGAACAGCCTGGGAGGATGTGCTGGGGGTGGGGGGGCCCTAGGCCCTGCCAGGCGAGGCCTCAGCACACATCTGGAGGCTTAACCCTTGATGTGCTGCAGCGGCCAGACAGCTTAATCTGCCCTGTGCACATGTCTGTCCTTTTAAATCCTAGTTTCATGCCAGCCGAAGGTTTTAGGCCACTTTTATCATCACTGAATAGCGATGTGACCATGACTCCAAAGTAGGGCCCCTGGAGCAAACGGCGTGGGCTGGCTGCCAAAGCTGGCAGAATGAGACACAGTACTGGAAATAAATGCGGGGTGTTTGCTTACAGATTCTTCTCCACCCCATCATGGATGAATCAGATGACTTCTCACCCCGGATTCTGTTTTTACCCACTTTCCTACTCAGAGGCGGGGGTGGGAGGATTTTTATAAAGCCTAAAATATATCCCCAAATTATATCCTGTTTTCTCTTGAGTTTTAATGTAGACGAGGGGTTCTTCCATGCTTTGACACAGTTAGGAATTTTTTTTTTTTAACTTTTTCAGTTTCATTCTGTTGTCATTCATGCTTGCAGGAAGAAGACGAAGTAGTAAGTTGAGAGACTTAGGGTCAGGTCTCCACTCTGCTCGGTGATGGCAGATTCGGGGAGAGTCAGTTCACCTCTCGGAGCTTTAGCTTCCTCCTTGGCAAATGTGTGTGGGGGGGTCAGTTCCCTGAGGAAGCTGAGAACATCTGTGGGACAGGGTGGTTTCCCCCCTTGTAGCTCTGGAGTCTGAACCCCAGCCCTTCACTTCCCAGGCTTGTTATGACAGCAAATTAGATCACTTGTGGAAATGCTTTGAAAGCTAAAATGCTACATTTCTGAGAGGGGTAATCATTACTATACACCATGCCAAAGGAAAAAGAAAGAAAAAAATTGGTGTTTCTTCTCTTCAGCCTTCTTCACACTCAACTTAGCCTTGTCAGTGGGGAACGCTTCTTCAGTATTTTTGGCAAATTGTTTCACTCTGGACCCAAGGTGGACCAACGCCTTGACTCCATTCACAACACCTTTGCAGCTGCTTGGTTTTTGTTTTTGTTTTAAGAGAGCTCTATAAGAGGATGCTTGGGTGGCTCAGTCAGTTAAGCATCTACCTTTTGGCTCAGCTCATGATCTCAGGGTCCTGGGATTGAGTCCTACATGGGGCTCCCTGCTTGGTGGGGAGTTTGCTTCTCTCTCTGCTGCTCCCCCTGCTTGTGCTCTATCTCTCTGACAAATAAATGAAATCTTTTTTCTTTCTTCTTTTTTTTTTTTTAAATAACTTTCAAACTGCAACTCTGTACTCATGAAGCAGTATTTTTCCCCATTCCCCTTCCTCCCACTTCTAGCAACTGCCATTCTATTCTATTCTGTCCCTATGAATCTGATCACTCCGGGTACTTCATATAAGTGAAATCATCCAACATTTGTCCTTTTGTGTTTGGCTTATTTCACTTAGCATCTTGTCCAGCATCATCCACGTCTGCTTCTTTTAAGAGAGATAAGTCCCAGAAACTTTTAAGCAATAGGTTGTTTTATTTTGTTTTTATTTTTTTATTTTTTATTTTTTTTTTAAGATTATTTATTTATTTGTTTGACAGAGAGAGAGAGATCACAAGTAGGCAGAGAGGCAGGCAGAGAGAGAGGAGGAAGCAGGCTCCCTGCTGAGCAGAGAGCCCGATTCGGGGCTCGATCCCAGGACCCTGAGATCATGACCTGAGCCGAAGGCAGCGGCTTAGCCAACTGAGCCACCCAGGCGCCCCTTATTTTGTTTTTAAAGCCAACATTTTCCCCAGCACTATGAGAAATGAAGGGGGAAAGTCTGAATGGATATATCTGCTTTCTTGTGTGTGTTGTTACAGCTCTACAGTTACAGTTAAAAGTTTGTAGGTGCTGTTTATAACTGCAAAGCGCCTTTTGTAAATAAGAAAGAAAATACTTTGTGTATCTGTATCTGAATCTCAGCTGGCCAGGAGCTGAGAGAGTGTGCAACATTTGGAATGTGTGGTTGGGCAACACTCTTCCTCCCAAGTGTTTATTTGTAACCCATGACTTTACCTGGGAACTGGAGAAGTCCTGGGGAAGGAGACTTAAACCATGTCCACAAATGGGGGTCAAGCACTCAGGGTCACAGCTGATGGTTTGGGTTCTGACCTAAGCCAGTTTTCAGGAAGGCAATTTGGACCCTCAAGAGGTGGGGGGGCGGGGATTAGTGAAAGGGAAAATGCAGGCTGGCTCAGGGATCCACACCCAGCGCGCCCCGCCCCAGGGGATCAGCAACCCGGGAGAAAGGGCCAGGTTAAAAAAAAAAAAAAATTAGAAAACTAGGAAGCTCTGTAATGCTTTGGGACCCAGTGCAGAGCTGTCAAGGAAGTTCCAGCAGGACGATGGGGGCTATTCTCTTCCCCGTGGCAGTGACTGGGGAGTGGAGTAGCACCGTGGTGGGCCTCAGTGTCTCATCAATCTGGTGTCAGAGAGAGGGTCTTCATCCTGCTCAGCAGCGTCAGTGCAGGGACAGTGGTGGGCTTCTTAAGCGCTGAGGTGACGTGAAGCAGGCAGGGATCCCAGATCTCAGGGTTGGAGGAGGGCACAGGGACAGCTCATTTTGCATCACTGCAGCACAGGAGGCCTGAGCTGATTCACGTTCATATGTTAAGTCCCTTAGAGACTCCTGTAAAGTCCTGGAGGAGAAGTTCATAAGACTGTAATTCTTCACAGGTTGGATTGGGGGCTGGGCCACTGAGAGTCAGACATTGATGTGGCCATGACGCTAGTTGTACTTATTGGCTGGTGCAGGTCAGCAACCTTTGGGTTATGTATGTTTTGATTTGTTAATAATGAAATTATTTTGTGGTTTATTCTGATGATTACTCATTTGTTAATGTCATTTAATTTAAAATAGTTCAAGCAGAGCATACAGATTGCCTGTATGTTGGGGCTGTTCACCTCCTGCTTTTGGCTTGTTTATGAAATGCATGAAGAATCCATGAAATCATCATGATTATAGCCTGTATTTTGGATTTAACCACATTTTCAGAGAGCAAGAAGACTGAGAAAACAGGAGGCAAGAGAACTTCGGAACCTACGGAATGTAATGTTTCTGTGTGGAAGTTTGCTAACTCACTTTCCACTTCTGGAGTGGCTGAACTGACAGCAATCTCCGTTTCCTCCAGTGCTTCATTTATCACTGTCCTAGAGGGCTGGGAACTGAAGGGGTGTTTGCCCCGGTGACAAGTTTTGTTTTGTCTTGTTTTCTGAGCCATTCTCTGTTAGTTTCCTTCAGGACCATGTTTGGGTTTTTCTATGTGTCATGTGGGTGGGTATTAACTACTTTTGTTTGAAATGGTTGCACTCAGTCCTACTCCAGTATAGCCACTGGAGTCCCATCTTTCCTTTGGTGGGGCTTATGAGTGTCCTGAGCTGTTGCAAAAAGGATTTTTTCCATTAGGTAGATCTCTTGGGCTAAGAAAAATGCTAAGACAAGGGTGGGCGCTGTTGTTGCTGGACCACATGTGGCTATGTAGAGGTACCTGTTGGGGGCATGCCTTCACTTGAGGACAATGAGTGCAGCAGAAGGGGCTCATCAGCACAGGCAAACATCCGTTGAATTCTGGACTGAGCTCCCACGTGGCAACCTGGTCCTGCCAACTGATCATGCTCTCTGGGGCCCAGGTGGAGCAGCCTCCTGATGCTCACTCTCAGCTTCCTGCAGCCCCTTTAAGTCCTGGAAGCTTTACTGCCTTCCTTTCCCAGACCCCCGAACTCCCACCCATGGCAACTCCAATGTTCAATGGATCTGGAGATCTTCATCTGTTCTCTTTTCAAGCTATTTTTCTCAACTGCTTATTACAGAAATCTTCAAGCATACAGAAACGTTGAAAAAAAAAAAAACAACAACAACAGAACAGTGACACTTGCATGCACTTGATCTTGAATTAATGTGATTGTAACATTTTGTCATATTTACTTTAACAGGAAATCTTAGATATGAAGCACTTCAAAGTAAACTGTAGACTTTTCCGTCCTAAACACTTCAGTGTTCAGTTTGCATCTCCTAAGAATAAGGATGCTCTTCTACAGGAGGATACCATGATCACATCTAAGAAAATTAATAATAATTTGCTAATATAATCTAACATAAATCACATTTAACTTTCCCCATTGTCTCCAGCAGGAACTTTTTATTTATTTTTAATTTTTAAAATTCTTTAAATTACTTTATTCATTTTGCCTTCTTTTTTTTTAAATTTAATTTTATTTTTTCAGTGTTCTAAGATTCATTGTTTATGTACCACATCCAGTGCTCCATGCAATACGTACCCTCCTTAATACCCACCACCAGGCTCACCCAACCCCCCACTCCCCTCCCTTCTAAAACCCTCAGTTTGTTTTTCAGTGTCCACAGTCTCTCATGCTTCATCTCCCCCTCTGATTTCTCCCAACTCACTTTTCCTTTCCTTCTCCTAATGTCTCCATGTTGTTCCTTATGCTCCACAAGTAAGTGAAACCAAATGATAATTTATTTCACTCAGCATGATCTCCTCCAGTCCCATCCATGTTGATACAAAAGTTGGGTATTCATCCTTTCTGATGGAAGCATAATATTGCATTGTATATATGGACCATATCTTCTTTACCCAGTCATCTGCCGAAGGGCATCTTGGCTCTTTCCACAGTTTGGTGATTATGGCCATTGCTGCTATGAACATTGGGGTACCTATGGCTCTTCTTCACACCACATCTATATCTTTGGGGTAAATACCCAGTAGTGCAATTGCAGGGTCATAGTGTAGCTCAATTTTTAGTTTCTTAAGGAATCTCCACACTGTTTTCCAAAGTGGCTGCACCAACTTGCATTCCCACCAACAGTGGTAAGAGGGTTCTCCTTTCTCCACATCCTCACCAATACTTATTGTTTCTTGTCTTGTTAATTTTGGCCATTCTAACTGGTGTAAGGTGGTATCTCAATGTGGTTTTGATTTGAATCTCCCTGATGGCTAATGATGATGTTTTCATGTGTCTGTTAGTCATTCGTATGTCTTCTTTGGAGAAGTGTCTGTTCATGTCTTCTGCCCATTTTTTGACATGATTATCTGTTTTTTGAGTGTTGAGTTTGAGGAGTTCTTTATAGATCTTGGATACCAGCCCTTTGTCTGTAGTCATTTGAGAATATCTTCTCCCATTCCGTGGGTTGCCTCTTTGTTTTGTTGACTGTTTCCTTTGCTATGCAGAAGTTTTTGATCTTGAAGAAGTTCCAAAAGTTCATTTTTGCTTTTGTTTCCTTTGCCTTTGTAGACATGTTTTGAAAGAAGTTGCTGTGGCTGATGTCAAAGAGGTTACTGCCTATGTTCTCCTCTAGGAGATAGATTCCTGCCTCACATTGAGGTCTTTTGTCCATTTCGAGTTTATCTTTGTGTATGGTGTAAGAGAATGGTTGAGTTTCATTCTTCAACACATAGCTGTCCAATTTTCTCAGCACCATTTATTGAAGAGACTGCCTTTTTTCCACTGTATATTTTTTCCTGCTTTGTCAAAGATTATTTGACCATAGAGTTGAGAGTCCATATCTAGACTCTCTACTCTGTTCCACTAGATTCTCAACAAGATCCTAACTAATAGGATCCAACAGTATATTAAAAAGATTATCCACCATGACCGGGTGGGATTTATCCCTGGGATGGAATGGTGGTTCAACATTCACAAATCAATCAATGTGACAGGACAAATCCATAGAAGAGAGAAGCAGCACATGGTCCTCTCATTTGATGCAGAAAAAGCATTTGACAAAATACAGCATCCATCCCTGATTAAAACTCTTTAAAGTATAGAGATAAAGGGAACATTTCTCAACTTCATAAAATCTATCTATGAAAAACCCACAGCAAATATCATTCTCAAGGGGGAAAAGCTGACAGCCTTCCTGTTGAGATCAGGATCATGACAAGGATGCCCACTCTTACCACTCTTGTTCAACATAGTAGTAGAAGTCCTAGCAACAACAATCAGACAACAAAAAGTAATAAAAGGTATTCAAATTGGCAAAGAAGTCAAACTCTCTCTCTTCACAGATGATATAATACTTTACATGGAAAACCCAAAAGACTCCACCCCCAAACTACTAGAACTCACATAGCAATTCAGTAATGTGGCAGGATACAAAATCAATGCACAGAAACCAGTTGCTTTCTTATACACTAACAATGAAAATATAGCAAGGGAAATTAGAGAATTGATTCCATTTACTATAGCACCAAGAACCATAAGATACCTGGGAATAAACCTAACCAAAGAGGTAAAGGATCTGTACTCGAGGAACTACAGAACACTCATGAAAGAAATTGAAGAAGACACAAAAAGATGGAAAAGCATTCCCTGATCATGGGTTGGAAGAATAAACATTGTTAAAATGTCTATACTGCCCAGAACAATCTATACTTTCAGCGCCATCCTGATCAAAATTCCACCGGCATTTTTCAAAGAGCTGGAACAAACAATCCTAAAATTTGTATGAAACCAGAAAAGACCCCAAATTGCTAAGGAAATGTTGAAAAAGAAAAACAAAGCTGGGGGCATCACGTTGCCTGACTTCAAGCTTTACTACAAAGCTGTGATCACCAAGACAGCATGGTACTGCCACAAAAGCATGAACTTTTAATTGAGACTTTAGAAGCAGGATCCAATCAGAATTCATGCATTGCATTTAGTTGTTAAGGATTTTTTAAAAAATATTTTATTTATTTGTCAGAGAGAGAGAGAGAGAGAGATCACAAGTAGGCAGAGAGACAGGCAGAGAGAGAGGAGAAGTGGGCTCCCTGCTGAGCAGAGAGCCCGATGAGGGACTTGATCCCAGAACCCTGAGATCATGACCTGAGCCGAAGGCAGAGGTTTAACCCACTGAACCACCCAGGTGCCCAGTTGTTATGGATTTTAATCTCTCTTATTCTAAAACAATCCTCCTCCCGCCATGTTTTAAAAATCATATTGGCCTAGTTGTCATGTGGTATGTCTCACCTTCTGATTTATCTGATCACTTCCATGTGCCATCACTTAATTTTTTATAAAGATTTATTTATTTATTTGAAAGAGAAAGTGCGCACGCTCATGAGGCAGGGAGGAGCAGAGGAAGAGGGAGAGAGAAACTTTAGTAGACTCCGCCCTCAGCGCGGGTCCAACGCAGTGTTCCGTCTCAACCCTGAGATCACTGCCTGAGCTGAAACCAGGAGTTGGATGCTTAACTGACTGTGCCACCCAGGAAACCCCTCATTTATTTATTTTTTTTAACAGAGCCCGAAACTTTCTGTAAACTGGAAATTAATTTTAAAGGCCTCATTATATTTGGTCAACATTTTGGTAGGGTGGTCAATTTAAAAAAAAAAAAAGATTTCATTTATTTATTTGACACACGGAGAGAGAGCAAGTGAGAGGGAGAGAGAGAGCATGAGCACAGCAGAGGGGCCGACGGAGAGGCAGACTCCCTGCTGAGCAGGGAGCCTGATGCAGGACTTGATCCCATGACCCTGGGACCATGACCTGAGCCGAAGCCAGACGTTTAACCGACTGAACCACCCAGGCACCCCCAATTTTTTTTTAAATGAACAAACATTACCCTATTCCCTTAAGGGGTTGCCCTCTGAATTTCAGCCATTTCTCTCCCTTTTTCTGTCAAAAAAGCTTAGCTTTGGCAAAGTGCTGGTTTTTTCCTAGCTATCACTACTGAAATATTTCATCAACCCATTTTTGGAGTCTTGTTTGGAGATGTGGAGATTGGAGATTCGGAGATTACGTTTGAAGTCTTACTGCATCAAGCCTTCAAAGAACACTGCCACCTGCCATGGGGGATGATGGTTTAGGGGCAGGTGAAAAGTGAAAGGGAGCACAGGTCATGCCCCCAGAGGTCTTTCTCCCCAGAGCTGGAGGGACACACTCTGCAGGATCCCAGACCCTGTTCCTGGATCCGTTTCACATGAAAACATACAATTTGGGTCATTTGCCAGCACCAGGTCTCAAGCATAAGTCTTCTTCTGCAGCTGTCACGTTTACCAGCAGTACCATCATCCTTGGCATTTTTTTGTTGTTGACTCAGATCTTAGAGATTAGTAGGAAGATAAATCATCTGACTGTGAAATTCATCTTCATTCTGTATAGAGTCTCGTAATAGTCTCTATCCTGTGGCGACTTTTTCAGTACTCTCAGGAAATCAGTAGAGAACGGACCATTTGTTTCCATTTTGTAGGAAAAAAAAAAATTGATCTTGAACTTTTTCTTTTCTTCTTCTTCTTCTTTTTTTTTTTTTTTTCAGTTCAACAAGTGTTCATTGAACCCGTATTGTGCACCAGGAGCCGTACATCAGGGAGCACAAAGTTAGCTTGAGCCCGCATGTTGTTTATAGCAGGGAAGAAGACACATAAACTGATAGTTTCACTATAAAATTGCAGAGATAAGTAGTAAGCATCAAGAGGTCAAAAATGAAGGGTGTATGTTAGCCTTCCTGGAGGATCTGAGACCTGAGCTAAGGCTTGAAGTGTGGGCAAGAGCCGGATGCCAAATGGTGAAAAGAAACTTCTCACCTTGTTCAGTGTGGTTTTCCCAGCATCTCGCACACGGAAGACATTCAGAAGAGTGAACTTATAAAAGAAATCTCTGGGTGCCTGCCTGGCTCAGTTGGTAGAGCATGTGACTCCTGATCTCAGGGTTGTGAGTTTAAGCCCCATGTTGGGTGGAGAGATTACCTAAAAATAAAATCTTTTAAAAAAGAAAGAAAGAAAGACGGGATGCCTGGGTGGCTCAGTCAGTTAAGCATCTGCCTTTGGCTCAGGTCACAATCCCGGGGTCCTGGGATCAAGCCCCACGTGGAGCTCCTTGCTCACCTGGAAGCCTGCTTCTCCCTCTGCCTGCTGCTCCCCCTGCTTGTGCTCTCTCTCCTTTCTCTCTCTCTGACAGATAAATAAATAAATCTTAAAAAAAAAAGAGAGAGATCTCTGCAGAGGATGTGGTACAAGCACAAAAAGGTGTGGGAAATATAAATAGCTCAGAATTAAAGTGGATTAGTGCTTCCCCTTGAACAGGGTCACAAACTGCTTTGAAAAACTGCTGGAAGCTGTGGCAGACAGGTGGTGTGGCAGAAACACACCATGCCCTTTGAGACTCAGGGTAGATAAGCATCCAGTGGAATGCTTCTACTTCTTGTTCTTGGGTCACTTACCCTTCACTGACAGTAGTTTGCTGAAGGATCACTTACTTAGAGCAGATTCTCAGGGTTTTTTCCACCATGATTGAGTTTTCCTAAAAGCTCCCGATTTCACAAGTTGGTTCTCTCTCTCTCTCTCTTTTAAGATTTTACTTATTTATTTCAGAGGGAGAGAGAGAGAGAGCACTAGCCAGGAGAGGAACAGGGGGGCAGAGGGAGAAGGAGACACCCCGCTGAGCAAGAAGCCCGACGAGGGGTTTGATCCCAGGACCTGGGATCATGACCTAAGCTGAAGGCAGACGCTTGATCAGCTGAGCTACCCAGGCACCCCCACAAGTTGGTTCTTTTAATGATGTTCTTCTTGATGCTTCTGGCAGGCAGGAAGTAATTACAGTCTGAGAGGCACTTCTGTGCTTATAACTTTTTAATTTTCTTTGGAATTTGAAGGTTTCTTCTACTCCCAAAGAACCTGAAAGTAAATTCAATGACTAAATCTTACTGAGAAAACTGTATTTACTCCTTTCTTACTATCCTTATGAATTCCAAAACAACCACGTGCACGTATAAAGTCAAAAGGCTGTTGCCATATTGCAAAAACATTCTGGGTATGGGCTCTGTATTGTATGTCCTTCTAGAAAATTCTATCCATTTGCAAGAGGAAGAAAGAATGAATACTCTGGCTACTGCTCTGTGTTTTATTTGCTTGTACTCTTCATTGAATAATTTCTTAATTATAGCTCTAGCTGCTTTATATCATATCAGATCCATTTTCATGAAGGATTATACAAATATTCTCTGATATAGTTTCATTAAAAAGAAGCCTCTACCCAGGTGTACAAGCTTAAATATTTGTGTAAGAAGAAGTGTTCACTGAGTGATGCTGGGTGGCAGTGAGAAAGCCTGTGCATCTGTTGAACAGAGTGGTGAGTGGTTACGGCACAGATTTGGAGCTCTTTGTTATTGTAAAAATTATGGTTTGTTAACTGTGAAAATGGATACACATTTTTCTATGGAGCTATTGTCAAAAAAACGAATAAGAAGGGATGATTATACAAATGTGTGTTGCTGGGGTCCTCTGTGGCTCAGATGGTCTGCCTTTGGCTCAGGTTGTGAGGTCCTGGGGTCCAGGGATGGAGCCCCACATCAGTCTCCTGTCTCACCAGGGGGTCTGCTTCTCTCTTTCTCTCTGCCTCTTGTCCCTATTCCTGCTCTCTCTCTCTCTCAAATGAATAAATAAAAATCTTTAAAACAACAACAACATCCCGGCCAACGCACCAAAAAAAAAAAACAAAAAAAAAAAAAAACAAAAAACAAACAAACAAACAAAAACAACAACAACAACAACAACAACAAAACCAAAAAAACCCCAGATGTGTGTTGCAGACTGGGTGATTTAGGGAGGCTGACCGCCATGTAGAGCAATGCTCCTCAAACTTTAATTTGCATACAGAGTACCTGGCTGCTACTGAATGTTGAAGGCCCCCCAAAGTCCATATGTTGAAATCCTGAGCCCCAACGTGATGGCATTAGGAAGTGGGGCCTTTTGGGAGTTGTTTCGGTCATGAGGGTGGCGCCCTCGTGAATGGTATTAATGACTTTATCAAGAGATCCCCCACAGAGTTCATGAACCCTTTCAGGCAGTGAGGACACCCAAAAGACTAAGAGCCAGGAAGCAGGCCCTTACCAGACACTTGATCTGCTGGGGTTTTCAACTTGGACTTCCCAGCCTCCAGAACGGTGAGAAATAAATTTGTTGTTTCTTAGTCATTCAGTCTACGGCATTTTGTGATAGCTGCCAGAACAGATTAAGACACTGGGGATCTCTTTAAAATGCGAATTCTGATTCAATATATCTGGGATGGGTCCTAAGATCTAGCATTTCCAACAAGTTCCCAGGTAACGTTGATGCCACTGGTCCAGAGACTACAGTTGGCAGAGCAATGACCTAGGGGACCTTTTGGAGGAAGTGTCTTGATACCGTCACTGTCCGGTTCTCAGCTTTGTAAGCCCAGAGTGCAGTCTAAATCCATCATCTGTGATTTTGAAATCCAGAAGCTCTGAACACCAAAGGCATTTTCATCGCTGCTTTAGAGGCAAAACCTGGTTTGAACTCATGGGAGGCTATCTATAATCCTTATTTCTTATTTTGCATGAATATTCATGTCTTCATTCTAAAAGTATTGGCGTATTTGATTACAGGAAGCTGCTCTGGACTCCGCTGGGGATGCGGTAGGGGAGGTACATGGCCTATTCTAGAGTATAAAAAACTCTATATCCTGAAACACTTCTCTCAGAGTATGCAGTCCTGTGGCAATTTGGGGGATGCTCGTCTCCTCCATAATCTTCCTTCTCCTTCTGAAAATGGCTCTCAACTTCACGGAGCTGGGCATGACCCTGTCCTCTCGCTCCTGGGATCCCGCAACCCCCAAACACAGAGAATTTGGTCAGGGTGGAAATCTGACCCAAACTGGGCCAGTCAGATTCTCCTTGTGGGAATTTAGACTTGGGATTCACAGCTGTCTGTCTTGGCTGCTGGCACTGAGGCAGGTGAGAAGCAGTTTTTCTCAGCTGCATGTCTGAGAAGCAGAGGAAGCCGATCTGTAAGTGGAGAGGGGGAAATGAGGCAGGTGTGAAGAGGGAGATAGAAATGAGAGTCCATGTAGCCTGAGTGTGAGAAAGAAAGGGAGCGGCAGCGGGAGTGTAAGATGCAGACCCAGGGTGAAGTAGGAGCCTCAGTCCTGACTGTTTTCTTGTCCTGGTCCTAACTGTCCTTTCTGGCCCGGAGTTCCATGACACATCACTCTCATCTTATAATAAAGCCTCACATCGTATTGGTGCTAGGTAAAGTTTCTTTGAATTGCAACCCAAAAGGCTTTAACTAAGACATGAACACAACTTTTTTTAAGAGCAGGAAAATTTTTTAGACTCCAGAGAACAGACATGTCAGTCAAATTCCCAAGATAATGTTGATTTATTAATTTCCATGCAGAGTAATTGCCAGTGGGACCAGAGTCCTCACGCTCACAGGTCAGTCTGTTCTCTCCCAGTCGGAAAATCTACGTGGGAAGCCAAATTATAATGAGAAGGCTCCCTGATGAGCGCAGGCAGAACCAGATAAGTAGGGGATCTGAGCAGACTGTCTCCACACTATTGAGGGCCTGAGGCACTTTTCTCCACGTTCAGGATACGCAGAAACTTCCATGTGGTACACATAGGTGTGTGGTGCTGGGGCATGCTTGGAAAATAGGCCAACTCACTAAAACTAGTTTGCCCATAAGCCAAGACAGCTAATGAGCCATTTACCTAAAATTAGTATTTGTCAAAACATTTCATGTGTGATGGAATGGTTTCCAAGCCTTCTGAATATTTTTTCCCCTAAGGTGACTGCTGACTCTTTAGTTCTGTCCCCTCTTTTTCCTTTCCTTTCTCTCCCTTCCTCCTCTCTTCCCCTATGCCCCACTCTCTCCCTCCTTCTTTCCTTCCTTCCTTCCTTTCTCTTTACTTTTATTTCAAAGATTTTTTGCCTACTGGTCTGAGATTATCTGCCTCCTCACCTTCATCTCCTAGAGCCCCAAACTGGAGGCTGGGTCTTCAGAGGTGAGATAGTTAAGACCAGAAATAGTGCCCAATGGAGAAAATGGGTAGAGTAAAGCCAGAGTGTTGAGGAGAGGGGATGTTGGAGGAATTGCTGAAGGCCAGGAACCAGATAGTCAGTCGGGTGATTAAAACACAGAGATGGAAACAGCAGGAGCAGGGCTGTCAATCAGGAGACCTGAATGAAATAAGAGACTGGACTGAAGGGAAAACAGGCTGAAAGCAAGTGATGAGATAATACTATTCTGAATTTCCATTGCCCATGAACTATCTTATACTTTTCTATTTCTTTCAAATTGTAGTATGTGCCTTTTGGAAAATTTTGGGCAATGTTGAATTTGCATAAATCTGGAGTTGCTCAACTCAGGGGGTGTTTTATTTATGATTCATCAGCTTTATCCTTTTTTTTTCTTCTTAAGCTTTTCTTTCCTACTGCTTGTTGTCTGCTTCTCAGACATTTGTGTACTAGATTTCATTATTGAGCAAATTACCCCCAATCCAATGTTTATTGCTCTGTAGTGAGGCATTTCTGTGTTGACAGGGAGAATGAAGAGATGAGACACGTTCATCAGAAACATATTAAGCTTTATTGCTTTTATATTTTGCAACTTCTAAATGATGAAGTCGTACTAAACTACAAATATTAACCCACACATTATTATTTTTTTTAAAGATTTTATTTATTTATTTGACAGAGATCACAAGTAAGCAGAGAGGCAGGCAGAGAGAGAGAGAGAGAGAGAGAGAGGAGGAAGCAGGCTCCCTGCCGAGCAGGACCCTGGGATCACTACCTGAGCCGAAGGCAGAGGCTTTAACCCACTGAGCCTCCCAGGCGCCCCCACACGTTATTTTTAAAGCTTCCTGTAACCAAATAAAGCTTGTTTCCACTATAAAAATGGTATATATTTATATTCATTTTCTGTTGCCTTTTTAACTAACTGCCACAAATTAAGACATCACAAATTTATTATCTTAGGGTTCTGGAGATCAGAAGTCCTAAAATCAAGGTGTTAACAGCTCTGTGTTTCTTCTGGAAACTCTAGGGGAAAATCCGTTTCCTTGCCTTTTCCAGCATCTTGAGGCTGCCTGCATTCCGGGACTCATGGCCCCTTTCTCCATCTTCAAAGCCTGCAGTGCAGCCTCTTCCAATCTCTCCCTCTGACCACAACCTCCTGCTTCTGTCATCACATTGCCTTCCTCTCAGAGGGACCCCTGTGATTACAAAAGATTACACAGACCATCCAGGATCATTGCCCTGTCTTGAGATCCTTAATTACATCTACAAAGTCCCTTTTATCATCGTTTGAGGTATGTATTCACAGGTTCTGGGGATCAGGACACGGACATCTTTAGGGGAGTCTACAATACTCATTCATACTATTCAACCTAAGAATACTCATTCATAAGGCAATAATCAAATATAGTTCAGAAAAACAGGAGAGAAAATACAACTCATGGTTTGCCTATTGGAAGGTAAACACAACCAACATGTCCTTCTTTTTAAGAATAAGCAATTTTTACAGTTCTAATCGTACTGTATATTCAATTTGAAATCCTGATTTTTTCACTGAATATAATATCATAGCCTGTTTTCAATGTTAGTACATAGTCTGAGCAAACATTTTTATTGGCTACGTAATATTTTATTGAGTGACTATCTCATATTTTACTTACGCCTTTCCTTACTTTTTTTGGAAACTGAGGGTTTTTTTATGATTATAAATAATTCTATGACAAGTGTTTTTGCTCTTTCTTGGAATAGATTCCCAGGTGTAGGGTTACTCTATTTAGTCTTTTTATGGCAAATATCTATCAAAGGGTTTACACAAATTTTCAGAACCATCAGATATGTGTTAGTAGCCATTCCACCAGCCCCAAATAAATCTCACCAGCCCCAGAGAAAACAATCATGATAATATCTTTGCTAGTCAGGTAGGGGGATAGATAACTTATAATTTTCATTTGTTTGCAGAGGAGAATGAACATTTTTTTCATGGGTTTGCTTGCTGGTTATAATTCTTCGTTGATGAATTATTGATTCAGGCTTTTTACTTTGGGGTTCAAAGCATTTTTAAAAAATATTTTATTTATTTATTTGACAGATCACAAGTAGGCAGAAAGGCAGGCAAAGAGAGAGGAGAAAGCAGGCTCCCTGACGAGCAGAGAGCCTGATGTGGGGCTCGATCCCAGGACCCTGAGATTATGACCTGAGTCGAAGGCAGAGGCCTTAACCCACTGAGCCACCCAGGCACCCCTCAAAGTATTTTTTAAATCAATTGGTCTGAGATTTAGATATTTAAAAAGCTTCATGTTTATGTTATTTGTTCTAAATACTTTCTTTCGTCTCTTATTTCTATGTTTTATGCCTAGAAGTTTAAATTTGTACATGGTCTAATCCATCCATTCTTTTCTCCTCCTTCTTTGCTTTTTTAAAAAATCCTCTTGTCCCACTGGTTATCTACATAGTACATTTACTATTCTTCTAGTTTTTCATATAGTTTGAGGAGTGTCTCTTTAGTCCATCCGGAATTTATGTTGGTATGAAATCCATGGGAAGGCTCTGACTACCTGCATAGAGGAGCTCTGGACACAGTGACACACTGTGGCTGCTTAACTTTTTTTTTCCTACACTCCATGCTGAACAACCTTTAAAATGTCTTTTTTCAGGGCCTAATATAGTCGAACAGTTTTTGGTATGGCTTGACAGCAGTCATTTTATTTCATTTCATTTTGTTTTATTTTTATTTATTTATTTTTAAAAAGATTTTATTTATTTATTTGACAGACAGATCACAAGTAGACAGAGAGGCAGGCAGAGAGAGAGAGAGAGGGAAGCAGGCTCCCCGCTGAGCAGAGAGCCCGATGTGGGACTTGATCCCAGGACCCTGAGATCATGACCTGAGCTGAAGGCAGACGCCTAACCAACTGAACCACTCAGGCACCCCTTGGCTATAGGCATTGTATTTTACTTTATTTTTTTAAAGATTGATTGATTGATTGATTGATTGATTGGACAGAGAGTGGTTACAAGTAGGCAGAGAGGCAGGCAGAGAGAGAGGGGGAAGCAGGCTCCCTGATGAGCAGAGATCCTGATGTGGGGCTCCATCCCAGGACCCTGAGACCATGACCTGAGCTGAAGGCAGAGGCTTAACACACTGAGCCACCCAGGTGCCCCGGCTACAGTCATTTTAAACACAACTCCTCTTGGCACAACTTGGGTGTTTCCCAGTGTCCTCAGCCAAGGTTTACAGACAACATCCCTTATGGAGGGTTGATTAGTTTCTTGGTCCCTCTCCCCATCTGACTCTTTCTGCCTTTACCTCTGACATCCCACTCAATGCCTTCTGTTTTAGAATAAACGGCTTCACTACTTTTTCTGATCACAAAAATAACGATATAGACTTGTAAAAAAAAAAAGAAAGAAAAGAATCAGGCACTCAGAAGGAAAAAAAGGCAAGTACAAATCAGCTGTAGCCCCATTACAGAAAGATAGCGGTTAGTCACACTAGGTGGCTTGGTCAGTACTGCAAGTATATATTTATGAAAACAGAGTCATGGGCTATATGCTACTTTACTCTTTGACAAATAATACATCATGGATATATTTACATTCAAAAATGCGGATGGTCTTTGCTTTTCTTCATGGATGTGCAACTGTCCATAAATGCATTTATCGTGCTCTATGTAACTACTTCCTATTGTTAGCCATTTAGGTCATTTCCAGTTTTTTACCCTTATCACTAGTACACCAATGAACATCCTTATACATACTACTTTGTGTAAGCATATCCTAATTTCCTTCTTTCCTTCTTTTTTTTTTTTTTAAGATTTATTTATCTGTCAGAGAGAGAGAGAGAAAGGGAGCACAAATGGGGGAGCAACAGGCAGAAGCAGAAGCAGACTCCCCGCTGAGCAGAGAGCCCGATGCGGGACTTGATCCCAGGACCCCACCTGAGCCTAAGGCAGACTCTCAACCGACTGAGCCACGCAGGCATCCCAAGTTCTAGAAGTACCTTAACATTGATTGGAATCTGTGGAGAGGTTCCAAATTTTGAATGAGTTAAATTATACACTGTATACTTCTAGAGGACTTCATGTATGGGAAAGGGTCTAACCTGGGGGGACAAACAGCATGGACTTGGTTATGCCAAAGTAAGGAACGATGAAACATCTACTTCTCACTGGTGATCCATATCCAGGGCAGTTCAGCTGGGAACTTTTGTTCATTATAGACACCAGGTGGGTGACTCAGGCTGACAGAGGCCCAGTCTTAAAACTTGTTTCTAGAATCATTCATCAGGTAGAAGGGGACATAGCAAATCATGGTGCTCTAAGCTTCTACCTCAACAGATACAAGCCACTTCTGCTCCAACTTCATTTTCCACAGCAAACCACAAGAACACACCCCCAGCTTCCAAGGGGACGGGAAGGGCAGACCTACCATAAGCCTGGCATGATAACAGAACTATCTCTCGACAGAGCCTCCCTATCGACGGGCATACCTTGAGGAAAGAAGCTCCTACAAGGTACAGATGATTATCCAAATATCACAGATAAGAAAACCATGACTTAGAGAGTTTAAGAACTAGCTCAAGGTCACTTAGCCAGTAGAGTGGCAGTGCTGGGATTATAATTTAGGACCATATGACTTAAAAGCCAGGCTCTCTGTGCTCCAGGGTCCTCTTGGGAACTTCTGTGACATTTCCAAAGAGAAGTCCAGATTTGGAAGATAACAGTGCCTTGTAGTCATGCCTCGATGTGGCCCTCAGAGTCCCTAGAGCGAATTTCCTGATTCTTGTCTTCTCAGTCCATGCATCAAACACATCACCGTGCATTGTCCTTAGTAGGCCTTCTTGCTTCCCACGTGATAAACTCTGTCCAGAGTCAGTTCTCCTGTTGCTGCAATTGTCCTGGGAAAGTACCCATCGTGAGGTTCTTCCCAGAAGGTACACACTTTGGTCCACCATTTGTAAATGTAACAGTATCATTGCTTTGGGGAGGTTTTCTTGCAAATATCCCATGCTATGATCATGTTTCAACTCAAAAGAGGCTCTGAGAACATTATTTTGGACATCTGTGGAGGTCTTAATAATTTATGGACATCTTGTCTGTGTGCATTTTGTTTCTTAACAATAATATTGGAAGGAAACTAAAATGTGTTGGGACCCCTCTGGGTGCCAGGCCTGGTTCTAAGCATTTTAATGTATTCTTATCCTCATTTATTTTTCATAAGGACACTTTGAGGGAGGGGTTATTATTCAGGAGTATAATTATCCCATTCAAAGAGGATGATTAAAGTAAAGAAAAAAAAAAAGAGAAGACTTTTGGTCTGAGATTTATGCCTGGGGTAATAACACTTTCTTTATCATGGCTTCCCTTAATTACTCTCATGGGACATTTTTCAGCCTCTGCAGGGTATTTATAATTTCTAAAAGGTGTGTTTGCCCATCCCTGTGAGATTTGGAACTTGAGAACATATCATTTAGGATTCCTTTGGATGCAATAACAGAAAACTAAACCCACCCTGGCTTAAGCAAAAAAAAAAGGGGGGGGGGATTTGTTAACTTATGCAACTAAAAAGTATAGGGATAGACAGAACTTCAGGTATAGTTTGATCCAGGAACTCAACATCAGATCTAAATCCCACTCTACTTCTTGGCACTCATTCTCCCTACTTTGGCTTCATTTTCAGACTCTAAGTGGTGGAAAGAAAGCTCTGGCAGTGTCAGCCTCTTGTCCTCTCAGATTTAAATTCAGTAGAAAAGATCATGTATTTTTCTCTCTCAGCAGTCCCACAAAAATTTAGTTGCATTTCTTTGGCTGTGATTATGTTAAAGTCTGTCCCTTAGCAATCACTATGGGCTGGGGACTCTGATGCTGTAATCGATGAGGCCTGAGTTAATGCCCATCTCTGGAATTAGGGCTATGTTACCTCCCCCCTTGCACATGGACCTCATGAGAGTGAGGGTGGGTGTGGTCCAGAGCAGAAAATCAGGGTATAGTTGCCAGAAGTTAAACGTACACTGTGTAGTGAAAACAACTGGAACACAGTACAAACATACTTTCAAAACATTCCTCCCCCACTTTCTGCCCCTTAGAATAGTTTATAGTATAAAAATGTTTTTGTGTTATAGAAGCTTACCTAACAAGTTTACTGCAAGAAGAAAGAAAAGTGCTCTTTAGAAGGTAAACATTTATCTAATAATTACTGTGAAACATGAAAACTTTCCATTTCTTAGCTGTTAGCAAGCTTAAAGCTCTATTAGTGTTCAATTATAGAGACTCTCTCTTCCCAAGGTCTTACTACAATTATTTATCTTATCTTTTTTTTTAAATAGTAACTTCTTTTTAAGACAATTATCATATGGTACATGGAATTTAAGAAACAAGGCAGAGGATCATAGGGGAAGAGAGGAAAAAAATGAAACAAGACGAAACCTGAGAGGGAGACAAACCATAAAAGACTCTTAATCTTAGGAAACAAACAGGGTTGCTTGGAGGGGAGGAGGGTTGAGGGATGGGGTTACTGGGTGATGGCCATTGGGGAGGGTAAGTGTTATAAATGAGCACTGAGTATTATAGAAGACTGATGAATCACAGACCTGTACCCTTGAAACAAATAAAACATTGTACGTTAATTAAAAAAAAGAAAATACAGAAACAACATATGGGCACCTACAAACAAACAAAATGGTAACTGCTTTTTTTTCCCCCCCAACTTAAAATGACAAGAAAAAAAATACATATTCTGGGAGAAAAACTGGAGAATAAAGAAAAACCCAGAAATAATTTTGCCATCTTTTTTCCCCTTGTATACAGGCTATAAACCTCTTCCATGTGCAAAATTGGGATCATGCCATACATCCTACATAAGGTTTTACATTTCACAATCTATAGTAAATATTTTGCCATATTTTTAGATATCCTTGTGCATGTTTTTTGATGACTGCTTGATATCTCTCTAATGGCTATATTATAATTTACTTACACTGGTTCCCTACATTTTTTCCCCTGTTATATAAATATAATATAGCAATAGACATCTCTGTGTACAGCTGCTGCTCATTATTTAGGATAACTTTTAGAAGTGGGTTTGTTCTTCACAAAGGCTGTGTCACCATATGCAATTTTCTTTTCATAGCAGCTAGAGAAGTAAAAGAAATATCAGTAATATGTTGCTCCTTTACACAAAGACACAGTGGTTTTGCACCCCATGGCTGGAATGTCCCACTTGGTCTGAGTGGGTGAAGACAGAAGTCACCTGCCTACAGAAATTGGCCTAAATTGCATCATATGAGCTCCAGCAAGCTCCTTGAGTTGCCTCCCCTGGGCAAGAAGTTGGAGTGATCCTCTGGGCAAGCCTTCTCCACCCTTAACAAGAAGAAGTGAAGTACAAGTGAATGTAATTTCTGGACACAGAGAAATTATTACAGACATCTCGTGCCCGCTTCATGTTCCATTTGTTGTAAGAAGTACAGTCTTCTGGAAGGGTGCATGCGGACTTGGTGGAACTTAAGCTCAAGAGTGAGTCACAGTTGTCTAATCTTACTGGGGTCCCCTGAGAGGAAGAAAATATCATTAGCAGTATGGGAGTGTTAAGGGGCTGTAGGGCCCATTATGCAGGACTTGTCCAGCACTTTCCAACCCTTCTGTGTCAGGTAAAGCCAGTAACTGGACAAACACCAAATACTTTCACTTGAATCGTAAGGGCTCCAGAAGTACTGCTACTAGGACTATTGACTATTCAAGGGTGCTACCAAAATGCAATTCCAGACAGGTGGAAAGGAGAGGTTGTGGATGACTCCACTGTCTGAGCTCCCCCGAGATGAAGATCTGCCATTGGATTAACGGCAGTGACACTTGACCTTGTGCTCTGGGCATCATGTCATCCTGGTTTCAAGAACCAACTTGGTCCAACCCTAGAGCCCCTGGTGAAGATGATCCCTGGAGGTAAAAGTGAACACACATGGGTCACAGGCCCAGCAGTTTCCAAAGGACGTCCTTGTTTGTCTTTTGAAGTCCTCATGCTGAGGGCAAGACCTCCAAGCTGTTTATTCCTGTGGCAGGACCTGGCCCATGGTAGTTAACATCGGCTGGGAGGATGAACGGGTGGATGGAGGAGGCCAGGCTAGGACCAGTGCCAGCTGCCTCTAGTCCTCCCTGCCTGGACTTCATGCACAGATACTGAAGGCTGTACTTCAGCAATGACAGACCATGTGACAGAGGCTGCTGTAGGACCCAGAGGGTCCAAGCTTTTGGGACTTGGAGTCAGATGTGTCCAGGCACTGATCCTAATTCTGCCACCTGTTAGTTCTAGGACCTTAGTTTCTTGATCTTTGACTTTCGTGTTCCACACATATAGAATGGATATAATAAAATCTTCTTCCTTCAGCTATCAGGAAGATAATGCTTACAAAGTGTTTAGCTAAGCCCCTGGCACAGAGTAAGTGTTTGGCAAATGGGCCCAACTGGGATTCCAGGCTTCTGGAAATGCAAAGCAACAGCCCCAGAGAGTTAGCTTGGGAGAAATCGCCACAGCTCCCGATTTCCGAAGGAGGTGGCATTGTGGATTCTAGACCCTGCCGTGTCAGCTGGCAGAATGCACTAGCATTCAGGATTCTTCTGTCAGGTGTGTGGGCCATGAATCATGAGTGAAAGGCTCTGAGGTCACATGTGTGGGCATGAGGTCAGAGCTGGGCTTGTGATAAAGTGACAGTGAGCCAGCAGCAGATCGGATGGATTCTCAGAATGAGTGATGGCTGATTTCATAGAAGTGGAGGGACGGAAGGGAGCTTCAGCCGGGTCCAGTCTGGGTCTCAGGTTTGATGGGGCTTCTTGGTCACTCAGGGTGTGTTTCTGCTCAGGAGGGTTGGACCCTCCCTGCCAACTGCCGTCATGGGAACTTCACAACTGTTCAATTTGATTCAGGCAAGATGCTCCACCAGGCAAATTTTATTGCAAGTTCTATAAGTCAGGAACTCTGACAGTCTGTCATCTGAGAAAGCCCCAGCACATTGAGACAAGAGCCACACTCTGCCCTGTCAGCCAGGTGGGTGATGATTCCACCTGTGAAATTTTACTCACTCAGAAATGACTGATGATCCTGTGGGTGATTACTGAATTCCATCTTTGGGAATCAGTCACTCACTCAATGAACATTTTTCTTCTACTTTCCTTCTAGGTGAAACTGCAGGAGTGAGAGACTGCCTATCCAGCCCGGGCTGTGCCCTGCCTGCTTCTCATGCTGTTTGCCTACACACACACAAGTGTCTCTACATATGAATTGCAGGCAGGCTGGGGACTCTTTCTATTCCAGAGCTGCCTTTGAAAGCAGTGAGGTTACAGCATAGAGGCTGGATTCAAACCGGAGCAGGAACACTCACGAAGATGTATGTTGCCGCTGCCACTCAGCAGCTTTGTGCCCGAAATATTCTATTGGAAAATGGGTAATTTAGATAGCAGTCATTGGAGTAGGTCGAAGGTTTTAGCAATGGAATTGTTTTACATTTAAATGCTTCTAAACAAGTCCCACTCTTTTACCTGTAGTCTATAACTACAGCCATTCAGGGGAGCTCCTGGGAATAAACACCCTTGGAGATCAAATCCCAGTGTCCCTGGTGATCCCAGAGCAGCTTGTTCTTCAAGGAGTCATTATGATGTGGTGAATGCAGGGCTCTGAGCTGGAGGTTGGGATCCTGGGATCCAGATTTCTGGTTCTGCCATGCACCTGCCAGGTGACTCTGTGAGGGCTGGCGCTTCCTTGTGCCCAGGAGGAGGGCGGCTGGGTCGTCCCCAGAGTAGCTCCCACTTCCAACATTCTAGGAGACTGAGTTAGCTTGGCAGGTCATTCAGAAATCAGGAAACAATGCGATGACAGTTGAAATTAGTATATCCTTGGTAACCGTAAGCAGGGGGTCACAGACATTTGGCACTGGATCGTGAAATCCCAGAACCATGCAATTCCACTCAAGGGCAAAGTCCCTAGCACCACTCAATTGTCACTACTTATTTTTATTTATTTATTTATTTATTTACCTTTTTAAAAAAGATTTTATTTATTTAACACAGAGAGAGAGAGAGAGAGAGAGAGAGAGAGATTACAAGTAGGCAGAGAGACAGAGAGAGAGAGGGAAGCAGGATCCCCGCTGAGCAGAGAGCCTGATGTGGGGCTCGATCCAAGATCCAAGATTCAAGATCATGATTCTGAGATCAAGACCCGAGCTGAAGGCAGAGGCTTAACCCACTGAGCCACCCTGGTGCCCCTACTTATTTTTATTGTTTTAAAACAGATTTTATTTATTTACTTGTCAGAGAGATAGAGAAATCAAGGGATTGAGCACATGAACGGGGAGGGGCAGAGGGAGAAGCAGGGATCCTGACGCAGAATTCGATCCAAGCACCCTGGGATCATGATCTGAGCCGCAGGTAGACGCTTATCCGACTAAGCCACCCAGGCATCCAGTCACTAGTGTTTTTTTTTTTTTTTAAAGATTTAATTTATTTATTTGAGAGAGAGACAGTGAGAGAGCATGAGCGAGGAGAAGGTCGGAGAGAGAAGCAGACTCCCCGTGGAGCTGGGAGCCCGATGTGGGACCCGATCACGGGACTCCGGGATCATGACCTGAGCCGAAGGCAGTCGTTCAACCAACTGAGCCACCCAGGCGTCCCCAGTCACTAGTTTTTAAGGTCAAATTCTTTCATGGGCAATTTTATTATGTTGGTAGTCTATGACTCTTATTAAACTAATGCTCTTTTAGATCTATTTGCAAACTCTAATCTCCTGTTATTTTTCATTACTAGTAATAGCAAAAAAATAATAGTAGCAACTATGTATTGAGTGCATAATATCTAATAAGCACTTTTTATAGAGCACTAACTCTGACCTTATTAGATTCTTCCAATAACTCTTTTATTGTCCCTATTTTACAGATAAGGAAACTAAGGCTCAGAGAGGTTCAGAGCACTTCCCAAAGTCACCTCATTAGTCAATGGATGCACTAGGATTTGAACCTGACTCTGTCTAACCTGAGTCCATGCTCTTCTCTTATGGCTAGAAATGCTAGTGTTTTGTACCACATATGGCCCGCATCATTATAGTCAACACACATTGGTGAAGGGTTAGCTGTGAGCGGAAGGCTGAGGGGGAGAAATAGGATCTTGGTCCTTGACTTTAAGCCCTTCCCATCTAGGAGATGGACCATGCCCAGAAGTGATACAGCAACACAAGGCAATGAGTGATATGGATCGGTGGAACTGGTGGGGTTCAGAGGGGGGAGAAGTCCCTGAGGATTTGGAAAAGCATTATTGACAAAATGGGACTTTCTTTGGATCCTACAGAATCTGAGGAAAGCAGAGAGGAGAGGAAAATACTGGAGGCGAGGGATCGGGGAAGGGCAAAGACCTGAGATGAGAGCGTACCTGGAATGTTCTAAGAATGTGGGGTCGGCATGGCTGCCTGACGCTAGCAGAGGTTCGGGGAGCATAAGAGTCATTTGGGAAGGAAGCCTGGGCCTCCGCTGCCAGGTAAGGAGTCCGCATTCTCCGTGAAGACACTTCCCCAAAGCAGGTACATATATGCCGGATGTGTCTTCTTGTAAAGCAAGAAACAGTGATTTCCATAGGGATGTTAGATTCCCTTCCATGAAAAAAGCAACAGAGAAACTTTCCCAATGCTAAAACAGCCACTTAGAGGACATCTGTAAATCCCACCAAGGACCCTTACATTCTCGCCACTGCTCTAGCTAACCCAGCAAACTAACAGAATTGCCTTCCATATGGGAATGTGTTCGAGCATTTACTAACAAGAATTGACGGGAAACAAAAGCAACTAAAAAGCCACATTAGGATGATTTTTTTGGCCCTTTCTTTAAAGATGACTTTACCATTACTGTTAAACGCAAACTTGTGCTTTTTGAAAGCCCAATCATGTTGGGACCATAAGGGAATTTCTGAGATAAATATTAACCAAGTTACTTACAATTTTTTTATGACCAGAAATTATTTCAGGTTTTAAAAATTTCATCAGAGAAAAAATGTACACAAATCACAGGAGATGGCACACAGCACCCCTGGGTCGTCAGGGGAGCTCCTATTCATCCTTCAAACACCAGGCAACCTTCACCTTGTCTTTGAAGGCTTCCCCTCTGTTTTGCGCACTTGTACCTCAACCCCAATGAGTGTCGGTGTGGGTGACTTGACCCATGGTAACTTGTTCAGTGGGAATTAGTTTGGCGGTTGACTAATCCTAGCTCCACTGTTTGTTAGCCATGTGGTTAAGGGATCCTGTTTCCTCATCCATAAAATGAGGATTAAAATAGGGCAGATGCTTAGTATTTAGTAGATGCTCAATAAATGGCTCCGCCCATAATTATCCATTTCTATGACTGCAGGTATCTCACTGGATTGGCTGCTTGTTTTTCTCTCCGACCAGCCCTAGAGGGTAGAGGGGGTGTTCTCTAATCTCTGACACCCACGGGGTGGCCCATCTCAGGTTCTCAGTTAAGGGTTTATGGAAGAAAGGAACGAAGTCAATTGCTTGATGCTTTCTGGCCAGCTTTAAAGGCTCTCCTCTGCCCCTCCAAACTGGATCTTTGGGTGCACTGGGTAACCCCCCCCCCCCCACCGCTGAGCCAGTTTGGAAGCCCCCAGACAGCTTCTGCCCCTGGAGCAATGCAGGGAGCTCAGTTGTAGGCAGGGCAGAGGCCAGGGTAGGAACAACGGATTTGTTGAGGATCAGGGCCTGAATCCCAGCACAGGGTCCTCCCCCACCCCTCAGGCTCCAACCATCAGAGGGGCTGGCAGGAGCAGCAGGAAAAATCCGGGCCTCAGAGGGGAGGTTAGGCCCCAGAGGCCCGGGTGAGGCCAGGTGAGGCTGCAGGAAAAGATGCAGCTGGCAGGGTGGGAGCAGGAGGCCACTCCGCCTCTCCCTTGGGTGCCTTCCAGATGGGACTGGGCCCCTTTGGCTCCCCTCCAGCACTTGTGCAGTTTCTCTGAGGGCAGCAGAAGTGGGGGTGGGTGGGCCCCTCTGGCCTGGCGTGGGGATACTACCTTTTTTTTTTTTTCCCTACTGAAGGGAGCTGGGGAGGCAGAGTGTGGGGAGCCCGGGGAGAAGGTCCCCAGCAGGGTGGAGGAGGCAGCCCTGGGGAGCAGGAAGGAGGCAGGGCACAGTTTGAGGGGGGAATGCAGTAATGAGGACTCTCAGGAGAAAGGGGCCAGGGGGACACAGGTTGAGGATGCTGGAGGGAAGGGCCCGGAGGTCCTATGGGCCTGGAAGCTCTGACTCAGAGAGAGGTGGGAGCCAGGGCAGCTGACTGACCTCCTTGGGGGAGTGTGGGAGAAGCCAGGGAGGAAATAGTGCCAAATTGCGGGTGTGGGGGGGGCTTGGGGGGAGAGTGGGAGGGGAGAGGGAGCTGAAGAGAAGGGGAGAGGGAGGAGGGGAGATGGAGGAGGAAGAGAAGAGGGGAGAAGAGAGAAGTGGAGAGAAAGAAACTGTGAGAGACACATACAGAGAGACAGAAAGAGCCAGAAAAAAGTAGAGGACAGAAACAGACAAACACAGGCCAGCAGAAAGAGAGAAAGAGAGAAGCCAGCAGGAGGAGAGAGATGGGGAGGGAAGGAGATGGGGGAGGAGGAGGGAGAGAAGGAAAGAGAAAGAAAAACCTAGGGAGAAGTGGGAAGGGAAAAAGGGAAGGGAAGGTAGAAAGAATGCAGGGTGGGGAGCAAAAAGGAGGCCCAATAAAGAACCAGAGCCAGAGGGAGAGCAGCTGCTGGGGAGCGGCTTGGCGAGAAGCCCCAAGGAGGAGGAGACTTGGAGCAGACCAGCCCGGCAGTTGAGAGAGGAGAACCCTTTGGCTCTGAGATTACCAAGCAGAAAAGTTCAGCAAACAGGGAAATCACATTCCTTGGTACTCCTGTCACTTAGTCAACAGAGGGTGGACTGTGATCAAGCGCACTACTGAAAACTTCCTGGAGGCCCCAGGACCTGGAGGAAAGGGGCCCCAGTCTCTGCTGTGCACCGCCCCCCCCCCCCCAAAAAAAAAGGAGCAGAGTGGACAGTGGGGAGGACAGGAAGGGGAGCAGGAAAGGGAAGATTTGTTGCCTGAACACTGGGTGAGTGTCACAGAGGGCAAGAGGTAGTATTTGTTGACAGGTGTTTACTAAACTGTTTAGTGTAGTGCGTCCTGTCCCGGGCTCTGGGGCCACAGAGACAGAACTTCAGCCTTATCCTGTGAGCAATCCAGAGGCATCCAACACACATCCCAGCAGCAGGCCCATGGGTCAGTTACTTCTCTGTCCTGTGCCTCAGTTGCCTCATCTGTAAAATGGGGCTCAGTAGGAGACCTAATGTATAGGATACGTTTTGAGGATTAAATGGGATAACCCATAGAAAGTAGTAATTTAGTGCCTGGCACAAAACAATATCCTCTCCAGGGCTTTCCCTGTTAATGCTTGAGCTACTGGGTCTTGAAGGAGAAGGCATTTGCCAAAGGAGAGCAGAATGGGAAGACTCTTCCAGTCAGAGGCTGCAGATGCCACAGGAGGGATGACTGGGATGATTGTGGGGTTAATGAGCACAGTAGGTATGTGGATTGTCTGTAGCAACATCCCCCACAGGGAGGGACTTGCAAAATCTTGAGATTCTTGGGCGCCTTGGACCTACTGGATCTGGGTCTCTGGGCAGGGCCTGGGAATCTGAATTTTAACTTGCTCTCCCAGACATTTCTCAAGCATCCCTTCCCTCCACTGCAGCCCAGGGCCCTGTCCTGGTTCCGGCCTTATGGTGTTCAGTAGAGTAAACAGATTTCTCATGGATCCAGCCCTGCTTTAACCTGTTCACCTGTACCCTGACCCTCTTTCAAAGGACATCTCTTCTGTGAAGCCTCTCCTGACTGGTCAGGGCTGAACTAATGGCTCACTTCTCCATTCCTGTCGTGCTTTGAACATCACTGTGTTCCAGCACTTATGAAACTATCAAGAGTTGTTGGTAGAGGGGCGCCTGGGTGGCTCAGTTAAGTATCTGCCTTTGGCTCAGGTCCTGATCTTGGGGTCATGGGATCGAGCCCTGGGTCAGGTTCACTCTTTCACAGAGAGTCTGCTTCTCCCTCTCCCTCTGTTCTCTCTCTCTCTCACTCTTGCTCTCTCTCAAATAAATAAATAAAATCCAAAAAAAAAAAAAAAAAAGAGCTGTTGGTCTAACATGTCTATGTCTCTCTTATGCCTGTCCTCTTAAAAAAATATGAAATCTTCAGGATGGAGGCAGGACCTCATGTATCTTTTATCCCCTGGCCTGACCCATGCAGGGGATCTCACAAAGAGTTGTTCACCAAGGGCTGTCTAGCTCTCTGGAAGATGCCAGTGGGTGAGAAAACCCTCACTCCTCTAGGGGTCTCTGGGCTTTTCTTCTTTCTGTTTTTTTTGTTTGTTTGTTTGTTTCTTGGGGCTTACTTGGTAGCAAGAGAAGAAATTTCTGGGCAGAGTATATTACAGGTCTCAGGCAGATATGTCGTTGCCCTTGAAGGAATCTGAAGTACCTTGTAGGGTAATGTGTGCTAGAGAGAATCCTAAGCTCATTTCCATGTTTCTGAGCACACTATATTTTAAATGAAGGTAGTAGCAATAGGGAATCCGGTGAGGAACCCAGGGCCTGCAGCAACTGGGAGGAATGTGGCCCAGGGACCCAGAGCTTGGTAGTGACCCTGAGGAGAGGGACAAGGGACCCCTAGCCTGGAATCCTGTTAGCCTGTTCCAAAGGTCCTAGTTGCTAAAGTCTAGGCTCCCTTATTTTATGTTTTTCCAGCTATGAGTCAACTCACAGATTTGCAGATTCAGGGATCCTGTCCAAGAGAGGTCTTCGGCTGCCATGAGCTGTGATGGTTCCGTTGCAAATGCATTTAAAATGATAGTAATGATGCTACTGTTGAGGCTGTGGTCAGGCTCTGGGGTTAAGTGTTCTCTCACACACTGTCATTCAGTTCTCCTAACAATGCTATATAGTAGATAATATTCTTCTTCCTGAACAGAAGGGGTAAGAAACATGCCCAAGACCCACAGCCACTAGCAGAGTGGGGTTTTGAACCCCAGCCTGTGTCACTCCAGAAATGCAGCTCTTAATCACATGCCCCCCCCCCCCCCCGCCCAAAATGCGGTGCCTTTTCATTCCATTGCATTTCACTAACATTCAAGGGTCTGTTCTCGATGATCATTGAAAAGAACAATTACAGAGACCTCAAATGAGCATAGAAAATGCCGAGGATCTTATTTCCAGGGACAAGAAAGGGTGGCTCATGGGACTGGGTGTTGTGGTGGTAATGGTCAGAAAATATATAACAGTAGGAGTAAAAATCATCCTATTGGCATAATCATAGGTGACCTTTAGTTTGATTCTCAAAAATATCCTTGTTGTGACAGCTTCCTAGTCTTCACAAAATACCACCACGTAAAGAACAGAAGCCCCTGGTTTGATGTGCCATACTAGGTATGGCCACATGGTGTCCCCCCAGCTCAGCCTAAAACTTCCAGATGACACTTGCATCAGTCTTTGCCTTTACCCGTGGTAAGGCCTCTAGGAGGACCCTAAGCCCTGAAGCCAGCTTCTTCATGCTGGCGGCAGAGGGGAATGGAGGAACATTTCTTAGGTTGGACGACAGTGATCTGCTTGCTTGCAAGGGTCTCAATGGACAGTTTTAGATTTGCAGAGTAGGAGGACCACTTCCTGGGGCTTGAATAATTTGAGGAAGGACAGAAGGAGGCTGAAGTGAGGGCTGAGAAATGGGAGGGTCCAGAGTTTTTGTAGGAGAGGTTAGGGGGCTGCAAGGTGGTTGGAAGGAGGGGTTGGGGATTTGTCACGAAGCTGTGTTTCCTCACACATCAATAAGGACAAAAATAGGTGCCCTTTCTCCCACCATTTTATTTACTTCTCTTGGTAGTCTCATTCCAACCTCTGGTTTTTAACTTACATACTGGGCGAGGGTTAAGTTTTGGTGTGATGGCCGATGGTCAACCTTTTTAGCAGCATGTGGATTTCCTGTTGGGCAGTGGTTCTCAAACTGGTGTGTTTCATGATTACCCGGAGAGCTCGTTGAAACAGATGGCTAGGCCCGCCCCCATTGCTGATTCAGGGGGTCTAGGATGGCACCTAACAATGTGCATTTCTGAGAAGTCGGATAATGATGCTGCTGGTCCAAGATCACACTCTGAGGACCACCACTGTAAAAGAATTACTTTCCTCATGTGGTCTGCCATTGTACCCTCCATTTTTACAAGCCAAAGACTCCAAAATCTTTCCATGGGGTACCCAGGTATAGGCAGAGATGCTCTGTGACCTGAGCTTTGTCCATGGAGCGGATGCTTTTTCTGAGAGTCTGGAGCCCAGTTGCAAGACTGAGCTGTCTGGCTGGGAAGTTTTCAGGAGCAACAGCAGCCTCTCGCTGATTGGGCCGTAGCTATCAGTGCGTTGCCCGGATTTCCAGTGACGAGGTCATCTTGGGTTCCACCAGGTTCAGACTGAGCCCTGGAGTTCCAAAGTCCCTTGGTTCCAAGCCTTCCAATAAATTCCCTTCTACTTAACTGAGCCGGAGTTCTTTCTGTTTTTCCAGCCAAGATCTCTGACTCAACCTTTCCTTTGGGTGGCCTCCCACTGCAGTTGCGTGGAGGGAAGGGAGTGAGCTTAGATCACACTCAAATGAGCCGAGCTAAGACTCAGACTTCAGAGTTCCCGGCTCCTGGGCACTGACTCCTTCCTCCACCATGCAGCCCTGCTCAGAAAGGCATCTGCAGTATGTGTGTCCTAAGTCTTTCTGAAATATGGTGGGACATCCAGATATATAAATACAGCCGAGCAGTAGGTACTCAATGAAAGTCTGCAGCCCTGAAATGCTGTATGTGCATGAATCATGTTTGTCTTAAAAAAGAAAAGGAGGTGGGGGTGCCTGGGTTGCTCAGTTGGTTAAGCATCTGCCCTCGGCGAGGTCCTGATCCCGGAGTCCTGGGATGGAATCCTGCATTGGGCTCCCTGCTCAGCAGAGAGTCTGCTTCTCCCTCTACCACCCCCCCACCCCAATAAGCTCTCTCTCACGCTCTCTCTCTCTAATAAATAAATAAGATCTTTTAAAAAAAAGCAAAAAAAAAATTCAACCTTTAAGCACCTGTAGGCAGTTTTAAAAATGATGGAGCTCACACTTTGGATATTGTCTGTCAGCAACAGTTTACTGTTTTAGGATATCAGACCTTGTGGCTGTGGACAGTGAACTGTTATAAAGATAGTGGCTGGGGAGCAGCGGATCACAGAGGAAAATGCTCTCTGGTTCCAGCTGGTCCCTCCACTCTTTCCTGTCTGCCACCCCGCTATCTCTGGGAGGGGGGCTGTGTTGGGGAAGGAGGTAGTTCAGGAGCAAGGATTGGCAGAGGGGTGAACAGTCCATAGCCCTGGAGTGGCACACGCACCATGCCAAGCTGTCCCTTCTCCCCTCGGACAGAGCTGTTGGCTTCTGGGTACCCCGAGTATGGGAGAAAATGAGCTCCGTCACAGCCCCTCCAGGTACTTGCTGTGTACCTCTGGGTTCTACCTCTTTGGGTCTTTCAGTAGTTTCCAATTACTGCTTAAGCAAACGCTACAACCCCCACTGCTTAAAACGACAGAAGCTTATTATCTTACCGTTTTGGAGGTCAGAAGTCTGCAGTAAGTCTTATGGGGCTAAAATCAAAGGCTGTGCTCCTTCCAAGTTCTAGGGAAGAATCCGCTCCTTGCCTTTTTCAGGTTTTAGAGACTCAAAGCATTCCTTGGCTCCTGGGACCTTACTCTGATTTCTGATTGCATCATCACGCCTCCCCGTCTGACCCCAACCTTCGTGCCTCTCTCCTATAAAGACTCGTGATTACATTGGGCCCACCTGTCTAGCCCAGGCTACTCTCCTCATCTTTTTTTTTTTTTTAAAGATTTTATTTATTTGACAGAGAGAGAGATCACAAGTAGATAGATAGAGAGAGAGAGAGAGAGAGAGAGAGGAGGAGGCAGGCTCCCTGCCTAGCAGAGAGCCTGATGCAGGACTTGATCCCAGAACCCTGAGATTAGGACCTGAGCTGAAGGCAGAGGCTTAACCCACTGAGCCACCCAGGCAGCCCTACTCTCCTCATCTTAATCCTTCACTCAATTACATCTGCAGAATTCTCTTTATCCTGGAAGGTGACATATTTGTAGGTTTTGGGGCTTAGGACATGGACATCTTTAGAGAGTCTACTGTAATACTCACTGACAATGTTTGGCTCCCATAATGCCAGGCTGTTTCTCTGAGCAGCATGTTTTTGGAGCCGTCGGGCTCTGCAAGGGGGATACACATCTTTTGGCATCTCCTTCTGATTTCACTGGGAGGGGTGAGTGTTGAGGGACTATAAGCAGAGACTTCCCTGAGATATGCTCCTCTCCCATATCCCATGGTGGGGGAAGGGCAGTAGTCAGCCACAGTGAGATCAATTGTTAATTAGTTGGGGACAAGATATGGGGCGCCTGGATGGCTCCATCGGTTAAGTACGGTCATGAACCCAGGGTCCTGGGATTGAGTCCCACATCAGGCTCTCTGCTCAACGGGGAGCCTGCTTCTCCCTCTCCCTCTGTCAAACAAACAAACAAACAAATAAGATCTTAAAAAAAAAAAAATGAGCTGGGAGGGGTGTCTGGGTGGCTCAGTTGGTTAAGCATCTGCCTTCAGCTCAGGTCATGATCCCAGGGTCCTGGGATGGAGCCCCGCATCAGGCTCCCTGCTCAGTGGGAAGCCTGCTTCTCCCTCTCCTACTCCCCCCCCCCCCCCACCGCCGCTTGTGTTCCCTCTCTCGCTATGTCTCTCTCTGTCAAATGAATAAATAAATAAAATCTTTAAAAAAAAATTAGCTGGGGACAAGTGAGTGAGGCCTGGAGAGGGCATCTTTTCCCAGAACTACGTTACTGGGATGGCAGCTTCTTTTGACCTGGAAAAAGAGACCCCTGTTTTCAGATTTTCTTATTTTGAGACATGAAGTAGTCTTGGGAGCCCCACGTGCCATCAGCTGCATGGAATATTGACTGTGAGACTGAGGGATTTTGCCTGCCTCTGGATTCTGTCCGGCACACGGTCCTCCCCTTACGTACAAGCCCTACACATTTTTACTAAGAGAGAGGGGATGCCTACATACTGAGCGCGTTGTGTGTCAGGCACTATGGCAAACACTTGAGGTACTTCCGTCCATCATCTGACTGATTCCTCACAACAACCCCGAGAAGCAGGTACAATTATTTTCCCTTTCGCAAATGAAGATAGAACGACTTAGTTTGGTTACACGACGTGCCCAGCATTACCAAGCTGATGAATTCAGGGTCAGGATTCAAGTTTAGTCATCTGATTCCAGATTTTATTCTCTGCCTACACTGCTTTTTACCCACAGATGGGGTGTGGTGAAGATTGGTTGGAGGTGGGTGGGGGCCCAGAAGAACAGGTTGAATGGGTACACTGTCTGTTTCTGCCCTCCCGCCGTGCCTGGACCCATCCCACTTGGCCCAGAGGCCTCATGGGTGGGTTTGGAGTTCCTACTCGGGGATCCGATATTTCACATGCTTGGGGGAGCCCTGAGGCTCCAGGGCCACCCAATCTAAAGGATCTCCTACCCTTTGACACAAGGCTTGCTTTGAATTCCTCCCCTCCCTGCTCCTGGTACCCACCCCACCCACCGCCCCCGCAGGCCCCACTACTCTGCCCCTCCTGCCCCAATTCAATCAGCATTCATCCTATCAGAATCTTTGCTGGGAGTGGACATCCAATTTGGGCTGGGAGCCCTGATCCTGTATGCCTGGGTCCTGATTCTCTGCCTGGTCCTCTCAGTGCTCCTTCCTTGGAGTTTGGTCCTATGCTCTCCACCCCCAGCCCTCAGCAGGGCCTTCCTGAATGGGCTCATTGCTGGTGGATGGATTTGATGTGGCTGGCCAACAGGACTGTGGCCTTGGATGTGGTTCTTGGACGCTCCTGCTGACCCCTGCAGGCCTCTCTGACCGCGTGTTGTTCCATTCTCTGTCCTGCTGAGTCCCAGATTCTTTTCCTTCCGTAGGAAAAGCTATTTGGCTTTTACGCAGTTGCCTAACTGAAGCCAAGAGACCGCTGGCTGCCGAGTGATTCTGCAGAGTGGAGTAACCCGACTCTTCAGTGATTCAGACATTTTGCTCTGCATTTTGTTCTGTATGATTTTCTTATATGTGTGTGAAGGGGTGTCTGAAGGAGGTCACGTTATCCTGTATGAATACAAAGGACTGGCTCCTGGGAAGAGAAGAGCGAAGCTGTTTTCTTATCTCAGCTTAGAATCTGCATAATGGCATGCACGCTGTCCACAGGGGTGCTCTAAGAGCTCTGATGAGCCTTCCTGCCAGTCTCATGAGATGCCCACGAAATGGCCATATATTAATTGTGCAGCTGCTCTGGACCAGATGTGCCACTTTAGAGTCACTGTCGGCTACTAGAGGTCTCTAGACTTTACAGATGAGGAAACCAAGGCCCCGAGAGGAGAGCGAGGCTAGGTTCATATGAATCACCACAGCCTGACGGCAGCTTGGATACCACCCCCAGCTTCAGGAGGCCACAGACCGGGGTAGGCGTGTAGAGCACAGACACACGTTCTCAGCAGAGAATGGCGAGTCCTGCAGCCATGCATGACCAGTGAATTATATTCTCGAAGGACCAGAGGACAAAATATCCCCTCGCTTTGCCTTCCAAGTCCATTTAGGGTGACTAGACTGGGCAATACATGATTGTCCTTTAAGGGAAAGAACAGCTGTTCATCAGTTGTTGCCACAAGCCCTGGAGGAGGAACACATTGGGGGACCCGCTGTGGGCCAAACTCTGTCTCCCCACCCCCACCCATTGAAGTCCCTAGCCCCCCAGTAGCTGTGAATGTCGACCTTATTCGGAAACAGGATCTTGGCAGATGACATCAAGTGGAGATCATTAGGCTGGGTGGGCCCTAATCTCATATGACCAGTGTCCTTATAAGAAAAGGAAAACATGGGTACCTGAGTAGCTCTGTCGGTTAAGTGTCTGCCTTTGGCTCAGGTCATGATCCCAGGCTCTTGGGATCGAGTCCCGCATGGGGCTCCTTGCTCAGCAGGGAGCCTGCTTCTCCTCCGACCCTCCCCCCTCTCACGCTCCCTCTCTCTTTCTCTCTGTAATAAATAAATAAGATCTTAAAAAAAAAAAGGAAATACCACGTGTAGACTGACACATGGGGAGAAGGTCATTGGATGATGGGCAGAATGGAGTGATGTGGTTTCATCAAGTACTGGTGAAGTTTTCTGACCACCACCCAAAGCAGGGTTGAGGTGAGGAAGGACTGATTCTACCCAGTGTCTAAGAGGAAGTGCATCGATCCCAACACCTTGATTTTGGACGGCTAGCCTCCAGAACGGAGAGAGAGTAAATGTCTGTCTTTTAAAGCTATACAGCTTGTGCTACTTAACAAAGTTATAGCAGCCCTTGAAGATTGGCACAGGGCCCAACAGAGTGAGCCCCTACTCTGTGTGTAGGGGCCTAGGGCCCTTGTAATTTTGAATATCCCATTATGACCTTGATGCAGTTAGAGATGGAGGCTGTGTGGGGGGCCAGGAGGAAGAGGCTTGGTGAGAATGGCCTGTGTGAATGTCCCCCTCTCTTCCTTTCCTCTTTTCCTTTCCTTTACTCCATCTCCTTCCCAATTTTAGTTCTAACCCCTTGAGCCTGAGCTCTTGGAATCTTATGACTCAAGTGACAGAACTCAAGGTGATTGATATATTCATGTTTACTGACTATTTGCCTCCCAACGGAGAAGACTGTTGAGCCGGCTGCATCTCCTCTGGGTGGGTTGTCTGAGTCTTGAGTGCTGTAGGCAGGGTGGCTGAGGGAGAGGGTGACTTCCAGTTTCTCTGAAACTCAGAGGGTTGAACTCTGGTTATTAACATTAGCTCTCCTGGAGCCAGCGCTTTGTTGCTTCTCAGCCTGCCCCTGACTAGCCCTTCTGTGGCAAGCGCTATATTCTTCCCCTGCAGTTGCAATATCCTTTACTCCTTGTGGAAACTTTGAAAGTTGGGAGGGAATGACCAATCCCCAAATCCAGGTCTAAACCAGTCAGGTAGTGCCACCCCTTTGGTGCAGTGATTGGCTCAGGTAGACTAGATCTATACCAATTAGCATGTGAGTGTTTCCTGACTACAGGAGACTTTTGTCTTATTATTGGAGGAGTTCAGCCTTCTTTCTCTGGCTAGTAATGAGCAAGGAAGCACATACTCCTCAATTCTGTTGGCAGCCATCCTGCGACCATGAGGAAAGCCAACTTCGAAATGATATTTTGAATAATCAAAATAATCAAGCAAAGAGTCAGGAAGATACTAGATTGTTGATGACTTACTGCAACAAGGCACTGGATCAATCAATATCTTGAAATCTGTCTTATCTCTGAATTCTAGTTGGTAAGTCAATACATCTCCTTCGTTTTTTAAGCTAAGTTAAGTTTTTTTCCTGTTAGTTATTGTGCCTGTTTTAAAATATGACCACAACTTTGTTTGGACTCCTTCTTTCAAAATTTGGAATCTAATTCCTCTGCCTTTGTGTGTGGACTTGACATAGTGATTTGTTTCTAATGAACAGAGAATGTGACAGAAGTGACCATGAGTGATTTCTGAGATTGTGATATAAAAGACGCCATGGCTTGCTCCTTGTTTTCTCTTTTGGATCATTCGCTCGGGGAGTGGTGGTGGGGGGCAGATACCATGTTTTGAGGATACTCAAGCAGCCCTGTAAAGAGGTTTACGCAGTAAGGAACTGGGGCCTTCTGCCAACAACCAGCATTAACTTAGCAAATATCTGAGTGAGCCTTCTTGAAAGTGAGTTCTCCACAGTTAAGCCTTCAGATGGATACAGCCCGGCTGACATCTTGACAACCTCATGACAGCATCTCAGCCATGACCACCGAGCTAAGCTACTCTTAAATTCCTGAACTGCAGAAATTGTGAGATAATAACTGTTCATTTTTTTAACCCTTTACGTTTTGGGGTATTTTGTTATTCAGCAGTAGACACCTATTATACTTATATCGGAAGGCACATGAATGGATACAGCTTGCTGGCTGTAGTCACTGAAGCTTAGTAGTGAATCTAATACAATTCCTTTCACTGGGACGACTGTATTCATTTCATTCTGGAGCCCCACAGAAGTGGCAAGACCACAGAGAAGACACGGCCACATTGTGTGTCCTGGTGGTAAGTTTCCCTTGGCCAGCCTGTCACAGATATCACAAGGCCTTACACAGCTCCACAGTTGTGGAGGCCCAGCATGGTGTGGGAGGAGTAGAATTAACTCCTTCACACTAGCCATTGGTATAGAAGTGGCTGGACAAGTTGAACCTGAATAGGGTGTTTAGTTGGGAATGACAGTTAACAAAAAAAACATCGGGGCTTCTAATAGTGTGGGTAGATAATAACTGAAGACAAGATCACCAGTCCCACTCCAATTCCTTGGTTCTCTGTAATATCTCTGGGAAAAAGAAGGGCACCTCAGTGGAAGAAACTGAGTTATGGAAAAGTGAAGTCCTATTTCTTGTGGTCTTGAATTGTGGCTTTAGATTCATAACCACCACACTCTAATAAAACACGTTTGCACTCAGCAGGTTCCTTCCTGCCCTGTCTTACAACAGACATACAGTGAAATGACTAGGTCTTTGGGCCTCTTCCCCAAGCACCTTCCCTCCCTTGTGGGGTACTAGAGACTCACGTGAGCTCTTCTGCTGCCTCCATCCTCCTGCTATCCACACAGTTACACAACCCCACCCCCAAGCCTTGACAGCTGCTATTTTACTGTAGTTCCTTAGACATAAGCTAGCCCCATTTGACCCATAAACATCTCTCCTCCATACTGCTCTCACCCTTCTGGCCATCACCAGTGATGAACTGGTCATTTTTGCATGGTTTCTGATGTCGCTGACATTCTTCTTAACCTTCTGCCATCTCGTTTCTCTGCTCAAATAATAGTTGAGCTGGGGTGAGAGAAGTTCCCTTCCCCAACTATTTATTATTTTTCTATTATGCTCTAGAGAAGAATGACCTTATTCTCATTTTATAAAATGACATGGCTAACATTTCAACTTTTAATTTACTCTTTCGTCATTGTTAGGCTCAAGGGCTGCTTCTTCGATGAAGCCTTTGCTGATTTTCTCCTCCCTTCCTCATGTAAGGCCAATCTCTCTATCACTTACTCATACCTATGTGATTTGCACACATTATATTTTATGAAAATGATCTGTTTATGATCTTCCTCTCTCAGAGACCCTCTGGAAGCAGGCACTGGATCTGATTTGTTTCAATCCTCAGTTCCTAGTATCTACTTCCTAAAGTAGGTGCTCAGGAAATGTTTGATGAACTCCAGTCTAATAGCCCATAGCTCTGTGATTCTGTTCAAATCTGTTGTAGATTAGTAGAGATTTCTCAACACTTAGAACCTAGGAGGAAAAAAATTTTTTTTTCCTAGAGCTTTGGCCTTGCTCAAAGGATTTGTAGAAGTAAAGGGACTGGTTTAGGGGGACTGAGTTTGACTCTTTAACAATATAGATCAGGATTATTTTAGGCATATATGGAGGAGGATAACAATTCACATTTTCCATTAATAATTGGATGGAGTGTGCACCCATGTTCCATCTTGCACATTGGCTCAAAAGTGTTCATTCTTCAGTATAACAAGGAAAATTAGAAACTGGTCCAGCCTTCAAAGGGCCAAAGAGGCATGCCCTTCTGTTTCCACTTTAGTTCTGATTACAGTAATTACCCACTGATGGTTTCCTGCCTCTGCCAGACCCAGACTCCTGGGGCCTTTTGAATGTGTTCCCTATTGCTCAGGTCTGAGCTGGTCTCCTGCACAATGGCCTGGCTGCACTCACAATGGGTATGGAGCAGCTTGGGACATCCCATCTGGATATGCCCAGCATCAGAGCTGTAGGCTGCAGCTGAAGTGGATGGCTTTGGTTTAGGACTGGGGCATTTCACAAGGGCCCCCTTCCTGCTCTTGGAGGTCTTTGGCTCTGAGACATGATGGCCCCAGAGATGCTCCTGGCTTCCTTTTTTTTTTTTCCCCTTCCCTTCCTCCTACAGCAATTGCATAGGAGTGCTGATCATCTATGGGAGGATGATCATGGCTTTCTTTCTTCTTGGCTCCTTCTCATGTTCCCTGAGCCCACCCTTGCATTCCTAGGAGGTCCAGTGGTGATTCTGTTCTGGGGGTCAGGCCAATGTGGCCCCATGTCAGTATGGCTTCTTCTACCTGGGCTCCAGATCAGTCCATTGGCACCTACCCTTTGACTGTCTGCAGTATAGAAGTGCTCTACCTACCTCTACCTATGGCTCTTGATTCAGCAGGCCTCCATCCTACCATCCTCCCATCCCCTTTCAATGGCCCCCCTCACCTGCTTCACTAATAGGCACCAACTGCCAACGGCAATCAACCAATCCCAGATCTCAGCTGAGGGACTGGATTCATCCCGTCCAAACACATGTTCATCTAAGGGGACAGATGCCATTGCAGTTGTTGAAGAGGAATTTCACATATGCTCACAAAGCATCCTCCAATTCCACATAGGAAATGGCTCCATGAAGCCTTTGTTCATTCTAGGTGCCAGACCAGAACAAAAGGACTTAGAATTAACCATGTCTGGAGCATCTAGTTCTTTGATTAAAGAGTGCAGAGAAGGGGCTCTGGGTGGCTCAGTCATTAAGCATCTGCCTTTGGCTCAGGTCATGATCCGAGTGTCCTGGGATCGAGCCCACATCGGGCTCCCTGCTCAGCAGGAAGCCTGCTTTCCCTCTCCTAGTCCCCCTGCTTGTGTTCCCTCTCACTGTGTCTCTCTCTGTCAAAAAAAAAAAAAAAAAAAAAGAGTGCAGAGAAGCTGTTTGTGTGGGGAAGCAAGGTGGCTCTACAGTGGGCAATGTTGTCGTTCAAATAAACCACCTGAAGAGAAATGAGCATTGTCCATGTGGAAGGAGGCCCTAATGGGATAGAGTAACCAGCCAGAGATGCTACCGTTGGATGCCATTTTGGGAATCTATTGCAAACCAAGGAGAAGGCTTAGGGATCCCTGTGTGATAGCTGCTGCCACTTTGAGGTTTAAATTGGCAAGAGCCACTGTGTTTCCTCCAGGAATTCATATGCCATATGTGCACTTGCCACAAGGTGAATTTACCTGGAATATGGTTACTGAATTAGACATTTTTCTTGGATGTTTGAACTGAGCGAGAACACCTGGGATGTGATCTAGTGTAGTGGTACCCAGATTTGGCTGCATACCAGAATAAGGAGGGGAGTTAAAAAAAATTCCTCACCGATGCTATATTCAGATTACGTTAGAATCTTTGCTGGTGGGGCCCATCCAGTCGTCAGTATTTTTAGAAGCCTCCTGGGTGATTGAAAGCCACTGGCTGGGGAGCTGGAGGCCAGCACCATCCCAAGGAAGCAGAGAGGCAGTGGGAGATAGGACAGTGAATCCCAAGCCCCCTGCTCAGTGCCCTGTCAGAATTCATTTATAAAACACAAGCTGGAAGATCACATTGTTAAGAATTTCAAGATGGTGAGAGCAGAGGACTAAACCAGGCATGCAGAGCCCTTCTGAGTGTGAGGTCCTGGGCAATTGCACATGCAACAGAGTTGGAAAGCCAGCGCTGGTGTGAAAATAAGTGGCTCCCATATTATATCACGGACTCTAACTGACCCTATCCATCCAGAAGAAAATGAAAAGAGCTCTAACTCCCTCTACATACCAAAATAAATTCCAGATGGCTTAAAGATTTCAATGTGAGAAATGGACAAAATAATACAAGAGCAAAATCAAGGAGCCCAAACAAATCACCTGGTGTTGTGGGAGATCTTTAAACAGGGACAGTAGATTTGCAGACGCTATCATGACAAAGATAGCCATTTTTACGTGCCGAAACCTTAGAAAATTGTATGGAAAAGTGTTCCATAAGTGAAGCCAAAAACCAACTGAAAAACCAAGAAAAAATTGCAGAGTAGAAAGAGATAAAAGGTTAACATTTAAAATCTTTAAATACCTCTACCAATTGATAAAGAAAGACACCCCAGTTGGCAAATAGGCAAAAGATCTGAATAGACAGTTCAACCAAGAGGAAGTCCAAACACCGGTGGAAGACGCCAGCACAATGCAAATCAAAGGGGCCATGAGGTCCTGCCTTTCACATGTCATGTCAGGAGAAATTAAATGGAGGTGACACTTAGCAGGGGTTTTTGCTGGGGAAAGGGCACTTGCAATACTGGTAGAAATGTGAATAGGTAGGGCACTTACAGAAAGAAAAAAATGCTCATGATGGAACAATTTCATTTTTGAGGATTTATCCTGTAGAAATTCAAGAACAACAAAAAAAATAAGGTTACATCTACTTAATGTGTTTATTGCAGCATTTTTGTTTTGTCAGCAAACAAAAACAATAAAACGAAGCTACAAATAAGGATAACAAATGGTCACTTAAATACCCATCAGTACGGAGACCCTTGAACAGATAATAATAATACATGGATAATTTGAATCACTATGCAGCCCAGAAAAAGTGAGTTTTATCTACACCAACTTAGAGAGAACCTAGAGGGACTGCCAGTTACGTGAGCTAACCAAAAGCATGATGTAGAGAAGTGCATTTAGTAGAGTCACATTTTACGTGTGCAAATTAATGCCTAAATCTCCAAATTGTGTGCACATGTCATTTAATTGCACGAATGTGTGATAGCAGAGAAAATGTTAAGGGCAACTAGCAGTTTTTTAACTTTGGTCTTGCTAGAAGTTGGGGAGGAGGAGGCTAAGCAGAAGGGCACGATGGAGGCTGTTTTGCAGGAAGAGTTGGCTCTGCACCCAGCATGGAATGTAGAGGGCTGGCCAAGGGAGAGAAGGGTTTGGTCCCTAAAACCTTTTATGGAAGCTTACGCTATAAGCTGGGCTTCAGCTGTTGCCTTGACTCCTGATACTTGCGCTTTGGGATCAATAACAATTTTACTATAATTTAATTTTAAGATGTAGGAGTCGTATAGGCAAATAAGCTGACAAACTAAGGATATTTTTGAGGAATCTTAGATTTCTTCTCTGAAACAATACATTCTAGAAGTTAGCAATAGAATATCTACAGACATAGAAAAATTTTACCCAGTGCTATGGACTAAGTGTTTGGGTGCTCACCTCTACCCCAGTCATGTATTGAAACCTAAACCCCAATGAGATGATATTTGGAGGTGGGGCCTTTGGAAGGTGATTAGTTCATGAGAGTGGAGCCCTCATGAATGGGATCAGTGCCCCTAAAGAGAGAACCCAGAGAGTTCCGTCCCCCTTCCACTTTGTGAGGCTATATGGACCCGGAATTGGGTCCACCAGACTCGGAATCTGCCAGCACCTTGCTCTTGGACTTCCTGGCATCTAAAAGTGTTGAGAAATAGTCTTTTTAAAAGACTGATTTATTTGAGAGAGAGAAAGCATTTGCAGGAGGGGTAGAAGGACAGGGAAAGAGAATCTTAAGCAGACTCCACGCTGAACATGGAGCCTGATGCGGGGCTCGATCTCACGACCCTGAGATCATGACCTGAGCCGAAACCAAGAGTCCCATGCCTAACTGTGCCACCCAGGTCCCCTGAGAAGTAAATTTTTATAAGATATCCTATCTATGGTATTTTGTTATAGCAGCCCAAATGAGCCAAGACACCCAGCCACATTGTCATCAACATGTGACAGCATTCTCTGATCTTCAGAAGCCAAGAGAAGGTACTGTCCAAGTACATTTTCTATAAGAATGACTCAAAAAAATGTCTCCAAATCACCTGAAAATGAATCACAATAAGAAAGTAAGATAGGAAGTTTGGGTTTTGAAAGAAGCAAACACTACAACCAGTTAAAGATATAAAAAGTTAATAAAAACTTCTAGCCACTAAAGAGAGAAGGTTTGATACAGATAAGTGTAAATAATTACTACCAAAGTAACTAAACGGAATGCAAAAACATACGACTTTATTTATTTGCCTATTTATTTGTAATAGCATTTTCAGTTGTAAAAGAACACAAGCTCATTGTAATTAATTTTAAAATGCAAAAAAAAAACCATAAAGAAGAAAATGAAACTCATAATCCCATCATCCAGAGGCAACATTGCTAATGTTTTTATGTTTTTTTCTTTCTTTCTCTGTGTCTCTCTCTATATTTTAAAGGATGGGTTTTTATTATATATACAGTTTAATATTCTATTTGCTTTACTTTATGACTATTTGCTCAGCTCTTCAAATATTCTTTGGAAAGTTAACTTCTAGGGGCTTCCTGATATTTCATTGTAAGGAGTACCACAGTTATGTGACAATTTCTCATTTGGTGACAAGTTGTTTCTAGTTTTTAGGTATATTTAAGAAAGAAATATTTTCAGTAAGGTTTTTTTTTTTTTTTAAAGATTTTATTTCTTTGAGAGAGAGGGAGAGAGATAACATGAGCAGGGGGCAGGGGCAGAAGGAGAAGCAAACCTTCCACAGAGCAGGGAGCCAGAGGACATGGGGCTCCAACCCAGGACCCTGGGATCATGACCTGAGCTGAAGACAGATGCTCAACTGACTGAGCCACCCAGGTGCCCCTAAGAAAGATATTCTGCTACAGACTGTCTCCATAATTATTTTTAACTGCACAGTTGATAATTTTCTTTACATAGATTCTGAAAAGTGAAATTATTGGTTCAAGAAACAAACCTTTCTTTAAAAAAGATTTTATTTTTAAGTAATCTGTACTCCCAATGTGTGGTTTGAACTCACAACCCCAAGATTAAGCATCACATGCTCCACTGAGTCAGGTAGACATCCCAAGAGATATAAATTTTAAAAGCTTATTGATGCCCGTTGCTAAATAATTTTCCAGAAAGTTAATTCCAATTTATTCTCCCACTAGCCGAGCGTGAGAATTCTCACCTCACTGTACCTTTCAACATCAGAGTAAGAAGTGACAGTTTTGCCAATTTCAGAAGTAAAAGGCACTATTTCTTTAAAATAATTTTTCATATTTAAAATTTTGTATAATTTTTTCTTTCTTTTAAAATCAATATTGTAGAAAATTTGGGAAATCCTCAAAAGTGCAGGGAAGAAAAGAATGATCACAGTACGACTTTGAATATGTGGAACATTTTTACATTTTTCACTGAGCCGTCCAAACAGCTTCGTGAGGTGCAGCTGTCAGTGTTCCTCCCAGTCCTCAATTAATCCCACTGTAGATCAGAGAGGGTGACTTGCCTCCATCACACAGCTCGTGAGAGGTGGCGCTGGTGACTAAGTTAGGTCTTCTGCAGTTAATCTCAAGTTTTTCCCACTTTATCGGTTGCCCCTGAGGGGCTGGAGTTGAAGGGAGGAAACGTGCACCGCTCTACCCCTGGTCACTCAGAGCAGGGCACTCATGATCAGGTCCCGGGAGATTCAGCATGGAGTCTGGGAGCAACAGAAAGAGAACCTGAGACCAGGAGTCAGGAGCTTGTTCATGGATGTGGTGTATGACATAGAAGTCAGGTCCCCTTTCTCAATCTCGATTTCACGATCTTATAAGTAAGAGTTTTCAGTGGGTGGTGGCAGGGGCTATGACTCTAGGGTTCTGAAGAGGTGGGTGGGAAGTGAGGGGCATGGGATGCTGGGGGTGGGGGGCTGGCTGCTGTTCTTTGACGTTCAACTCAGATGCCTCTGCCTGGGCCACAGACCTCCTCCAGCAGGGTCTTCATTCTGCTCTCAGCTGCGATAGGCAGCTTTCCAGATCAAGTTCAAGGGGACCAGGCACTGGGAAGGACAGAGCTAATTTCCCCTCTGTGGAATGACCCTTCACAGAGTCAGGAGGGTCACCCCCAGGTGGTACACGTCCTGGGAAGCACTGTTAATTAATATGCCACACTGGGGACCTCTCAACTTGGCTTCCAAAGTGAAAATTTGGAAAGACATGGGTAGATCAGAAGAAGTTGGCTCTGGTATGAGGCATAAGCTCCCTATATATTCACAAAGCTCTTCTTTTTATAGCAGAAGACCCAGGTTTGGGAGATAGAATCTGGGTCTTGCAAAAGTGCCTATTCGGGCACATCCTTATAATCTGTAGGTGTAGCCCCTCCCACTTTGCAGATCCCTTTGGCAATGAATCCACTGTTACCTCTGCTTGTGGCTTTTTCCTCTGTTTGCTCCAAATACACAGCTTTGATTCTCTGGCCTCCTTCAGAATTCTGGCTCCTTGACCCCAGGTGCAGGCAGACTCTGGCTCTGGCTCTGGTTCTGTGCCCTCTTCACACCCCAGACAAGCTCTCTCCTTTTGATGTGGACATTCCTTCTCCCTCTCCCTCTTAGAAGGATCCTCTGCTTAGAACAGATCCATTGGGTTGGAGAGAGGAAAAATCTCCTAAGAAGGGCAGGCACAGTAAGAACACCTCCTTCCACCTCCACCTTCAAGCTCACACCATGTCTTGAGGATCCGATCTCATTTTAGTTTCCTTGTTGCAGCCGTAACTTCAACTGTAAAGAAATAAGTTCGGAACATTTATCATAGGACAGTTTTGGCAATGAATTGACCACTTAGGATGGGCTTAGATGTTATATTTGGGGTTTTGCTCAGGCTTGGCCTTATGCAAACACAGAGCTTAGCAGCTGCTAGGGGTTGGTGTGTTATTAAGATGTGTAAGGTTAGGGATGCAGGAATTCCATGTCTCAGCAGGTGAAGTTCCTAAGGGCACCTGTAAGCACAAGACAAATCTTTGCAAACATTCATTCATCAAACAAATGTTCACTGAACACTGTTATAAGCCAAGCATTATTCTAGGTGCTGGGGTAGAATAGTGAGCAAAATGGATAAAGTCTCTTACCCCATGGAGCTTACATGTTGTGGGAGTGGGGATAGGACATGGGGGTGGGCAGCCAGGGGACCAGGGAGGGAGGTGAGGGGGACAGTTTGTAGAACCCCTGAGGTGGACTGCGTGTTTCAGTCACATGGCTCTGTGGCAGGGTCGTTTGCCGAGTCGGCTGTTGTTTTCCCATCTGAGATTATTCATTATCACAGAAGCCAGCGCTGAATGTGGATTATATGCCAGGTCCTGTGCGTTATCTTGGTTGGTAATGTCACCCCATTTTCCAGTGAAGCATCTGAGACACAGCAAGGTTAAATACTATTCCCAATGTCACACAGCTAGAACATCCGTCGGACTCTAAAGATGTGTTCCAAAACCCTGCCCGCTGCTGCCTCCAGCAGTTTCTAAATGGGAGTGCTGGAAGAATGCCACACTCCCACTGAGGAAAATGGAGGCAAAGCCGAGCAGAGGGGGGGCCGTAAAACTGGTTTATGTACTGTTCAGAGTCCTGTTTAACTTACTCTTCTCTGTACCGAGACAACCAAAAAAAGACTTTATAACACAGCTAGAAGAACTCTCTTACAGAAGCAGCTGGTGACAGTGGCCAGTTGCTAGGTGTTGCTAGGGCAACTTAGCTGGGGGTCTGGTAGTGAAGTAATTAAGCAGGGCATATAAATTACCTCAGCTAGCTTTCCCCAGAATAGGCAGTTTCCTGCATGAAAGGAGAGGACTAGATTCCTTCTTTCCTCCTAAACGATGGGAAACCTTTTGAAGATGCATGGAGACATGTCATGGTAGGGGCGCTGAGCTCCTGTTCATGTCCCATAGGCCAGCTGGGGCTGGTCGGGGAGAGACAAGGGTGTTGGAGGTTGGATGTGAGCAAGGTAGCAGCAACCCTGGGGCCTAACAGTGGGCTGGGAGTCAGGGCAGGAGTCCGAAGTCATGGCCAGAGCTGATGGAGACCAGGGAAGAATGGGCAAAATAGCAGGGAAAAACGCCATCCCCCCTAAACCACCCACAGTGGGTACAAGGAATTACCAGCATTTACAATGAGTGGGAATGAAGTAATTGCACAGGGTGAGAAGGGGATTCCAAGCTTGTGATAGGAAGCCTTCTACTCCTGGTCTTAATAGCAACATTTATTAAGACACCAGGCCCTGTATGAAGAGGTTACATAGATTTAATGTAATTCTGTTCAAGGTGGGCCATGGTATGCACCCATTTTACCGAGGAGAGAGACAAGTATTAGCTACTTAACTTGTCCAAAATCAATTAGCCAGTCAACAGTGGATTCTGGAATCAAACTTATTTCTGCCTAGGTCCAAACTGGAGATTTTAACCACTCTGCTCATTTGTAGTTACTCCACTTATGGGCGTTTCCACGTCCAGCTTGCTTTGAAAGCACCAAGGGACCTCTGGCACTGCCTATCCTGGCCCAAGTTGGCTCAGGACCTGGCATAGGCTGGGCTTTGCAGGTGTGAGCACCAGTATGCCAGCTACGGGTTTCTGGGGGGAAGACCGACGTATGAGGAGTTACACAGGGGGCCAAGAGCATGCACAGAGCTGATGAGAGAGGCTGCAGAACACAGTGAGGTCTGTGAGACGGGACACCGCTTAGAGGATACATGGAGGAAAGAGGGAATGAGTGATGAGTGGCCTGAGGCACGCCCTTGACATTTTCCTTCAATTTTTTTGTGTCTTTTTCCAGCAAGTTGTACAGTTCCCAGAGAGCTGGCTGGCTTGTGGAAGGCCTGAGCAAGCTTCTGATCCCCTCACTTTGCAGTGACTTTGGAGTTTTGCTATGGCAGCTGTAGTCATCTTGGCCTTTGAATATTAGGGAGAAAAAAAACCTTTCCCCATAAATATGGGGAAATCACAGTGTGTATTAGTTACCTGTTGTTGCATAGGGTCAGCCTCAAATTCAGCAGCTTCAAGCAATGAACATTACATCACACAGTTTCTGTGAGTCGGGAATTCAATAGTGACTTAGCTGAGTGGTTCTGGCTCAGGGTCTCTCACGAGGTTGCAGTCATGTCGGCTAGGGCTGTGGTCTCATCTGAAGGCTTGTCTGGGGCTAGGGATCGACTTCCAGGATGGTTCATCCCCATGGTTATTGGCAGGAGGCATAAGTTACTCTCCACGGGACTTTGTGAGTAGCCTCTTGTAATGGCAACTGGCTTTCTCCAGAGTGAGTGAGAGAGAGGGAGAGAGAGAGAGAAAGAAAGAAATGTATTTTTGGACCTAGTCTCAGAAGTTATATACTATCACTTTGGCCATATTCTTTTCATTGGAACTGAATCACTAAGTATAAGGAGAGGAGAATTAATTTACACCTGTTGAGTGGAGGAGTATGAACAAATTTGGGACAGATTTTTGGACACCACAAACCAGTATAAACAAAAACCTGGGTGAAAAAATTTACGTGGCGGAATACAGAGGCCGGGAGTGGGCCAAGGTCCTCCAGAGATGGCTTCTGGTGCCAGGCAACACACTTGTATCTGCTCACAGGGGAGTGTGCTCATGTTAGTCCCTGATGGCTGCTACCATCCAGATGACAATGATTCATTCCATTTTCTCTTTGTCTGGAGAAAAATCTCATTCTATGCAAGCCAAGCTGTTTATGGATCTTTCTATCTATTCACCCATTCATATGGGACCCAGGGCATGATAACAGCTATTCAAACTGTGGAATGTTAATTAGATGGAAAAATGTACACATCAGCTATCTCCATTTCAACTGAGAAATCTGGCTGAGGTACATAATTTGCTTCAATGTCATCTGTGTCAGGATTTTGAAAGGGTGGCAATATATCACTGTGTTAGACAAAGGCATGGGATAAAAGGAGAAGGAACTATTCATGGCAACATGGTTTTCAGGATATTAATAAGTGCAAATATTTGCTTCTCCATGGGAGCATTAAACTTCTTATTTCCTGGTTCTCATACCCAGTTATTTGCTTTTTACTACTGATGCTGAAGTAGAATATTAGCTCATCTTTTGGCTCTGAAATGTAGTTTTTACAAAGGGCAAGTGCAACAAACAATCTCAGAGCTGACTAGCACCCCCCCCTGCCTTGGCTGTGGTTCAGAAAATCTATGATGAAGAGGAATGATGGAAAGCCAATTGTTATACCAAATAGCCCATAGAGGAAGAGTTCCTAATAGTCTTTACTTTGAACCTGTCTCTTTCCCTTTCTCCTTTCCTCTCTTCCTCCATGGTGGAGTAGATGGGCACCTGCTGACCCTTTCTTCTTAGCTTGGGGAGCCACTGGTCATGCCTTCATGCACCTCGATCCCAAGGTAGTCTCAGTGGTACTTTGACCTATAACTTACCCTTCTCAGGTGGAAGACGACATTGCTAAGGAGGTCCGAATTGCTTCCCAAGTACAGGAGATGATACAGGCTCTCTGTGACAGGACAGGAGGGCCATCCCCAAATTTCTGGGGACTTATGGTGAGCAGGACATGTTCAAGGAGGGCATATTTCATATGACCAAACTGTGCTATGTAGATTTCCTCTTCACTCATTAGGGAGGGGTAGAACTTCAACTACATACTTTTTCTAGGTCACAGATATTCCACAAAAGGGAGAACAGATACTATGCTCATCCCTCCCCATTCTCTCATGTACCCTGTTAACAGGGAAATGTGAGTTTTATCTTGTGGGTGAGACTTAGTTTGGAAAGAAACTAATCTTTAGGTGGTAAGGTGTCTTATTTATATATTATATATAATATGTATTTATATATTATTTAATATAAAATATATTACATATTTTAGACATATAAATGTCTAAGTGGACATTTATATGGAGGAGGAGCACCCACCATCACCCAGAGGGGAAGACTAGCCTCTGTTTCTTCTAGCCCCAGCACAGGCCCAGACCCTACCTGGTCCCTCCCAGGTTAGTCAGTAGCCCCTATGTGGACTTGATCAGAAAGGGAGCCATAAGCCCACATTTCTTCCCTATGATTTCTAAAAGCCAGATTATTAGAGATAATGGAGGTGAAATTGCCTTCATATAGCAGGGCCTTGATCAATATTTGTCAAATAAATGAATGAATAAGCTTTATGGTGGTACAGAAGAGCAGCAGTATGAAACTAGCCATCTATTTCATTACCATACCACAAATTGGCCTGGCTTTTTTCACAGCACATAACCCTACTCTTACAGTTCCCACTACAAAACCAGGGAAAACTTAAAGTTTTAATTTCTGTCAAAAATTATACATGCACATAGTTTAAAGAACCAGACTCAACTGGTTCTATACGATTTTTTAAGACAAAAAGCAGTCTCCAGTTAACCTCCCCCATTTCCCTCCACAGAGGCAACCATTTTCACCTTTTCTAGATTTATTTTGATCTTTACCACCTTATCCAACAGTGTGTTTGTATTGCTACTTTTGGGGGGTATTTGTTTTATGCTTCATCTGTTTACTTCCCACTATGGAAAATGCAGACTTAGCTCCTTTTCCTTCTCTTGTCCTGCCAAACACATTCACCCTGCCACCTTCCCATTCTCCCAGAACTATGGTTTTTGCTTAGATCAATAGTCAATGTTTACAATAATATGACCATGTATGCTATTCAGATCTGAGCCTTCACAGCAAATTTTGATTGCTTTTCTTTTCCTGAACAGTCTTTTGTTTTCCCTTGATTTAAGATTGCCTTTTGTTTAATATGTGTTGGAAATTCCATGTACTTATCACCAGTTCAACCCCAAACTCTCCAAAGTTTGTCCATGTTACCTTTCATACACATCAGATATTCTATCAATTTATCTTCTTGAAGGAGTTTTTCCATGGGCTCTGGACTTATGGTGGATGGTTACTTTCCCTGGTTGGTGCATGGCTGTTGTCCTGAGATGTCCTTTCAACATCAAAGTGGGAAGTCGCTTCTCCTCTCTCCTGCATTGGGTCTCCTCTTTCCCGTATCCCATTCTTCCCCCTTTTTTGGTTTATACTGTAATTTGAGGGAGCACATCATCAGTAGCTTTTTTTTTTTTTTTAGATTTTATTTATTTATTTGTCAGAGCAAGAGAGGGGGAGAGAGCGAGCACAGGCAGACAGAATGGCAGGCAGAGGCAGAGGGAGAAGCAGGCTCCCTGCCAAGCAAGGAGTCTGATGTGGGACTCGATCCCAGGATGCTGGGATCATAACCTGGGCCGAAGGCAGCTGCTCAACCAACTGAGCCACCCAGGCATCCCTCATCAGTAGCTTCTTGAGAAACAGGGTGTGGGATATACATTTTTTGGAGACTGCCCATCTGTAATTATTATCCCTCAGAATTTTGAAGGCATGGTTCTGCTGCCTTCTAGCTTCTAGCTATTTTTGAGAAGTTATTTTTTAGTTCTATTTTGTTATGGATAAGTTGTTTATTATATTACTCCTAACCATTAGAACTTAGTTATTTTTGAGAAGCTGAAAACTGTTCTAACTCCTTTCCTTTCCTTGCCACCCACCCCACCTCAGAAACTGATAGCCTCTTCTGTTTGTTCCATGTTTTGAAACTTCACATTGATGTGCTTTGATTTGGGTATTTTAATCCATTTTTCTGGGTAGTCAGTGTCCCTTTTGATCTCAAAATCATGGCCTATAGATCTGGAAGATCTTGAATTGGTGCTACAGATTTTTCTGTTTCTGGAATTCCTATTACTCAGACGTTGGAACCACTGAACTCATTTTTAAATTATCTTATTTTTTTTCTTTTCCTAAGAGATTTCCTCAGCCCTTCAAATTTGCTACTGAGTTTCTCATTTCTGCTTCCATGTTTTTAATTCCCTAAAGCTCTTCCTTGTTCTTGAGTGTCCCACTCCACTTTTATAACATCCTTTTCTTGTTTCATGGATATAAAGTATTCTTTCACATCTCTGAGGATGTTGAGATTGTTATTTTAATGTTATCCATCTTGTTTAGTCTGTTTCCTTCAGGGTGCATCCCTGCCCTCTTGTTTCTTTTGGTCTCTGTCCTTTGTGCTGGAAAGTTCCCTGAGGAGCCTTGGTGATCCCTGCATACCTGTCCATGCTCAGGAGTGAGGCTCTAAAAATGTTGTTGGTGCTTGTCCACCAGGAACTTTTTGGCAGGGTTATCTAGTTGGGCCACTTGCTGGGGAAAACTCCAATGTCAATCCTAAAAAATCCTTCCTCTTGAACTAGCCAGATTCCTCTTATGACTCTTTCACTCTCCTGCCTGGAGAAAAGGCCTAGTTGCCTATGTTCTGGGAACCCAGTGCAGGAAACAAGATGAGAACCCAAATATTCTGGATATTGTGGTCACTTCATTCAATATGGTATCCTGAACTTCAGCTGGTTCTGCTGTTCTTCAGTCCCGACACTCCTTGGATTGCCCTACCTAAAGAATAAACCTCTTGTCTTCTCTAGACTGGGGAGGGCAGTTACCTGGAGGCACAGAGTTAGGGAAGGGATCTGAGGTTTTTTTTTTTTTCAACCAAAAAAGGTTTTATTTAGAATATTTCAGAGACAAAAAGCAGTTCACTTTGTTTAGTAAAATAAATTTAACAAATACATTTAAATAAGGTAAATCGAAGACTTCTGTGGATCTTTTCCCTGTTACTTGGTTTTCTGCCAGTTGGAGTTTCTGTCTCTCAGCCTGACTGGGTTTTTTCATAAACATAACATGAGGGAGGAAGCATTTCCTTCTGACTCTACTTCCCTAAGTTGTTTTCCTCATGTTACGTTTTCAACAGAGGCCTTGCTTACTCTGAAATGGATGGTAAAAATAAATTGGTACTGAGAGGTGATGGTAAAAGGCAAACTTAGATGATTTTCACACCATCTGTTATCAAGAACCAAAATTGTTTCTTAAAAAAATTTGCAACAAATCTAACCTGTCTCACCCTCTTTATCCTCAACCATTGGCACCAGTGCTGTTAATTTCTGTGCCTTTTATTTTTGTGTTAATTCTCAGCTCTCTCCATGTCAGTTTAGGATTCAGCCTCCTTGGCTCTGCCAGATCAGTGACTACTTCTCTGGTTGCCTCAAGTTTTGTGTTGTGGTCTCTTCTCTGCTTCCTGTCTTTGTGGTTCTTGTTTCTCAAAAGGCCTCTGGCCTTGGGCTATGGACCAGGCTCTCCCATGGCTGCCTTCCCTCTTTTCAGTGACCTTGCTCTCCAATATCACCACATTTCACTTCTCTGCATAGATTTATCTCCATCACAGAACAACTGTCCATAGAAGTGATCAGGAGCCATTCTGGGTACAAAAGCCAAGTCCGAGATTAAACAGAGGAAGAGGAGATTGAGGGAGGCCATCCTGAAGGAAGTGGCATTTGAGCCAGATGCTGAGCAGCTCATTCACACTTCAGCTCTATTGAATTCAAATTCATGTGGTCCGTACAGAAGCAGGCAATGGGTTAGGGTAGCAGGTTACTGCAACAGAGAGGTTCCAGACGACATCTGGATTTGAATCCTGGATCCTCAATTACTGACTGTAATCGGCTTAGGTTCTATGATATTCACCTTCCTGCTTTATATATTGGAGTTAATAATAGTATCTTTCTCAGGAGTTGTTGGCTGAATGAATTAAATGCAAATGTGCATAGAAAGTAATCAAGGAACCACAGAGCAGTATGTGTAGATAGATAGTGGCTCGATACCCAGGCAGTGCAGGAAGGCCAGGATTTGAGCTCTGACTCTGCTACTTAGTGGCTGTGTGAATTTGGGTAAGTTACTCAACCTTTCTGGGCCTCACTTCATTCATCTGCACACATCTGAGATAATATATTGTGACGATTAAATGACATAATACATATAAAGAAGTTACAAAGGACCTGGGACAGAGATAGCAGCTAATACTTGTTATGAGGACCACAAAACATTAGGAGCTCAACCCCTGAACCAGACTGCTGATGGCAGAGTCCATGTCTGGCGCTCATAGCCAGGTGTCCTTGGCTGAATTCCTTAATCTTCCTTGGCCTCAGTTTCCCTAACTATAAAATGGAGGCCATAATAGCACCCACTGTGTAAGGTTGTTGTGAGGATAAAAATGAGTTAAAACATGTAAAATGCTTGGTACCTATAAATGCTGGCTCATCACCACTGTGTCAGATTCAGTTTTCCATTTGTTTGCTCTTTCCCTAGTGCTTTCCACTCTACCCACAGAAGATTCTGTCCCCAGTGAGCCTCATAGGGCACACAGCTAGGATATGTTGGGGACACACACTGAACCCAGGACAGTCTGGCTCCAAAGCCCAGCCCTTCGCTTCTCACAGTCCACTCCATCCTCTGGTGGGAAAGCTGATGAGGAAGAGTAACTCCCGAGGCCTTCCTGGAGGAGCTGGCCAGGTATTGTTGCTCATATGCTGGTCTTCCGGCCCTTGGATCAAGAGGCGGCCTTGGAGGCACCTGCTTCCTGCCAGAGGAACCTACTGCTACTCCCCAACCCTGAGGTGGGGGGAAGGGAAGCCAGGCTCTTCCGTGGCTGTCGCCTGGCAGGCTGCGGCTGTGACAGGTGTGTAGCTCGGAGCCCAGACTGATGGCAGTAAGGACGGAGGGCTGCAGTCATCACTCAGTGGTCTGTTAATTGGATATTTCTATAATGACAAATTACAGCTGTTTCTCTTGTCATCAGTGTAAAACATTTCCGAAGCAGTGATTTCCCAGGAGGGGCCGTGGTTGTTATCCAGTTAAGACTCTGGAAACGCCCAGCGTAGGGGATGCGGAGTACAGCTGAGTGGAGCTGTGTTTCCACGTTGCCGGCCTCTGGGTATTTGGCTCTGGTGGTGTATGCACAGAGATCAGTCTCCTGTCATAATATTATCACTGTTAATTCCACGCAAGTGTCATGTTGAGATGGGCTCGGAGGCTTGCAATTTGTTATTTGGTTCTAACCTGTACTGTTTTTAAATTTCACCAAAGGACATTGTAAAACATAAACATCAATGAAAAGTTCAGTGATTCTTGCTTGGAAAATGCTTAGCATTCCAGGTGAAGAATAATCCTGGCAATTTGTTCTCGGGCCACTAGCCTGTTGTCCAAGCCCTGATGTTCAGATAGGGTCAGAAGCCCCCAAAATGTCTGATTTGGCCTTCAGGCAGTCACATCTCTGCTGTTTCTCTAAACTTAATTCTCTGACAGAAATTCTGGAAGATTGGCTGAAAGCATCCTTGTCCTGGGGCTTCTAGGAGCTCCACAAAAGGAAGGTAAGCCTGTGGGTAGAGAGAGTATCATGTCGTTTAACTTTCCCGAGTCTTTAACTTTTTTTCCCATGTACAGAATGGAGTCATCGTGGAGATATATGAATGAATGCACATATGGCAGCTAGAACAGTGCCCGACATGTGGTATGGACCACTTGTGTTAGCTATTGAAGAGAGCTCTCAGATTTGGGACCTTTTTTGGCCTGAGAAGTATCATGGGGATAAAACTGCAAACTTTGCCAAAGGGCCAACTCATTCTCCTGGTCTTTGATTTTTCCCAGGGGAGATCTCTTTCCATGCTCAGTGCCGGCAGGCCCTGCCTCTCCCAGTGTAGCTCAGCTGTTTGCACAGAGGGCCTTCAACCTGCAGTGTCAGACCCGTCCAGTCACTGAGCTGCTTCTGACTTGGGTCATCCATTCAAGCAACAACAGTACTGAGTACTAAGCACCCATGCCCGGGGCTTGGTACGAGATACAAAGAATGAGGCCTTTGCCCTCAGGGGCTGACAGCCTGCTGGGGGAGGTGGGCCCCACACACTGTGGTAACTGAGGCGGGTGTAAGGATGGGGGATGGGCAGCAAGAAGCAGCCCTGGGCTTCAAGGGCTGGCTGCCTACTGGGTGGCACAGGGGCTGTATTTCATCCAGGAGTCACCTGGGACTAATTTTCACCAGGAAATGAGCGGGATCGAGGGGGAGCACATCTGGCCAGGGATTTTTAAGAAGTGGCTGGGCTGGAGGAGGAGTCAAGATGGAGGAGAAGTAGCAGGCTGAGACTACTTCAGGTAGCGGGAGATCAGCTAGATAGCTTATCTAAAGATTGCAAACACCTACAAATCCAACGGGAGATCGAAGAGAGAAGAACAGCAACTCTAGAAACAGAAAATCAACCACTTTCTGCAAGGTAGGACTGGCAGAGAAGTGAATCCAAAGCGACTGGAAGATAGACCGCGGGGGGAGGGGCCGGCTCCCAGCGAGCGGCGGAGCAACGGAGCACAAAATCAGGACTTTTAAAAGTCTGTTCCACTGAGGGACATCGCTCCAGAGGCTTAACCGGGTGAAGCCCACGCGGGGTCAGCACGGCCTCAGGTCCCACAGGGTCACAGAAGGATCGGGGGTGTCTGAGTGTCGCAGAGCTTACCGGTATTAGAACAGGGAAGCCGGCTACAGAGACAGAGCCGAGGAGTGACCTCTCAGCTCGGGGTTACCTTAAACCGGTCGCAGGCTCAGTCAACTCGGAGCGCGGCCGGAGGCCAGGGTGACGGGAGTAATTGGGCGCTGTTCTCTGAGGGCGCACTGAGGAGTGGGGGCCCCGGGCTCTCGGCTCCTCCGGGCCGGAGACCGGGAGGCCGCCGTCTTCACTCCTGTCTTCCAGAACTCTACGGAAAGCGCTCAGGGAACAAAAGCTCCAGAAAGCAAACCCAGCAAACCCAAGCGGATTACTCAGCCTGGCCCCGGGTCAGGGCGGTGCAACTCCGCCTGGGGCAAAGACGCTTGAGAATCACTACACAGGCCCCCCCCAGAAGATCAAACGGGAAACCCAGCCAGGACCAAGTTCACCTACCAAGGAGTGCAGTTTCAATACCAAGGAGAGAGGCGGAATTCCAGAGGAGGAGAAAGCAAAGCATGGAACTCATGGCTTTCTCCCCCATGATTCTTTAGCCTTGCAGTTAATTTAATTTTTTTTTCTTTTTCAATTTTTTTTTCTCTTCTTCTGCTAAATTTTTTTAACTTTTACCGTTTTTTTTTTTTTTTAAAGATTTTATTTATTTGACAGAGAGAGATCACAAGTAGACGGAGAGGCAGGCAGAGAGAGAGAGAGGGAAGCAGGCTTCCTGCTGAGCAGAGAGCCCGATGTGGGGCTCGATCCCAGGACCCTGAGATCATGACCTGAGCCGAAGGCAGCGGCTTAACCCACTGAGCCACCCAGGCGCCCCTATCGTTTTCTTTTTTAACGTTTTTTAAATAGTTTATCTAATATATATATATATATTTTTTCCTTTTTATATTTTTTATCGGCTTTCTTTTTTTAATAGTTTCTTTTTTTTTTCTTTCTGAACCCCTTTTTATCCCTTTCTCCCCCCTCACGATTTGGGATCTCTTCTGATTTGGCTAAAGCATATTTTCCTGGGGTTGTTGCCACCCTTTTAGTATTTTACTTGCTCCTTCATATACTCTTATCTGGACAAAACGACAAGGCGGAAAAATTCACAACAAAAAAAAGAACAAGAAGCAGTACCAAAGGCTAGGGGCCTAATCAATACAGACATTGGTAATATGTCAGATATAGAGTTCAGAATGATGATTCTCAAGGTTCTAGCCGGGCTTGAAAAAAGCATGGAAGATATTAAAGCAACCCTCTCGGGAGATATAAAAGCCCTTTCTGGAGAAATAAAAGAACTAAAATCTAACCAAGTTGAAATCAAAAAAGCTATTAATGAGGTGCAATCAAAAATGGAGGCTCTCACTGCTAGGATAAATGAGGCAGAAGAAAGAAGTAGTGATATAGAAGACCAAATGACAGAGAATAAAGAAGCTGAGCAAAAGAGGGACAAACAGCTACTGGACCACGAGGGGAGAATTCGAGAGGTAAGTGACACCATAAGACGAAACAACATTAGAATAATTGGGATTCCAGAAGAAGAGGAAACAGAGAGGGGAGCAGAAGGTATGTTGGAGAGAATTATTGGAGAGAATTTCCCCAATATGGCAAAGGGAACAAGCATCAAAATCCAGGAGGTTCAGAGAACCCCCCTCAAAATCAATAAGAATAGGTCCACACCCCGTCACTTAATAGTCAAATTGACAAGTCTTAGTGACAAAGAAAAGATCCTGAAAGCAGCCCGGGAAAAGAAGTCTGTAACGTACAAGGGTAAAAATATTAGATTGGCAGCAGACTTATCCACAGAGACCTGGCAGGCCAGAAAGAGCTGGCATGATATATTCAGAGTACTAAATGAGAAAAACATGCAGCCAAGAATACTATATCCAGCTAGGCTATCATTGAAAATAGAAGGAGAGATTAAAAGCTTCCAGGACAAACAAAAACTGAAAGAATTTGCAAATACCAAACCAGCTCTACAGGAAATATTGAAAGGGGTCCTCTAAGCAAAGAGAGACCCTCAAAGTAGTAGATCAGAAAGAAACAGAGACAATATACAATAACAGTCACCTTACAGGCAATACAATGGCACTAAATTCATATCTCTCAATACTTACCCTGAATGTTAATGGGCTAAATGCCCCAATCAAAAGACACAGGGTATCAGAATGGATAAAAAAACAGAACCCATCTATGTGTTGCCTACAAGAAACTCATCTTAAACCCGAAGACACCTCCAGGTTTAAAGTGAGGGGGTGGAAAAGAATTTACCATGCTAATGGACATCAGAAGAAAGCAGGAGTGGCAATCCTTATATCAGATCAATTAGATTTTAAGCCAAAGACTATAATAAGAGATGAGGAAGGACACTATATCATACTCAAAGGAACTGTCCAACAAGAAGATCTAACAATTTTAAAAATCTATACCCCTAACGTGGGAGCAGCCAACTATATAAACCAATTAATAACAAAATCAAAGAAACACATTGACAATAATACAATAATAGCAGGGGATTTTAACACTCCCCTCACTGAAATGGACAGATCATCCAAGCAAAAGATCAACAAGGAAATCAAGGCCTTCAATGACACACTGGACCAGATGGACATCACAGATATATTCAGAACATTTCATCCCAAAGCAACAGAATACACATTCTTCTCTAGTGCACATGGAACATTCTCCAGAATAGATCACATTCTTGGTCCTAAATCAAGTCTCAACCGGTATCAAAAGATTGGGATCATTCCCTGCATATTTTCAGACCACAATGCTCTAAAGCTAGAACTCAATAACAAGAGGAAATTGGGAAAGAACCCAAATACATGGAGACTAAACAGCATCCTTCTAAAGAATGAATGGGTCAACCAGGAAATTAAAGAAGAATTGAAAAAATTTATGGAAACAAATGATAATGAAAACACAATGGTTCAGAATCCGTGGGACACAACAAAGGCAGTCCTGAGAGGAAAATATATAGCGGTACAAGCCTTTCTCAAGAAACAAGAAAGGTCTCAGGTACACAACCTAACCCTACACCTAAAGGAGCTGGAGAAAGAACAAGAAAGAAAGCCTAAACCCAGCAGGAGAAGAGAAATCATAAAGATCAGAGCAGAAATCAATGAAATAGAAACCAAAAAAAACAATAGAACAAATCAACGAAACTAGGAGCTGGTTCTTTGAAAGAATTAATAAGATTGATAAACCCCTGGCCAGACTTATCAAAAAGAAAAGAGAAAGGACCCAAATAAATAAAATCATGAATGAAAGAGGAGAGATCACAACGAACACCAAAGAAATACAGACAATTATAAGAACATACTATGAGCAACTCACGCCAACAAATTTGACAATCTGGAAGAAATGGATGCATTCCTAGAGACATATAAACTACCACAACTGAACCAGGAAGAAAGGGAAAGCCTGAACAGACCCATATCCAGTAAGGCGATTGAAACAGTCATCAAAAATCTCCAAACAAACAAAAGCCCAGGGCCAGATGGCTTCCCGGGGGAATTCTACCAGACATTTAAAGAAGAACTAATTCCTATTCTCCTGAAACTGTTCCAAAAAATAGAAATAGAAGGAAACTTCCAAACTCATTTTATGAGGCCAGCATCACCTGATCCCAAAACCAGACAAGGATCCCGTCAAAAAAGAGAACTACAGACCAATATCCTTGATGAACACAGATGCAAAAATTCTCGCCAAAATGCTAGCCAATAGGATTCAACAGTACATTAAAAGGATTATTCACCACGACCAAGTGGGATTTATTCCAGGGCTGCAAGGTTGGTTCAACATCCGCAAATCAATCAATGTGATACAACACATTAATAAAAGAAAGAACAAGAACCATATGATACTCTCCATAGATGCTGAAAAAGCGTTTGACAAAGTACAGCATCCCTTCCTGATCAAAACTCTTCAAAGTGTAGGGATAGAGGGCACATACCTCAATATTATCAAAGCATCTATGAAAAACCCACGGCAAATATCATTCTCAATGGAAAAAAACTGAAAGCTTTTCCGCTAAGGTCAGGAACACGGCAGGGATGTCCGTTATCACCACTGCTATTCAACAGAGTACTAGAAGTCCTAGCCTCAGCAATCAGACAACAAAAGGAAATTAAAGGCATCCAAATCGGCAAAGAAGAAGTCAAACTATCACTCTTTGCAGATGATATGATACTATATGTGGAAAACCCAAAAGACTCCACTCCAAAACTGCTAGAACTTGTCCAGGAATTCAGTAAAGTGTCAGGATATAAAATCAATGCACAGAAATCAGTTGCATTTCTCTACACCAACAACAAGACAGAAGAAAGAGAAATTAAGGAGTCCATCCCATTTACAATTGCACCCAAAACTATAAGATACCTAGGAATAAACCTAACCAAAGAGACTAAGAATCTATACACAGAAAACTATAAAGTACTCATGAAAGAAATTGAGGAAGACACAAAGAAATGGAAAAATGTTCCATGCTCCTGGATTGGAAGAATAAATATTGTGAAAATGTCTATGCTACCTAAAGCAATCTACACATTTAATGCAATTCCTATCAAAGTACCATCCATTTTTTTCAAAGAAATGGAACAAATCATCCTAAAATTTATATGGAACCAGAAAAGACCTCGAATAGCCAAAGGAATATTGAAAAAGAAAGCCAAAGTTGGTGGCATCACAATTCCGGACTTCAAGCTCTATTACAAAGCTGTCCTCATCAAGACAGCATGGTACTGGCACAAAAACAGACACATAGATCAATGGAACAGAATAGAGAGCCCAGAAATGGACCCTCAACTCTATGGTCAACTCATCTTCGACAAAGCCGGAAAGAATGTCCAATGGAAAAATGACAGCCTCTTCAATAAATGGTGTTGGGAAAATTGGACAGCCACATGCAGAAAACTGAAATTGGATCATTTCCTTACACCACACACGAAAATAGACTCAAAATGGATGAAGGATCTCAATGTGAGAAAGGAATCCATCAAAATCCTTGAGGAGAACACAGGCAGCAACCTCTTCGACCTCAGCCGCAGCAACATCTTCCTAGGAACATCACCAAAGGCAAGGGAAGCAAGGGCAAAAATGAACTATTGGGATTTTATCAAGATCAAAAGCTTTTGCACAAGCAAAGGAAACAGTGAACAAAACCAAAAGAAAACTGACAGAATGGGAGAAGATATTTGCAAATGACATATCAGATAAAGGGCTAGTGTCCAAAATCTATAAAGAACTTAGCAAACTCAACACCCAAAGAACAAATAATCCAATCAAGAAATGGGCAGAGGACATGAACAAACATTTCTGCAAAGAAGACATCCAGATGGCCAACAGACACATGAAAAAGTGCTCCATATCACTTGGCATCAGGGAAATACAAATCAAAACCACAATGAGATATCACCTCACACCAGTCAGAATGGCTAAAATTAACAAGTCAGGAAATGACAGATGCTGGCGAGGATGCGGAGAAAGGGGGAACCCTCCTACACTGTTGTGGGAATGCAAGCTGGTGCAACCACTCTGGAAAACAGTGTGGAGGTTCCTCACAATGTTGAAAAATCGAACTACCCTATGACCCAGCAATTGCACTGCTGGGTATTACCCTAAAGATACAAAGTAGGGATCCGAAGGGCACGTGCACCCGAATGTTTATAGCCAATGTCTACAATAGCCAAACTATGGAAAGAACCTAAATGTCCATCAACAGACGAATGATAAAGAAGAATGTGGTATATATACACAATGGAATACTATGCAGACATAAAAAGAAATGAAATCTTGCCATTTGCGACGACGTGGATGGAACTAGAGGGTATCATGCTTAGTGAAATAAGTCAATCGGAGAAAGACAACTATCATATGATCTCCCTGATATGAGGAGAGGAGATGCAACATGGGGGGTTAGGGGTAGGAGAAGAATAAATGTACAAGATGGGATTGGAGGGAGACAAACCATAAGTGACTCTTATCTCACAAACAAACTGAGGGTTGATGGGGGCAGGGGGTGTGGGAAAGGGGGGGGGGGGTTATGGATATTGGGGAGGGTATGTGCTATGGGAGTGCTGTGAAGTGTGTAAACCTGCGATTCGCAGACCTGTACCCCTGGGATAAAAATATATGTTTATAAAAAATAAAATTAAAAAAAAAAAAAAAAGAGGGGCTGGGCCTCTTCCGGTTCCTCTTACCCCTTCCATGAGCTAGAGTGCAGAAGACGGAGATCCCAGATTATGGAGTAAACAGATAGCAACTTTGGATTCCACCTGAGGCAAGCTGCTTGCTGACCGGGACACTGACATTAGACTATCTTGGAAGGAGAATATACTTCGTTGGGGTCAAGGCATGGAAATATAGGAATGTGTTATCTGCAATCATCCAAATGGATACAGTCATCTAATCCAACGGTGGCTTCAGGAAGGATCCTAGGGAACAGTGACATCTGGGTCTTAAGTGCTGGCCGGGTTTAGCAGCTAGCCAAGCAATGCGTGGGGATGTGGGGGTGAGGAGATGAGAGGGGTAGAGGGAGGTGAAGAATCCGGGAGGATCATTCAGGCAGAGAGAACAGAACAAACAAAGCATGGATCGTGTGTGTGGGGGGGGGCTGAGAGTGTGTGTGCAGGCCACGTGTGAAAGGTGGTATATATCCGTGTGTGTGTATGTGGTGTGGGTGACAACAGGTGCTTAGTGTTGCTGGGGTATAAAACAGTGGGGCTGAGGGTGGTAAATGAGGTAAATGAGAAATTTGTAGGGAACCAAATAGGACCTTGTGTGCCAAGGAATTTCAATGACTCCTGGAGCTAAAGGGAGAATCCAGGAATGGCTTCCGATGGACCATGTGACCAGCTCTGTGATGTATGAAGATCACTGTTGGAAATGTGATGAGTGGCCTGGAGAATATGAGGACTAGAGACAGGAGAGACCGGAGAGAAGCCAGAAGAGGAGGTGGTACAGGAACGCAGAGGAGAAGGTGGTATGTCTGGGCCTGTGGTGGAGGGCACAGAGACCTGGCAATTGATGGGAGAGCACTGAGCACTAGAGGGGATGTCTGGATTTAAAAAGCCATCAGGAATTTTTGCTTGGGCTGCAAGTGGATAGGGAAGGGAAAGCGCAATGAAATTTCTGTGATTTCTTCCCTTCTTCTCCTCTCCTCCTCTCCTTCTCCTCCTCCTTCTTTTCCCCCTTCCTCTCACCTCTCCCCACCTCTTCTTCTACTTCTTTTCCTTCCCCTTCTTCTCCTCCTCCTCTTTCTTCCTCTTCTTCTCCTTCTCCTTCTTCTCCAAAACCACACTGATTCGCCATTCTTCTACCTCCAAAGGTCTACACTCGATCCTCAGGACTCCAAGATCAAGCCCAGAGCAGTTGCCCACTCTTCCTTGCCAATGCGGAGGAAGCCCTGGAACCCCAACGCTGTGCTCCAGCCCAGGGTCCATCCTTGGGGCACCCCCGTCCTCTCGGCATGGTAAGTGGAAGAGAAGCAGGGTGCAGACTGGCTGTCCAGGTAAGCCCAGCTATCTGAGCTGCAGCTCACTAGACTTTGGCTAATCTGTTATTAATTCCTTAGGAGCACCGAACAATCCTAACCAGATGCAAAAATCAATGGCAGAAGAAAAGACAGAGCAGAGCAACCTTCTGAGCAGAATGTGAGCGAGGAGAGTGGCTTTAAAAAGGCCTCAACAGACTGTCTGGGGTGCAGCTTGTAAAGTGGAGAATAAATGACTTTTTTTTTTACATTGGTTCATATTTCTTTTTTCCAAGTTAGAAAGAGGAGAGAGGTAATGGGCTGGGGGAGGGGCCTGCCCGGCCTCACAATGCCAAGATAATTACTGCTCAGGTCAAGGCTAAGTGAGTTTTCACTTTTCAGAGGCACAGAGAACAGTTGGGGCTGAAATGGGTTTCCGAGTGAAGGAGTGAACAATCAAGGTCAATTAGCGGTAAAGGCATCGGCTGGGAAGAGAATCAACAACCCAGAAGACAGCCAGTGCCTTCCCCTGATCTCCTTTGTGCCCAGCAAGGAGGAAATAGCTGAGCTGAGGAAGACAGGAGCCCAGTTGAGGGCTGGGATGGGGCAGGCGAGGCCCTGGGCACCTAGCCTCTCTGTGTGAGGGCCACACTACAAGCCTGACTCTAGGTCACCAGGTTCAATGCCAAGGCATGCGGAGCCATTTCTTAGTGCCACAGCCCCCATCTGGCAGGACAGCCTGGGCTGACATCGCTGACCTCAAGTTCCTGCCAGCGGCCCAAGTAAGTTAAAAGGGCCTTGGAGCTAGTTTACAGAGAATTTATAGCAGCCTACCAGGCCTTTGTGACCTGCCTGACCACCCCCTTCACCAGTCTGGCCTAATTTCTGTTGTTACTCCCTTCCTCGCTCTGATGCAAATAGGCCGGCCTCCTTGCTGTTTCTCTAATGTGGTGAGCACCCTTCGCTTGAGCCTCTGCTGCATTAGTTTTGTCCTAATTGCTCCTTACTCAGAGATTTCTTTCTTTTTTTTCCTTAATTTTATTTATTTATTTATTTATTTGAGAGAGAGAGAGAGAGAGAGAGAGAACGTATGAACGCACACTCAAGTTGGGGGAGTGGTAAAGAAAGAAAGAGAATTTCAAGCAGCTCCATGCCCACCGAGGAGCCCCACCACAGCCTCGATCCCACAACCCCCAGATCATGACCTGGCCCCAAACCAAGAGTCAGATGCTCAATGGATTGAGCCATCCCGGCTCCCCTCACGCAGATATTTCTGTGGCTTGAAATCTTACCTCCCTAAAGTCTTCACCACTCACATACACCACAATGCAATCTACTCTAATCTCCCTATTCAAAAAGAAAAACCAGTCTCCGTGTTCCTTTCTGTCATAGCACCTAGCACTTTCTAGAAATATATATGCTTTGCTTACTGATTATATATCTGTGTTTATTGCCTGTCTTCCCTCCAGGACAGGGGTTACCTCTTTTGCTCAGTCATGTATTCTTACCTTCCGGGAAAGTGCTTGACAATGAGTGAATGAGGTAGACCCATCTTCAGAGGTCACAACCCAGCCCACTTCTTCACACAAGGAAGGCTCACTCAAGGCCAGTCGGCTGGTGTGCGGCGGAGCGGGGGCCAGAGGCCTGTCTTTGAATCCCCATCCTGTGTTCTCTGTTCTCTCTCTCATTTGGTGGAAAGCAGAGATAATTTCCATCAGTGTCTGTAGGTGCCAAGCACACTGTGGTGTAGCTGGGCCTTGTTCCATCTTTAGCTTACGTGTGCTCTACCGCCCATTAAAATGGTGATGCACAGAGATCACCTTTGTTGTCTTTGCTAAATTGTGGCACATTACACATTTGTCTCTCACCTTGGGTGTGCCTCTTACTAAGTGAAAAGGGGCTTTCAGAGGGTAAGGAGAGGCTCACATACTTGAGCAGGAAGAGGCTCTCCCTCTTTCCTCTGGCAGGGGAGGGACAGAGATCTACTTCCTGGGTCTGTCTCTGCTGAGCCTCAAGGAGGTTTACTATGCACATCATAGTTTAGTCTGTGCCTTCCATGGGTCAGCAAGAACGCTTTGTTTAGGAATTTGTAAAGACAACAGACAAATGCGCTAAGAAACGAGCCCATTGTATTTTGTTTACGCAAATGGCTAACCTAATCATCCCTGTCCTTGCATCAGCCACACACACCACAAGGCTTCCCTTCAGAGAGGGCTGTGTACTCACTGCCAACATTGGCTCTCAGGGGTGACACTGACCTCTTTAGACACAAGTGACTTAGGCACCATGCAGTTCCCCTGTCCCCTGCCTTGTCATGATTCTGCATATTCCGCTGAACGATTTCTGCTTTTCCAGCCAGCTCAGGACCATGAAGCTGCATGCTGGTTATCCCTTTGTTCTGAGCAGAGGACCCCCCCCTCCCCACAGCCTCAGCCCAAAGCTCTCAGGCATTCCTGCTCTGGGGGATCAAAGGTTAGCCTCACATTCCTGGGTTTCCATTACTAGGCTCTGGTTTCTAGCTGTTTCTGGTCCTCTGTGCTGTTGCAGATATTGATGCAATAGGGAAGAGTGGAGGTTTGCTAGCCTTCTGTGGGAAGGGATAACGGCTGCTAGCAAACGCAACAGCAGCTCTGTGCTCACTTGGGCCCCCGGAGCCAAGCCCCGCAGAGCAGGTGCCAGCACCGACTGGGGTCAACACAGACCCCACTTCATCTTACCGTTTTGCCAGGATGATCCCCATTGCCCCAGGGCCTGGGTGGGCCAAGTCAAATGGAAAGGGCTGGACAGGCAGTTTGTTTTCCTTCTTTTAAATATAAAGACTGAGAGTGGGTGTTGGGCAGAGGCTCCTCTGACATTAATTAACTTTGTCATTTCATGATTTTATTTCATATTGTGTTATTTTATTTTATGCCTTCCTATTTTATTTTATAGGCTGTGTTGTTTTTGCAAACGACTTCCCACCTGACTCTCTGTACTTTTCCTGGTCACAGCTGCAGTCCTGGGGAGGTCTTCTCTCCAGAGAGGTCTGGCAGAAAGGGGAGCATATGTCAGGGTCTGGGGAGGCTTGCTGAAACCTCCCTTGTTTACTATTTTATTAGAGTCCACGTAGCAATGTATATAAAGTGAGTCCCATGGTGGGAAAATTCTGAATAAATTACTGCCTGCAATTTCTGGTTTGGCATTGATTTTGTGGATTGGAGCCTTGCATGGGAATGGCCTGGTATTACTATGCCAACATCAGTATTGAAGCTCCCACGGATTTCTTGCAAATCTCACATTGCCAGAGCCATGCAGAGCCAAAGAGACCAGCCAGTGGAACCCCACAGAATATGGATGAGGCTCAAAGACCCAAGAAGGCCCGAGGCCACATGGTAAAGAGGGACAGAATCTGAACGATGATATGAGTTCAGCTTTGCATCCCAAGGCACAGATATAATAGGTGTGAAGGATTGTTTTCAGGAGGCCAATGTCTGTTATTACTTACTGAGGGTCCCCATCAGAGTGGTTGCCCTGCATTTTCTCTCCATGTTGTTCCTTCATGCGTGTTTTGGGCCCAGTCTTGAGACTCTGGGTAATTTGATTCCTCTGACAGGCAAAGGCAGCTTTGAGCTGCTGAGAGCTGTCAGGGGGAACAGAAAGTGCCCAGGGCCTGGACAAACCAATTACCCACTGTGACCCTCCATTTTGTCCTCTGCGACAGAGGGCTGGTAATCCTGACCTGCTTCTGTCACATGAGGGATAGATGGATGCAAAAGGGCTCTGTAAATGGAAAGACCTCCTTTGCAACAATAAAGCCAGGACCTGGGAGTGTTTAGTCCCATCGAAGATGGCCTGCTCACCTCTTGAAATTGTCTCCCAAAGTCTCACCCTCCCCAGGCACCTCACCTTCTGATCCTCATTGCCAACACTCCTCTAGGAGAGAGAAGCTGCCCTTTGTCATGCTTGCCAAGGGACCCTCATGCTGCCTTAGTGTGTGTGTGTTCTCCTGGGTCTGCCTGCTTTCTTTTCACTCCTCTACCAGTGATTGCACTGGGTTCCCTTTTTCCTATCCTGCAGAGTTGTGTTTGTTATCTACTGGCGTGTAACAAGTTGCCTTAAAACTTAGTGTCTTAAAACAGCGATAATCTCTCTTTCCCCCTCCTGATTTCTTTGGGGCTCATGTTCTGGGGCAGTGTGGCTGGATGGTTCTGGCTCAGAATCTCTCACGAGGCTGTGGTCAGATGCAGCCAGGCCTGCACCCATCTGAAGGCTTGACTGGACCTGGAGGTTCGACTCTCAAGGCAGTCCACTCATGTGGCTGGTGGGTTGGTGCTGCCTTCCCTCCTCTCCACAGGACAGTGTGAACAAAAAAATCTGAGTCCAAGAAGAAGCTGCAGACTTTAAGACTTACCTTATTTTCTCTGTATTGCATTGGTCCCCCAAGGCCAACCCTGAGGCAGTGTGAGAAGGCACTACAGGGGGGCAACAATGGCCATGGGATTGCTGGAGGTTGCCTACTTCAGTCTGCCTCTGGCTCAAGGGTTCATATACTTGCTACATAAAAATACACTTACTTTCCAAGGCCCCCAAGTCTCATTGCAGCATCAAATTGAAGGCCTTGTCATCTAATCAGGTCCAGGTTCAGAAGAGGCTCCTTGAATGAATTTCTCAAATACAGCTCTTCTGTACAGTTCCTCCTGATCTGTGGGCCTGTGGACTAAAGAAACACGGCATCTTCCCTCTACCTAATACGTAGCAGGACAGACACAGGACAACCATTATAGGTCCTCTTGTAGAAAAAAAAAAAAATGAGGGTAAAGAATGGGAGATACACAGGGATCCTTAGCAATTCAGAAATTCCCTGGGCACATGGGTCTTTTCCTGGTTAGAAGTCAACACTACTGCTTGGGAATGGCTCTCCTAGGCTCCTGACTCCACTCTCTGGGCTCAGGAACAGGAGCCCTCTGCATAGGCCTCTCTTTTCTGTAAGAAACGGTCATTGTTTATAGCTAAGTCTTTTTCCTCAGCCTGCTTTCCAAGGGCAGGTTGGAGGGCCAAAGGCCTACCTTCCTTCTGCACTGCCTCTGCACCTTTTAGCCTACACAGGCCGGGTTTCAGACAATGCAGCCATCTTACAGTCACCGGGAGCTTTCCGTGCCTCTGACTGGCGCTCACTCCATGAGATAAAAGTCAAGACCACAAATATCATGAGAGCAGCCATTTCTACCTTGAGTTTCCTGTAAGGCTGCTATGGGACACCATGCTTAAGATTACCAGAAACCCTACTGTTTATTGTTAAGGATCTTTGAAGCACTTTCTTTTTTCCTGTTTGGATCACCACCTTAAATATTTCTGAGGTCTTAATAAAGGGTTTATCTTTAGACCACATTTTCCAGATATTTTCCTAGATTTGATCTTTGCCTGGAGGTACTTAGCATTTTGGTATCACTCCTGTCAGGAAACCCTAGGAATAAGACATTTTTATTTTCAAACTCAGAAAGTCCTGGCTCCTTTGTTCTCAATAGTTCTTTTTTTAACACGTCTTCTCTCTTTTCACATTTATTATAAGCAACCAGAAGTCAGGAGGCATGTCTGACATTTTGCCTGGGAGTTTTCTTTACTACATCATCCAGTTCATTCAGTACACTTCCTGTTTTCCATCCTGTCACAGAAGTCAGTGTTGCTACGACTGCCCTCACTACTTGTTACGGGCGGGATGGTTATATCCCTCAGAGTTTATAGAGTAAAGCTCGAAGCCCCAATGGGGCCACATTTGGAGACAGTTTGTGAGGAGGCAATAGAGGCAAAATGAGGTCATAAGTGTGGGGCCCTAATATGTAGAGCTGGTGTCATTATGAGGAAGTGACCCCAAAGCTCTGTCTCTGCCGCATGAGGACGCAGTGAGAAGGCGGCTATCTGCAAGCCAGGAGGAGAGCTCCCACCAGGAATCAGACTGGCTGGCCCCTTGATCTTGGACTTCTAGCCTCTACTCCCATTTATTATGAGAAATAAATTTCCATTCTGTAAGCCACCTGGTCTGTGGTATTTTGTTATGGCAGCCTGAGCCGAGTAAAGTACTACCTCACAAAGGCCCTTTTTCCTCCATCTTCCAATATTATCTTCCCTACTCTCCTTTAAGCCCTCATGGGCAGCCTCCTCGAAGAACATCAGATTCCACACCTTCCTCCATACACTTCCAACTTCTGCCCTCAGAGCCATTGTTCTATTTTTAGTTTTTTGTTTTTGTTATAGAATCACCCAGCCCCCACCTCCAGGTACCAAAATCTGTATTATCTGTTGATGCTAATATAAATCAAATACCCCAAAGCTTATTGGCTAAAGCAGTGATAGTCACCTATTGTCTCTCATAGTTTCAGGAGCAGCTTGGCTGAGTGGTTCTGGTTCAGGGTCTTAGGTGAGGTTGTGGTCAGATGGCATCCGGGCATGTTAAAGGCTTCCGGGCTCCTGTGACTAAGATCTGGGCAAAGAAGCCTTGAACAGCTAGGGGCTAGGACAGCCAGGCCTCCTCAGGCATCTCTCTCGGTGTGGTCTCTCCATGTGATTTCTCCAGCATGGAGGCATGCCCAGCTTTCCGGGCAGCCAGACTTCTACATATTGGCAAAGAGGACTCCCAAGGCATGCGTTCTGAGAGAGCCAGGCGGAATCTGATTACTTTTATGACCTAATCTCAGAAGTCACGTGGCATCATGTCCTCTGTACTCCACTGGTGGGAGCAGCCATGAGTCTAGACAGGATTCAACGGGAGGGACATAGTCCCCACCTCTTGGTGGGAGGCACGAAACCCACTTTGTAGCAAGAGCACGTGGGACGGATACACGCACGTGCACACACACACACACAGAGTCATTTTTGGAAGATACAATCTGACTTAAGTACCCAGCACACAGCGGGTCTTTGGTGAATGTTCGTTGTTCATTTAGTTGGTTTATTGACCTGTGGCTAAATCCTTCTCCTCCTCCTCATAATGATAATAGTGGAAGTAGTCATTGGTAATAACAACTACACAACCATTCATTCAGTGCCTACTTCTCTGTGAAGGACTGCTTTTAAAATTTCCTTTTTGATTAAAGTGAAATTTTTATGCAGTCAAGTTCACAAAGCTCGAGTGCACAGTCTGGTGACCTTTTATACATGTCTACAGACCGGTACCCAAACCTGGAATGAGCTACAGAAAATTTGCAACCCACCGCAAGGCTTCCTTATGTCCTCCATGGTCAATGCCCCTGCTGCTCCCAGGAAAACACTGTTCCGATTCCTGGCACCACAGGTTAGTTTAGCCTGTTCTTGAACATCATGTAAATGAATCACGGCACACAGACTCTTTTTCTTTTTTTTTGTCTGGCTTCTCTACAATGTGGAACAGTTCCTCCACATCATCCCACTTCCAATCTTATGAGATAGTCAGGAGTTCACATGCTAGGTATATGCTGGCCAAGTGTGTTTTGCTTGGCACGTATGAGCTTTTTAATGTATTTTGAGTTTGACCCCTTTTAGCATTAGACACTGAATAAAATCACTTGTTATTTTATACCTAGGACAAGTCATTTATTTTCCTTGCCTGGCACCTGTAGGCATTGAATTTGCAAACTCTAAGGGGAGCACCACTGCTTCCAACTGCTGAGAAGACAGTGATTCCCCAAGGGGTTAAAAAAACACATGTGTAAAATCTCACACCAAGTTGAGGGCAGCAGTGGATTTGAACTCAGACCGTCTTCCTCCAGCGCCTCCATGTTAGGATCAGAGACGACAAGTTTGTTCCCAAGTGCTATTGTTTCAGACTCAAAGATGTCCACATCTGCAGTCTCACTCCCCCTGCCTCAGCCTGTGGGTGGTGCTGGGCCATCGTGACCAGCCTTGGCCCAACCCCTGCCACTTGGACGCTCACTGAAAGGATCACCAAACTCCCCCAGGCCTTCCAGCCCCAAGCACATCCGTGTTCCTTTCTTCCACACCTGTGTCACGCTGGTCCCTCCTGCCGCGAATGCCCACCCTGCTTGGTCATTCATCCGTCAGCGCTCAGCCGAAAATGCTATTTTCTCTTGGTTGCCTGCACCTTCCCTGGCCAATCAAATGTGTTTCTTCTTCTCAGTCCATCAAGACTCAGTGTTTAAAATTGCAATGCAAAAACCAAATGGGTCAGAATGACCTGCGGCAATTCTTAGAAATGTGACCGAAGTCTTGGTCCCATAAAATGTTAAAAAAGGAACCGAATTTCATGCATTTGATCTCTGCTAAATACATCACTAACTTTTATTGATTCTTAAGAAAGAGAGATGAGAGGAGTCTGTGCCTACCCCCACTGGGTGCCAAATGAACAAGCAGTCGGAAGTTTATTACTTCCAGATATCCCACTTGCTTTCCAGATACCCCATTGGGTTTCAATTCCATTGCAGCAACACTTGCTGAGTGGACCTGGGCTTAGCCCTACAGGCTGGGTGTCTGGGAGCGAAAACGGGAGGCTGCATACCTGGGCTGGCACGAGTCAGGGGTCCGGCTGAGGGCTGCGTGGGGAGACAATGGCGGGCCTCAGCGCACCTGGGTTCATCACTAGAGCTCAGGGTTCTTGATCCAGCCCCGTCGCTTCTCTTTGTGGGATGTCGGGCCGGTTATTAACTTCTTGGGGCTTCTGTTTCCTTATCTGAAAAATACATATTTCATGTAACTTTAGGAGTTTTTGGACCTGGGGCAAATATTATTGCCCTCAATGGGCTTTTGCTTTTGCTCCATGTTTTAAGTTGGAGATTATATTTTCTTACAGCAGTATCCAGACAATGAACCAACACGTACTGTGTGCCTGCCTCGTGCGAGGCAGACCTGTCCCCACATAATCACAGCCATCTCCTCCGGACAGATGAGGACAGCAAAACTCAGACTAGGGAAGTGACTTGCTTGGTGCCACAAGATTGGCGACTTACTGAAATCTGGCTGAGCAAATACTTGGTAAAATAAAGGGTTCGTGTCTACTGCCTTTTTCTGCTGGGTGTCTTACCATCACTCCTTCATCTTTGGACAACAAATCTGGCCTATTTGACCAAGGACGAGGTCAGTCATGATACCCCATGCCACAGGGCTCAGGATTGGTCTAGGAGGTGGCACATGGCATGGGCTTCCCAGGGTTTTCCAAATTGTAGCCTGAGGGACGACATTGCCTTTCTTTCTTGGATCATGGCTTTGGAAGAGTGAGGATCTACAGGTAGTCAGGGTCTATCCCGCAACTTGGGGGAAAAGAACAGAGGTAGAGAGAGAGACAGACAGACAGCGGTGATGAAAGCTGGTCCCCGGCTCAGCTCCTGGGCTGGACCCTGTCGTGTGCTGCCCACATTCTCCTTCAGGAATTAGTGTTAGGTTGGCCTGCTATAACCAAACGCCACAGACTGGTTGGCTTAAACAACAGAAATCAATTTTCTCAGTGATCTGGACACTGAAAAGCCCCAGACCAAGAAGCCAGACTGGCCAGGTTCTGGTGAGAGCTCTTTCCTTGGCCTGCACTTGGCTGCTTTCTCACTGTGTCTTCACATGGTAGATGGAGAACTCAGGTGTCTCCTCTTCCCTGTATTAGGGCACTGGTTCTATTGCATTAGTTCCCACTCTTAAGACCTCATTTAGACTTAATTACCTCCTCATAGGCCCTATCTCCACATACAGTCACATTGGTGTTCGGGTTTCGACATATGAATTTGGGGGGGGAGCGGCACACACTCTGGCCCATTAATAGGAACGAAGGACTGTTTACTTCGAGCTGCTGGCAGAAGGCTCTGAGCCATCTGTCTCCAGCAGGGATTGCCTCAGCTAACCAGAGTTGCCTTGCCTAATGTCATGCCCCTGTTTCTGGTGGGTTATAAAGGCCTGGCCTTTGCCTCAATTCAGGACAACTGGCAAATACAGCAGGGTAAAGTCTTGGCACTCTCGCCCCAGGCTGAAGGATCATCTCAGCTTCAGAATTCTCCCAGCGGTGCTCCAGGGCTTCAGTCAAGAATGACAGGCATGCGAGTTCTCCCCGCATCCCTTCTAGTCCTACACTCTCCCTACCAAACTCCGTCCATGCTAATATCCACCTAAGAGTCCCCTTCCTGGGGAGCCTAATCTACCTTGGCCCCTGAAGCTGCAATTCTGTGAGCTACTCCAGGCATGTGTCCTTATTTTTTGCTTAAGACTCTTTCAAATGTAGTTTTTGTTATTTCTAATCTCATAAATACATCTAAAAGATTCCCGATGAGTCCAGTGAGGATAGTGCCTCCTCCGTCAACCTAGAAGGCCCCCTGCAGAGGTCTAGTGGGACCTGGGCCAGGAATGGCAGGTCAGAGCCATGAGTGGACGGCACAGTAGCATTTGAGCACTGCTGGGTAGTGCACAGGGTCCTGATGGACAGTTTCCAGAAGCAGCACATTGCACGAACCTCTGTGCAAGCCCAGAGTCCAACCTACCTCATGTTCTAGTTCTCCATCCTCTGCCTTGTCTTGTCCTCTCTTGGCTCTGGGACACTGAATTCTCTTTGTGTTTCTTATTCCTCAGTTTCTTCTCAATCTTTTCTTTCTTTACCCCTGATTTACAGAATTGGGTAAATCTGTGCCCCAGAATTCTGAGTTCAGACCTCTTCTCTTCCTACTTTTTAAATTCTCTCTGACTGAACTTTCCAGCCACTTTTTGCTGAGACTTCCAACTCTGTATCTCTAACCTAAATCATCTCTGAATTCTTTTTTTTTTTTTTAAGATTTTATTTATTTATTTGACAGAGAGAAATCACAAGTAGGCAGAGAGGCAGGCAGAGAGAGAGGAGGAAGCAGGCTCCCTGCTGAGCAGAAAGCCCGATGCGGGGCTCGAACCCAGGACCTGGGATCATGACCTGAGCCAAAGGCAGCGGCTTAACCCACTGAGCCACCCAGGCGCCCCTCATCTCTGAATTCTTGAGTGATCCATCCAACTGCCCGCTGCTGGGCACTCACCTGGAATTGGAGAGTGCTGCAGATTGAACTGTGTCCCCCTCAGAATGATATGTTGCAATCCAACCTCCCGTATCTTAGAATGTGACTTTAATCAGGAATAGGATCTTTACATAGGTGATTAAGTTAAAATGAGGTCATTAGGGCACCCTATCCAATATGTCTGGCATCCATACAAACAGACACAGGGAAATCTGGACACAGAGACACACATGAAGATGAAGACAGAGATATGAGTAATTCAGCAGGTGCCAAAGGACCGCTCATCACCAGAAGCTGGGAGGGGACATGGGGCAGATTCTCTCTCATGGCTCTCAGAAGGACCCAACCCTGCCCACACATTCGTCTCAGACTTCTGGCCACAAGAACTGTAAGACAACACATTTCTGCTGCTTGAACCTGCCGGTTTATGATACTTTGTTGTGACCACACTAGGAAATGGGTACAGAGAGCATAAGCAAATAGACAAATCTGACTGCACTACATAAAAGCATTCCTTTTAATTCATTGTCCATGAAGGTGTGTTTAAACTGACAAGGAAAAAAATGATGTTTATGTGTTTGTGTGATATGCACATCTGTATTCATCTGGAAAACTACTTAAGGTAGTTTTCCTCCGTGCAGGCAGGAGCTGATACATGGAACTTGATGCTTAAAAAATATTTGAAAGGGTCCGAAGAGCAAGGGTTGACAAAACTACTGATCGTCTAAGTAACTCAGGCAGTTATAAACATTACAAGAACTCCCGCCATCAATGATCTCCACTGCTTGAAGCCCTGACATGGGAAACCCACAGGGGATGGATGAATGGAAGCCGCCGCAAAACCTCCCGCCTGCACCTGCCAACGCCCACCTGCCTGGAATGTGTCTGAGGAGCAGAAATGGCTTCTGCTTCTCTTCCACCTTCTGACTCTCATGGGAATGTCTCCTATTGGTGGAAGAGAAACCAGAACTCTGTTGGCATGGGGGTCTGGGAAATGTAGTCTTCTGGTTCCAGTTTCTGGTGATAGAGAAAGACCTAAGAAGGCTGGGATAGCGCTGAGCACTAACAGCCAGCATCCAGCACAAAAGGCATGTGGAAAAGACAAAGAAACGTGCCAACAGAAAAGTGCTGTGAGGTGTGGAGGAGATGCCATTTGTGAATTTCTATTGCTGAGCAAAACGTACCATGCCCATACAAGAGTGTTCTGGGTGGAGAGTGTTCAGCACGTTCAACGAAACAATGCATTTTTTATTTTAAAAAACCTAGATAACTAACATGAAATCGTCTTTTGCTTTAATTTTCTGAATAATTATTTGAAAACCATTTTAAGTGAATGAATGTATTTCAAAGATTGCCTGTTTGTTGTATGATGTCCGTGTGTGCAAGTTTATCCTTTCTCTGTATTTGTGTGTGATACTGTGAGTGAGAAAAGCCTCCGTGTATGTGTATGGGTGCTGTCTTGTAGGTCTGAGTATCTCTGTATATATTAGAAGTATTTGTGAATTTGGGTTCATGTCTGTATGAGTCCACTCCGAATTCTAGTAAGGACATGGGAATTGGCCTTTCTTAGCACCCTGGATCAGTCCCATGACTGAGTTTCTTTTCCCTCCTTTCTGTTGGCCACACTATCTGCTTTCTTGCCCCAGGAGAGGCTTTTTGGCACCAGGGAGCAAAGGGTCACAATTTGTTACCACAGTGAGAAACTGGAGGAGCTGGGGCTACAGAACGGGGCTTTGATTTAGCTCTGTTGAGCTTTCCAAGAGGCAGTCTTCTATAGCACAGTCATGCCAATAAAAGGAAGTGGAGCTGGGCTCTGTGTCAGTGCGTGTATGTGCGTGTATAAATGCGTGTGTGCCTGTACATGCATAGACGTGTGTGTGTGCGTGTGCAGGTGTGTGTGTGTGTTGGTCCACGTATGCGCAAACCTGGGCTCAGGCTGCGGAGTGTGCTATTCAAGCCTATCGCAAAGTCTGTTCTCGCTTTTCCTGCAGCACCTTCAGAATCCAGACTAGACCCCTTCATCTCCCTCCTGATCCCTCTTTCTCTCTCTTCCCACATCAAGGTCCATATGCCAACATCTCTATGTCTGTCTGGGGTGACTTCCCCATCCCCACCACATGCCCGCAGAGCATCTCCCCTCTGGATGATGGCAAGCGCCTCTTCAGATCACTCCCTTTCTACCTTCCAACCTATTCTTTCCCTTTGAGAAAACTCATGTTTTCTGCACGTAAACTGAACTCCTATTTTATTCCGTCATTGCTCACTGGGTGTAGAAATCAGTACAGAAGACAAATGGTTTCCATAAGGAACCCCAGTATTGCATTACTGCAGTGAGTGGAAACTTGCAATTCATGCCTTATAATTAGATAAGCGGCTAATTGAGGACGGGCATACCAACCTGATTTGAGTCCTGACGCAGTGATTACAGCTTTAATTATAAGGAGGAGAGGCATCAAGACTCCTCATCTGGGCTTGTCCCTGTTCAGACTCCTGGCTGCAGCTGCCATGGGGGAGGCCCTGAGCATTCTGGACAGCAAGACGGCTCTTCAATGCTGGGGCTCAACCACGCCCTGTGGGAGGACAGATCCCTCCTGCCACAGGAGATTTTTTTTTTTTCTGCTTGGGACTGGTCTTGTTTTTTTTTTTGACTTCACAAACAAATCTGGAGAGGACAGGAATTCATCCTCCTAGAGCTAGAAGAAGTCACCCTGCTTTCAAGACAACTTCTAAATCATTCAGAAAAGCATTTGCCTCCCTCCATGTTGGCAGTGGCCTTGCTTCTTCTCCCCTCCTCCCCTCCTTTCATAGTGTTCACTTAATTATGAATTAGCTCCACAAGGCTGGCCTGTCTGACATGACCTTCACTGCACCTCCAGTGCCAAGAGCCTGGCAGAGAACTGACACTTAGTATTCTGTCATTGTATGAATGTGCCAGGTATTGTCCTGACACTGTGACACAGAGACGATCAGACATCCCACCTGCCTGTGCGGGGGGTGGGGGGGTGGAACAGAGACAATGAGGGGAACAGTGAGAACGCAGTGAGGCAAGGACAACATGAGAGGCGAGCACAATGTGACCAGGGAGGCTGGAGGAGTGCAGTCTCACTCTCCTGCAGTCAGCAAACAGTTCTTGAAAGAGGAGACGGCCAAGCTGGCTCTTAAAGGTTGGAGGAGTGTTCTAGGTTGGAAACAGGGAAAAGGCATTCCAGGGAGAGGGAAGTATTTGGGCAAAGCCATGAAGGAAGCACGAAGGACCTCGATGTGTTCAGGGAATCGTAAAATGCTCGGAGTGGCAGGAGCATAGGGGTGAGGAGGCTGGAAGGTCTGGTCCTGCGGGTGGGGCTGCCAGGAATGGCTGTGCGGCTGTTGGCTTTATAAGCGCATCCTACCGAGCGGGTGAGGGCCTGAAATACAGCTCTGGCTCCCCTCGGCAAGGCCCTCCCAGAGGAGGCTGCTCTTCTAATTTACCCAAGGCTCCTCGGGGCCAGCAGTCTCTCCGTGGAGGGCCTTGCAGATCTTGCTAAGGGTTGTACCCCTGTCGAGGGCAGTGGTTCTCAAACTGTGGGCATCAGAATCACCGGGAGGGCTTGTTAAAAGAGAGATTGCTGGACCCTACCCTTAGGGTTTCTGATTCAGCAGGCCTGCAAATTTGCATTTCTTATAGGTTCCAAGGAATGCTGATACTACTGGCCCAGGAACCACACTCGAAGAATCACTGATCTGGGAACTAGGAAGCCGTCCGAAAGGGTTAGGTTGGAAAAACAGGGCTGGAGCCTCAGGTGGGAAGGATCTGTTTTCTGGGATTCGGGTTTCTGGTCTCCCCTGTGAACCAGTGAGGGCAGCTGCATGTATAAGGATGAGTGGATACATTGCATTCCCCCTCCCGTCCTGCCGGGTGCAGTTCCGTGGCTTTATTCATTCAAGGAGGGTTTCTACCCAAGAGTCCTCCTGTTTAAGGAGGTTCGACCCACAGATGCTTTAAGGAGTGGTCACATCATTACAAGAAGCTCTCCCCTAGAGCTTTCATATAGTGAGCTCCCAAATGATGCAAGTATTTGTTTACACTTTTAAAATTACTCCCTGGAGAAGCCAGGGACCAGAGAAATGTGAATTAAAAGATGAGTCATACCCGGTGAAAGAGCTGCTTTGGAAATTCCTATAAACTTTAAAACTTGCTGTGTGTGTATGTGTATGTGTAGAGGGGGAGGGGGAAAGAAGGACACAGAACTACGGAGTGTCAAGACCTCATGTGCCTTAGTGAACATTGCTGGGTGAAGACATGACCAGCAGACAGAGCCTGGTGATGGAGAATCCAGGGCCAGTGTGAGTGAGGGAATTTGGGCTGACAGGAAGCTGTCAGGGTTATCTGGCTCTGGGCTGGGTTTGGACTCTTGCCTTGAGAAGCCAGACCTTCCTGGAGCCCAGTTCTCTTTTGTGGTTCCTGAGCATACTAAAAAGATATCCTTGTGCAGAGAGAGAGAAAGGCGACCCTTCCACCCCTGGGAGGCTGGGGCCCAGCCTGCCCTCTGGTTGGGACTGGAGCCAACAGGTGATGGGAGTAACAGGAGCCCATCTCTGTTCTCTGGTTGGAATATAATCTCCAGGACAAAGTGGCTTTGGGATGGGGGTGGGGAGACTGGGTGCCGGGAAGGACATCCAACCTGATTATCTACCTTTTACCTATTTCCAACCTCAGTCCCAGCCTTTCCTGAGAGCTAGGCAGCACAGGGCAGTGAGAATTTTACTATTCAATGGTTTGGGCTTCCCATTTGGGAGCTCATGCTGGCTGAAAGGCCACCATCCCCAACTAGTTCTACTGTTTCCAAACTGAGCCTGTCAGCAGCAATGCTGGGAGAAGGAAAGCCCTGTCAAAGGTGGCGGGATTCTGCCCCTAGGGGTCAAGGAGAAAAGAAGAGGGAAAGACGGAGGAGAGAGTCCACTCAGAGCAATCTTAATTAAGATAGCTCCAGGCAGCACATTTCCCTAATTCCCCATTAAAGAGGTCCTGATGTATGAGCCACCGTGGGAGCTGTGATTCCCCGAGTCAGCACTGTTCAGTGTCAGAGGCCTCTCAAATCAAAAAGCCAATCCATTTCAATCACCCCAGCTTTGTGAGCACTTGAGGTCTGCCCAGATCTGTGGCCGACACCGTGCCTAGGGAGGAACACAGCAGTAGATATGGCCATAGTCCTTACTACCCAGAGCAAAAGCCTCACTAGACCCTGACCTGGGTTGGGGGAGGACTGTAGATTCAGGAGCACTTGCATGTGGGGCCAGTCCAGGTGGGCTCTAGTCCTTTCTCAGACAATAAAGAGGAAGTGTGGGACTGAGGGAAGCTTGCTGGATTTGGAGACAGAAGGTCTGAATTTCACTCACTTGGCAAAACTTTGTTGTCTCGTGGCAATCAGTCATGAAATAGGGAGTGTCCTGTGAGATAGAGAGGTAAGAGGTAAAGAGGCCTGAGACAGTTCCCCACATGACCACCTATCTCCCCATGTCCTCGGGAGGATGACAGGGTGTTCTGTACAGATACAGTTAGGCCATGGAGGAGCCTTGACTCTGTGGCCTGTTTGGAGCGTGCAAGGTCATCTTGCTGTCATGGCAGAGCTGCTCCTCCCTGTCATGCGTTTGCAAATGTGGATGAAACAGACTGCTGCTTGAAAAATATATCGGACTAAAAATGACTCCACAAGATTCAGGAAACTTGACTAGACCTATAACTATTAAATGAACTAGAACAATAATTGATGTAACTCAAAAGCTACCAGGCATAGGTGTTTTTACGGGAGGGTTCAAAGAAGTCTTTCAAATTTAAAGAATTTTTTTAAAAACAAAGTCAGATAATACAAAACGAGAGTAAGTGATCACTTATGAGCTATTTCACAAAAAAATAAAACTGGACAAAGATAACACAAGAAATAGATTATACGGTCATCCCTCTTATTAACATAGATGCAAAAATCCAAAAAGCCAGAAAATCAGGAAAAGAGCAGGAACAGGCAACTAACAGGTGAAGAACCCCCCCCCCCCCCAAAACCAATAAACATAGAGAAAGATGCTTGTTCTCAGTCTCCCTGGCAAAAGTTATTAAGCAAATCCCATCAAGTTTTGGAGAGAATGTGGGGAAATAGGGACTCATACAGGAATCTATGGGAGTGTAGATTACTATAGCCACTTTGGGGGACCAATTTACAGACTCTGTACAATTGAAGATACATTGTACCAGCCAGTGTGCTGGCAGGAGACAGGTGACACACTCAGATTTGATAATTCCAGGCAGATTTAATAATGAGACTATTTAGAAACTTATGGACAAGGTACAGGAAAGGCACAATGAAGAGTGCAGTCCCCAGGAGTGAGGGTTAGTGGACCCTACGACCTCAGGCCTGTGAGGGAAAGCTGAGGGAACCGTCACTGGAACCTGGGACAGAAGGCTGTGAGAAGGCACCTGTGACCTTTACAGGAGGAACCCAACCTGCCTGCTGTGATTCTGTGGAGAGGGCTCTGGGGGAATAAATACCCTGATCCCACTTTCCACCCCCGCCTCCGATTTCCTATTGTTTCCCTTCCTTGGCCAAACGCAGTGGGAAACAGAGGGCAAGGGAGTCTGCTCATCTGTCCACATAATTCAGCTTCCTGGCATCCAAGCAGGAATGGAAAGGGCAAAGAGTGGTGTCTGGAAGGGGATCACACTCATGCCTTCTGACCAGCTACTGGACTCCTAGGAACATGCCCTAGAGAAATTCATATGCTTATGTGCAAGAAGATGTATACAAAGTTGTTTATTATAGCAATGTTGAAAGTAAGAAAAGTGGAAACAACCAAACTGTCCCTCATTAGACTGTTACACAACTGGGTTATATAAACTGTGGTTTAGTCATAAAATGAAATGCCATAATACAATTATAACGGATGAACTAGTTAAACATGTATCAATATCTATAAATCTCAGAAAGATAACGCTGAGCAGAAAATGTTACCAAAAGATACATATAATATGATGATAGTACTTATGTAAAAATTATTCAAGCCTGTAGCCAATTGTATAAGTTCGTAGTAATGATAAAAATATGAATAGGAAGGCAGCACACCAACTTTAAGATGAGGACAGCCTCTGGGGTTGGGGGGAAGGGGAACGGAAGGGGAACATTAGCTGTATTTGTTTTTGTTTTTGTTTTTTTTTCATTTTTTAAGTCAAGATGAAACAAATCTGGCAAAATGTTAACATCTGCTTAATCTCAGTGGTAGGTATGTGAGTTATTTACTATTTAGTCTAATTTTATGTATGTTTGAAATATCTCATGATTAACAATTTAAAAACAATAATGAAGGGAAGTGTGAATGATTTGAGAGACATTTAGAACATAAAAAAGAGCTAATTGGGGCACCCGGGTGGTTCAATCCGTTAAAATATCTGCCTGCAGCTCAGGTCATGGTCCCAGGGTCCTGGGATGGAGCCCTGCATTGGGTTTCCTGCTCAGCAGGGAGTCTGCTTCTTCCTCTCCCTCTGGCCCATTGATGCTTTCTCTCTCTCTCTCTCAAATAAATATATAAAATCTTGCGTTGTGGTGAGTACAGTCTCTCCCAACTACTCAATCCTGCTGTTTCAGCTTGAAAGCAGCCACAGGCAACACAAATGAATAGGCTGGCTATGTTCTAATAAAGCTTTCTTTACAAAAACAAATGGCCAGTGGGGTTTGACTCATAGGCTCTAGTTGAAGGACCCTTGATCTAGAGACTCTACTTCTCAGGCATCTGTCTTTTCCCAAGCATGTGTTTCAGAGAAGGCCCTGTGGGGTCCCTACCTTCCCAGCCTGCAATACTATGGATGGACTGATAGCACTTTTGTTTTTCAGACTCTCCTCACCACCAATCACAGTATAGTAGCTGAAGAATGGATCCTCATCTGTCTTCATCTTTGTTTTACTGAGGACATTAGAGGTCTTTCAAGGCTTCACTTTAGCCCGTTTGTATGTATACTTTGAAAAAGCTGCAAATGCTGCAACCTTGAGTTGCCTCTCACTCAAGCTAAAGCAGAATGAATGAAACAAAAAAGTATTAGCAGACATCTGAAACACTCTGGCATCATTAGGAGGCTGTTGAGACTCGGAAATCTGGCATATCATCAGTCTGATTTGATTAATTTCATTTGATGGGATTAAATGGAGAGGCAGCTTGTGTAGTTGCTAGGGACATGTACTCTGGGGTTCATTATCGCACCTATCTCACTGGGAACACAAACCTGTTTCAGTTATCTGTTCCAGCATGGCAAACCACTCCAAACAGTGGCTTCGAGCTGGTAACAATCAGGAGTGACGTCAGCAGGATGTCAGCAGGTGGAATAGGTGGTCTTAGCCCTTGCCCTCCCACAGAAACACAGTTTAGCCACCATCCATTGATGAAAATACCTTTATGAGAGCTTCAGAATCCAAGTGAGACATTACAGCACCCCAGTGGAGCACGAAATGAGAAAAGACACACTGAACAGGGGAAGAAGAAAAGTTTCACTTTATTCCCCTAACTGGACACAGTGCTGTTCTGAGAGAGATCCCCTTGAGTCAAGGGTTTTCCTATGGGAGAAAGAGAGAATGAGCCCACCCATAGAGCCCAGCAGCCTGTGGACATATATAAAAAGCCCACAGCTAACCTCATATGCAATGGTGGAAAACTAAAAGCATTTCTTCTAAGATCTGGAACAAGGCAAGAACGTCTACTCTTATCACTTCTATTCAGCATATTATTGGAAGTCCTAACCAGAGAAATTAGGCAAAAAAAAAAAAAAAATTAATTAAAAGGCATTAAAATCAGAAAGAAAGAAATAAAATCATCTCTGCAGATGAGATGCTCTTATGTGTAGAAAACTCTAAAGACTACACACATGTGTACACACAGACACACACACACACCTGTTAGAACTAACACATGAATTCAATAAGGTTGCAGGACACAAAATTAACATACAAAATCATTTACATTTCCATACACCAACAGAAATTATCTAAAAAGGAAATTAGGAAACCAATCCCATTTACAATATCATCAAAAAGAATAAAATACTTTGAATGAACTTAACCAAAGAGTATAAAGACTTGTGTACTAAAAACTGTAAAATGCTGATGAAAGAAATTAGAGAAAATCAAATGGAAAGACATCCCATGTTCATGGATTGGAAACATTAATATTGTTACAATGCCCATAATACCCAAAGTGATCTACAGATTCGATGCAATCTCTATAAAAACCCAATGACATTTTTTTTACAGAAATAAAAAAAAAAACAACCCTAAAGTTCATATGGAACCACAAAATACCCTGAAGAGCCAAAACAATTTTGAGTGAGAAGAACAAAGTTGGAGTATCATATTTCCCAATTTAAAAATATATTACGAAACTATAGTAATCAAAGCACTGTAGTACTGTCATAAAAATACACATATAGATTAATGGAAGAGAATAGAGAGCCAAGAAATAAACCCATGTATATATGGTCAACTGATCTTTGATGAAAGTGCCAAGATATACAATGGGGAAATGATAATCTTCAATAAATGGTATTAGAAAAACTGGATATCCACATGCAAAAGAATGAAATTGGCACCTTATCTTATACCATACACAAATATTGATTCAAAATGATTAAAGACTTAAACATAAGAACTGATTCTATAAAACCCCTAGAAAAATAAATAGGGGAAAATCTTCTTTATATTGGGCTTGGCAAGGATTTTTTGGATATGGACCCCAAAAGCACAGGCAATAAAAACCAAAATAGGTAAGTGAGACTACATCAAATGAAAATTTTGTGTCCAGCAAATGAAACAATCAACAAAATGAAAATTTTGTTACCTATGGAATGGGAGAAAATATTGGCAAACTACATACTGATAAAAGGTTAATATCCAAAGTATATAGGGAACTCTTACAATTCATAGCACAAAACCAAATTAAACTAATTAAAAAACGTGCAAAGGAACTGAATAGTGATTTCTCCAAAGAAGACCTACAAATAGCCACATAGTGCTCAGGATCATTCATCATCAAGAAAATGAAAATGAAAATCATAATAATATATGACCTTACACGAGATAGGATGACTATTACAAAAAAAGAATAAGCACTGGCAAGGCTCTGGAGAAAAGAAAACCTTTGCACACTTTTGGTGGGAATTGGTGTAGCTACCATGGAAAACCTATGGAAGTTCCTCAAAAAATTAAAAATAGAACTACCCTATGATCCAGCAATAATCTCACCTCTGTGTATATATCCAAAGGATTTGAAATCAGGATCTTGAAGAGATCCCATGTTCATTGCAGATTTATTCTCACTAGCTAAAACATGAAAGACATAAACGTCTATTCACAAATGAATGAAAAATATGTGATATATATACATATATGTGTGTGTGTATATATATATATATATATAACAGAATGTTAGTCTGCCTTAAAAAAGAAGGAAATCCTGCCATATGTGACAACATAGATGAACCTTGAGGACATTATGCTAAAGAGAATAAAGACAGACACAGAAGGATAAATACTGCAGAATACCATTTATACGAGGATTCTAAAATCATCAAAATCAGAGGCAGAGTAGAATGGTGGTTGCCAGGGGCTGGGGAATCAAGGAGGTGTTAGGTCAAGGCTACAAAGTTTCAGTAGTATAAGATGGACAAGTATTAGAGATCTACCATGCAGCTGTGGAACCTGTAGCTAATAAAAGTGTATTGTATGCTTAAAAATTTAAGAAGGTAGATCTTATGTTCAGGATTCTTATCACACAAAGAGTAATAATAATAATGATAATGATAATAATAATAATAATAATGGCAGGAGGAAACCTTTGGAGGTGATGGATATGTTTATGGCGTAGATTGTAGTGATGGTTTCACAGATGTATACTTATTTCCAAATTCATCAAGTTGTATACATGAAATATATACAGCTTATTATTGTATGTCAACTATATCTCAATACAGTGGTTTGAAAGGACAATAACAATCATTTATTTTGCTACAGAATCTGGCAGTAGAGACGGTTCAGTTAGGAAGCCGTTTCTGGTGCTCTCTCATGATGGTGATGGGGGCTAGGGACACCACAATGGCTTATGTCTTGGGGAATAATTGAAGGCAACTCATAATTGGAGACAAAACTGGGTCCCAACTCTTGCTCTGCCACTTACCATCTGTGATTCTGCTAAATGACATCCCTTCTCTGAACTTCCATTTCATTATCTGTGAAGTAGGAGGTATGAAGACCTAACCCACAGGGTTGGTATGAGGGTTAAAAGGGGATAATAAATCTGAAGTGATTGCCATGGTTTGTAGGAGCTGAGAAACTGTTATTGTGATGTGAAATTGCTTTGTACAGCATAAAGCACTGTATAGTGTAAGGGGTTATTATTTTATTAAGGCAAAATTCATGGAGCCAGAGGTTAATGGCTATTTCCAGCCAAGGTTTCATTTTTCTGCTGACTCTTGTTATTGTGGATGGAGTGGTGGAAGAACGCCTTTGTTTCCGTTGCTAACTGGGGACTGACGTTGTTCCTCACACTCTGCGGCAATTAAGACAAGCCGCAAAACCACCCACCAGTGTCAAAACAAAATGCGGTTGGGTTGTGTCCTGACGTCCCATGGGAAAGAACACGTTTCTAATTGTGTGAAATGTGATGGAACATGAAACATGGGCGGCATGGCAAATTAGCTGAATTAACTGTGAAATACACATAGTGATGTTTAAGACAGCTTAAAATTTGAAAATTTTCTGTAGAAACCATAAATTAAGAAAATTATGAGCGCCATCTTGTGGTGCAATCTCTATTAAACCATCATATTGGATGGAGAACGCTCCTTTCCCTACAGAGCCTATAAAAAGGCAGACTCACTCCATCTATCCATCCATCCATCCATCCATCCATCCATCCATCCACCCACCCCATCTCCCATACATCTATCCCCTCATTCATATAGTAATCTACTTAATAGTTTGTTCATTTGTTTGAATGCTTTCTATGCTTTGGTCTGGGAGATGGCAGAACCCTGCTTGGAAGGAGCCTATAGAGGGTGATGATAGATATCAGCAAACCAAACATTCTGGGGAAACCTGATGGAGGGCATTTAATTCATTTCTTGTTACTGAGGTGGAGGAGAAAAGCAAGGAAGACTTCCTGATGGAAGGGGCATCTAAGCTATCTGAAGGATGAGATTCTAGGCATGAGGAGAGCCCTATAGCCCTGATTGGGGCTACTTTTTCTGTGCTGTCACATGCCCTTTTGGCCCTGCAGTCCCTACCTTAGTAGCCTGACACACTGGAGGGTATCCAGCACACAGTGGTTGGTGTGGTGAGGGGCTTCTTGAAGGAACTGGGAAAGAGCTATCAAATCAAGTGCCTGCTAAGTGGACAGATTCTATCACGTAAGATTAATGCTACCTATTAATATTAGAAGGTATTATTAGCTGCCATTATGTTGGGTTTTTCATTTAATAGAATTTGTTATACCCACATCAGCAGAGTTGTGTTAGCATGGGCTGTTGGCCAAGACGTGGGAATGGCCTCATTATGGATGGCTGGACACATAATAGTGTTCTGTACCCAGAATCTACCTCTATTACCTGCTATAGGCTGTTAATTGATAAATGCATTACAGAAGAAAGGCCCAGCAGCAAACTGGTTAAATTGGCCAGTGCTTGGCCCACATCTGAAGGATGGATGGCCCTTTAGCAATCATCTTCTGTTCCCTTTGCAGACTCCCAGAATTAATGCTGTGCAGAACCAGCATTGGCCCAAGGAAGCACACAGTAGCTCCAGCAGGCTGCTGTCTTCAGACAGAGTGAGTGCTCTCCAGGTCGGCACAGTCCCCACCACACCCCATTGTCTCCTGACTTTAAACTGTATGTCCGTTTATCTTCTACATCCCTTTTGCGATTTTGTTCTTTTTTATGATAGAAAAGGATGTCTCTGTACTCATGTCTTTAGTAACACTAATGAAATACAGACCAAAAATGAAAAATGGTGGAATGTATATTTCTTTGCGGGATTAAAAAATAAAAATTCACATGCATTTAATATACAAACCAAGTGTGTCTGTGTCTTAGACCTTGTCTATCTTCTTCATTCACATGATTTGCTTGGACTTCGTGAGTCTTTGCTTTGGGATGAGCAGGAGCAGCCCTGGGGACTGTCCTGAAGCCTGTGTTGTTGACCTTGACTTGTCCTCTCTCCAGACACGGGCACTGTCTTCAAACAAGCTAGCCACATTTAAAGGGCTCTGGATGGGACCCAAGGGCAAAACCTCCACATTTCAACAATTTCTTCTAACAGATCCTTCTCTTCTTTAGTGTAACTCAAATAGGAATTAATACAATGTTCTATTGGAACTGTGTTTCATTGTCTGCAATTAGGTCTAAAGTAATTTGTTTTCCCTGTGGCCGGCAATCGATCTGTGATTCACTAGTCTGGCTCCTGCTTCCCAGCCCTCACCAGTTCACAGCTGGGGTAAATGGATTTTGAGCTTTAGGCTCTGCCCTCCCTGTCCTCCTTCCTCCAGCCTCTGGAACTTGTCCTCTCTCCAGTCATGGGGGTGGGAGAAGATGAAGAAACCATGGGGATGAGCATTAAGGCTGTCCTGCTCCTGGATAAATTCAGCTTTTACTCAGATCTGGTGTGGGGCTTCTGCAATGTCTGTGTGACCAAACGCTAGTCCTTGACAACCTTCCAGAATTTCCTGTTCTTGTTTAGAACAATTAGCGTGGTCAGATGGAGTATCCCCACTAGACCTGATGGCACTTTCAGCATTTTTCCCAGGGAAAGGATTATGAACAAGGAGGCTGTAAGAAAGTCAAGAAGTTAGTCTGACCAATTAAAAGTTTAGCCACACCCACTGGCTACTATGGGACAAACCCCAGTGTATCAGAGAAATTGATTAGGTAATGTTCAGAAAGTAATAGTGCTTCAAGCTTAAAATGCCATATAGACTCCCCCCTCTTTTAAAAGATTTTATTTATTTATTTGACAGAGAGACAGAGAGAGAGAGAGGGAACACAAGCAGGGGGAGTGGGAGAGGGAGAAGCAGGCTCCTCTTTGAGAAAAGAGCCCAATGTGGGGCTCAATCCCAGGACCTGAGCTGAAGGCAGATGCTTAGTGACTGAGCCACCCAGGCACCCCTGATATAGACCACTTTTTTTTTTTTTAATTTTTTTATTTTTTCAGCATAACAATATTCATTATTTTTGCACCACACCCAGTGCTCCATGCAATCCGTGCCCTCTACAATACCCACCACCTGGTGCCCCCAACCTCCCACCCCCCACCCCTTCAAAATTCTCAGATCGTTTTTCAGAGTCCATAGTCTCTCATGGTTCACCTCCCCTTCCAATTTCCCTCAACTCCCTTCTCCTCTCCATCTCCCCTTGTCCTCCATGCTATTTGTTATGCTCCACAAATAAGTGAAACCATATGATAATTGACTCTCTCTGCTTGACTTATTTCACTCAGCATAATCTCTTCCAGTCCCGTCCATGTTGCTACAAAACTTGGGTATTCATCCTTTCTTTTTTCTTTTTCTTTTTTTTTTTTACAGCTTTATAAACATATATTTTTATCCCCAGGGGTACAGGTCTGCGAATCGCCAGGTTTACACACTTCACAACACTCACCATAGCACATACCCTCCCCAATATCCATAACCCCACCCCCTCTCCCAACCCCCTCCCCCCATCAACCCTCAGTTTGTTTTGTGAGATTAAGAGTCACTTATATAGACCACTTTTAAAGGAAAAAAAGCTGACAAGTTATTTTATTATCCTAACTTAAAATGTGTAGCTATTAACCTAAGTACAATCTCCTTAAAACCAAAATAAATGGATAAATTTAAATATAAACCATACTGTGCAGACATTCACATTCAGACAGACTTTTACAAATTTATAAAACAGAAACAGGTCCTCCAAACTGATAAAATCCTTCTATTCTAAATATCTTTTGTTCTAAATATCACGCCACCTTTGTTTCTACGAGGATGTAGCGAGGTTGTTCTTCACCTGACAAGGATTGTATCATTTGTGTTGAAGTTCCTCCTGTTCATTTGTCATCATCCTGAGACAGTTAAAGCAGTTCTATTTGGCCCCTGTACTGTCATAAACTCAAACCTACATGTGGGCACAGAAATTCTGTGGCTCGAGCTGGTCAGTCAGTTGATCTGCAAGGTACTTCTATTGATAATATTTTTAGATTTTCATCAAAACAAAAACATGAAACTAAAAAACAATATAAAAAAGCTATGAACCCAGAGGAAAAAAAATCCAAAGGTGCTAGTTTGAGAAACACAGGTGTGCAAAGCCTGCTGGCCTGGCTGTCCATGCTGTGGGACAGGAAATAGAGGCAAGGAGCTGGGCTTAAGCTGTCAGGGCACCCAAATCAGCTTCCATCTGCTTTAGTCTATATCTCCTCAAAATTGGTCTGTTCTTGGGGTGTCTGGGTGGCTCAGTTGATTAAGCATCTGCTTTCCGCTCAGGTCATGATCCCAGGGACCTGGGATGGAGCCCCACGTCAGGCTCCCTGCTGGGTGGGGAGCCTACTTCTCCCTCTGCCTCTGCTTGCTGTTCCCCCTGCTTGTGTGCTCTATCTCTGTCAAATAAATAAATAAAATCTTAAAAACAAAACAAAACAAAACAAAACCTGGTCTGTGTTTAGATTTACTGGTGAGACTGAGACAGCTCAGCTCCTCATTTGAGTCCTGGTGCTCATCAATCATTCTGCTCTGGCTTTGTGCTGCCATACTTACCTCCCTGATGGTGAGGGCTTGCATCCTGCCTAGTGCTGGGCACAGGAACTGGGGATTTATGGTGTGGAATCTGGTCACTCATGGTCCAGAAACACAGATCAGAAGCCCTCTCTGGAAAAAATTTTCATGCTATTTCTATGTTTGAATATATAGGTTTATCATCAGGAGAATTTTAGAGAACAGCCACTGGGAAGGCCTAAGAGAACTGCATCGATTCCAGCTGTAAAGGACCATTCTGAGTAAGGAAGAGACTTGGATGGAGGAAATGGTCAAACAATGACCAGGAGCCCACAAGCTCGGTTGCCTTTTTCAAGATGCACGACAAACAGAATATGGGTTACTCTGTGACTGCCAGTGGTAACCCCCAAACCCAATAGAGCAATCTGAGTTGTTACTGAAACATGTTGTTTTCAGCCTCCAAATACTGATCCACTTGGGGGAAACCGAGGCACTGTAATGCTTGATCCATGGGGCCTGTCCCCAAGTTCTTATGGACAGGCTTGGTTCACCTGCCACCTGCCCTCCATGGTCTTTGGCCGGTCTATCAGCAGTCCTCAAAGCCCAGGATGGACTTTCTCCTCCTTCTTTCTGTGAAGCCAGTTACCCGCAGCCCAGGAGTCCAAGTACCAAACCTTGAGGAGTGGTTCAAGATCCCCCCAAGTGCTTCTACCAACCTCATCTGAACTGACAGTGTGCCTTTCCATTTGACCCTTCCAGTCAATTTTCCCTAAAACTCAATGGTCTGATCTGAGTCGTATTGGTTCTGTATTTGTGAAGTCATCTCAAATATATTTTAGAATGAAGTGTGGGATGTGAACGGATGAGTCATGTACGCACATACAGCAGGTTGTCTGTGCTGGTTAGAGATGGGTTCTGGAATCGGACAGGCCTGAGTTTTAATGGTGTTGCCACTCAAGAGCTGTACTACCTCAGAGAAATCGCTTGCTCTTCCTAGGACTTCGTTTCCTTCTTTGTAAAATAGGAATCAAAACAATACTTCTTTCATAATGTTGTTGAGAGGACTAAATGAGGTAGCAGTGTCTGACACCACATAGGCACTCAATAAATTGTCATTTATTGTTATTGCTCCTGCTACTATTGATTATATATAAATATTTTACACACACACACACACACACACACACACACACACACACACACGACTTTGGATTAAGCACTAGGACTACCAAATTCTCCATCCTCATATAGTTTCCAAAAGACCCAAGGTCTTCTCAGGAGCCAGCCAGAGTAGGATCAACACTCAAACTGACCTGATACCGAACCAACTGAATTTGGGGCCCGAATAAACAGAATTCATCCCCACCACTCAGTCCCAATTAGGATAGGATTAGTTCTAGAGCCTTGTTCCAGAATTAGATTGCACATTGAGGTTGTAGTGTCCGGGGTAGAGATGGGAGGATGGCAAGCCTGGTTTTCATAATTTCATAGCTGAGGCTTCACTTGACTTCCAAAATCTCCTTCTGCCTCCATTGGAAGATAACCCTGAAGACACAGTGAAGAAGGTGTGTCCACCCATGGCTACTGCACAATGAAGTTGGGCAGAACCTCAGGCCGTCTTTCTTTCCTAATGGCTGGAGACATATATCTCAAGCAGAATTTATCAAGATACCATTTCTTTGTCTCATTTCTGAATCAGTACACAAATAGCTTGTTTTCTGGAGCTCCAGGGAAGCCCAGATTGACATGTTAGCCAGGGAGTAATGTGCCTTCTTTCTTCTTCTGTCCATAATGCATTCAAATCCAGATAAAAATATGTCAAAATTTGTTCAAAATCTATCAGTTGGGCCATTTTCTCAATGACAAACAGATGGCTCCTTTGAGTTATTCAGAGGGAAAACATTTTTCCCTTTTGTTCATCTCAGTTTTTATGGCTTAAAAGAATTACTGTTTAATCCCAATTCCAAAATTGTTAATTAGTTTGTATTTGCTTCACTAAATCTGTTAAATAGATTTTTATCACTTCAGCTATATCTCCCTGACAGCATCTGGTGTCAAGTTTGCAGAAATAAAGTTGGTTTTACAGCCAAAAATCAGAGGTTAAACCCCCAGGACTACAGATGTGACAGCATTAAAGGGAAATTCATCACCCCAAAGGCTTTCATTCCCATATATTTTAGAATCAGCCCAAACATGGGCCAATGTTCCTTTTTCCCCTTTCATTCTCTAGGAGCACTGTGGCTCAGTTGCTTTTTGATTTATTTGTGTGGTTGTTGCTGATGAGAGCTCCTGGGGAGACCTCAGCCCACCCCTGCCCTAGCCTTGGAAATGAGCCAAGGCTCTTCTTGCTCAACCCCTTCCTGTTGCTTTTAGAGGCTCCCATCCTGGACTAGGGCGACACAAGACCAACACAATTCACCAGTGCAGCTGATAGAGATTGGGTCTGAAGGCCGTGCAGACACAAGTTCTGTAATTTCACTTATCCATAGGGGCATAAAAGAGCACAGCGGCAAAGGAAGGCAGTGTCTGGTTCAAAAGAGCTGCTTTGAACTTGAATCAGTGCACTCTGAGGGAACAATTAAGTGAAGTAAAGCAATGAATATGGGGGGTATTTGGGTAATAGGGGAAGGCTGCTGGACAGTAATCTATCTGGGTACCTGTAGTAGGCTGAAAAACGGTCCCCAAAGATGTCCACATCCTAATCCTGAGAGCCTGTAAAAGTTACGGTACGTGGCAAAAAGGATGTTGTGGATGTGATTACTTTAAGGTTCTTGGGATGAGGAAAGTATCCTGGATTCTTTGGGTGAGCCCTAAATGTGATCACAAATGTCCTTATAGGAGAGAGACAGAGGGAGATGAGACAGAAGAGGAGAAGGGGAGGTGATGATGGAAACACAGATTGGAGTGACCCCCTTGAAAACGGAACAAGGAATTCAGGCAGGCACCAGCAGCTGAAAAAGACAAGAAAATGGATTCTCTTCTCAGAGCCTCTGAAAGGAACCAGCATGGCCAACACCTTGACTTAGTCCAGTGGAATGGATTCTGGATTCCTGACTACCACAACTGCAAATGAAGAAATCTGTGGTTATTTTTTTTAAGCCACCACTTTTGGGGTCATTTGTTACAGCAGCCATACAAAACTAATACAGGTATCTTTTTTCCTTGCCTAATGCCAGAGAGTTCCACTCCAGCAGACAGAAGTAACTTACAGGGGCAAGGAGAGCCAGAGGGGACCAGCACAGAGCCTTCATGCCCTCAGAGAGTTAGTTCCTCCCTGGTAGAACTAGGGGCAGCTGCAGCTGGATGTAGAAATGGAAGTAACAGTTATGAAGCTGTGTGAGTTTGGGGAAGAACATTTCTGAGACTCATGGACAGTAGGCAATAGCATACAGAGAGACTGAGAGATCTCAGCAATTGGCATATTTGCATAAATATTAGGAAAATGCCAGTAAGCATGGACAGCATAGGTCAAGGGACAATATAGAGCAGAGGTGATTAAGGAAGAGGATCTGGGAAGGGAAAAGACCAGAGGTCTCACTTTGCCACAGGAGAGCTCCATTGAACAGGGACTGGCAGTGAACAGCCGTGAACCAAGGCTCTCTGGTCACTCCCTTCACCTATTGCTGGGGAGGGTGGCAGGGGTCCAAGTGTGTAGATCTCTGGATCTACCAGCCCCATTTCATTCAGAATAACTCTGAGTTTATATGTTAGACACATTGAGTTTCCAGGTGGGATTCCATTTAAGAAAATATTCCATTGGTGGAAAAAGATTTTTTGGTAACTTTTAATTTTGATATAATTTTAAATGTACAGAAAATTGTAATAATACAAAGGACTCCCATATACCCTTCAATCAGATTCACCAAGACTCAGCATTTAGCCCCCTTTGCATGATCATTTGTTCTCTCTTTTTTAAGATTTTATTTATTTGACAGAGAGTGAGAACGAGAAAGAGAGAGAGGAGGGGGAACAAGAAGGAGAGGGGGAAGCAGTCTCCCTGCTGAACAGAGAGCCCAATATGGGACTTGATCCCAGGACCCTGAGATCACGACCTGAGCTGAAGGCAGACGCTTAACCAACTGAGCCACCCAGGCACTCCTTGTTCTTTCTTTCTAAATATAAACATTTCTGAACCATTTGTAAGTAGGTAGGCATTATATGCCTTTATCCCTAAATATATCAGTGTGTATAAGAACAAGTACATTTTGTAATTTGTAATTTGTTCTATAGTACAATTATCAAAATTGGGATATTTAACATCAACAAAATGCTGTCATCCAATCCACAATCCAAATTCAAATTTTGCCAAATGTCTTTATAGCTATTTTTTCCTGGTTCAGGATTGGATCCAGGTTCACACATTGCATTTAGTTGTCATATATCTCCAGTCTTCTTTAATTTGAAACCTTTCGTCAGCTTTTGTCTTTCAAGGCCTTGACATTTTTGGAGTATAGGTTAGTTATTTGGTGAATTACCTCACAGTTGGGGTACAGTAGTTCCTCACAATGGGATTTAGATCATGCATTTTTAGCTTGAATACCACAGAAGTGATGCTGTGTTCTTTTCAGAACCTTGTATTGGAAGGGACGTGATGTTGCTTTGTTCCGTTGTTGGTGATGGTGACCTTGATCCCTTGGTCAAGAGGTTGATGGCATCCTCCAGGTCGCTCTGCTGTAAACTCTCATTTTCCCCTTTGTAATTAAGGAATTTGCAGAAAGATACTTTAATACTAGGTAAATCTGCCATTTCTTACCAAACTGCCACCTACTTGCTTTTGCATCCATTGATAATTCTTCCTTCAATCTAGTATTACTCTCATGAGTGCCAAGCGGTCATTTTCCTAACTTCATCATTCCTTCAACATTAGTTAGTTGGCATAATTCTATAAGAAAACTTGTTTCTTAAACTCTCATTTATTTATTCATGTATTTAATTATGTCAGATCCAGTTATAGATCTTATTTTATTCATGGGTTATAAGTCATTGCTATCCCTGTTCATTTTGATGCTCACATTAACCCAGATTTGGCCAATGGAAGCCCCATCAAGATGGCTCTGATGTTTTTTGATATGTTCCTATAATTTTTTAAGCACTTCTTTTCTTTCTGGACAAGACATTCTAGGTGTTCTTGCTTCAGCCTTGGAATCAACCATTTCTCCAAGGAACCCTGGTTCCTTATACTACGTTAAGGAATAATATTAAGAAGATCTGGGTGGTAGGTATGTTCATTGTTACTGGCATAACATTGTTTCTAGGCAGTTTCAGCTTATAGATCTAGAAAATACACACACATACATCTATCTACCTATCTATCTATCCATCTACCTACCTACCTATCCTATAACTCTACTTCTAATCTTATACCACAAAGTTCATTCCTAGCTTCTTCCATTCAATATTTGTAACAGCTCTCTCTCACACTGAGAAACTTGACTCCCACCATTTCAATCTATTTATCCATTTGCTCAATCCTAGTTTTTACAGAAAGTAGTTTTAGAATTGCTAACCCACACCACTGCAAGAACCAAGCTTATGAGTAGAATTACTTACTTATAGTTCTTTTGTCTTTAGATTGAAGGTACATAGTCTAAGCACTGTGCTTGAAAGTTACTTGGGTTTGTTCTCTTGTTTTTTTCCCTTTCACTATGATTATGTTATTCTTTTAAATTATAGTTAGGTTCATTTTTTTCTGTTTATATTTCATTTCAGAGTTTTAAAACTGAGACCCCTACTTATTTGACTTAATTTTTAAGAAAGTATTTAAAACATTAATATGATTCCAAACTCCAAACAGTTACTCTCACTGAAGTATGACTCCCTTATCCACCTGGTTCCCACCCACCCCTGTGGGTTACTATTCTCATTAGTTTCTGGTTTATTTTTTCTTGATTTCCTTTTGCGATTAAGAAAGCAAATGCATGTAATTTTCTTATTTCCTCTGTCCACACAAAAGGTAGAATACTATCTATACCCCTTTGCAGTCTGCTTTTTCACACACAAAATATACCATGGAGGTCATTCTATATCACTTTGTAGAGACCATCCCTATTCTCTTTTACCACTGAATAGTACTATGTTGCGTGGATATCATTTAGTTTATTTAACCCACCTCCTTTTGTATGAACATTTAGTTTGTCTTCAAAAATTTTGCAATTACAAAAAATGCTGCAGTGAATAAATGCGCATGTATCACTTTGTGTTGTTGCAGATGTATTTCCAGAGCAAATTCCTAGAAGTGGCTTTCTGGAACAAAAGGTAAATGCATGTATAGTTTTGTTGAATACTGCCAAATTCTGCTCCATAAGACTGTACCATTTTGCATTCCTATCAGCAATGCATGAGAGTGCCTATTTCTCCCCAGCCTTGCCAACACAGTGTGGTGCCAAGTTTTAAAATTTTTGCTAATTTGCTAGGTGATAAATGGTATTTCAGTGTAGTTTTAATTTGCATTTCTCTTTTTATGAGTTGAACAACTTCTCCTGAGTTTAAGGAAACTTTTGTGTCTTTTTTGGATAAACTGTTCACGAATTTTGCTCATTTTTCTATCAGGTGTTTGGCCCTATTTCCTCAATATTTTTTAAAATATTTTATTTATTTATTTGACAGACAGAGATCACAAGTAGGCAGAGAGGCAGGCAGAGAGAGAGGAGGAAGCAGGCTCCCCAATGAGCAGAGAGCCCGATGCGGGGCTCGATCCCAGGACTCTGGGATCATGACCCAAGCCGAAGGCAGAGGCTTTAACCCACTGAGCCACCCAGGCGCCCCTTCCTCAATATTTTTAAGAGTTCCTTATATAGGAGGAGTCAAGATGGCGGAGAAGTAGCAGGCTGAGACTACTTCGGGTAGCGGGAGATCAGCTAAATAGCTTATCTAAAGATTGCAAACACCTACAAATCCAACGGGAGATTGAAGAGAAGAAGAACAGCAATTCCAGAAACAGAAAATCAACCACTTTCTGCAAGGTAGGACTGGCGGAGAAGTGAATCCAAAGCGACGGGAAGATAGACCGCGGGGGGAGGGGCCGGCTCCCGGCGAGCGGCGGAGCAACGGAGCAAAATCAGGACTTTTAAAAGTCTGTTCCGCGGAGGGACATCGCTCCAGAGGCTTAACTGGGGTGAAGCCCAGGCGGGGTCAGCGCGGCCTCAGGTCCCGCAGGGTCGCAGAAGGATCGGGGGTGTCTCAGTGTCGCAGAGCTTACCGGTATTAGAACGGGGAAGCCGGCTGCAGAGACAGAGCCGAGGAGTGACTCTCAGCTCAGGGTTGCCGTGAACCGGTCGCAGGCTCGGTCAGCTCGGAGCGCGGCCGGAGGCCAGGGTGACGGTAGTCATTTGGCGCTGTTCTCTGAGGGCGCACTGAGGAGTGGGGCCCCGGGCTCTCGGCTCCTCCGGGCCGGAGACCGGGAGGCCGCCATCTTCATTCCCGTCCTCTGGACTCTACGGAAAGCGCTCAGGGAACAAAAGCTCCCAAAAGCGAACCCGAGCGGATGACTCAGCGCGGCCCCCGGTAAGGGCGGTGCAACTCCGCCTGGGGCAAAGACCCTTGAGAATCACTACAACAGGCCCCTCCCCCAGAAGATCTACGGGAAACCCAGCCAGGACCAAGTTCACCTACCAAGGAGAACGGCGGAATTCCAGAGGAGAAGAAAGCAAAGCACGGAATTCATGGCTTTCTCCCCATGATTTTTTAGCCTTGCAGTTAATTTAATTTTTTTTTCTTTTTCAATTTTTTTTTCTTTTTCTCTTCGTCTGCTAAATTTTTTTTAACTTTTACCGTTTTCTTTTTTTAACGTTTTTTAAATAGTTTATCTAATATATATATATATTTTCTTTATCGGCTTTCTTTTTTTTAATAGTTTTTTTTTTTTTCTTTCTTTCTGAACCCCTTTTTATCCCCTTTCTCCCCCCTCACAATTCAGGATCTCTTCTGATTTGGCTAAAGCATATTTTCCTGGGGTTGTTGCCACCCTTTTAGTATTTTACTTGCTCCTTCATAAACTCTTATCTGGACAAAATGACAAGGCGGAAAAATTCACAACAAAAAAAAGAACAAGAGGCAATACCAAAGGCTAGGGACCTAATCAATACAGACATTGGTAATATGTCAGATATAGAGTTCAGAATGATGATTCTCAAGGTTCTAGCCGGGCTTGAAAAAGGCATGGAAGATATTAAAGCAACCCTCTCGGGAGATATAAAAGCCCTTTCTGGAGAAATAAAAGAACTAAAATCTAACCAAGTTGAAATCAAAAAAGTTATTAATGAGGTGAAATAAAAAATGGAGGCTCTCACTGCTAGGATAAATGAGGCAGAAGAAAGAATTAAGCGATATAGAAGACCAAATGACAGAGAATAAAGAAGCTGAGCAAAAGAGGGACAAACAGCTACTGGACCACGAGGGGAGAATTCGAGAGATAAGTGACACCATAAGACGAAACAACATTAGAATAATTGGGATTCCAGAAGAAGAGGAAACAGAGAGGGGAGCAGAAGGTATATTGGAGAGAATTATTGGAGAGAATTTCCCCAATATGGCAAAGGGAACAAGCATCAAAATCCAGGAGGTTCAGAGAACCCCCCTCAAAATCAATAAGAATAGGTCCACACCCCGTCACCTAATAGTCAAATTGACAAGTCTTAGTGACAAAGAAAAGATCCTGAAAGCAGCCCGGGAAAAGAAGTCTGTAACGTACAATGGTAAAAATATTAGATTGGCAGCAGACTTATCCACAGAGACCTGGCAGGCCAGAAAGAGCTGGCATGATATATTCAGAGTACTAAATGAGAAAAACATGCAGCCAAGAATACTATATCCAGCTAGGCTATCATTGAAAATCGAAGGAGAGATTAAAAGCTTCCAGGACAAACAAAAGCTGAAAGAATTTGCAAATACCAAACCAGCTCTACAGGAAATATTGAGAGGGGTCCTCTAAGCAAAGAGAGACCCTCAAAGTAGTAGATCAGAAAGAAACAGAGACAATATACAATAACAGTCACCTTACAGGCAATACAATGGCACTAAATTCATATCTCTCAATACTTACCCTGAATGTTAATGGGCTAAATGCCCCAATCAAAAGACACAGGGTATCAGAATGGATAAAAAAACAAAAACCATCTATATGTTGCCTACAAGAAACTCATCTTACACCCGAAGACACCTCCAGGTTTAAAGTGAGGGGGTGGAAAAGAATTTACCATGCTAATGGACATCAGAAGAAAGCAGGAGTGGCAATCCTTATATCAGATCAATTAGATTTTAAGCCAAAGATTATAATAAGAGATGAGGAAGGACACTATATCATACTCAAAGGAACTGTCCAACAAGAAGATCTAACAATTTTCAATATCTATGCCCCTAACGTGGGAGCAGCCAACTATATAAACCAATTAATAACAAAATCAAAGAAACACATCGACAAGAATACAATAATAGTAGGGGATTTTAACACTCCCCTCACTGAAATGGACAGATCATCCAAGCAAAAGATCAACAAGGAAATCAAGGCCTTCAATGACACACTGGACCAGATGGACATCACAGATATATTCAGAACATTTCATCCCAAAGCAACAGAATACACATTCTTCTCTAGTGCACATGGAACATTCTCCAGAATAGATCACATTCTTGGTCCTAAATCAAGTCTCAACCGGTATCAAAAGATTGGGATCATTCCCTGCATATTTTCAGACCACAATGCTCTAAAGCTAGAACTCAATAACAAGAGGAAATTGGGAAAGAACCCAAATACATGGAGACTAAACAGCATCCTTCTAAAGAATGAATGGGTCAACCAGGAAATCAAAGAAGAATTGAAAAAATTTATGGAAACAAATGATAATGAAAACACAACGGTTCAGAATCTGTGGGACACAACAAAGGCAGTCCTGAGAGGAAAATACATAGCGGTACAAGCCTTTCTCAAGAAACAAGAAAGGTCTCAGGTACACAACCTAACCCTACACCTAAAGGAGCTGGAGAAAGAACAAGAAAGAAACCCTAAACCCAGCAGGAGAAGAGAAATCATAAAGATCAGAGCAGAAATCAATGAAATAGAAACCAAAAAAACAATAGAACAAATCAACGAAACTAGGAGCTGGTTCTTTGAAAGAATTAATAAGATTGATAAACCCCTGGCCAGACTTATCAAAAAGAAAAGAGAGAGGACCCAAATAAATAAAATCATGAATGAAAGAGGAGAGATCACAACGAACACCAAAGAAATACAGACAATTATAAGAACATACTATGAGCAACTCACGCCAACAAATTTGACAATCTGGAAGAAATGGATGCATTCCTAGAGACATATAAACTACCACAACTGAACCAGGAAGAAATAGAAAGCCTGAACAGACCCATAACCAGTAAGGAGATTGAAACAGTCATCAAAAATCTCCAAACAAACAAAAGCCCAGGGCCAGACGGCTTCCCGGGGGAATTCTACCAAACATTTAAAGAAGAACTAATTCCTATTCTCCTGAAACTGTTCCAAAAAATAGCAATAGAAGGAAAACTTCCAAACTCATTTTATGAGGCCAGCATCACCTTGATCCCAAAACCAGACAAGGATCCCAACAAAAAAGAGAACTACAGACCAATATCCTTGATGAACACAGATGCAAAAATTCTCGCCAAAATACTAGCCAATAGGATTCAACAGTACGTTAAAAGGATTATTCACCACGACCAAGTGGGATTTATTCCAGGGCTGCAAGGCTGGTTCAACATCCGCAAATCAATCAATGTGATACAACACATTAATAAAAGAAAGAACAAGAACCATATGATACTCGCCATAGATGCTAAAAAAGCATTTGACAAAGTACAGCATCCCTTCCTGATCAAAACTCTTCAAAGTGTAGGGATAGACGGCACATACCTCAATATTATCAAAGCCATCTATGAAAAACCCACGGCAAATATCATTCTCAATGGAGAAAAACTGAAAGCTTTTCCGCTAAGGTCAGGAACACGGCAGGGATGTCCGTTATCACCACTGCTATTCAACAGAGTACTAGAAGTCCTAGCCTCAGCAATCAGACAACAAAAGGAAATTAAAGGCATCCAAATCGGCAAAGAAGAAGTCAAACTATCACTCTTCGCAGATGATATGATACTCTATGTGGAAAACCCAAAAGACTCCACTCCAAAACTGCTAGAACTTGTCCAGGAATTCAGTAAAGTGTCAGGATATAAAATCAATGCACAGAAATCAGTTGCATTTCTCTACACCAACAACAAGACAGAAGAAAGAGAAATTAAGGAGTCCATCCCATTTACAATTGCACCCAAAACTATAAGATACCTAGGAATAAACCTAACCAAAGAGACTAAGAATCTATACTCAGAAAACTATAAAGTACTCATGAAAGAAATTGAGGAAGACACAAAGAAATGGAAAAATGTTCCATGCTCCTGGATTGGAAGAATAAATATTGTGAAAATGTCTATGCTACCTAAAGCAATCTACACATTTAATGCAATTCCTATCAAAGTACCATCCATTTTTTTCAAAGAAATGGAACAAATAATCCTAAAATTTATATGGAACCAGAAAAGACCTCGAATAGCCAAAGGAATATTGAAAAAGAAAGCCAAAGTTGGTGGCATCACAAATCCGGACTTCAAGCTCTATTACAAAGCTGTCATCATCAAGACAGCATGGCACTGGCACAAAAACAGACACATAGATCAATGGAACAGAATAGAGAGCCCAGAAATGGACCCTCAACTCTATGGTCAACTCATCTTCGACAAAGCAGGAAAGAATGTCCAATGGAACAAAGACAGCCTCTTCAATAAATGGTGTTGGGAAAATTGGACAGCCACATGCAGAAAAATGAAATTGGATCATTTCCTTACACCACACACGAAAATAGACTCAAAATGGATGAAGGATCTCAATGTGAGAAAGGAATCCATCAAAATCCTTGAGGAGAACACAGGGAGCAACCTCTTCGACCTCAGCCGCAGCAACATCTTCCTAGGAACATCACCAAAGGCAAGGGAAGCAAGGGCAAAAATGAACTATTGGGATTTTATCAAGATCAAAAGCTTTTGCACAGCAAAGGAAACAGTGAACAAAACCAAAAGACAACTGACAGAATGGGAGAAGATATTTGCAAATGACATATCAGATAAAGGGCTAGTGTCCAAAATCTATAAAGAACTTAGCAAACTCAACACCCAAAGAACAAATAATCCAATCAAGAAATGGGCAGAGGACATGAACAGACATTTCTGCAAAGAAGACATCCAGATGGCCAACAGACACATGAAAAAGTGCTCCATATCACTCGGCATCAGGGAAATACAAATCAAAACCACAATGAGATATCACCTCACACCAGTCAGAATGGCTAAAATTAACTAGTCAGGAAATGACAGATGCTGGCGAGGATGCGGAGAAAGGGGAACCCTCCTACACTGTTGGTGGGAATGCAAGCTGGTGCAACCACTCTGGAAAACAGTGTGGAGGTTCCTCAAAATGTTGAAAATAGAACTACCCTATGACCCAGCAATTGCACTGCTGGGTATTTACCCTAAAGATACAAACGTAGTGATCCGAAGGGGCACGTGCACCCGAATGTTTATAGCAGCAATGTCTACAATAGCCAAACTATGGAAAGAACGTAGATGTCCATCTACAGACGAATGGATAAAGAAGATGTGGTATATATACACAATGGAATACTATGCAGCCATCAAAAGAAATGAAATCTTGCCATTTGCGACGACGTGGATGGAACTAGAGGGTATCATGCTTAGCGAAATAAGTCAATCGGAGAAAGACAACTATCATATGATCTCCCTGATATGAGGGAGAGGAGATGCAACATGGGGGGTTGAGGGGGTAGGAGAAGAGTAAATGAAACAAGATGGGATTGGGAGGGAGACAAACCATAAGTGACTCTTAATCTCACAAAACAAACTGAGGGTTGATGGTGGGAGGGGGTTGGGATAGGGGGTGGGGTTATGGATATCGGGGAGGGTATGTGCTATGGTGAGTGTTGTGAAGTGTGTAAACCTGGCGATTCGAAGACCTGTACCCCTGGGGATAAAAATATATGTTTATAAAGCTGTAAAAAAAAAAAAAGAAAGAAAGAAAGGATGAATCCCCAAGTTTTGTAGCAACATGGACGGGACTGGAAGAGATTATGCTGAGTGAAATAAGTCAAGCAGAGAGAGTCAATTATCATATGGTTTCATATTTGTGGATCATAACAAATAGCATGGAGGACAAGGGGAGATGGAGAGGAGAAGGGAGTTGAGGGAAATTGGAAGGGGAGGTGAACCATGAGAGACTATGGACTCTGAAAAACGATCTGAGAATTTTGAAGGGGTGGGGGGTGGGAGGTTGGGGGCACCAGGTGGTGGGTATTGTAGAGGGCACGGATTGCATGGAGCACTGGGTGTGGTGCAAAAATAATGAATACTGTTATGCTGAAAAAAAATAAAAAAATTAAAAAAAAAAAAGAGTTCCTTATATATTATGGGTATTAGACCTCCAACTATATGTTGCGAATATTTTTTGTTTAAAAAAAAAGACTTAATACCACTATTTTAGATGGTCAGAAACTAGCTAAATATGTATGCTTGTATTGACTATTAATAAACTATGCTGTTTACCCGTTTGTGTGTGTGTGTGTGTGTGTGTGTGTGTGTGTGTGTGTGTATGAAATGATTATAAAACCTTAAATATACTTGATTCGGTCTAGATTAAAATTAAAGTTAAACAGCCTTTTTGATGGAAGACTTCAACTACCTCCATTTTGACCCCAGTCTGTACTTTTTAACTGATTAAGTTCTTCTTTCCAGCCTATCTCTGAACTCAGGTTAAAAGATCCTGCAAGCAAAGCATCCACTGATGGGAACCAAAACTACCCAGGGAATTACCCTGAGCCATCAAGACCCCCTCCATGATTGACTCCAAGACAATGATCTATCTGACATTTACTGCCTACCTGCCTGTACCCACTGACCTTTGTCCCACAATTTCCTTATACAAACTGGAAGTATTTTCAGCACCTTGAAGACAACTCTGAAATGCTATTCTAATGTCTTTCTGGTGTTGGCCTCACTGAATAAATTCTTGTTTCACTGCCTTTGGATTTCCTCAGCAGTTAGTGGCTGAACCTGGTCTGTTTGGGACCTCTGGAGCCACGGACTCACATACCTGGGCTGCAGCCACATTTTCAACAAATGGTATTGGAGCAACTGGATATCCAAAGGCAAAAACAAAATTGACCTAAGTCTTGCACTTTATACAAAAATTAACTCAAAGTGGGCCATAGACTTAAATGTAAAACCTAACCCTTCAAACTTATAGAAAAACACACGAGAAACATCTTTGGGATGTAAGAATAGGCAGAGTTGACTTGACAACAAAAATACAATTCAAAAATGGATAAATTAGACCTTACCAAAATTAGAAACTTTTTCTCTGTGAAAGCCCATGTGAGGAGGATTAAAAAAAACAAATGTTAGACTGGGGAAAAAATTGCAAATCACATATCTGACAAAGGAGTACTATCTATAGTAAATAAAGAACTCTCAAAACTCAACAGTAAAAAAACCCCCAAACAATCCAATTAGAAAATAGGCAGAAGATGAGCATTAAGGAGGGCACAGGGTGTGATGAGCACAGGGTGTCATATCCAACCAGTGAATCATTGAGCATTACATCAAAGACTAATGATGTATTATATGTTGGTTAATTGAATTTAAATTAAAAAAAAAAAGAAAACAGGCAGAAGATACATAATGCCAAAATAATGGTATAACCATTCTTGGAAACAGTTTGACAATTTTCAAAAAATAAAATGCAACCAACAAACAACCCAGCCATTGCACTCTTGAAGAACGGAGACTTAGGTTCACACAAAAGTCAGCGCACAAATATTTATGGCAGCTTTATTTGTAACTGCCCCAAACTGGAATCAGCCCAGGTGTTCTTCAACAGATGAAAGGCTGAAAGGTTAAACAAACTGTGGTTCATGCATACCACGGATACTAGTCAGCAGTAAAAGGAACAGACTACTGACACATGCAACAACTTGAATCAATCTGCAAGGAATTTTGCTGACAAAAAAGGCCAATCCCCAAAGGTTGTCTATTGCATGATTCCATTTACACAATATTCCTGAAATGAGGACATTTTAGAACTGGGGGGACAGAGTAGCAGTGTCCAGGGGTTAAGGAGTGGGGGAAGGGTGGAGAGGTGGGAGGCAGATGGGTGTGGTTATAAAAGAGCTAAGGGGGAATCCTCGTGTTGCAGGAACTGTTCAATGTCTTGCCTGTGGTGGTAGATACATGACCCTACATGGGTGATAAATCATTCACAACTCCACACACATGCACACAGACACACATACACACACACACACACACACACACACACACACAGATGAGTCCAAGTAAAACTGGTGAAATCAGGATAAATGGGTGGATTGTATCAATGTCAATACACTGGTTGGAATATTAGGCTATAGTTTCGAAAAACAGACCAAAAAATCTTGTAGTCTCTGAAGGAAACCAGGCAAAGTGTATAAAGGATCTCCCTGTATTTTCTATACTTACATGAGAGTCTACAATGATCTCAGTAAAAAATTCAATTAAGGAAGTAAAGTTAAAGCCAAAGAGATAGGTTTTTAGCAAAAATCTTGAGAGAAACTTTAGGGAGCCATCAATCCTCCTGCATTGAGAATAAGGAGTCCTGGGTAATCGCTTAAACTTTGTTGACACCAGTGTTTTTTGGTGGGAGCGACCTCACTTTCAAAGGGGTGAAAGTTGGTTTTGGGGGGTTGACTAAAATTTGAGATACAACAATGGTGGCTCTCCAAAAGATATAGCGTATAAACATATACATATATACACATATATACATGGTTTACCTATGGTATTAAAATTTCACAAAGTTGGGGCTATTAGAGAAAAAAATGATCTAAAAGGGCTCCTTGGGGGAAAATGAGGAAAAAAAGGTTTGGAATCATTGTTTAGACCAGTGATTGTCAATAGGATTCAGTACCACAGGTTTAGGGTGTCTCTGAAAATGTTTGGGAGTGTTTTTGGTATCACACTGACTGTGGGGTATCCTTGACACTTAATGGACAGGTCCAAGGATGCCAACCTCTTACAATGCATGGGGCATTCTCCACAACGTTAATGTTCTTACCCCAAATGCAATGGTACCCTGATGAGAAATCCTAGCTTAGCAACTATTTATATACTCTGATATACTCTGTACTCTAAGACTGCATTTAAATCTATTCTTACTCTATATCTTGTCATCATAAAATTAAATTTCTAAACCTGTTTATTAAAATGGACAAAGAGCTTTCCCTCAAATATTAAACATTTTTATTGTTAACTTCCAAGATTTTTAAGATTGGGAGTCTGAAATTTTGTTATAGGAAACACTTAATAGAATGTCCTTATTCTAATAAAGAATATTTGTTATGGTTTTTTTTGGTCTTTTTTAATTTTTTTTTTTTAAGATTTTATTTATTTATTTGACAGAGAGAGAGATTACAAGTAAGCAGAGAGGCAGGCAGAGAGAGAGAGGAGGAAGCAGGCTCCCTGCCAAGCAGAGAGCCCGATGCGGGGCTCGATCCCAGGACCCTGGGATCATGACCTGAGCCGAAGGCAGAGGCTTTAACCCACTGAGCCACCCAGGCGCCCCTTTTTGGTCTTTTTTTAAAACCATGTTTCTGTTTTTTCCCCCCCATGGTTACAGTTGTAAATTATATTTGCCATAGAAGACGGATCTTATTTACTTTACCTAACATCAACTTTTGTGCGATGTTAACTATAATTTCACTGCTATAGGGCTAATTAATGAATAAAAAGGACAATATAGATTATTTAGTAAAAGAAACATAGTTATAAATATGCCTTACTTTAAAATTTACAAGTAAAATATAGTGACTCTGATTACCTTGAAAATAATCTCTTCTTTATACTATTTCTCAGTAAGGTTTCAGCTTTTTCCTCCCTCCCTCCTTCCTTTCCTTTCCTTCCCTCCCTCCCTCCCTTCCGTATTTATAAAGTCTTGAGATAAAGGAACCATTTCCTGAGGGTACAATTCAGATGGCTTTTGCAATCACCATCCTAACATCTGAATCTGAGTAGGAAAGTGTTCTTATTATGGGTCACAAACAGAGCTTCTCCTGTTGGTTACTCATTCTTTACCCAGACACTGTGTGTGCAGAAACTCATTGTGACGGTATGGTCTGCTGTGTAGACGCTGGCTGCCCAGGATGGGATTACAGACAGGGAGGGCGGGCAAACATGGGACATGGGACATGAGACGCACAGACCCATGGTAGAGACAAAAGTCAAGGAGACAAGGAATGCACAGAAATTGGATTGTCGAAACATGGAGTTTACTGACAGGAGTCACAAAAGCATAGCATGTAGTCTGGATTATTCAGATCCAGGTGTAGTATAGACACTAGTTCTGCTGGACTCCGTTATGTAGACACAGCCTGTGATGAACTCTCAGTCCTGGCCTTCGGGCAGGTTGTATGGCATCAGCCCCGGTGACAGCTACCCTCTGAGTCACTCTCCCCTGAGCACTGGCTTGGAGCTTTCCTTCCAACTCCACTCCCACCCCTAAGGGACTCAGGAAATCACATCTGTTTTTTGTTTGTTTGTTTGTTTTGCCTATATACATATATATATGTATATATATATACACAAATATATATATATATATACACACACATATACACACACACACACACACATATATATATACACACACATATATATATATATATATATAATTTATTTTCAGTGTAACAGAGTTCATTGTTTATGCACCACACCCAGTGCTCCATGCAATACATGCCCTCCATAATCACTTCTGTTTTTTTCCACTGATGCTCAGAAGAAAACTCTCCTGGGCACCGCTACCAATAGAATCTACTCACTATTCATTCACCAAACATTTACCAATGTGTGTCTGCCCTGCCAGGCATGACCCAGAGACAGCCCATGCCCTGGGGGCACAGAGGATGCAGCCGAGACAGGCGTGAACACACATTCTCCAACCATGTGGGAAGAGCCGATAGTGATGGTGAAAGCCCAGGGGAGGGTATAATTCATCTCTGGAGGGCCAGAGAGGACTTTAGGAAGGAGAAGCGTTTGAGGTTGGCTTTCAAGGGAAAACAGGATGAGGAAAAGCAAGATAAGAAAGGTGTTTTATGAAGAAAGGGCAGGATAAACCAAGGTAGAGAGACTGGAAAGCCTCTGGCCTGCTGGGGAACAGAGGTGAGCATCCAGTATCTATACTACTTAGGGAGTTCAGGTGTAAAATGGAAATGAAACTGGACAAGTTAGTGAGGCAGCCTCATTTTTTTTTTAACCTTTTTTTTTAATTATTTATTTTCAGCATAACAGTATTCATTGTTAAGGCAGCCTCATTTTGAACCTAACGTGCTCTCAATGTTATGGAGTAAGTTCTGGGGATTCTAGTCTTAGTAAATTTGCATATTTGGGGAGGCTTATTTTATACCCATTTTAGTGTTTCTGTTTGCTCTCTCACATAGTGGTAACTCAGTTGAAAATAAGGCAAGAAGAGTCTCATTCTAATATCCTCTTACCCCCATATTTCTAAGGGATTGGGAGTGTCATGGGGAAGAAGGGAGGGAGACAGAGAGGAAGACACATATACACAGAGATACACTGAAAGGGAGAAAGACCAAAACTGAGGTGGGGAGCAGAGACAGAGAGAAAGAGAGAGAGACAGAGAAGGAAGGAGGGAGGGAGGGAGGGAGGGAGGGAGCGGGAGAGACAGAGAGACAGACCGAGATAGAGACACATGGAGAGAAAGGGAGCCAGATTCAGCCAGGGAAGACTCTGGAGGGTGAGTACTGGCAAGGCTGGCCCTTAGCTGGTCTTGGAGACCACCAGAGGTCAGTCTTGGGTCCTTCAAGAGAAAACCAAGAGGCATTTGCTAAGTACCACTTCTCACCTGAGGACCATTCAGAGGAATTTATTCCACTTTAATATACTATGGCGTTAGCAGCTTTGAAATTCTTTACCACCAAGGGGCCCTTAAAACCAATGAAGTAGGAGTCTCAGGAATGACCCATATGTCAGGCCTGCTTGTTTATAACCCTCAGAGCCACAATAAAAGGTGAGTTTAATCACCTAGTGATTCCGGCTTGTGGGGCCCAGATGTACGAACCCACTCCTCAGACCCAGGGGTCTGCCTGAGCTTGGCAGGCCGTGAGTTTGGTGCTGTGTCTAGCTGAGAAGACCTCAGGCCTGGGCGAGTCCAGCCCTGGCTTGGTCTGGGGCTAGTCCCGTCTAGGCCTGGGCGCAAACTCTGGGGCTGGCTTATTGGCTCTCCTGTTATAGAAATTCACTTCACAGGCTCTGTCAAGGAACCTTGTCAGGAAAAATACCAGTCCAGCTATTTCTACAAGTAGCTCCCCAGTGCCCCCATCCCTCAAGCTCTGTGAGAGGACTGGTTTTAAGCTAACCCTGCAGGGGACCCTAGGGCTTCTCAGCAGGGAGCAGGTTTTGGGACTTGACTACTATTGTACTGTTTACAGAAAATGTATTTGAGGTCTGTAGACAGAGGTGAAGTGATTTGTGCACAGTGGCATAGCTAGTAAACGGCACAGGCCCTGAGCCACCACAGATGAAGAAGACATTTCCAGCCCTTGCAGACCTTACCCTTCAGTCGAGCACAAGCCACTAAAACGGACCACCACAGTCTCAAAGGAAGGCCCAGCAGCTGAGTGTGGAGGGAGGGGAGAACGGGCAAAGCAAGCAGGTGGGTGTGGAGGGGAACACTTATTCCCCACTCTTGATGTTTCCTTCCACGTGGAGGACAAGTTAGGACAATCCTCCTGGCTTCTTGGCTGGTTTGGGACGAGGAAATGGGCAGGTGCAGCTCGGCCCCTTTTCTCCTCAGGGTGAATGAGCCAGTGCATTTTCCGGGGCAGATCTCCATGTGAGGAGTCTGGGGCTGTGACTGAGGCGGCCAGTCCACTCAGTTCTGAGCCTCAGAATAAGGAAGTCGTTTGTGGTCTCCCTAAGCCACACACTCGGGTACCAGGCTTTCCTGTAAGAAGGTTCCAGTGTGGGTCTCGGCACTCAGCAAGTCAAGAGCTCAGTATGGGGGAAGCGGAGGATCAGCACGGCAGTTATGGGCTGGCCTCAGGCTATTTTAGGCATGAGGTAAATTAGCAACAGCAAGGAACTGTGCCCTTCAGCCATCTGAACCTTATCCTGGACCCGTCCTGATGGGCAGCACTAAGCCTCAGACAAGGCCATCAGGAATTCTAGTTTCTTTCCTCAGTATTAAAAATCCAGTTGGCTGGAAGCCTGGCGACTCTTGGCCAGCTCCCACTGGCCTCTGGGACTCACACGCAGAGGCTGTCCCTCTGGCACGGACTGGGGACCCCAGAGGAACCCCTGTAAAACCCCAGAGCCTTCTGGCCTCTTTCCTCACCCTATTTGATCACCAAGGGGAGCCGGAGGCTGGAGAGCCACCAGGAAGAGAGCTGTCATGGGTCCTGCCTATGGAAGTCTCGGGTAACCAAGAAAACTCCTGGGACCAAAAAGCCCCACTCTGAATTGAGGTCCCCTGTCCCTTCTGGGGCTTCTTGAAGACCATGGATGCTCCCCCATTCTTGCTCTGAGGGACCTCAAACTGCAGCTAACCTCCATCAGAGGAATTAAGAGACAAAGAGCCTCCATACCATCGACTGTCTCAAAAGCAGCTTATTTTAATCTTGATAGTGAAGACTAGGCTCAGGCTGGTCCTTAGCGATACGAACAATAAGAACAATACCACCAACGACTGGGAATGTACTATGTGCTGGGCACTGTTCTAAGCACCTTATGAGCTCATTTAATCTTTATAAGAATCCTAAGTGGTAAGTACTAATATTATTCCCATTTTACAGAAGAGAAAACTGAGGTTTAAAGAACTCAAGTAACTTGCCTGAGGTCATACAGCTAGTGAATGGCAGAGCTGGGCACTCGGGCTCCACGGCCGTGCTTATAAACCGTAATACTACATAATACCACAATTTGAGGCACCACTGGAGAGCCTGTATGCTAAACCTCTTCCTGTGGCAGATGACAGAACTGAGGCCCAGAGAGTGTAAACAACTTGCCTAAGGTCACACGGTAGGTTAGTGGCAGAGTTTGAACCCAGACCTAGGCCTTCTGGCTCCCAGCTTAGAGGTCCCGTCACAGTGCCACGTGGCCCCCATTTATACCAAACGAGATCTCAAGTTACGTTAGCTAAAACTCAAGATTTCTGTTGATGAATTGGGATAGGTTAGAATTATACCCCTGGCCTTATAAGGTTCAATACATCGTAACTCCGCTCAGGCACTGTCAGCTTGTGGAGGATATGGGCAACGTGAAACAGCGCCTCAAAAGCATAGAGATAACCTCTGACTGGAGTAGGGTTGAGGCCTGGCTCAGCTAATGCCCCCTAGACGTCCATGTCTTTTTCTAGGCTAGGGAACGCATCGTGAACAAGTGAGAAAACATAGCATTTATTTCCTGTGTGGAAAAAAATATATGCAGTTTTCTTCCTTCAGGCAAACAGGCTCCCCTCAGATCACAAATTGTGACAGGTTTTTCATGGGAGGCACAGGCTCTGACGGGAACAGAGAGCTCTGGTGTAAACAGCCCTCAGAGAAGGAGTAAATCATCTCTTGAAATGTTCTTGGCAGCTGTTCACTCAATAACAAAAATACTCTGCCTGGCATGGCTGTGGTCAACTCGAACACCACTCAAGAGGCCTGGGCGTCTGTGAGGTGTGGCTCTGCTTTTGAGGAAGGACTTGGTTGCTGACAGAAGACCGTTGGGGGGTTCTGGGCCGTCCTGAGGGCCGGCGTGGGGCTGGGGAGTGCCCAGAGGAGCTGAGGCTAAGCTGGGACCAGAAAACAGCAGTTGGAAACCAGCGGCACTTCGTTTCCGTGGCCCCCCAGCCACCGGTGCCTGTGCCCAGCTCAGCGGGTGTCTGCTGACTGGAACTGTAATCAATAAGGGGAAAATCCTGAATGGAGGTTCCAAACAACAAACCGCTCAAGGGTAGGAAGAGGAGAGCTGGCTCAGCAGAGGCCGGGGTACAAAGCCCTGGGGAGCTCTCGCTGAGCGAGGACTCATTATAAGCCAGCTATGTGCCACAGCTGTCAGCAGGGCTAATGACTCCATCTTAAGCTGTGTTACCATCAGCATCAGCCTCCATTCCATATCAGAGCAAGAGATAATCCCTGCAGGTTTTGCTTTGGGCAGCCCATCAGTCCAAATCTGAACACCGGGTGTCCACTTCTGGGACTCACGTGTTCAAGGGGACTGGGGCAAACTGGAACATAGTTCAGGGAAGAAAGATGCAAGAATTTGAAACCCTGTTGTGGTGTGTGAAGAGACTGGGGGTGTGCAGAGCACTGGTCTGGAGCGAGGAAGAGGGAGCGGGAGCCAAAGTTGTTTCTGAAAAACGTGATGAGCTCTCATGGGAAGAGAAAATGAAGTCTGCTGACTCGGACTGGAGGCAGCAAAGACTGAAAAAAAGAGCATGAGCTTCAGAGCCACACAGACTCGGGTTCATATGCTGGTTCCTTCACATTTTGCTGTGCGGCAAGAGGCAAGCCGTGGGACCTCCTTGAGATTCAGGACTTGATAAGAAAAATGGGGTCAGAAATGCTTCTTCAGCATTCTCAGGATTATATCCCACTGAGAAGACAGAAGTCTTGCAAAGGAGTATAACTGCAGAGGAAGAGTGTGAACCCAGGGCAGGGGCGAACTTTCTAACAACCACAGCTGGTTTTGAAAGCTGACTTGCCTTTTCGGGTACTTTGTTTATGCGTATGCTTTTCTCCCAGAAGAATGCTTTCCCTTTTATTCCTTTTCCTTGTGGCCTGCCTGCTCACATTTCCTCATATAAATTTTCCAGCTACTTTTCATCTTTTACCGTTTAGAAGGGAGAAAGAGAGCACACATGTACAAGGCTCAGAGTCCTAAAAATTGCTTATTTTCAGGGGCTGGTTGTCCTTTGGCTTAGCTCTAAAGAGACCCTGCCAAGTCTTAAAATGAACTTCCCATTCTGGGGATGGATGGTCCACTTTATCTTAGCGCCCCAAGGTGGGCTTTGCCACCCCATCCTCAAAGCCTCTGTCCTGAGTCCTATAGGGGTTAGAGGGTCAATATTTCTGTAGTGACCTCCACCAAGAGAGTTAACCCAAATTGAAAGATAGCTCAAGGTCTGTTGGAGCTGCCTAACCCTCTGAAAATGTGTGAGTGGCAACCCATTGTCCATCCCATTCCTGGCTTCTAATGGGCTAGGCCTCTGTGAGTCTACCCTGATGGGCAGGGTATGGAGCCTTTATGTTAGACCCCTTGGCATCTATGACTAATCTTTCATTGGAGGCCCATGACCGATACCCAATGGCAAAAGCAGAACAGCTCACACTTGGACATTCTCCGAGTCCCTGAAGTTGGCTGGGCTCAAGTGGGTGGGTACAGTCAGGACAGGGTATGGACTGTTTAGATGGTACTTTTGGGCCCAGTGAGCTAAGAAATGCTGTATGAAATTTGGAGACCAAGGGACCAGCAGAATGCCATTTATTCAAGGCCATGTGTGGCAGCATGCCTGGAGGGAAGAGCTGGATGGGGGTGGTGGGGTGGAGATCCCAGGTGCCTTAGAAGGTACTGAGTGTCACCTCTGAGGACACAGATGAAGTTAGAAACAGGAGGACAAACAAAGAGGTTTGTAAGAAGGGGAGTGAAGAACAGGATGGAATAAAGGCGAGAGAGTAGGACACACAGCTCAGCACGGATGCCAAGAACTGGGGGAGAAGACTGGAGGGTGCGGTGGGGGAAAGGGGAAAGGACCGTGCATTAAAGGGCAGGGAACATGAATACTGGCCCTGGCCCTCATTTCAGGATGTCCCTCCAAATAGTCTCCATTGATCTGCCAGGACGGGAGAGTCTGATCTCATTTGGAGTGTGGAGCATGGCCAAAAGAGAGTCCTAGCTTTCATGTGTATGCCAAACCTAACTGGGCTCCAGATAAAGTTCATGCATTGCAATTGCTTGATATGTCTCTAAGTCTATTCAAATCTATAAGGTCCCTTACTTTTTTTCTTTATGGTTTACTTGTTGAAGTAGTTGAACATTTTGTCCTGTAGATTTCTCACAGTATGAATTTTGCTTGTTTTGGTGGTGTCATTTAACACACGCTTCTGTGTCTTACCTTTACTGTAACTTGGTAGCTGGATCTAGGGATCTGGTTAGAATCAGGTTTGAGTTTTGGCAGGATTATTCACAGACAGACCATCAGGAGGTATGTCATATCTAGTTGTCTCTTACTTTGTGATGTTACAACTATTGAAAGTCATTGACTGGATCCATTCATTCAGTAATGGTTGCAAAATGATGATATTCTACTTCTATTATTTCTTCTTTATTAAATTAGAATACTTTCAGGGCACCTGGCTGGCCAATCCCTGGAGCATGCGACTCTTGGTCTCTGGGTTTTAAGTTCAAGCCCCACACTGGGTGTGGAGATTGCTTAAAAATAGAATCCTAACAAAAAATTAGAATACTTCCATGGAGAGAATTTTCTCCTCAAGAACTGTTTAATTATCCTGATGTTCAGTCATAAAGAGAAGGCAAAAAAATTCTAGATTCTTGCCCCTTATTTACCGATCAATTTGGAGACATATTTGCTATATTTTCCTGGGCGGTGCTTGTCCTCATTACTATTTATATCATCAAATCATTGGCTGACTGGGAGGAGCTTATTCAGGGGGCCTCTCAAGACCTTTTGATACAAGTCTAGCAGTCTTTGTTACCTTCTTTCTTTCCTGGTGGGACAAAATGTTCCAGGCTCAGCTTGTACATTTCTTGTCCCAATCTGGAATCAGCCCTTTCTCCAAAAAGCTTTGCTTCTTTTTTTTCTCCCCAAAGTAGGAAATGGTTTTTATTTGCCACAATTTGAGTTCTGTGCTCTTCATTAACACTGCTAATTATTGTTTCTAGGCCTTAGAGTGGGATGGAGTTGGAAAATACATATTTACTTTAAACATTAAATACACAATGAGGTTGTTTTGTTTTGTTTTGTTTTGTTTTTTAAACAGATACTTCTAACTCAAGTGAAACATTATGGCTTAAAAAATTCTCATCAATCTTATATCTGTATCTCCTTTCATTCATGTCAAAAATACAGGCTCTCGAGGACAACAATAAAATTCTTATTGCTGTACCCATACCACATACACAACAGTCTCAGAACAGCAATAGCCATGGTACCACTAACAATTTCAGACTGTTAACAGTCAGTTTAAGATCATTTTCCTGTTCCTTTTGTTTTTAGGGTTGATTGTACTAGGCAAGTGCAGTGACATTATGTGTTTGTGTGCTTTAAAGTCATTTGGAATAGTTCTCTGTGTGGTTATGCCAACATTATACACATTTACGTTTGTTTTGTCTTACTTTTAGTTTTAAGGATGCCTTTTTATAAAGATTTTATTTATTTGAGAGAGAGAGAGTGAGAGAATGAGCAAGAGACAGCAGGAGCAAGGAGAGTGTCAGAGGCAGAGGTAGAAGCAGACTCCATGCTCAGCAGGGAGCCTAATGAGGGGCTCGATCCCAGGACCCCGGGAACACGACCTGAGCTGCAGGCAGATGCTTAACCGACTGAGCCACCCAGGCGCCCCTTAAGGATGACTTTTTGAAGATTAATTTTGTTTTATAATTAGGGAAAATAAATATATCAAAATATTAAAAATATCGAAAGTCAAGTCTAAACTGTAAGTGTGTGCAGGAAATTAATTTTTGTTGAAGACGCCATGGGGCAGTAATGAGAGAGACAGAAAGGAAGAGGAAAACAGAGGGAAGCAGGTCAACCTAAGACTCTGTTACTGAGCTGAGGACTACTGTGGGCAATGGGGGCTCAAGCCACAGAGGACCTTCTGAAGAACCACAAAGAATGTGCCTCAGGATTCTTTTCTCAAGACACAGAAGGTGGGACGATCCCCGCCCTATTCTCTTGGTCAAGGAGTGTCCCAGGGGGTGTTAACTCCCTGGAGCTCCCACATATGCTTATGAACCAAAGTGGAGCCAGCTGTGGCCAACACATCTGCAAGGACGAAGCTAGAGGTGTGCAGGAGAGCTCAGGCAAGGGCTGTGGCAGTCTACAGCTGTGTGCAGCTGTTTCTGCGGCAATGACTGTGGGGAACTAAAACACACGCCGTAAAGATGAAGGCGGGGTGTAAAGAGGCCAACATATCTTTGCATAGTGTTTTGTTTTTTTTTAAAATAAGAAGCAAACAGTGCTTGCTTCAGCAGCACATATACTAAATAAGAAGCAAACATGTATACACACACACTCTCTCCCTCTCTCCCTTAGACAAATAGTAAAAATAATGATATATGCACATTATTCCTCCTTGATTTTTTTCACTTAATCTGCTATCTTCAAGATCATGCCACAGTAGTAGAGATTTTTCATTCCTTTTCATAGGTGCCTAGTACTCCCTCATACAGATATAACTTATTCAACCAGTCCCCTCTTGATGTTTGAGTGGGTTCTAATCTTTTGATTTCATAGATACTGCTGCAGTGAATAGCCTCAGTCATTCATTTTTTTCCCCCTTTATATTTTACTGGTGTTCCTTCAGAACAGACTCTGAGATATGGGATTTTGGCTTAAAAGGTGAATAAATATGTACTTTCGCTAGATATTGCCAACTGTAACCTTCTGCATTCCCACCAGCGATGTATAAGAATGCCTGTTTTCCATCAGACTCGCCAACAGACTCTGTTGTCAAACTTTTGGTGTTTTGACAAGTGGAAGATGAGAAATATCTCAATGTAATTTTTATGTTCATTTCTCTTATAATGAGTGAGGTTGCACTTTTTTTTTTTCATTCAGTTACTAGTGCCATATTTCTTTTTCTGGGAACTCCTGCTCACCCCTCTGGCCCAGTGGTTTAAAACTTTGGTGTGCCCCAGAATTCCCTGGAGGGCTTGTGACAACAGATGCTGGGGGGACTGGGAACTCGAGGTTCAGTTGGTGTCAGTCTGCCTTCTTGACAGCAAGAACACAACAACAATGGCACAGCAGCAACAACTAACCCCCGCTGCTAACACACGCGGCACAGACTTCACACCAGGCACTCTTCTGAGGGCTTCCATTATAGTAACTAGTTTAATCCTTTTAAGAATATATTATTCTATCTTCTATTTCTGAGATGAGGTACCTGGGCACACCAGAAGGGCAAGGAGCTCAAGCTAATCTGCAGAGCTACAGATCTGAAGCTGGGCAGTCTGGGTTTTTAACTGTGTCTGCTTTCTTGCCCAAATGGCAAATTTGCAGCAAAGAGTCATTCAGATGGACACTAAAAATTTTTTAACTTTCTCTGATTGGGCTGTTTCTAGATCCTGTGCATGAGCTGTCTTCCATCTCCGCATTGGTGGTAGAGATGTGTAAAGCAGTCAGAAAACATCAGGTAGACTTGCAAATGGGAAATTTCACAGGGAGAATAAGTTCTGGTCTCCCCGCTCAGGGAGTCTGGCCCCAGGGGAGGATAAAGGAGGGGAAAGAGCACAGAAAAGCCTACCCACATCCTGTTATATTTTCCGATTCAACTACCAGGTACCTTGCAATACTTTCCCCAAGAGCCAGCCATGGTCATGGTAGGTCTCAGAGACAAGGAACCTATAAGCCCTCAAATAATCCTTCCATCTGCTCATTTTGCCTGAAATCCTATGAACAGAAGGACTGTGTCTCTTCCCTCTGCATAGAGAAAACTGAATGCATATTCCTCTGGGAGGGAAACACATTGTTGTGGTTGATTTTCAGTCTCAGTACACCTGATTTGATCTACTCCTATCTTGAAAGCGGGGTAGGGGAGGCTAGAGAGTGGGGGGCGGGCCTGGGCCTGACTCTGGTGAGTGGTCATTAGATAGGAAGGGATGCAGTAAATGTTTAGATGACACTTTATGGTTAACAAAGCACTCTTGTATCCATTCAATCTTCAGAGAAGCCTGACGAGATGGGTATCATCATTCCCATTTTACAAGAAGAATCTAAAGCCCTAAGAGATGAATAGGGGGTGGAGACAGGACTTGATACTACGGGTCTGATGTCAGAGCCTGTGTCCACCCTGGTCACTATGGCATGAGGGGAGGGGGAGCAGAAAAGGGCATGGGCCCACAATGACATATGTGCTGTGGAGTTTCAACCCGTTTTCCTTCATGTATGGACAGAGGGCGAAGGAAGCCAGTGTTCTATGTAGCTTCTGTGTGGCCCCCCTTCTGGGAAACCACAGGCTGAAAATTCTAGGATGGCACTGAGCAACTCTTCCCAGGCTCCAGGCTGGTCTGAAGAGGGGCAACAGATGTGTTTGGAACACGCCACTCTCTGTCCTTATTTCTGCAGCTGAAATGAGCCCCCATTTCTTGGCTTTCACTTTGAGCCCCCACTACATCTGGGCCTTTGCCTCGCAGGGTACGTTGTGACTTCATTTGCCAGCAGAGTGATGGGGAGTCTTGAGGGACACCCCTTAAGCCTATCTATGCCCTCAACTTTGCCTCTCTGAAGCTTAGAAGTGGGAGGTCAGCCTCAGTCTGCTCGGGAACCAGTGAAAAACAATCATGATGAAAATGGGCTTTACACTTATAGAGCAGCTTATAAAAATCTCGGATGAATTGTGTCATTTTGTCTTCTCAGTAACCTCATGAAGGGGACTCACTTAACCTGTTTTACAAATGGCAAAACTGAGGTTCAGAGAGACCCAGTGACTCCCCCAAGGTCGTGCAGCTGGAGGGGGGCAGAGCTGGGCCTCCACTCCAGTCTCTTTGACTCCAGAGCCCTGGCTCTCCCACCCTCTACCAGAGAGCATTGGAGTTTGATGGATGCTTTGCCGTTCTGACTGCCAAGTGGAAACTCTGCAAGATGGATAATGAGGAAGTCATTTTTCAGGGAATCAATGTGGATGAAAGATTAATTGATGAAACCCTGCCAAAAGGAGGGTGGTGCAGCGTCTAGATTATGTTCCAGGAAACAGAGAGCACTGGGAGGAGGGAGAACATCGTTCTAGAAGAGGAAGTTCATGGGAGAGGGTTGGAGTGCCTCTAGGGTGGCGGGGGCCTCAATCATCTGGCCTCTGGTAGTACTGTTAGGTGACAATGCTTACTGGGTACCTCGGGCCTGGACTACCCATTTACTGGCCCCTGGGGCCCAAGGTATCTTGGAGACTTGGTGTTTCTCTATCTCTGGCCGCCCAGGGACACTCTGGGCATCTGCTTCTGCGGGAGGCCTGCCTGCCACACTGCTTGGGTATTTGCTTACCTCATTCCCACTAGTCCTGCCTCCTCTTTTCTTTGTCTTCTTCTTGGCGGTGTTTCCCAGGGAGGTCATGTCACACTGTGGAGAAAGGGTAGAGCAGTGTTGAATCCAGACCCCGTTACTTTTTGTGTTACTTTAGGCCACTTGCCCTCTCTGAACCTCCTTCCTCTCAATTGTACAATAAGGACAATGTACCCATCGTGATGGGTTGGGGGAGGGGAGGTCAGGTCTAGAAACCTCTCAGCCCAAAGCCAGGTCCTAAGAAAGTGCTCAGTGAGAGGAGGCCATTCAAATCTGGTGAGCTTTCCTTGGCTCCATCCCCATCTTGTGTTCCTTTCCAACCAGCTCTTAGAGCAGGTTGGCTCTGATCTTGAACTCCTGGGCCTGGTGATCACTCCTGATCACTCCTTCCCATTCCTGGGGAATTACTGCTTGTGACCTAACTGCCCTGGGAGGGACTGGGTTTGAGGGAGGTGGGAAGGCCAGCTTCCTACACAAGTCCACCCTGGGTCTTGCTTTCTGCTCACTCTCTCTCCCCTGATACCTTCCCACTCTATTCCCCAGGAAGCCCCAGGAAGGTGGATGCAGCTCAGTGTCTCAAACCTTCCAGTGCTAGAGCCCCCAGGCCATCCAGGCTCATGCCCTGCAGACCTAGACTTCTATCTGCCCTCAGCTCTTGGTAGAGCCAAGAATGATTGAGCCTTTCCACTGGCTTAAACAGGAGAGGGCTCAGGCCCAGGAACCAGGTGGGATGGGCTGCTGGGGCTCAAAGATCAGAGCTCAAAGATCTGATGCTTTCCCCAAAGGAGCCACTTCCAGTCCCTAAAACTGCTTTAAGAAGGATGTTCCCTCCCTGCCTCTTCTCTAGCAGAGTACCTGGCTGGCATGAGCGACAGCTCAGTGGGATAACTCTAGAGGCCCAGCAGGACCAAGCTGATGGGCAGGAGAGGAGGTATCAGGGCTGATTAGGCCTAGAGCTTGACAGGCCTGTGGGGCTGGTGCTGTGCTGGCTTCCAGGTATCCATTGAAATGTCCATGGGGGGTAGGGTACTGTAGCCTGGCATGGGCTGGCATCAGCATGCAAAGACCTAAGGGGGGCAGTAGGCATGCCATGGGAGTGATGGGACTCAGAGAGGGTCAGAATGGACATATAATGAGCACCTGATGTGTGCTGGCATCAGCATCTAGCGTCGGGCAGGTGGGAAGGGCAGAGTGTGGGAGGAGGATCCTGGGCCCCAGAGAAAGTGCAAGTCAGGAGCTATACTATAATACTGGCGGTCAGAACTTAGGTCAACATGATACACACTTGGGGAAGTCAATGAATCTATGAGACTGTGGAGGTCCAGAGTTCTTTTGGGCCCCCTCCCTAAAGGAGTTGAGACTCCCAACCTCTTTCTATCCTGGTTCAGGGAACCCTTAAGGACTGGCCAGGGCCAAATGTATAGAAATTTGGCTTGAGGGTTGACAGGGGAGGAGGCAAGGTCTTCAGCTTTCCCAGTGGCCACAACTTCCCATTTGTATCCCCCTCACCCCAAGTGCTCCTCTGGCTGGGATCTGGGCCTGCGTTTTCCTTCTTCTCACACTGCCAACCTCTTGGCACCCACAGAGCATCTTCTGATGGTGATGATGCTCTTAGGCTTGAAAAGTTCTTATTCATTCCCAGGAATGAAATGTGCCAAGACCCTCATCATCTCTGCTAGAGATGTGCTCACCTCCAAGAAGGGGCTGAGGTGGCAGAGGGGTAGGGGTCTCCTGAAGTCCAGAGAAGAAGAGGGAAGAAGCATGCAGGCTTCATCCTCCAAGGAGAGAACTGAGTGTGAAAACATTAGACATGCAGACGGGGTGGGGATGGAAATGGGAGACAGACATGGGCAAATGACGGCTCAAAGCTCCAGGGCAATACGCGAGAAGATGAGGAAATGTGTGTGCAGAGCATGGTAAGTCCCTGCAAAGGGCTGAGCGTGGTGACTCATTCGTCCATCTGATTGTTTTCTTAGCTGTCAATGGGCACCTGCTCTGAGTCAGGGCTGGGTCCTAGGGACACAGAAATGAGCAAAACTCTATCCTTGCCCTCCAGGAATCCACTACCTAATTAGAGAGTCAGAACAACAAACAGACAATTTTCAAACAATGTGGAAATCATGGGGTACTGTTAGAGTAGTAAGGATGGGGCTCCAGCTCAGTCCGGAGTGCAGAGTAATGGAGGGTGGTGCAGAGAAATCCTTCTAGATTAGATGCTTCTGAGAGGCTGAAGAAGCAGCTGATGAAGAGGAGTCAGGGAGGTCGGGGAGAGGGCTGGAGAACACAGCAAGAAGCAGGGAGTGGCATGGTAGGGATGAGGATATTAGAGATATCCAAGGATAGGGTCCCTGGCCTTGGCCAGTCCTGGGAGAGGTGGGAGCGAAACGTCTTAGAAAAGGTTGGGAGATTGGCCAGGCACAGGGAAGAAGGGCTTTTTTGATGGATGGCACTCAGAATCAGGGAGATTCTGGCCTGTCAGGTCATGAGTTTATATGACCTTGGGTTGACAAACTATGGCCCACAGGCCAAATCTGGCCCATTGCCTGCTTTTGTGCATAAAGTTTTATTGGGACACAGTCACATTCACTCATTGGCATGCTGTTTCTGGCTGCTTTCATGCTAACATGTCAGAGCTGAATATTTGCAACAACAGAGACTGACTATATGGCCCATGAAGTCTAAAATATTGACTATCAGGCCCGTGACAGAAAACTTTTTCTGACTTACAGGTTTAAAATAAAGGTCAGCTGGAACGTAGGAGGCTGGACAGGTGGGTCAGCACATGTGTCCTGCAGGTGTGTTTACAAGCTGGTTTCTGCACCAGCTCAGCGTGGTTTGTCCTGGACTTAGCTAAGCTGGCTTTAGCTGGACTGTTGATGGTGAGTGGAGCTCCAGAAAGCCTTGCCCTAATGGCACTTGGGTGACAGAAGGCTTTTAGCTGAGACACTTTATTGCTATCCAGATAGCTATGTCCTTGTAGGGGAGCAACCCGGCCTCTCCTCAGGTGAGATTTCCTCCTCTATCAGGAGTTTTCAACATTGTACTTGGGTCTGAAGAACACAGGGATCTGACCTCAGCAGTTCTTCAGGACTGGTCACTCAGGGTTGTCATGGTCCCTGGGCAAAGACCGCCACCTGCCACATGGATCCTGACTTCCTAACAGCCCTAACAGTTTGGAATACTGGCTGCTTGCCAATAGAATTAGTGTTTTAAGGATACACAGTTATTTATTCCCCTGAAAATCTTTAAATATTCCAAGGTTCATGTCCCACAATGTTCCTTTCAAAGGACCATCAAGCTTAAATCTCCACTGGCTTCAAGAGCGTGCTATGGACCTAGGCAAGTCATTCCACCATGGTGAAGCTCTAGAAAACACCACGGTTCTCTCAGGCTATTTCAGTCACCACTCAGAGAGTAACACAGAACCTGTCTCCCTTTCTCCATGACAGCCCTTAGATTTCTGAAGACAGCAGCCATGGCGACAAGTCTTCTCTCCAGGTCAGGTAGCTGCAGCTCTTTCAGATTTCTCTGGTTTCCACCTTTTCTGGACACGTAGCTGCCTGCCAACCTTCCACTCAAGGTATCATACCTCAAAGTTCCCACAACAATCCAGGGGTGGCCTTATTTGGGTCCAGAGATCACCAAAGGCCAATAGACTTTCTCTGAGGAGCCTCTCCTGGTTTTCGTGAGCTGCAGAGCCTGACCCCTTTGGCCTTTAGGTTAAGATCTGGTTTAGGCTCACTTCTGATGAAATATACCAACAGGAAGCGCAGCTGGAGAATGTTAGGTGCTTCAGAAAACCTGGTGATGCAAGAGTGTCAGAGAACTTCTGGGGATTGAGAAAGAGAATTAGACCACAACTGTATAACCAGATCACCTCCACAATATTTACTCCTTGGGGAGGGTCTTTGCTAGGCATGTGGCCTCAGCTAGATGGCAAAGAAATGGATAACCCATGGGTGCTCTGTCACCCTGAAAATCCAAAACAAAACTGATCCAAGGAACCAAGGCTTCCCTTTATATTTCACTATTAGGACAAGACCAGGTGACCGGGGAGGGTGGGGCACAGAGTGCATTGTCTTATGCTACCAAGGACCAAATGACCTTCTGGTGGGCACTGGAAGATGATGGAAATGGGAGCATCTGCTGTTCCAAACTTGCTTGCTGAATCCTGTCTTTTAAGAGTCAGTCTTTCCTGATAGGCCTGGTGCCATTAGGCTGCCCTTGACTTCACCGTTAGAAAATGCTGAGAGGGGGGCGCCTGGGTGGCTCAGTGGGTTAAAGCCTCTGCCTTCAGCTCAGGTCATGATCCCAGGGTCCTGGGATCGAGCCCCACATCGGGCTCTCTGCTCTGCAGGGAGCCTGCTTCCTCCTCTCTCTCTCTCTGCCTGCCTCTCTGCCTACTTGTGATCTCTGTCTGTCAAATAAATAAATAAAATCTTTAAAAAAAAAAAAAAAAAAAAGAAAATGCTGAGAGGGCAGGTCTGGCTCTGGCTCCCAGCAGTCTGGCTTTGAGCTTGGTATAAAAAGCTGAGCAATGACTAAATTAAGGTGGTACTGGACGTGGGGAGAGTACTTTAAAAAAAAAATCTAAACTTTGTGAGATAATTATAGATTCATATGCACAGAAGTAATGGAGATCCCCTATACTCTACCCATTGCCTCCCAAAGATAGCTTCTCCAATACTTGAGTGCAACATCAAAACCAGGACGTTGATACAGATAGTCAAGATATGGAATATTTGCCTCCGTCACCACAAGGATCCCTCACATTGCCTTTTTACAGTCACCAGGGCTTCCCTCCTTCCCCATCCTCTCTGGAACCATGGCCAACACCAATCTGTTCTCCAGTTCTATAATCTTGTCATCTCAAGGAGGTTATGTAAATGGAATCATACAGTATGTAACCTGTTAGGATTATTTTTCATTCAGCATATTCTATGAAGACCCATTCCGTTGTGTGTATCAATGGTTTATTCCTTTCTCTTGCTGAGTAATATTCTGTGGTACACATGTCCCAAGGTTATTTAATCTTTCACACATTGAAGGACAACGAAACTGTGTTCAGTTTTTGGCTGTTGAAAATAAAGCTGCTATAAATATTCATGCTCAGGTTTTTGTGTGATTAAAAGTCATCATTCCTCTGGAGTAAGTGCAGGAGACCTCAACTGTGGGTTTTATGGTAGCCAAATGGTGACTTCTTAAACAAACTACCAAACTGTTTTCTAGAATGGCTGTACCATTTTCCATTCCCAGCAGTGATGTGTGAGCAATTTAGTTCCTCTGCATCCTTGTCAGCATTTGGTATTGTCACTATTGTTTATTTTAGCCACTCTGATAGGTGTACAGTGATATCTTATTATAGTTTTAATTTGCGTTTCCCTAGTGAGCAATGATGTTAATTGAACATGTTTTCATGTGCTTAATTACCATCTGTATATTCTCTTTGGTAACACATCTCTTCATTTCCTTTGCCCATTTTCTAATTGGGTTGTTTTTCTACTGTTGAGGTTTGAGAGTTCTTTATATATTCTGAATATAGTCCTTTGTTGAATAAGTAGTTGGAAAATATTTTCTCCCAGTCTGTAGCTTGTGTTTCCATTAGGGATTTTCACAGAGCAAAAGTTTTTAATTTTTTTTTTAAGATTTTTTTTTTAAATTTATTTGACAGACAGATCACAAGTAGGCAGAGAGGCAGGCAGAGAGAGACAGGAGGAGGAGGCAGGCTCCCCGCTGAGCAGAGAGCCCGATGTGGGACTCGATCCCAGGACCCTGAGATCATGACCTGAGCTGAAGGCAGAGGCTTTAACCACTGAGCCACCCAGGCGCCCCAAAGTTTTTAATTTTGATGAACTTCAATTTACCAGGTTTTCCTTTTGCATGCTGTGGTTTTGGCATTGAGTTTAAGAACTCATTGTCTAGGGGCACCTGGGTGGCTCAGTAGGTTAAAGCCTCTGCCCTTGGCTCAGGTCATGATCTCAGGGTCCTGGGATCAAGCCCCGAGTCGGGCTCTCTGGTCAGCGAGGAGCCTGTTTCCTCCTTTCTCTCTGCCTGCCTCTCTGCCTGCTTGTGATCTCTCTCTCTGTCAAATAAATAAATAAAATATTAAAAAAAAAAAAGAACTCATTGTCTATCCCTGGGTTCCCAAGATTTCCCCCATGTTCCCCCCTCCAAAGTTTTACAGTTTTGTTTTACATTCATGTGCATGACCAATTTCCTGTTCATTTTTGTATAACATGAGATTTCAGTCAAGATTCATTTTTTTTTTTTTTTTTTTTGGTCTGTGGATTTCCAATTGCTCCAGAGAGCAATTGTTGAGAAAGTAATCTTTCCTCCATTGAACTGATTTTGCACCTCTGTAAAAAAATCAATTGGACATCTTTGTGTTGATCTATTTCTGGGTTCTCTATTCTGTTCCACTGACCACTGTGCCTATCCTCTGCTAATACCACAGGGTCTTGATAATAACCTAGATAATAAGTCTTGATATTGGATATACTGATACCATTCATTTTATTCTTCTTTTTCAAAATTGTTTTTAACTCTCCTAGTTCCATTACCTTTCCATGTAAATTTCAGACTAATCTTGTCTACAGCAACAAAAAAAATCTCTCTGGGATTTTGGTAAGAATTGCATTAGACTTGTGTATCACTTCAGAGAGAGCTGACACCTGCACTATGTTGAGTCTCCCAATCCACGAAATCCATGAAATTTTTCTCCATTTATTTAATTCCTTTTTGGTTTTTCTCATCGGCATCATGTAGTTTTCGGCATGTAAGTCCTGTATTTGTCTTATTTTGTTAGATTCACACCTAAATATCTCATTTTTTGAGTGATTTCAAATTTCTGTGTTCATGTGTTCACTGTTCGTACATAGAAATATAATGAGTTTTGTATACTCATCTTGTATCCTATGACCTTGCTGAACTTACTTATTAGTTCCAGGAGCTGTTGCATAGATGCCTTGGGATTTTCTACGTAGACAATTGTATCATCTACAAATCGGGACAGTTTTCTTTCTTTCTTTCTGATCTGTATGCTTTCTCTTCTCTCTTTGCTTTTCTGTTTTCTTTTCTCTCCTTTCTTTTCCTTTCCCTTTTTCCCTTCTCTTCCCTTCCTTTCCCTACCCTTTTCCTCTGTTTCCCTTCTTCCTTCCCTTCCCTTCCCTTCTCCTCCCCTCCCTTTTCTTTTCTCTTCTTTTCTCTCCTCCCCTCCTCCCTTTTCCTCTCCTTTCTTGCCTTATTTCACTGACTAGAACTTCCAGCACTGCCTTTCATGGTCCTGTGTTAAGTAAGAGTAGTGAGAAGAGACATCCTTGACTTGTTTCCAATCTTAGGGGAAAGAATTCAGCTTTCAGCTTTTCACTATTATGTTAGTTGTAGGTTTGTTGTGGATGCTATTTATCAAGTTGAGGAACTTCTTCTCTGTTTCTATTTTCCTGGAAGTTTTTTTTTTAATTGTTTTTTGGGGGCGCCTGGGTGGCTCAGTTATTAAGTGGCTGCTTCAGCTCAGGTCATGGTCCCAGGGTCCTAAATTCAAGCCCTGCGTTGGGCTCCCTGCTCAGTGGGAAGACCGTTTCTCCCTCTCCCACTCCCCCTGCATGTGTTCCCTCTTTCACTGTCTCTCTCTGTCAAATAAATAAATAAAATCTTTTAAAAAATGACTTGTGAAAATAGAATAAAATTGTTTTTAAAAAATCATGAAGGGGTACTCAATTTTGTCTAATGCTTTATCGATTGATATGATCTTATGACTTTTCTACTTTTGCCTGTTAATATGGTAGATTATATTGCTTTATTTTTGACTATTGAGCAAGACTTCCAAACCCTAGAATAAACTCCCTTTGGTAACAGTATATGGTTCTTTTTATATACTGTTGAATCTTATTTAATACTTTGTTAGGGATTTTTTGTTTATATTAATGAGGGATATTAGTCGGAAGTTTTCTTTTTTATACTGTTTTTGTATGGTTTTGGTATGAGGGTAATCTTAGTTTCACAAAATGAATTGGGAACTATTCTTCCTCTTTTATTTCTTGGAGGAGATTGTGTAGAATTGGTGTTATTTTTTAAATTTGTGGTAGAATTCTCCAGTGGTCCTTCACAGAATGAGAAATTTGTTGTCATTTAAAATTGGTGGGGGGCTTTTTGGTTTCATACCAGAAAGTTATTTCTCTCTTTCTACTTACAAAAAATTTTTTCATTTTTAGTTTTTAGAATTTTGATGTGGTAGGTTTGGAATTTATTTGGGTTTATCTTGTCTGGCTTTCAAGCTCTTGAATCAGCAGGCTTATATCTTTTCCCAAATTTAGGAATTTTCAGCTATTATTTCTTTGACTTCTTTTTCATACCTGTCCTCTTTTTCTTCTCCCTCTGGGACTTCAATGATATGAATATTAGCTGTTTTGTCATGGTCTCACAAGTCCCTGAGGCTTTGTGTTTTTTCCCCCTCTATTTTCTTTCTGTTTTTCTGACTGAGTGATTTCTATTATTCTATCTTCCAGTTCACTGATTTTTCCCCCTCCGTGCCCTCCATTCTGCTCTTGAGCCTATCCACTAAACTATTTATTTTGATTATTGCATTTTTCAGTCCTAAAATTTCCATTTGGTTCCCCTATCTTCTATATCTTTGCTGAGGCTTTTCAATCTTTAGTTTTACACATATTTGTAATTGTGCACTGAAGGTTTTTTGTGGTTTTTTTTTTTTTTTTCTTAAAAGCCTGGCTACTTTAAGGTCTTTGTCAGATAATTCTCACATTTCTTCCAACGTGGGGTTGGCATCTTTGACTGTATTTTTTCCTCTAGTTTGAGATTTTTCTGGTTCTTGAGAACTTAAGAGATGTTTGCTTGCAATCTGAACATATTTGATTGTATGATGAGACCCTGGCTGTTATTCAAACCTCTACTTTACTTGGTTTTCTCTGACATGGCTCTGATGAGGAGGAGGGTTGCTGCCTCATTGTACCAGGTAGCAGGAGAAGTGTAGATTCCTCACTCAGTCTCTGTGGAATCCTTAGGGGATGGCCTTGTTATTGCCAGGAGGTGGCGGAAGGCCTGACTGTTCACTAGACCTCCTCCAACACCACTGCAGTGAGGAATGGAAGGATGCCTCATTATTGCCAGGTGGGGAGGAAAGTCCAGAATCCCCATGTGGTCTTTGTCACTATAAGAAGGGTGGTGGTTGGCCTCATTACTGTCTGGTGGGGATGCAAGTCTCAGCCCTCTATTTGTCCTTCTTTGACATCATTCTGACTAGGTTGTTAGGGTGTCTTGTAACAATCTCAAAGGAGTAGAAGTCTAGGCTCACTACATGACCTTCACTGGCATGGATGCAGATGGGACTATAGACTTTTTAATATGGTGTTTTACTGAAGTAGAGAGGTTATTGGCTAAAAGTTTTCTGTCTTCCTAGGTTGCTCCTTTTCTGATTATTTGTCTAGAGAGAGCAAGCTCCCCCCCCCCCCCCGCCCCGCCCATGTATCTCCTGGCATGTTCAGTTTGCTGGCTTCTTTACTCCATGTGTCTAGGATAGATGAGGCAAAAATAAAACCCAGGCAGCTCATCATCATCTCATTCCTGGTTTCCATGGTCTCTAGATGATTTGCTTACTTCTGTCCATCTTTCAGATGTTTCTTATGTTTGCTTTTGAATACGATATCAAGGGCTTTTTGTTGTATGTAGCAGGAGGAATAGGGAAAATTATGTTTGTTCCATCTTCCCAGAAGTGGAAATCCTTCTCTTTATGTGGAGAGTTTCTGGTTCATAATGGAAGGTCCCAACTCAAGTGGGTGGGTAAATGGTCACTTCTGCCATGAAGCACTTATTGAATACTGTCCTCTGGCTGCCAGTCATGGGACACTGTAATCACCCCTTGCATCTGTAGTTCAGATACTGGCTTCCATATTCAATCTTTGGGGTTTAGCATCATACACTCTTTTATGCATGGAAGGAAATTTTTAAGAGCAAGCACAGAAGAATTTTCTCATGCTCAGCTCTTCTCTCCTGGGAGAGTATGTCCCTAGAGAATGTACATTCCCCACCCTGGAAACAACCCATCAGAGGCTTAAAGTCCTGGGTTGGGGAGGAGAATGCACGAAACAACTTCTGAGGCCATCATAAGATTGTGAAACTAAGTTCACTAGCTTTTACTTGGATGAGCTCCCAGGGACAGAGGCCATGTGTAATTTCTCATTTGTTTGGCCCAGGTCCTCATGCTTTGCCCACAGAAAGCAGTTTGTGTCACTAATGGCATAATGACTGAGTGGCTGAATGTCTGAGTAGTACAAGGTCTAGTAGGCATGTGTTCAAAGCAGCCAGACTTCAACATATGGTGGGTGGGTGAGTAGAATTGGCTGATACTCGGATTATGCTGTGGACTTGGGGGAACAGTCTTGATGTCAGATTTGGCCCATCCCCACCAGTCCTGTGTACTATATAATGTTTTGGCTCAGCCAGTGCTGGCAAAAATGGGCTGACTAAAAACTCGCAGCACAGCAAATATCCTTAGAGACTGTGTAAGCATTTACCTCACCTTGCCACTTCATCCTTGGCTCAGGACAGTTGTTCTCTCCTGGATCAATTACAGCACAAGATACCCAGGGCTCAGATTTTCAGATTTAAAGATTTAGAAGTCCATTAGGTAGGGAAGAGAACCAGGTGGTAGAAAGGGCTGGCTCAGCACTTTTCTTCCCCTGAGCTATGCACAGACAACAGCTAATGAAATAAACCCAGTAGGAAAAGAATGGGGGAATTCCTTTCAAGAGCACAGAGGTCCTCTGGAGGAAAGAAAGGTGTATGACCAGCAGGGAGATTCAAGGGTCTCTGGCAGAAAGTGTCTTTTCTCAACGGTTTCTTCAAAAGAAACAGAGAACTTAACCAAATTCTAGGGTTTTTTCATAGAGGATATAGGTGATCTCAGCTAAGTCTCATGACAATGGACGAGTTAGACATTGTCATCTGGTATCTGAAATGTGTGCAAGTGTGATAAAGCTGATACTGTCTCTGCTGGTGTTTACTCATGGTGTCATGTTTCCCTGTGTGTTTTATTTATTTATTTATTTATTTATTTTGTTTTGTTTTATTTTTGAGTAAAACTGCATATTCCTTGAAACTTTATCCATAAGAATTATTTGAGGCCAGGGCTGAAGATGAGTTTCTTCAGAAAGGATTTGTTTCTGATGAGCTCCTGGAGACATAATTAAGCAAGGGTCCCTCTAAGATTCATTCTTAGCTGAGGTTTTGTGGACAACCCAAGTAATAAAAATTTGAGCTTCAAATCCCAATTAGGACCTGACTTGTTGCAATTCTCAGAAAATTTTGTCCTCTCCACTTAGAAGCCAAGGCCTGAGGGAGTCAATTTTCTTTACTGTCCCTGCTGGTGACAGCTGTGCTCTTATTCCTACTTCACCCTTTGAGGATCTTAGCTTTATGAAGGGGGCGGTGTTTCTTTGGCTAGGCCCCCCAACTTTCGATGGATGATAGCCCTTGTCTCTTGTTTCCTATAAGCTGCAAGGCCATGAATGCTAAAGCTGAGGCCATGAATGCTAAAGCTCCAGGTCACCTGGGTTTGCCAAATACCCTTAAATGAACACGAGCTTCAGTATTCTTTTAGGTTTCCACCTTTGCCTATTTTTGGCCTCTGAGGATTTCTTACTTTTTTCCTAACTTTAGTTATCACCATACTTTATCACCATACTTTAGCATAGTGTAAGGGTTTGTAAGAATCTCTATCTAGCCTGCTATAGTAAGAAACAGTAATTCTGAACCAAGCTAGAAATAACGCTACAGTTAGTCCTCACAGTAATGTTGGGACTAGTAACACATTTTTTTTTTTTTTCCAGCCCAGGAGGCTTAAGGAATTTACATAGACATCAAGCAGCAGAGTAGGGCTGGGACCTAAATCTATAATTACTGACTACAGTTTATCCTTTGTTCTCCCCACCACATTACTCTGGTTCCCTGTTTTTGTTTTTTTTTTTTTTTCCTCTTCATTTAATGCAAATGCTAGAACTCTGCAGGATTTGGGGGTATTCCTTAAGCCCAGAAATGCATGGAGAATTCTAGAGAAGTCTTACTTTAATTCTCCTCTCACTTGTTCACACAGTACAGTTTCCTTGGGCAGTTCTTATTGGGTCTTCAAACTATTAGAGTGAGGTAGCATGGTTACAGCCTATGTGTCCCTGAAGACTTGTGGGGAGTCAGGGAGTGCAATCTCTTTGCAGAGTATTTCCTACTCAATCATATTTATAGAATGTATGTCTTTCCTTTGTCTGACAAGGCCCCTCCTCTCCTCTTTCCCTCCTTTCCTCTTTGTCTCTTCTACCCAGTCCTCCTTGTCTCTGACCAGGGAACTCAGGATAAGCTCCAAGAACTGAGTACTTGTATCAGACAGACTTTAACACTGGAAACATCATAAGTACACATTCTGCATTTCTTCCAGACTTGGAAAGAACTGAGGCCAATTAAAAGTGAACTTTTAAGAGAAATGAACATCTTGCATGCCAGGTTTCAGCTGAATGTCACTGCAATTGCCTAAATTATAACTATCAGAAAAAAATGCATTCTAATTATGGAACTGCCATTAGAAGGAGTTCCTTCTGCTTGGAACCAGCTTAAAGAATGACTACCACCCACCCTCTACTTCTACCCTATTGCTTAAGAAAATTTCTATAGTTTAGAGGGAAAAAGGCAGTGTGCTATGGTGAAAATAGAATTTATACCATATAGAATCTAGGTTTGGCTCCTCATTCCACCCCCTCCATTCAAATGTTGAACCCTTTAAACCACAATGCCACTGTGTCTGGAGACAGAATGGTAATTCAGATTGAATGAGGTCATGTGGGGCTGCTAATCCAAGAGGAATATGGCTTTATGGGAAGAGGACATGTGAGGATACCGCGAGGAGGCCGTCGGTAAGGAAGGAAGAGAGCTGTCATCAGGAACTGACCCTGGTGGGTCTCCCAGTCTCCAGACTGGGAGAATGAATTCCTATTGGTTAAACCAGTTAGCCTATGGGATTCTGTTATGGCAGCCCAAGCTCTTGCCTCTTTCCCCCCCATAATTAGAAAATTCTGTCCATCTCAGTGTCTAAATAGTTCTCTTTTTATTTTTATAAAGGTAAAATGTGACCATCATTTAAAGAGTCAGATATTTCTACAAGTCCTTTACAAAAGCACTGCGCTCCTCACCCCAGTTTTCTCCAACTCATCCAGTCCCCTCTCCTTTGGTGATTATGTTTGTATTTACTTCATACAGCTCTGAACTGTATGTTCACACTGCTACTTTCCGTAGTTCAATGTTTGTCTCATCTGTTGACTCCTCCGTGGTGGCAGAGAGTTTAGTTTTTCCACCCTTACCTCTCGTGTATGCTCATCACACACTCCTGCAACTCCCCGCCTCCCTTTATATTCATATGATCACTGCAGTTTGATCAAGATTCTGCATCTACGTGATTATGACTATGGACATTTTATTTGCAGCTGTTATTACTTGTCCTTTCATGTACAACTTTTTGTTCTCCATGGAATTTATAATCTTCCATTACAATTTTCCATAGTTTTCTTTGTAGTTATGAGTAATTCAACCCCTAAGCCCTCTCCCAGATGTCTATATCTCCTCTCAGTATATTCAACACAGAGTTTATCAACATCTTGAAGGAGTTGTTTGGAAAGCTTCTGATCAACTCTGAGCTGGGCTGCTGACACCTATGCCTGCTGCAGAGACCATACCCCATCATTCTTCATTAGGAGCCTAGGAACCCCTTCGTTCCTCACTGTGTCAGGTCCCCTGTTTCCTGACTCCATTGTCTTCTTTCTTCATCAAATTCCTCATTTTGGTGTAGCATATCCTCCATAATTTCTGAGAAAGGACTCATGAGAGGTATTTTTCATTTATTTTAATTAATTAATTAATTAATTAATGATTGTGGTTGGAGGGAGAGAAAGAGAATGTGAGAGGAGGGGAAGGGTAGAAGGAGATGAAGAGAATCTTGAGCAGACTCCCTGCTGAGTGCAGAGCCTGACACAGGGCTCAATGTCATGACCCTGAGATCATGACCTGAGCCCAAACCAAGAGTCAGACGCTTACCCAACTGAACCACCCAGGTGCCCCAGTATTTTTCTTTTTTAACTTGGTAAGTCTCTAAATGTTTGTATTCTTCTTTCACATTTATTTGATATTTTAAATAGGTATAGAATTCTGAGTTGGAAATTATTTTCCCTTAGTATTTTGATGGCATTACTTCATTTCTTCTAGATTTCATAGTTGCTCTTCGGAACTCTTGTGTCCATTATATTTTGATCCATTATCTGTAATCTCTTCTCTCCTCTTTCTGCAAGCTTTTAGGGTACTTTGGCCCCAGTGTTCTGAAATTTTCCTTCTTGCCTTAAAGTGACTATTTGCACCCCTTATGCTAGATTCTCAATGGGTGCTTTCATTATGGAAATGCAAGTCCTTCAGCTCTAGGATATTGGGAAAAAATTATTTAAATGTTTCCCTCCCCACTTTTTTCTCTTCTTTAGATCTAGAGTTCCTTTTTTCAGATACTGGATCTTCTGAGATGATCTGCTAATTTTTTAACCTCCCCTCTCTCTCATTTTTCTTTTTCTCTCTCATTTTTCATCTTCTTATCTTTTTGCTGTGCTTCTGCATAGTTTACTCAATCTTTTATTTCTGTTCACAGGTTTCTGTTAATTTCCAAGAACTCTTATGTGTTGTTTGTTTTCTGAATATTGCTTTATAATAGTATCCTGTTCTAATTTAGTGCATTCAAAAGCTTCACATACCTCTGTGTGGTTATTATCAATAGGCATCTGGCTATTTTATTTTTCCTATATAGTCTCTGTCCCTCACATTACTTTTTTTCCATTTGTTTTAGTCTGTCTCCATGGTGGGGACATTCCTCAAATGTTTGGGGATTCATGTCTGGGTCTGACTTTTGTCTGCTTGTGCCTGGAATGCACTAACCCTGGGCCTCAATACAGGATTATTTTGCTGGACTCTTTAGTTGGATCTTTTTATAGCATAGGTTTGAGGCTTCCTTTTGGACTGGTCAGATTTTCTAGAGAAGAGTCTTCCAGTTTCCTTCCTGGAGGGTATGAACCTAGCTTAAGAACAATCACTAGAGTCCATTTGGAGAAAAAGGTTGGAAATCTCAACATCCAGTATGCAGATAAGCACTTTTCTAATTTGTCTGTTTTTAGTATGGTGCCCCTGGTATCAACTGGATTTTGTGTCCTTTAACCCTGAAATCCTAGACTTGTGCTGTCCCACACAGTAGCCTCTAGCCACATGGGGCTATCAGTACTTGGAATATGGCTAGTGACTGAGGAACTAAATTTTGAATTTTAATTTACTCTTAAAATTACAAACCCTATTTGGTATTGGCAAGCTTTCACATATTTTGGAACAACTTAGGTATGTGGAAATGCTTTTTAAGTTGTAGATTTTATGAAATCTAAATACAGGTCAAGTATTTTCAATGAAAATTTAGTTCAAATTAATGTATGCTGGAATGTTGGGGAAGATGGTGGAGTAGGAGGACCCTAAGTTCACTTTGTCCCATAGATTCAACTAGATAACACTCACTTCAGTGTAATAAACCCAGAAAATGACCTAAAGATTGGCAGAACAAACTCCACAACTAAAAGTAGAGAAAAAGTAATATCAAAGAGTTTAGGAAGGGTGGTGATGTGGTGGGGGACTAAACAGACCAGTGCTATCTTTGAGAAAGAGCTGTGGGTGTGGAGAGGGGAGAGAAAGAGACCCTTACACCAGGGAGCCTGAATAGAGAAGATGAATCCCCATAGCATCTGGCTTTGAAAACCAGAGGGGCTGAATTTTAACCAGCAGGACTTAAAGCCTGGACCTTTAAAAATCAGCAGGTTTGGCTTTGGGAGAGCCTAGATGATGAGAGGAAACCTATGTCCCCACCCTTAAAGACAAAGCATGACAAAAAGCCCACTGAGATACAGTGTAGAAGCAGCAGTTTGAAAAACTGGGGCATCTCAGAGTGTGCCCTGGAGGGGTAGAATTCATAGGGAGACTCCTCCAGGAACAAAGAAGCTGGCAGGTGCCATTTCCCTCCCCCATAGCCAGCATAAACACCTGTAGGAACCTGTGCTGCACTGACACTCATTACCTAACTTGCGTACATCAAGATCTGGAATGGTGGATCCACTCTTCCCAGTCATGCTTGCCTCAGTCCCAGTGCTGCAGGTCCCCTCCCCAAGAAGACCACCCACAAACTCTGCCAACACCACATCTCCCCATCTACATGCTCTGTAGGGTTTCATTCTGAAGGCACTGGCGGGTCACTTTCCATAGAAGACTGGCACACATCTTGTTAAAATTGGTCCATGAACACAACAGGGATCAAACGCTACCCACCACAGGCAAAGAGAGCCTCTGAAGACCACTGGACTGAAGGAAAAAATGGCTAATACACAACAGCAGAGCACATGCAACACAAATAGAAGATACCCTTGAAGTACCAGGTTCTGGTAAACAGGGGACATGCACTGCAGGGTGCTACAGGACCTCTTCTTTGCAAAGCCATTACTTTCAAGAGCAGGAAATGTAGCTGACCTTCCTAACACACAGAAACACAGAGAGACAAAATGAGGAGACAGAGGAATAGATCCCAAATGAAAGAACAGGACAAAACCACAGTAAGAGACCTAAGTGAAATGGATAAAAGCAATATGCCTGATAGAGAATTTAAAGTAAGGACAATAAAGATACTCAGTGGATTTGAGAAAAGAGTGAAGGACATCAGGGAGACCCTTAACAAAGAGATTTAAAAAAATCAGAGCTGAACACAATAAGTGAAATTAATCATACACTAGATGGAATAAATAGTAGGCTAAGGAAGCAGAAGAATGAATTAGCAAAAGCTTGGGGGACAGAGTAACAGGAAGTAATCAAGCTGAACAGGTTAGAGAAAAAGAAATTATGCAAAATGAGAATAGAATTAGGGAACTCAGTGACTCCATTAAGTGTAATAACATTTGTATTATGGGAATCACAGATGAAAAGAGAAAATGGGGCAGAAAATTTATTTGAAGAAATAATAATTGAAATCTTCCTGAATCTGGGGAGGGAAGCAGATATCCAAATTCAGGAGGCACAGAGATGCCCCAATAAAATCAACCCAAGGAGGTCAACACCAAGACACACAGTAATTAAAATGGCAAAAAGTAGTGAAAAAGAGAGAATTTTAAAAGCAGAAGGAGAAAAGAGCATTACATACAGGGAGAAACCCACATAAGGCTATCAGCAGATTTCTCAGCAGAAACTCTGCAGGCCAGAAGACAGTAGCATGAATATATTCAAAATGCTGAAAAGGGAAAACCTGCAGCTAAGAATACTCTATCCAGCCAGGCTATCATTTGGAATAGAAGGAGAAATAAAGAGTTTCCCAGACAAATAAAAGCTAAAGGAGTTCATGACCACTAAATCAAAGAAATGTTAAAGGGGACATTTTGAGTGGAAAGAAAGGACTATAAGTAAAAGGAAGAAAAGTAGGAAGGACATAGGCACTAAAAATAAGTATATCTGTAAAAATCAATCATGGTACTCAGAAAATAAAAGGATATAAAGTATGACACTACATGCCTAAAATGTGGGATTGCAGGAGAAGAGTAAAGAATGGATTTAAACTTAAGCAACCATCAACTTAATATAGACTGCTATATGCAGAAGATGTTATATACAAACCTAATGGTAACCACAAGTCAAAAAACAATAATACGTATGCAAAAAAAATAAAGAGAAAGGAATCCAAGTAAATCACTAAAGAAAGCTAACAAGCTATAAGAGAAGAGAACAAACAGAGAAGAACTACAAAACCACCATCAAACAAGTAACAAAATGTCAATAAATAATTACCTGTCAATAATTACTTTAAATGTAAATGGACTAAACACTCTAATCAAAAGACATAGGGTGTTAGAATGGATAAAAAAAAAAGACCCATTGATATGTTGTCTATGAAAGACTCATTTCAAACCTAAAAATACCTGCAGATTGAAAGTGAGGCAGTAGAGAAACATCATGCAAACTTTCAAAAGAAAGCCAAGGTAACAATACTTCTATCAGACAAAAAGGACTTTAAAACAAAGATTGTAACAAGAGACAAAGAAAGACACTATATAATAATAAAGGGGACAATCCAAAAAGAAGATATAACAATTGTAAATATTTATGCATGCAACATGGGAGCACCCAAAAACATAAAACAGTTAATAAGAAACATAAAGTAACTAAGCGATAGTAAGACAATAATATGGATTTTAAAACCCCAATTACATCAATGGACTGATAATCCAAAGAGAAAATAAACAAGGAAATAGTGGCTTTGAATGACACACTGGGCCAGCTCTATTTAACACATATATTCAGAAAATTCCATCCTAAAACAGCAGAATACCCTTTCTTTTCAAGTACACATAGAACATTCTCCAGAATGGATCACATATTAGGGCATAAAACAAAGCCTCAACAAATTAAAAAAGATTAAAGTCATACCAAGCATCTTTACTGATCACAACTCTATGAAACTAGAAATAAACCACAACAACAAAAAATCTAGAAAAAACACAAATACTTGGAGATAAAGTAATATGGTACTAAACAATGAATGGATCAACCAAAAATCAAAAAAGAAATTAAAAAATTACATGCAGACAAATGGAAATGAAAACACAACAGTAGAAAATCTTTGGGATGCAGCAAAAGTGGTTGTAAGAGGAA